>NC_060088.1:13870846-14512275 GCF_922984935.1 Meles meles
GAGGGTATGTGCTATGGTGAGTGCTGTGAAGTGTGTAAACCTGGCGATTCACAGACCTGTACCCCTTTGGATAAAAATACATTATATGTTTATAAAAAAAAAAATTGGAAGGGGAGGCGAACCATAAGAAACTATGGACTCTGAAAAACAACCTGAGGGTTTTGAAGGGTCAGGGGTGGGAGTTTGGGGGAACAGGTGGTAGGTAATAGGGAGGGCACGTATTGCATGGAGCACTGGGTGTCGTGCAAAAACAATGAATAGTGTTACGCTGAAAAAATAAATAAATTTAAACAAAATGAGAAAGAAAAAAAAAAAAAACAGCAGGAACAGCATGGTTACTTATCTCCCAAGCATTAAACATGTTGGGGTCTGCTGAATTGCCAGGGGAATGTTGAAAAAGAAAACCAAAGCTGGAGGCATCACAATTCCAGACTTCAAGTTGTATTACAAAACTGTCATCATTAAGACGGTCTGGTACTGGTGCAAAAACAGACACACAGATCAACAGAACACAACAGAGAACTCAGAAATGGACCCTCAACTCTATGGTCAACTAATCTTCGACAAAGCAAGAAAGAATATAGTTTCTTCAACAAATGATGTTGGGAAAATTGGATAGTCACATGCAGAAGAATGAAACTGGGCCATTTTCTCATGCCATACACAAGAAGAAACTCAAAGTGGATTAAAGACCTAAATGTGAGACAGGAATCCATCAAAACACTAGAAGAGAACACAGGCAGCAACCTCTTCGACCTCACCCGCAGCAACATCTTGCAAGACACATCTCCAAGGGCAAGAGAAACAAAAGCAAAAATGACCTATGGAGACTCCATCAAGATAAAAACATTTTGTACAGCAAAGAGAACAGTCAACAAAACTAAAAGGCAACCTATGGAGTGGGAGAAGACACCTGCAAATGTCTTATCAGATAAGGGGGTAGTGTCCAAAATCTATAAAGAAGTTATCAAACTTAACACCCCAAAAAGCAAAAAATCTAGTCAAGAAATGAGTAGAAAACATGAACGGATATTTCTCTGAAGAAGACATATAAATGGCCAACAGACACATGAAAAGATGTTCAACATCACTTGGCAACAGGGAAATGCAAATCAAAACCACATTGAGATACTACCTCACACCCATCAAAATGGCAAAATTAATAGCTCCGGAAACAACAGATGTTGGCGAGGGTGTAGAGAACAGGGAACCTTCTTACACTGTAGGAATATAGCCGGTGGCAGACACTCTGGAAAACAGTACGGAGGTTCCTCAAAAAGTGAGAACCAGAGCTACCGTATGACCCAATAATTGCACTACTAGGTGTTTATTCAAAGGATACAAACATTTATACACAGGATACTAGGTATGTGACTCAAAGGGAGCACATGCACCCTAATGTCTGTAGCAGCAATGTCCACAACAGCCAAACTGTGGAAGAGCCCACATGTGTACTGATAGATGAATGGGTCAAAAAGATGTAGCACATATACATCATGGAATATTACTCAGCCACCAAAAAGAATGAACTCTTGCCATTTGCAATGACGTGGAACTAGAGGGTATTATGCTAAGTGAAATAAGTCAGTAGAGAAAGACAGATACCATAGGATTTCATTCACGTGTGGAATTTAAGAAACAAAACATGAACACAGGGGAAGGGAAGGAAAAATAGAACAAGAGGAAAACAGAGAGAGGCAAACCATAGGGACTCTTAACTATAGGAAACAAACTGAGGACCATCAAAGGAGAGTAGGGAAGGGAGGTGGGGTAACTGTGATGATCATTAAGAAGGGAACTTGAAGTAATTTGTCAGTTGTCTGCAACTGACGAATTACTGAATTCTACCTCTGAAACTAATAACACAGTATATGTTAATTAAATTTAACTTAAATAAAAATTTTTTTTAAAACAAGCTAGGTCTGATAAGCATGCTTGGTGTGTCATGCTCGCTTAGAAAGCTGTCCAGTATGAATGAGTTTCTGACATCAAGAAATGCCACGAGCATCAAATAAACGAGAGAGCAGAGCCTGGACCCCTGAGCCACACAGCTGCCTCTGAGCTACATTCTCCTCGGGTACCAAACGCATTTCCAACCCCCTGCAAAGATGCAAAGATGAATTCAAAAGCAGCTTCCCATTCTTTGGGACTAAAAATATGTGAAATTCTCTTCCTGGAGTAGATTTTTTTTTTTTTTTAAAGACTTTAAGTATTTCACAGAGAGCGTGCAAAAACAGGGGAGTGGTGGAGGAAGAAGGAGAAGCAGACTCCCCATTAAGCAGGGAGCCCAATGAGGGCTCAATCCCAGGATCCTGGGAGCATGACCTGAGCCAAGGGCAGAGGGTGAGCCCAGGTGCCCTCATGCAGTAGGATTTCTTTGTTTGTTTGTTTGTTTTTTGTTGTTGTTGTTTATTTTCAGTGTAACAGTGTTTATTGTTTTTGCACCACACCCCGTGCTCCATGCAGTATGTGCCCTCCCTATTACCCACCACCTGGTTCCTCAAACTCCTCCCCCCACCCCCCGCCCCTTCAAAACCCTCTGGTTGTTTTTCAGAGTCCATAGTCTCTCATGGTTCATCTCCCCTTCCAGTTTCCCTCAACTCCCTCTCCTCTCCATCTCCCTATGTCCACCGTGTTCTTTGTTATGCTCCACAAATAAGTGAGACCATAAGATACTTGACTCTCTCTGCTTGACTTATTTCGCTCAGCATAATCTCTTCCAGTCCCGTCCATGTTGCTACAAAAGTTGGGTATTCATCCTTTCTGATAGAGGCATAATACTCTATCGTGTATATGGACCACATCTTTCTTATCCATTCATCCGTTAAAGGGCATCTTGGATCTTTCCACAGTTTGGCGACTGTGGCCATTGCTGCAATAAACATTGGGGTACAGATGGCTCTTCTTTTCACTACATCTGTATCTTTGGGGTAAATACTCAGCAGTGCAATTGCAGGGTCATAGGGAAGCTCTATTCTTAATTTCTTGAGAAATCTCCACACTGTTCTCAAAAGTGGTTGCACCAACTTGCATTCCCCCAACAGCGTAAGAGGGTTCCCCTTTCTCCACATCCTCTCCAACACACGTTGTTTCCTGTCTTGCTAATTTTGGCCATTCTAACTGGTGTCAGGTGGTATCTCGATGTGGTTTTAATTTGAATCTCCCTGATGGCTAGTGATGATGAACATTTTTTCATGTGTCTGATAGCCATTTGTATGTCTTCATTGGAGAAGTGTCTGTTCATATCTTCTGCCCATTTTTTGATATGATTATCTGTTTTGTGCGTGTTGAGTTTGAGGAGTTCTTTATAGATCCTGGATATCAACCTTTTGTCTATACTGTCATTTGCAAATATCTTCTCCCATTCCATAGGTTGCCTCTTTGTTTTGTTGACTATTTCCTTTGCTGTGCAGAAGCTTTTGATCTTGATGAAGTCCCAAAAGTTCATTTTTGCTTTTGTTTCCTTGGCCTTTGGAGACATATCTTGAAAGAAGTTGCTGTGGCTGATATCGAAGAGGTTACTGCCTATGTTCTCCTCTAGAATTCTGATGGATTCTTGTCTCATGTTGAGGTCTTTTATCCATTTCGCATTTATCTTTGTGTACAGTGTAAGAGAATGGTTGAGTTTCATTCTTCTACATATTGCTGTCCAGTTTTCCCAGCACCATTTATTGAAGAGACTGTCTTTTTTCCACTACATAATTCTTAAAGGGACTATGCACCAAGATGATCTAACAATTGTAAATATCTACGCCACCAATATGGGAGCACCCAATTACATAAGAAAACTATTAATCAAGATAAAGAGTTATGTTGATATGAATACAATAATAGTAGGAGATCTTAATACGCCTCTCTCAGAAATAGACAGATCATCGAAGCAGAAAATTAATAAATAAGAGCATTGAATGAAACATTGGACCAGATGGACTTCATAGACATATACAGAACATTCCACCCTAAAACAACAGAATACTCATTCTTCTGAAGTGCACATGGAACCTTTTCCAGAATAGACCACATACTGGGTCACAAAGCAGGACTCAACCGATACCAAAAGACTGACATTATTCCCTGCATATTCTCTGATCACAATGCTTTGAAACTAGAACTCAATCACAAGGAAAAGTTCAGAAGGAACTCAAACACCTGGAAGCTAAAGACCACCTTGCTTAAGAATGCTTGGATTAACCAGGATATCAAAGATGAAATTAAACGAATTCATGGAAACCAAGGAGAATGAAGACACTTCGGTCCAAAACCTATGGGATACAGCAAAGGCGGTTCTTAGGGAGAAATACATAGCCATCCAAGCCTCCCTCAAAAACATTGAAAAATCCAGAATACACCAGCTGTCTCTACACCTTAAAGAACTGGAGAAGAAACAACAAATCAAACCAACTCCACATGCAAGAAGGGAAATAATCAAGATTAGAGCAGAGAGCAATGAGGTAGAAACGAGAGATACAGTAAAACGCATCAGTGAAACTAGAAGCTGGTTTTTGAAAGAATCAATAAGATTGATAATCCATTGGCCACACTAATCTAAAAGATAAGAGAGAAAGCCCAAATTAATAAAATTATGAATGAAAAGGGAGAGATCACAACTAACACCAAGGAAATAGAAACATTCATCAGAAATTATGATTATGGATGCAAAGATTCTCAACAAGATCCTAGGAAACAGGATCCAGCAGCACATTAAAAAGATTATCCACCATGACCAGGTGGGATTCATCCCTGGGTTGCAAGGTTGGTTCAACATTCGCAAATCAATCAATGTGATAGAACAAATCAATAAGAGAAGAGAGAAGAACCACATGGTCCTCTCAATTGATGCAGAAAAAGTATTTGACAAAATCCAGCATCCGTTCCTGAGGAAAATGCTTCAAAGTATAGGGATGGAGGGAATATTCCTGAACCTCATAAAATCTATCTATGAAAGACCCACAGCAAATATCATCCTCAATGGGAAAAAGCTTGCAGCCTTCCCGTTGAGATCAGGAACACGACAAGGATGCCCACTCTCACCACTCTTGTTCAACATAGTATTAGAAGTTCTAGCAACGGCAATCAGACAACAAAGAGAAATAAAAGGTATCCAAATTGGCAAGGAAGAAGTCAAACTCTCTCTCTTCGCAGATGACATGATTCTTTATATGGAAAACCCCAAAGACTCCACCCCCAAACTACTAGAACTCATACAACAATTCAGTAACGTGGCAGGATACAAAGTCAATGCACAGAAATCAGTGGCTTTCTTATACACTAACAACGAAAATACAGAAAGGGAAATTAGAGAATTGATTCCATTTACTATAGCACCAAGAACCATAAGACACCTGGGAATAAACCTAACCAAAGAGGTAAAGGACCTGTACTCGAGGAACTACAGAACACTCATGAAAGAAATTGAAGAAGACACAAAAAGATGGAAGACTGTTCCATGCTCTTGGATCGGAAGAATAAACATTGTTAAAATGTCTGTACTGTCTCGAGCAATCTATGCTTTTAATGCCATTCTGATCAAAATTCCACCGGTATTTTTCAAAGAGCTGGAGTAAATAATCCTAAAATTTGTATGGAATCAGAAGAGTCCCCGAATTGCTAAGGAAATGTTGAAAAACAAAAACAAAACTGGCGGCATCACGTTACCCGATTTCAAGCTTTACTACAAAGCTGTGATCATCAAGACAGCATGGTACTGGCTAAAAACAGACACATTGACCAGTGGAATAGAGTGGAGAGCCCAGATATGGACCCTCAACTCTATGGTGAAATAATCTTCAACAAAACAGGAAAAAATATTCAATGGAAAAAAGACAGTCTCTTCAATAAATGGTGCTGGGAAAACTGGACAGCGATATGTAGAAGAATGAAACTCGACCATTCTCTTACACCGTACAAAAGATAAACTCGAAATGGATAAAAGACCTCAACGTTAGACAGGAATCCATCAGATTCCTAGAGGAGAACATAGGCAGTAACCTCTTTGATATCAGGCACAGCAACTTCTTTCAAGATATGTCTCCAAAGGCCAAGGAAACAAAAGCAAAAATGAACTTTTGGGACTTCATCAAGATCAAAAGCTTCTGCACAGCAAAGGAAATAGTCAACAAAACAAAGAGGCAACCCATGGAATGGAGAAGATATTTGCAAATGACAGTACAGACAAAAGGTTGATATCCAGGATCTATAAAGAACTCCTCAAACTCAACACGCACAAAACAGATAATCATATCAAAAAATGGGCAGAAGATATGAACAGACACTTCTCCAATGAAGACATACAAATGGCTATCAGACACATGAAAAAATGTTCATCATCACTAGCCATCAGGGAGATTCAAATTAAAACTACATTGAGATACCTCCTGACACCAGTTAGAATGGCCAAAATGAGCAAGACAGGAAACAACGTGTGTTGGAGAGGATGTGGAGAAAGGAGAACCCTCTTCCACTGTTGGTGGGAATGCAAGTTGGTGCAGCCACTTTGGAGAACAGTGTGGAGATTCCTCAAGATATTGAGAATAGAGCTTCCCTATGACCCTGCAATTGCACTGCTGAGTATTTACCCCAAAGATACAGATGTAGTGAAAAGAAGAGCCATCTGTACCCCAATGTTTATTGCAGCAATGGCTACGGTCGCCAAACTGTGGAAAGAACCAAGATGCCCTTCAACGCATGAATGGATAAGGAAGATGTGGTCCATATACACAATGGAGTATTATGCCTCCATCAGAAAGGATGAATACCCAACTTTTGTAGCAACATGGACAGGACTGGAAGAGACTATGCTGAGTGAAATAAGTCAAGCAGAGAGTCAAGTATCATATGGTCTCACTTATTTGTGGAGCATAACAAGTAACATGGAGGACATGGGGAGATGGAGAGGAGAGGGAGTTGAGGGAAACTGGAAAGGGAGATGAACCATGAGAGACTATGAACTCTGAAAAACAACCAGAGGGTTTTGAAGGGGTGGGGGGGTGGGAGATTGAGGAACCAGGTGGTGGGTAATAGGGAGGGCAGGTACTGCATGGAGCACTGGGTGTGATGCCAATACAATGAAAACTGTTATGCGTAAATAAACAAACAAACAAACAAACAAAAGAAATGAAGGTGCTTATTCCACGGTCCTCCAAGCATGTGGTCCAGCTTTCTGAAAATGCCACTCGAGAACAGGAAGTGCAATGACGTATTCATGCTGCCTTCCCCACACACAGCAAGGCTGTGGGATGGACCGTGCACACAAAACAGAATTCAGTCATGTTCTGTCTCCTCAAACCGCACACACTTCTCAGACAGCTACTTCACTCAGTCCAGCTGGGGACAAGGTTATTCATACAGTCACGTCCTGCCGTTTTACCGGGGGTGTGTCTGGGAAGCAGCGAGGACTCCAGTGGCCAGAGCAGAAAGAGAGGGAAGGAAGCAGGGAAGTAATGGAGGATGAAGTGAGATCCCACACGTCCATGCAGAGAGCAGCGAGGGCTCTGACTGTTACTTGGAGTGGGGCCTTTGAGCAGAGGGACTGTATGATCTTTGAGGAGGAAGGTCGCTGGCCACTGTGTCACACACAGCACAGGACCTAAGGTAGAAGCCAGGGGACCAGCTAAGAGGCTGCTGCAATCATCCAGGTGAGGGAACGGGGAGGGGGGTCCCTGGGGATGGTGGCTGGATGCTGGGCATAACATATTTTAAAGGTAGATCAACAGCATTCCACCATGATGAGATGTAGAGTGTCTAGGAGGGATACAGAAGTCAAGAATGACAGCAAAACATGTGGTCGGAGCGAGCGGGGACTGACATGGCCTCGGACAGAGACGCTGCTTGTCAACACCTGCAAGGCAGCTGATTCTCCTTCCTGATTCTCCTCCCTCCCCAGAGCTGCATTCCGTAACGCAGCTGCAAACACGGAGCCATTGCTCGTGAGCAGAAAACATGCATAATATTGAACCCAAGGCCAAGAGCACTGGAACTCACGGCTGAAGGACGCTTCTCTAACATGCGGGTTTTCTCCCTAAGGCACATCACCGTGTTTCTGCTTGTGGAGCACCAGACAAAGCTGCAACACGACTCTTGGGAGCCATTTGAAATGAGAGCACAACAATGCACCAGTGACAACAAAAAGGGCACTTGTGTATCGTAGGAGAGCTGAAACGAGAAGGCACAGTGCAGCCCTGTTCAAGCTCACGTGGGGACACACATGTCAGGCAACTGAAACTGATCGCCGCTCTGCACACGCCGACCCATGACCGTGAAGGCCATGTGAGTACTGATTTGGGTATTAAAACCGAATTTTAGCAAGAGACGAATCTGCAAATACAGAATCCATGAATGATGAGGGTCGACTAGATGTACTGAGTGCTCTGATGCTGATTATCATGGACCCAGGAGGAAAGAAAGAATAATGGACACCAGGGAGCAGAATCGCAGAGATGGCATGGAGGACTGGTTTTCCTCAATTCGCCCTTTGCACGCATGGACGAAGACCGGCTTACCGACTCCTAAAAACTCCTGACCTGGAAGTCACGTTCTCGCATGTCACTAGAGCAGACGGAGTGTGTTGGGGGGAAAGAAACAGCACCCGCCCAAGGACAGAGTGAGGCTATGTGCATAGCGTGCGGCCCGCGGAAATGCTGGGGAAAGGAGGCAGCTGGCCAGGACTGAGACACCCTCTGTGGCCACAAATCACGGCCACCATGCTTGCTGCCCCAGGGTCATCAGACTTTCCAGATTTTCAGAGGAAGCTGAAAATCATGTTTTTCATGAAAAGGGGGGGCATTCAACTAACTCAATTTATAAAATACTGCCTGACCAATTAAAAAAACAAAACAACTTATGGTCCCCATTGGGCTTAGAATTCCTCCCCAGTCATGGCAATAGACCTCATTTCCACTGGTGTCTTTACTTTGATCTCTTTCTACATGCATGTTTTATGGAGGAAAAAGTTGCAGAGTTGGGCTTCAAAAAAACTAAACAAAAATGTATAAAAATTCACATCCTCAGAACAGAGTGATATATTTGTACTTTGCCTTGTATCCGTAGGGCATTTCCACAGCATTAACTCTGGTTTTTGCTTTTTTCTTTTCTTTTCTTTTCTTTCTTTCTTTTCTTTTTTTTTTTTTTTTTGGCATAAGCATGATCTTGGACTTTAAGCACTATACAGGCTGGCTGAAAAATGGGTAGATGCATTTGAAAAATAAATCTACCAGGATTAACCAAACAAGTATTATTTTATTTCACCCGTGTTCCCTGGAGAGCCTTCACCATTTTTCAATTTCTGCTCTTAATCCCATTCTTGGAACTGGTTTGCCCGTGACACCATGAAACCCACCATTTCTCCTTCCAGCGCAATCATTAATGTGAGCGATGACACGGCCCAGGATGCGGGCTCCGAGGGCCGGGAGAAGCCAGGGAATACACAAAGATCTGTGTCAAGCATCAGATGTGCTCTAAGCTGGGGTAAGGGAGTTTGGATTTGTGTGCAAAGAGAGTCTGTCTGTTGTACATGAACACGGATAGCTTTCGCTATTGGGGAGTTAGCACTGACTTCAGGTCATCGGGCGCAAAGTGTATCCCTAAAGTAGAAACAAATCATTTCAGTGACCTTCTGGCTAGAATATGTGATTCTGAGGGAGTGTCAGTAGAATCCTGCCTTGTTTTTGCATAAAACTGCTTTTCACCTTCTGGCTCAGTATTTCTCCCTAAGAGCTGGTTGTGTTGGTGCTCTACCACTCCTGAACAACTTACCACACACTTAGCAACTTGGGTAACACCTATTTACTGATTTCACAAGGCATCAGGCAGCTGTGCCTACAGAGAAGCTCCGTTTCCTCTTTGAAACTGGCTGGCCCCCTCTGCACTGCCTCTCACACATCCAGTATCTCTGAGGTCAGGAAAACCTCAGTCCCTCTCAAGGGTTCGCTTGATGAGGTCATGCCCACAGGAATAATCACCCTCTGATTTAACAGCACCTGTCCAGTGGCCTAATCGCAGGACTGATCTCCCCTCCTAGTCACATGTCCCACCCACCCTCAAGGTGGGAAGGTCAGACAAACTGTGGATACGCACCAAGGGGCAGAAATCTCGAGGCCACCTTGGAATTCCATCCCCTAGAAGAGGAAACTGTCATTACACATCTGTGCATAAATTAGCTGTTGCTGTAAATTATTTTAGAGCCTTGCTACAATTATGATGATAAAGATAGTTGAGTAAAAAGGAAAAAACTCCTTATGGAGAAATCTACATAAATATCCAAACTTCTGGGTGTTATAGTGTGTGCCCTTGCACACACACTATTTGGAGGCATACAAATTTATGTTTTTATTGTCTACCCAGCATTAAAATTGGAAGTTTAAATTATAAATTTTAAATGACATATAACAAAATGATAAGGTAAATTAAGAATAGTCTGTAATCTAGAGAGATTCTGAGAGTCATGGATTGATACCCAGGGAACCCATTCAAAAGTCTTCTGTACAAAAAGAAGTCGGTAATAGATGGTAGGAGTGGAGGTCAACACAAATGGCTGGTTGTCCTTAAATGCTTACGAAAATGTAGGTTGTGGGGTGCCGGGGGGCTCAGTCAGTTAAGCTACTGCCGTTGGCCACTGAGATTTTTATTTATTTTTTTATTTGTTTATTTTCAGCATAACAGCATTCATTGCTTTTGCACCACACCCAGTGCTCCATGCAGTATGTGCCCCCCCATTACCCACCACTTACTTCATCAATCTCCCACCCTCCTCCCCTTCAAAACCCTCTGGTTGTTTTTCAGAGTTCATAGTCTCTCATGGTTCATCACCCCTTCCAGTTTCCCTCAATTCCCTCTCCTCTCCTTCTCCCCATGTCCTCCATGATACTTGTTATGCTCCACAAATAAGTGAGACCATATGATACTTGACTCTCTGCTTGACTTATTTCACTCAGCATAGTCTCTTCCAGTCCTGTCCATGTTGCTACAAAAGTTGGGTATTCATCCTTTCTGATGGAGGCATAATACTCCATTGTGTATATGGACCACATCTTCCTTATCCATTCATGCGTTAAAGGGCATCTTGGTTCTTTCCACAGTTTGGCAACCGTAGCCATTGCTGCAATAAACATTGGGGTACAGATGGCTCTTCTTTTCACTACATCTGTATCTTTGGGGTAAATACTCAGCAGTGCAATTGCAGGGTCATAGGGAAGCTCTATTCTCAATATCTTGAGGAATCTCCACACTGTTCTCCAAAGTGGCTGCACCAACTTGCATTCCCACCAACAGTGGAAGAGGGTTCCCCTTTCTCCACATCCTCTCCAACACAGGTTGCTTCCTGTCTTGCTCATTTTGGCCATTCTAACTGGTGTCAGGAGGTATCTCAATGTAGTTTTAATTTGAATCTCCCTGATGGCTAGTGATGATGAACATTTTTTCATGTGTCTGATAGCCATTTGTATGTCTTCATTGGAGAAGTGTCTGTTCATATCTTCTGTCCATTTTTTTGATATGATTATCTGTTTTGTGCGTGTTGAGTTTGAGGAGTTCTTTATAGATCCTGGATATCAACCTTTTGTCTGTACTGTCATTTGCAAATATCTTCTCCATTCCATGGGTTGCCTCTTTGTTTTGTTGACTATTTCCTTTGCTGTGCAGAAGCTTTTGATCTTGATGAAGTCCCAAAAGTTCATTTTCACTTTTTCTTTCCTTGGCCTTTGGAGACATATCTTGAAAGAAGTTGCTGTGGCTGATATCAAAGAGGTTACTGCCTATGTTCTACTCTAGGAATCTGATGGATTCCTGTCTAACATTGAGGTCTTTTATCCATTTCGAGTTTATCTTTGTGTACGGTGTAAGAGAATGGTCGAGTTTCATTCTTCTACATATCGCTGTCCAGTTTTCCCAGCACCATTTATTGAAGAGACTGTCTTTTTTCCATTGAATATTTTTTCCTGTTTTGTTGAAGATTATTTGACCATAGAGTTAAGGGTCCATATCTGGGCTCTCTACTCTATTCCACTGGTCAATGTGTCTGTTTTTATGCCAGTAACATGCTGTCTTGATGATCACAGCTTTGTAGTAAAGCTTGAAATCGGGGTAACATGATGCCGCCAGTTTTGTTTTTGTTTTTCCAACATTTCCTTAGCAATTTGGGGTCTCTTCTGATTCCATACAAATTTTAGGATTATTTACTCCAGCTCTTTGAAAAATACCGGTGGAATTTTGATCGGAATGGCATTAAAAGTATAGATTGCTCGAGGCAGTACAGACATTTTAACAATGTTTATTCTTCCGATCCAAGAGCATGGAACAGTCTTCCATCTTTTTGTGTCTTCTTCAATTTCTTTCATGAGTGTTCTGTAGTTCCTCGAGTACAGGTCCTTTACCTCTTTGGTTAGGTTTATTCCCAGGTGTCTTATGGTTCTTGGTGCTATAGGAAATGGAGTCGATTCTCTAATTTCCCTTTCTGTATTTTCATTGTTAGTGTATAAGAAAGTCACTAATTTCTGTACATTGACTTTGTATCCTGCCACATTACCAAATTGCTGTATGAGTTCTAGTAGTTTGGGGGTGAAGTCTTTTGGGTTTTCCATATAAAGAATCATGTCAACTGTGAAGAGAGAGAGTTTGACTTCTTCCCTGCCAATTTGGATACCTTTTATTTCTCTTTGTTGTCTGATTGCCATTGCTAGGACTTCTAATACTGTGTTGAACAAGAGTGGTGAGAGTGGGCATACTTGTCAGGTTCCTGATCTCAACGGGAAGGCTGCAAGCTTTTTCCCATTGAGGATGATATTTGCTGTGGGTCTTTCATAGATAGATTTTATGAAGTTCAGAAATAGTCCCTCTATCCCGATACTTTGAAGCATTTTAATCAGGAATGGATGCTGGATTTTGTCAAATGCTTTTTCTGTATCAGTTGAGAGGACCATGTGGTTCTTCTCTCTTCTCTTATTGATTTGTTCTATCACATTGATTGATTTGCAAATGTTGAACCAACCTTGTAACCCAGGGATGAATCCCACCTGGTCATGGTGGATAATCTTTTTGTGTGCTGCTGGATCCTGTTTGCTAGGATCTTGTTGAGAATCTTTGCATCCATAGTCATCAGTGATATTGGTCTGAAATTCTTCTTTTTGGTAGAGTCTTTGCCTGGTTTGGGGATCAGGGTAATGCTGGCTTCATAAAAAAGAGTCTGGAAGTTGTCCTTCTGCTTCAATTTTTTGGAACAGCTTCAGGAGAATTGGGGTTATTTCTTCTTTGCAAGTTTGGTAGAATTCCCCAGGGAATCCGTCATGTCCTGGGCTCTTGTTTTTTTGGGAGGTTTTTTTTTTTTTTTTTTTTTTTTCCCTTTTTATTTATTTATTTTTTTTTCAGCGTAACAGTATTCATTCTTTTTGCACAACACCCAGTGCTCCATGCAAAACGTGCCCTCCCCATCACCCACCACCTGTTCCCCCAACCTCCCACCCCTGACCCTTCAAAACCCTCAGGTTGTTTTTCAGAGTCCATAGTCCCTTATGGTTCGCCTCCCCTCCCCAATGTCCATAGCCCGCACCCCCTCTCCCAATCCCACCTCCCCCCAGCAACCCCCAGTTTGTTTTGTGAGATTAAGAGTCATTTATGGTTTGTCTCCCTCCCAATCCCATCTTGATCACTGCTTCAATCTCTTTACTAGATATCAGTTTATTCAGGTTGTCAATTTCTTCCTGGTTCAATTTTGGTAGTTTATAGTTTTCCAGGAATGCATCCATTTCATCTAGGTTGCTTAGCTTATTGGCATATAACTTTTGGTAATAATTTCCGATGAATGTTTCTATTTCCTTGGTGTTCGTTTTGATCTCTCCCTTTTCATTCATAACTTTATTAATTTGGGCTTTCTCTCTTTTCTTTTGGATTAGTGTGGCCAATGGTTTATCGATCTTATTGATTCTTTCAAAAAACCAGCTTCTAGTTTCATTGATACGTTCTACTGTATCTTTCGTTTCTACCTTATTGCTCTCTGCTCTAATCTTGATTATTTCCCTTCTTGCATGTGGAGTTGGTTTGATTTGTTGTTGATTCTCCAGTTCTTTAAGGTGTAGAGACAGCTGGTGTATTCTGGATTTTTCAATATTTTTGAGGGAGGCTTGGATGGCTATGTATTTCCCCCTTAGAACCGCCTTTGCTGTATCCCAGAGGTTTTTGACTGAAGTGTCTTCATTCTCCTTGGTTTCCATGAATTGTTTAAGTTCATCTTTGATCTCCTGGTTGATCCAAGCATTCTGAAGCAAGGTGGTCTTTAGCTTCCAGGTGTTTGAGTTCCTTCTGAACTTTTCCTTGTGATTGAGTTCCAGTTTCAAAGCATTGTCATCGGAGAATATGCAGGGAATAATGTCAGTCTTTTGGTATCGGTTGAGTCCTGCTTTGTGACCAAGTATGTGGTCTATTCTGGAGAAGGTTCCATGTGCACTTGAGAAGAATGAGTATTCTCTTGTTTTAGGGTGGAATGTTCTGTATATCTCTATAAGGTCCTCTGGTCTAATGTTTCATTCAATGCTCTTATTTCTTTATTAATTTTCTGCTTCGTTGATCTGTATATTTCTGAGAGAGGTGTATTAAGATCTCCTACTATTATTGTATTCATATCAATATGACTCTTTATCTTGATTAATAGTTTTCTTATGTAATTGGGTGCTCCCATATTGGGGGCATAGATATTCACAATTGCTAGATCATCTTGGTGGATGGTCCTTTTAAGAATTATGTAGTCTCCTTCTGTATCTCTGACTACAGTCTTTAGTTTGAAATCTAATTTATCTGATATGAGAATCGCTACCCCGGCCTTCTTTTGAGGCCCATTGGCATGAAAGATGCTTCTCCATCCCTTCACTTTCAGTCTAGGTGTATCCTTAGGTTCAAAATGGGTCTCTTGTAGACAACATATGGATGGATCCTGTCGTTTTATCCAATCTGCAACCCTGTGTCATTTTTGGGTGCATTTAGGCCATTCACATTGAGAGTGATTATTGAGAGATAGGTTTTTATTGACATCGTGTTACCTTTGAAGTCTTTGTAGATTGTTTCTATATTTCTGTTCAATGATATTCTTAGGATTTTTTCTCTTTTATAGGACCCCCCTTAATATTTCCTGCAGTGTCGGTTGGTGGTTGCATAGTCTTTTAAGCCTTGCTGGTCTTGGAAACTCTTTATCTCTCTATCGGTTTTAAATGTCAGTCTTGCTGGATGGAGTATTCTTGGTTGCATGTTCTTCTCATTTAGTACTCTGAATATATTTTGCCAGCCCTTCCTGGCTTGCCAGGTCTCTGTGGACAGGTCTGACTTTATTTTAATGGGCTTTGCTCTGTATGTAAGAAGCTTCCTTGTCCTAGCTGCTTTTGAGAGGGTCTCTCTTGAAACATAATTCCTCATTCTAACTATAAGGTGTCATGAGGACTTTTGAGAATCTAAAATCTTGGGGGGAAATCTCTCTGCCTCTAGTACATGAACACTGTTTCCATTCATGAGATTGGGAAAATTTTCATAGACAACTTCTTCCACTGTATCTTCTAGACTTCTTTCTTTTTCCTCCCCTTCAGGGATTCCAATAATTCTGACATTGGAACATTTCATGGCATCGTTTACTTCCCTGATTATGTTTTCGTGGCTTCTGAGCTGTTTGTTCCAGGCTTCCTCCTGATCCTTTCTCTCTATCTGTTTGTCCTCCAGATCACTAATTCTATCTTCTGTCTCAGTTACCCTAGCTTTTAGAGAATTTAGATTAGATTGGAACTCATTGAGAGCACTTTGAACATCATCCCTGGTGGCTTTCAGTTCTGCCCTAACATTGTGAACATCATCCCTGGTGGCCTTCAGTTCTGCCCTAATCAATTCTGTTTGGTCATCCATGGCTTTCTCCAACCTAGCTATTGCCTGGATAATTGTTAGTCTGAATTCCTTTTCTGACATATTGTCTATGTGGATAGCCATTAGCTCTGTTGCAGAAGGCCCATCCTCTGTATTTTTCTTCTGTTGGGTATTCCTCCTCCTAGTCATTTTGGAAAGAGATGACTGAACAGATGCAGCTGGACTTATCGATTGTGGTTCAGTCAAGGTGCACTCTGGAATGCTTCTGTGCAATCAGGTTTCCCCACCCAAATGAGAGAAAAAAGAAAAGAAAAAGAAATAGAGAAGAAGAAAGGGGAAAAAAGGAAAAGAAAAAAGGAAAAAAAATAAAGAGAGAGAGAGAGAGATATAGGAAAAAAAGGGAAGATAAAAGAGAAGGCTCAGCCCAAATGGGCCACAAGGTAAGATTTATGAAGTATACAAACAAAAACAGACAAACAAAAAGACTGATAAATGTATATGACTAGAGAAAAAAATATATATATATATAAGCAAAAAAAAAGGGAAGAACCTCATCAGAAAGAACCCCAAGCATAAGATTTATATATTATCAGGACAAACACAAATTCACAGAAACACTGACAGAAGGAAAAATTGGGAGAGTGGTTATAAATTCTCAGTGTGGGTGAGGAAGGTTATCTTGATTCTTCCTGAATGTATCTTGATGTTTTTGTTAAGGGACTCAACTTTCCTAAGTTACAGGGGGATTAGAAACTGGTTTGCCTATAAGGGTAGCATTGATTGGGGAAAGGGGATTACCTTGAAGTTTAACTCTATATGTATAGTAGAAAATAAAAATTAAAAAAGAATAAACTAGACTAAACTAAATTAAAATTAAAAAAGAATTAAAAAAATAGAAAAGCAAAAGAAAAACACGGATGTATGTATCAAAAAGTTCAGGTTAGAAGGTTATTAAAGAATTTGATGTACTGGACATCTCAATGTGATGGTAAATAGGTTAAAAAATTATCTGTATGTATAAAAAAAAAGAACCAGAATATTAGTAAAGAGTTAAAAATAAAAGTTGTATTTATGAAGTAGTGGTGGTTGTTCTCTTGTAGTCTTCCTTTTTTTTTTTTTTTTTTTCTTCCTTCCTGGTTGGTTTTCTGGGGAAGGGGCCTGCCACATGGGTTTTCAGACAATGATGTTCCCTGAGTTAGGTCCTCCCACTCCCCTCAAGCAGGTGGGCTCTGAGGAAACTGGTTTTTTCAGGCTTTTGTTCTCTGGGGGGTTTTATGTTCTTTCATCTGTTTTCTCTCGCCTTGACAGCTTTTGATGGTTTTTGGAGATTTAGAGGAGAGCAGACTGCACCCTAACCTCCCTCTCAGAAAGAAGCCTCAGAATGCTCTGCAGAGCTGCTGGCAGAGTCGGTTCTAAGTCATGGTCCCTGGGGATGCAGGAGCTCCTCATTGTACCCAATACCAGGGCAGCGGTGGCTGTTTGGGCAGCTTCAGACCACCAGAGAGGTTCCAAGCTTAGATGGCACACTGCAATATTACCACTGTCCCGGGCTAGGAATGTCTGTTTTTTCTGGATGCAGAGCTCCAGGCTAGCACCTATGAGCACCTCTCCCAAGGGATTGCCATCTGGCCAGGCTCCCAGCTCCTCACAGGAGCCGGACCCCACTTGTTCTTGGGTGCGCTGGCGGGTCAGGTGCACTGGCGGCTCAGGGATGGAGACCTGATTTCTCCGCCGCACTCTCTCTAGCTCAGCACCAGGGGAGGCTCTCCTGGGTCCAGGGACTTAGGTCCCTGTCCCTAACCGCCCCAATTCCCACTATTACCCCCTGTGATCCTTTGCTCTTTGTTTTTGAGTACTTTCAACCAGACTCCAAGTTAATGCTGGTCCCCAGACGCAGAGCACTCTCGTGTTGGGGTATTACTTTCCAATTGGTAACCTCTGGTGGCTCCCTCCCCGTTTTTTTTATCCTCCGATATCAGTCTGATGTACTCTACTTTACCTGCCACTGGCGTCTTCTGCTCCTGTAGAGATCCAGACGTGTATAATTCTGATCTCAGGCTGATTTCATGGGTGGTTGGAGTTCTTTGGTAGGGAATCAGCTCACTTTAGGGTACAGGTTGAAACGTCACCTCCTCCTACTTCCCTGCCATCTTGACTCCTCTCCTGGCCAATGAGATTTTAAACCGATCACGTACAACATTCCTTCTGTTGCTGGTGAGAGTACACAGAGCACAAGCACTTTGGAAAACTCTTCAGCAGTGTGTCTCAAAGCTGAACATATACAAGCCTGGATAATTTGCCATAGAATTACAGGATACAAACACCAGAAGGCAAACAAAGGCACCACTCTTTGTCATGGCCCCAGATTAGAAACCAATCATCAGTAGATGGGCAACCTGATCACTGCCCATCCACAGTAGAAAGAAGAGAAAGTAAATTGTTATATTCACCAATATCATGCAATAGAGCAATGAAAATATATAAATTCCATCTACACAGGACAGCATGGGTGAATTCCACAAATATAACTTCGAGCAAAAGAAGTCAGAGATAAAAGGGCTCATACGTAACATCCCATTTATATGAAATTCAAAAGGAGGGCAAACTTTAGCATTTGAAGTTAGTAGAGTGCTCACCTTTGGGGTGAGTTAGTCACTGAAAATCTCAAGGTGGGAGCGCTTCTGAAGTGCTGAAAATTTTTTATTTCCTACTTTTTATGTGAGTTGTTGTTACACACAAGTGTTAATTCCAGGAAAATTCACTGAGCTGTACAATCATGATACATGCACTTTTCTGTGTGTTTTCATTCGATAGAAAGTTTACTTAAAAAATCATTCATGCAGGACTAGGCTGTTGGTAATGTCAGAAGAGTGAAGTGATCCCACACACTTGGTTAAATTTTTAAAAATACACTGGAAAGCTTCTCACAGGGGACAGAACATGGAGTGGAGGTTAACCTCACAGAGTGTCAGCTGGAAGAGTATGTCAGCAATTCTGGAGGGTGGCTTCTTGGCCTCAGAGTACTGCCCACACAGCCCAGCGTGCAGAGGACAGTGCGAGCACCTGCACGGCCTCACTGGCTGAAGGGGCAGGAGCTCAGCTGGAAATCTAACAGGAAACCTCAGGAGCATAACTTTAGAATTCAAATCCAAATTCTGAACATAACCTGTCTAGCACTGGCAGACAGCTCCACTACGAAAGGACACGGAGATCCGGGTAAAAGGTCACAGCAACAAGGAGCAATAATACGCCAAGTTAAAATATGCCACTTCCTTAAATGAGGGCACAAACGTGCACAGCCTGGACAAAAGAAAGCCTGAGGGGTCCAAGTCCAGAGCCCCAGACCAGAAAAGCAGCTGGAAATTAATAGGGTCTCTAGAAGCCGGAAAGCACAGAGAGGAAGCCTTGTATCTTCCCAGAGACTCAGCAGACTGTCAGTTCTCACAGGGAAGAGCCGAAGGCTGGAGGATGGGGTGGCTCAGGGCTGCAAGTGGGAAGAAACAGAAAATGCGGAGGGCTAAGCGAGTGCACATGATGGAAAGATAACGTGCAAACTAGAAGAAAATGTCTGTCAACATTCATCACAGTCTGGGCCATAAGACAAGTCTCATGGGGTTTAGCAAGAATGAAGTTGTGCGGAGTATGTTCTCTGTCCACTGTGGGATGAACTCAGAGAGGGACACAAACACAGCTAACAGGCGGATAGCGGACAGCGCACTGGAAAACACAGCATACCAAAATTCACAGGAAGTTCATAGGGCTTAAAGGTCCATCATGACCTCACATGCTGACATGTAAGAACAAAAAGGTCACTGATTGATGACTTAATCCAGGAGTTGGTAAATGTTATCCTAAAAAGGCCAGATAGTAATTATTTTAGGCTCTGAGGGCCATATTGTCACCGCAGCAACTAAACTCTGCCATTGTAGCACAAAAGCAACTGCAGACAATACTAAAGAGGAACAACCATGACTGGATTCCAATAAAACTTTATTTACAGAAACAAGCATTGGGCCCTACTTGGCCTATGGGGTATAGTTTGCCTATCTCTGACCTCAAAGCTTTCACTATAGGAAAATGAGAAGCAAAAATAAACTTATATTAACAGAATGAAAGAACAGAGACAGTGGCAGAAATCAGTAAAGTACAAAACAGAAAATAAAACTAAAAGCTTACTCTTTGAAAAGAAGTTGATAAATTTATAACTAGAAAAATCATGAAAGAGAGGAAAGATATACAAATTGCCAATTTCAAGAAGTAAAAGGGAAACATCACCAGAGAGCCTGTAGAGGTTAAAAAGATAATTAAAAAAATTATAAACAATTTATAGCCATAAACTCAACCATGTCAATAAAATGGACAAACTCTTTGCAAGACATAAATTATCAAGATTCTTTAAGAAGAAATAGAAAACCAAGTATATCTATTTTTAAAAATTGAATTCATAGGGCACCTAGGCATGGCAGCTGGTTAAGCATCAGACTCTTGGTTTCAGCTCATGTTGAGCTGATCTCACAGGGTTGTGAGATCAAACCTCACGTTGGGCTCTGAGTACACTGTGAAGTCTACTTAAATTTCTTTTTCCTCTGCCCACACCCCTGCTAGCTTGCTCCCCCTCAAACAAATAAATAAATTTTAAAAATGGCACTGATAGTAAAAAAAAAAAAAACCTGACCAAAGAATCCATACTCAAATGGCTTCACTAGTGAATTCTATAAGAGTTTTGAAAGAAATAATACCAATTATAAAAGATTAATTTAACATCCAAAAATTGTAATATCAACCTATTTTTTTATTATGTAATCATCTTAAAAGAGGCAGAAAAAGCATCTGACAGAATTCAAGTTGATTTATGATTTTAAATCAAGTCTCAGGAAACTAGACATAATAAGAGCTTCTGAAGCTTTATCATGGACATCACTTAATGGTGAAAGATTTTCTTTCCCCCCAAACTGGGAACAAAACCAGAAAGTCTTCTCTTACTACATCTACTAAACATTGTGCTTTAAATTCCTAGCCAGTACACTTAGGCAAGTAAATAAAAATAAAAAGCACACAGATTTTTAAAGAAAGCATTAAAGGTTTCTCTCTCATCACAGATGACATAATAATATATACGGAAAATACCAAGTAGTCCTTCTAAAAGTTCTAACTTCTAAAAGTTAATAGGACATGAATTTACTAAGGTTGTAGGAGACAATGTCTATACGCAGATTGTATCTGAATGCAGTAATATCTCTTTATTAGAGATGAAAAGTTGAAAATGGAAATGAGATGACGGGAGCTACACGTAAGGATTTTATTTTTAGATGGGAGAAATAGCAGGACATTTTGTTACAAGTCTTACCCAGTAGGGAGAGAGAAAGAAATTGCTGGGGCATTGCGCTGCAGTCAGTGAGAGAGCGTGGCATCTAGGGAAGGAAGGAAGGAATTGCATAAAATGTGATTATCTTATGGATCATTTCAGCTGGAGTATGAGGGAAGGTGTGGAGTAGAGTCAGGGCAGTGCGGATAGATCCTGGCGTGTGTGTAGACGCAAGTGGGGAATGTGGACTTATTTTCCAACTGCTTCCATTTTGTCAGCAAAGTCAGGAGCAAGGTCTAGGCATGAAAATGGGAGAAAGAATTGTCAGAGTTCTGAAAGGCAGAGACAGAAAGCAAGAGGCAGCTAAGTAGGATTTGGAACCATAAAATGGTCTTAAGAATCCTAATATGAGGTTATGCCTGGATGGCTCAGTTGGTTAAGCGACTGCTTTTGGCTCATGTCATGATCCTGGATTCCCAGGATCGAGTCCCACATCAGACTCCCAACTCAGCCAAGAGTCTGCTTCTCCCTCTGACTCTCCCCCATCTCATGCTCTCTTTCTTATTCTCTCTCTCTCAAAAAGAAAGAAATAAAATCTTTTTTAAAAATCCTAATATGAGGAGCACCTGGGTGGCTCAGTTGGTTAAGTGACCACCTTCAACTCAGGTCATGATCTGAGGGTCCTGGGGTCAAGTCCTGCGTTGGGCTCCCTGCTCAGCAGCGAGTACGCGTCTCCCTCTCCCTCTGTGGACTCACTTGCGCACTCTCTCAAATAAATAAATAATTCTCCAAAAAAAAAAAAAGTATCATAGTAGGATATCTTGACAGTGTTAGGGGGATTCCTTGAGGTCACGGATTCTGAAGACCAGACACTGCTTTTCCTCCACCCATGTACAGCTGCATGTGGATGGAGAGGGCGAAGGTTCAGCAGGCAGAAGTTTTAACATCCTCGGTACTGTCATCTGGATGAGCAAATAGAAGGAAATAGAGAATATACACAGAGGTAATGACTGACAGGGACTTTACGGTGTTTGTGGAGAACAGAGAAGTCCTCAGAGAGTTGAAGGATAGTAAAGACGTAGGACTAATGGGTTGGAATTCCCAGTGAAGTCAAAGAAATGTTGGATGTATTATAGGAGGTATAGGCTGGCAGGATGGAAGGTGGTGATAAGACAGGGGGACATATGAAATCATGATTTTTGAGGGTGTATAGCTATTGGTAATAAGAAATGAAGTGAGTGAATAAGACAACAGAAGACACAATCATTAAAGAGAAGGTTAAGGAAGAGAAATTCATGGGGGACCTTAATAGCTCAGTGGGGTGAGCATCTGACTCTTGATTTTGGCTTCATCTCGGTCTCAGGATCATGAGTTCAAGCCCCATGCTGAGGCTCCACCATGCTGGACATGGTGCCCACTTAAACAAACAAACAAAAAAAGAGACAGAGAAAGTCTTAAAAAGTGATATATATGATACATATATACATATCATATATAGTTATATATGATATTTATTTATATGTTTTATATATAATTTATATGCTATATATTTCTTATATATCATATACAATAAAATAGGATATACATGATATGTGTCATATATAATGTTATATGTTAAGAGGTAAATTTTATGTACATAATAATATATTTTATTAAATGACCAAGAGTTAAGACAGAAGTTATGTTATTCTGTTATACTACTATATTATCTATAGTTACATATGCATATAAACATATTATTAAATGACCAAGAATTAAAACAGAAGTTATATTAAAGAAATAATAAAACCCCAAGAGTGAAAGTCACACAAAAATTAACATGCCCCAGAAGTTGTGGAATTATAGCAAAGATGATGGGAAATCAGTGACATATTGTCATGACATGATCTTCAATTAAGAAACACTTAAGGGGGGAGGAGTCAATATGGCGGAGAAGTAGCAGGCTGAGACTACATCTGGTAGCAGGAGATCAGCTCAATGGCTTATCTAAACATTGCAAACAACTATAAATCCAATGGGAGATCGAAGAGAAGAAAAACAACAATTCTAGAAACAGAAAATCAACCACTTTCTGAAAGGTAGGACTGGCGGAGAAGTGAATCTAAAACGACGGGAAGATAGACCGCGGTGGGAGGGGCCGGCTCCCGGCAAGTGGCGGAGCAACAAAGCACAAAAATCAGGACTTTTAAAAGTCTGTTCCACTGAGGGACATTGCTCCAGAGGCTAAACCGGGGTGAAGCCCACAGGGGGTCAGCGTGGCCCCAGGTCCCGCAGGGTCACGGAAGGATCGGGGTGTCGGAGTGTCACAGAGCTCACAGGTCTTAGAACAGAGAAGCTGGCTACAGAGACAGAGCCGAGGACTGAACTCTCAGCTCGGGGTTACCTTGAACCAGTCGCGGGCTGGGTGAGCTCAGAGCGCGGCTTGAGGCTGGGGATACGGGAGTGATTGGGTGCTATTCTCTGGGGGCGCACTAAGGAGTGGGGCCCCGGGCTCTCGGCTCCTCCGGGCTGGAGACTGGGAGGCCGCCATTTTCATTCCCCACCTCCAGAAATCTCCGGAAAGCGTTCAGGGAACAAAAGCTCCCGAAAGTAAACCCAAGCGGATTACTTAGTCCAGCCCCCGGTAAGGGCAGTGCAATCCCGCCTCGGGCAAAGACACTTGAGAGTCACTACAACAGGCCCCTCCCCCAGAAGATCAACAAAAATCCAGGCAGGACGAAATTCATCTACCAAGGAAAGCAGGTTCAATACCTAAGACAACAGCAGAATTCCAGAGGAGGAGAAAGTAAAGCACAGAACTCATGGCTTTCTCCCCATGACCTCTTTAGTCTTGCGGTTAATTCATTTTTTTTCAATTTTTTTCTTTCTTTTTTTTCTTCTGCTAAATTTTTAAAAAGTTTTAGCCCTTTCTTGTTTAACATTTTTTGACTCGTTTATCTAAAATATATATTTTTCTTTCCTTTTTATATTTTTTCTTTATTTGTTTTATTTTTTTAAATTTCTTTTTTCTGAACCTCTTTTTATCCCCTTTCTCTCCCCCCCCCCACAATTTGGGGTCTCTTCTGATTTGGTTACAGCGCATTTTTCTGGGGTCTTTGCCACCCTTTTAGTATTTTATTTGATCCTTCATATCCTCTTATCTGGACAAAATGACAAGGCAGAAAACATAACCACAAACAAAAGAACAAGAGGCAGTACTGAAGGCTAGGGACCAAATCAACACAGACATTGGTAATAAGTCAGATCAAGAGTTCAGAATGACGATTCTGAACGTTCTAGCTGGGCTCGAAAAAGGCATGGAAGATATTAGAGAAACCCTCTCTGGAGACATAAAAGCCCTTTCTGGAGAAATTAAAGAACTAAAATCTAACCAAGTAGAAATCAAAAAAGCTATTAATGAGGTGCAATAAAAAATGGAGGCTCTCACTGCTAGGATAAATGAGGCAGAAGAAAGAATTAGTGATATAGAAGGCCAAATGACAGAGAATAAAGAAGCTGAGCAAAAGAGGGACAAACAGCTACCGGACCATGAGGGGAGAATTCAAAAGATAAGTGACACCATAAGACGAAACAACATTAGAATAATTGGGATTCCAGAAGAAGAAGAAAGAGAGAGGGGAGCAGAAGGTCTATTGGAGAGAATTATTGGAGAGAATTTCCCTAATATGGCAAAGGGAACAAGCATCAAAATCCAGGAGATGCAGAGAACCCCCCTCAAAGTCAACAAGAATAGGTCCACACCCCGTCACCTAAGAGTAAAATTTACAAGTCTTAGTGACAAAGAGAAAATCCTGAAAGCAGCCGGGGAAAAGAAGTCTGTAACATGCAATGGTAAAAATATTAGATTGGCAGCAGACTTATCCACAGAGACCTGGCAGACCAGAAAGAGCCGACATGATATACTCAAAGCACTCAATGAGAAAAACATGCAGCCAAGAATACTCTATCCAGCTAGGCTATCATTGAAAAGAGAAGGAGAGATAAAAAGCTTCCAGGACAAACAAAAACTGAAAGAATTTGCAAACACCAAACCAGCTCTACAGGAAATATTGAAAGGGGTCCTCTAAGCAAAGAGAGAGCCTAAAAGTAGTAGATCAGAAAGGTACAGAGACAATACACAGTAACAGGCACCTTACAGGCAATATAATGGCGCTAAATTCATATCTCTCAATAGTTACCCTGAATGTTAATGGGCTAAATGCCCCAATCAAAAGACACAGGTTATCAGAATGGATAAAAAAACAAAACCCATCAGTATGTTGCCTACAAGAAGCTCATTTTAGACGCGAAGACACCTCCAGATTGAAAGTGAGGGGGTGGAAAACAATTTACCATGCTAATGGGCATCAGAAGAAAGCTGGGGTGGCAATCCTTATATCAGATCAATTAGATTTTAAGCCAAAGATTATAATAAGAGATGAGGAAGGACACTATATCCTACTCAAAGGGTCTGTCCAACAAGGAGATCTAACAATTTTAAATATCTATGCCCCTAACGTGGGAGCAGCCAACTATATCAACCAATTAATAACAAAATCAAAGAAACACATCAATAATAATACAATAATAGTAGGGGACTTGAACACTCCCCTCACTGAAATGGACAGATCATCCAAGCAAAAGATCAACAAGGAAATAAAGGCCTTAAATGACACACCGGACCAGATGGACATCACAGATATATTCAGAACATTTCATCCCAAAGCAACAGAATACACATTCTTCTCTAGTGCACATGGAACCTTCTCCAGAATAGATCACATCCTGGGTCACAAATCAGGTCTCAACCGGTATCAAAAGATTAGGATCATTCTCTGCATATTTTCAGACCACAGTGCTCTGAAGCTAGAACTCAATCACAAGAGGAAAGCTGGAAAGAACCCAAATACATGGAGACTAAACAGCATCCTTCTAAAGAATGAATGGGTCAACCAAGAAATTAAAGAAGAATTGAAAATATTCATGGAAACAAATGACAACGAAAACACAACGATTCAAAATCTGTGGGACGCAGCAAAGGCAGTCCTGAGAGGAAAATATATAGCGGTACAAGCCTTTCTCAAGAAATAAGAAAGGTCTCAAGTACACAACCTAACCCTACACCTAAAGGAGCTGGAGAAAGAACAAGAAAGAAACCCTAAACCCAGCAGGAGAAGAGAAATCATAAAGATCAGAGCAGAAATCAATGAAATAGAAACCAAAACCACAATAGAACAAATCAATGAAATTAGGAACTGGTTCTTTGAAAGAATCAATAAGATTGATAAACCCCTGGCCAGACTCATCAAAAAGAAAAGAGAAAGGACCCAAATAAATAAAATCATGAATGAAAGAGGAGAGATCACAACTAACACCAAAGAAACACAGACAATTATAAGAACATACTATGAGCAACTCTACGCCAACAAATGTGACAATCTGGAAGAAACGGATGCATTCCTAGAGACATATAAACTACCACAACTGAACCAGGAAGAAATAGAAAACCTGAACAGGCCCATAACCAGTAAGGAGATTGAAACAGTCATCAAAAATCTCCAAACAAACAAAAGCCCAGGGCAGACGGTGCCCCAGGGGAATTCTAAAAAACATTTAAAGAAAAACTAATTCCTATTCTCCTGAAACTGTTTCAAAAAATAGAAATGGAAGGAAATCTTCCAAACTCATTTTATGAGGCCAGCATCACCTTGATCCCAAAACCAGACATGGATCCCACCAAAAAAGAGAACTACAAACCAATACCCTTGATGAACACAGATGCAAAAATTCTCACCAAAATACTAGCCAATAGGATTCAACAGTACGTTAAAAGGATTATTTACCACGATCAAGTGGGATTTATTCCAGGGCTGCAGGGTTGGTTCAACATCTGCAAATCAATCAATGTGATAGAACACATTAATAAAAGAAAGAACAAGAACCATATGATACTCTCAATAGATGCTGAAAAAGCATTTGACAAAGTACAGCATCCCTTCCTGATCAAAACTCTTCAAAGTGTAGGGATAGAGGGCACATACCCCAGTATTATCAAAGCCATCTATGAAAAACCCACCACAAATATCATTCTCAATGGAGAAGAACTGAAAGCTTTTCTGCTAAGGTCAGGAACACGGCAGGGATGTCCATTATCACCACTGCTATTCAACATAGTACTAGAAGTCCCTGGCCTCAGCAATCAGACAACAAAAAGAAATTAAAGGCATCCAGATCAGCAAGGAAGAAGTCAATCTATCACTCTTTGCAGATGATATGACACTATATGCGGAAAACCCAAAAGATTCCACTCCAAAACTGCTAGAACTGGTACAGGAATTCAGTAAAGTGTCAGGATATAAAATCAATGCACAGAAATCAGTTGCATTTCTGTACACCAACAACAAGACAGAAGAAAGAGAAATTAAGGAGTCAATCCCATTTACAATTGCACCCAAAACTATAAGATACCTAGGAATAAACCTAACCAAAGAGGCTAAGAATCTATACGCAGAAAACTATAAAGTACTCATGAAAGAAATTGAGGAAGACACAAAGAAATGGAAAAATGTTCCATGCTCCTGGATTGGAAGAATAAATATTGTGAAAATGTCCATGCTACCTAAAGCAATCTACACATTTAATGCAATCCCTATCAACATACCATCCATTTTTTTCAAAGAAATGGAACAAATAATCCTAAAATTTATATGGAACCAGAAAAGACCTCGAATCGCCAAAGGAATATAGAAAAACAAAGCCAAAGTTGGTGGCATCACAATTCCGGACTTCAAGCTCTATTACAAAGCTGTCATCATCAAGACAGCATGGTACTGGCACAAAAAACAGACACATAGATCAGTGGAACAGAATAGAGAGCCCAGAAATAGACCCTCAACTCTATGGTCAACTAATCTTCGACAAAGCAGGAAAGAATGTCCAATGGAAAAAAGACAGCCTCTTCAATAAATGGTGCTGGGAAAATTGGACAGCCACATGCAGAAAAATAAAATTGGACCACTTCCTTACACCACACATGAAAATAGACTCAAAATGGATGAAGGACCTCAATGTGAGAAAGGAATCCATCAAAATCCTTGAGGAGAATGCAGGCGGCAACCTCTTCGACCTCAGCCGCAGCAACATCTTCCTAGGAACATCGGCAAAGGCAAGGGAAGCAAGGGCACAAATGAACTATTGGGATTTCATCAAGATCAAAATCTTTTGCACAGCAAAGGAAACAGTTAACAAAACCAAAAGACAACTGACAGAATGGGAGACGATATTTTCAAACGACTTATCAGATAAAGGGCTAGTGTCCAAAATCTATAAGGAACTTAGCAAACTCAATACCCAAAGAACAAATAATCCAATCAAGAAATGGGCAGAGGACATGAATAGACAAAGAAGACATCCAGATGGCCAACAGACACATGAAAATGTGCTCCACATCGCTCGGCATCAGGGAAATACAAATCAAAACCACAATGAGATATCACCTCACACCAGTCAGAATGGCTAAAATTAACAAGTCAGGAAATGAGAGATGCTGGCGAGGATGCGGAGAAAGGGGAACCCTCCTACACTGTTGGTGGGAATGCAAGCTGGTGCAACCACTCTGGAAAACAGCACGGAGGTTCCTCAAAATGTTGAAAATAGAACTACCCTATGACCCAGCAATTGCACTACTGGGTATTTACCCTAAAGATACAGACGTAGTGATCGGAAGGGGCACATGCACCCAAATGTTTAAAGCAGCAATGTCTACAATAGCCAAACTATGGAAGGAAACTAGATGTCCATCAACAGATGAATGGATAAAGAAGATGTGGTATATGTACACAATGGAATACTATGCAGTCACCAAAAGAAATGAAATTTTGCCATTTGTGAGGACATGGATGGAACTAGAGGGTATCATGCTTAGTGAAATAAGTCAATCAGAGAAAGACAACTATCATATGATCTCCCTGATATTAGGACGTGGAGATGAAATGTGGGGGGTTAGGGGGATAGGAGAAGGATAAATGAAACAAGATGGGATTGTGAGGGAGACAAACCATAAATGACTCTTAAACTCACAAAACAAACTGGGGGTTGCTGGGTTGAGGTGGGGTTGGGAGAGGGGGAGGGGTTATGGACATTGGGGAGGGTATGTGCTATGGTGAGTGCTGTGAAGCGTGTAAACCTGGCGATTCAAAGACCTGTACCCCTTTGGATAAAAATACATTTTGTTTATAATAAATAAGAAATAAAAAATTTATAAAAAATAACAACAATAAAAACTCATTCTTCTTTTCCTTCATGTTCTATATTTCCATGTCACAGGAAAACTTGGGTCCTACTCTGAACTTACTGGACTTTCAG
This sequence comes from Meles meles, assembly GCF_922984935.1. Lineage (NCBI taxonomy): Eukaryota > Metazoa > Chordata > Mammalia > Carnivora > Mustelidae > Meles > Meles meles. Next base: position 13,900,320 of record NC_060088.1, read on the forward strand.
AAAGTGATTAATAATATTCAGTGAATAATAATATTCAGACAATAGTTTTATTGTCTTTAGTTTATAATTAGTTCTTCTTTTTCCAAGGAAGGTATAAATCCTGCTGCTTCCTACTTAGATTGACTTCACTGTTGGCCTCCCTGTCTCTGGAGATTAGGGAACAGGATATTTTGTAACAAAGTATCAAATGCCCTTACCAGTTCTCATTTTGGTGCTGAGTAGTTCTTAGGCACCACAGTTGGCATACTTAACTTTAAAATGCTGAGTGTATACCTTTGCTTAGTTTTTTTTTTTTAAGACTTAATTTAATTTAATTTAATTTAATTTATTTGAGAGAGTGTGAGCGAGAGCAAGCATGAGTAAGGAGGGGAGGGAGAAGCAGGCTCTCTGCTCTCAGGGAGCCAGGTGTGGGGCTCCATCCCTAGACCCTGAGATCATGACCTGAGCCGAAGGCGGACACTTAACAGACTGAGCCACCCAGGCACTCCAGACCTTTGCTTAGTGTTTTATTGACGATAAATAATGGACCGATAATGAAGTCTCTTGTGCATGGTGCTGGGATGAGCGGATGGTGTTATGTGACAACCTCCTTTCAGAAACCAGGGGGAAATAGCCATTCGTTGAAGTTCAAGGTAAGTATGTGAAACCCATTACCTGTTGTTTCTTTTATGAAAGCTTTTAACACCTGTTAGAAGGCTGTTGTCAGAAAGACAAGAGAAACCAAGTGTTGGCAGGGGTGTGGTGAGAAGGTCGCACTCGGGGGCTGTGAGTGAGGATGTCACTGTAGGACTTCATGGAAAACACCGTGGGAACAGCACTGCACATACCTCCACCTGCATGGCTTCCCTCTGCAGTCCATCCCATGTGCATGCATGCCCTGTTGTTTTCTGACACACCCCCTCTCTCCATAGCATTCCCTGGCTCCCCACTGCCCAGAAAGTGAAGTTCTAAATCCTCTTCCAGCTTGTTAAGACAAAGAGGTTTGTCTCACTGCTGAGCTCTTCGCAAAATTACTGCACAGCCATAGGCAGGCAAGTCTTGCTATCATCACAGTCGCGCACCCCTTGCAGGTCTCAGCTGGGAGCTGCGGCTCACTTCACTTTTCTGGCATCTCCTCCACGACATGGTTCTCTCAGTGCTGTTGGCCAAATAGTGCCTTTATTTCCGCACGCAAGCCCTACCTCCGTGGTTTTTCCCTTGAAACTCTTCTGAGTGTTCTCCTTCACTGTCCTGACCTGCTCCTTAATGATTCCATCTGTTTGCACTGTGTTTGGGGGTGGATTCTTAAGACCAAAACTATGGATTCTACCCTGCAGCACTGTGCCTGCAGTATTTCCTATAGAATGTTTCAGGTCTCATGACTGACAGTTTAACCAGTTGGTCTAATTTTAAATGAGCTGGCTGCTGGGCTTTCCTCTCAGAAATATTTGCCTGCTGTCAGAGTGTTTGCTTACCTCCTGGTTTTTTAAACTGTTGACCCAGTAGTGGAATTACTGCATTCTATGGTAATTCTATTTTTAGGTTTTTTAAGAACCCCAGTGCTGTTCCCCAGAGTGGCTGCACCAGTTTTTGCATTCCCACCAGCAGTGCAAGAGAGTTCCCCTTTCTCCGCATCCTCGCCAACACCCACTGTTTCTTGTGTTTTTCATTTTAGCCATTCTGATAGATGTGAGATGGTATCTCATTGTGGTTTTGATTTGCATTTCCCTGATGATGAGTGATGTTGAGCATCTTTTTATGTGTCTCCTGGCCATCTGGATGTCTTGTTTGGAGAAATGTCAGTTCATGTGTTCTGCCCATGTTGAATTGGTTCATTTGTTTTTTGGGTGCTGAATTGCATCAGTTTTTCATATGTCCTGGCTACTAACTCTTTATCACATGTGTCTTTTGCAAATATCTTACCAATTCAGGAGGTTGCCTTGTAGTTGTGTCGATTCTGTCCTTTGCTGTGCAGAAGTTTTATTCTGATGTACACCCAAGTTTATTTCTGCTTTTATTTCCCTTCCCTCAAGAAACATACCTAGAAAACTCTTACTTCGGCCAGTGTCAGAGAAATTACTTCCTGTGCTGTTGTACAGGATTTTTATGTTTTGAGTCTCACAGTCAGGTCTTCAGTCCATTTTGAGTTTATTTTTGTGTATGGTGTGAGAAAGTGGTCCAGTTTCATTCTTATGCCTGTAGCTGCCCAGTGTCTTCAACACCATTTGTTGAAGAGATTTTTTTCCCCATTGCATATTCTTTCCTGCTTTGTTGAAGAGTAATTGAACATATGCTTCTGGGTTTATTTCTGGCTTTTCTATTGAGTTCTGTAGATCCATGTATCTGTTTTTGTGCCAGTACCATACTGTATTGATGACGACAGCTTTGTAGTGTATCTTGAAATCTGAGATTGTGATGCCTCCAGTTTTCTTCTTCTTTTTCAAGATCATTTTGTATACGAGGGGGCTTTTGTTGTTCTGTACAAATTTTAAGATTATTTGCTCTAGTTCTGTGAAAAATGCTATTGGCATTTTGCACTGAAAATGCCAATTTTCAGTGCAAATTGCGCTGAATCTGTAGATTGCTTTGTGTATATAGAAATTTTAACACTATTTGTTCTTTCAATTCATGAGCATGGACTATCTTTCCATTTGTTTTTGTTGTTCTCAGTTTCTTTCAGCAGTGTGTTATAGTTTTCAGAGTACAGGTCTTTCATCTAGATTAAGCTTATTACTAGGTATTTTCTTCTTTTTGGTGACATTGTAAATGGGATTGTTTTCTTAATTTCTCCTTCTTCTACTTCATTATTATGTGTAAAGAAATGCAGTGGATTTCTGTATATTGATTTTGTATCTTGCATCATTACTATAACAAAATAATTCATTTATTATTTCCAGAAGTTTTTTGGTGGAGTCTTTAGTGTCTCATATATGTAGTATCATGTCATCCATAAATAGTGAAAGTTTTACTTCTTCCTTACCAACTTCGATGCGTTTTGTTTGTTTTTGTTGTCTGATTGCTATGGCTAGACTTCTAGTACTATGTTGAATGAAAGTGGTGAGATTGAACATCCTCGTCTTGTTCCTGATCCTAGTGGAAAGCTTGCAGTTTTCCACCATTGCATATGATATTAGATGTGGGTTTTCATAATTGGCCTGTATTATGTTGAGGTATGTTCCCTCTAAACTTACTTTGGTGAGGGTTTTTTATCACAGATATATGTACTTTTGTCAAACGCTTTTTCTGCATCTATTGAAATAATCATAAGGTTTTTATCCTTTACCTTGTTGATGTAATCTATTATGGTGAATGATTTGCAAATATTGAGCCAACCTTCTATTCCAGGAATAAATCTCACTTGATTGTGGTGAATGATTTTTTTTTTTTTTAAGTATTGTTGGATTTGGTGTCCTAATATTTTGTTGAGGATTTTTGTGTCTGTATTCATTAGGGACTTTGGCTTATATCTCTCTTTTTTTAAAGGGGTCTTTATCTGATTTTGGTATCAGGGTAATGCTGGCCTCGTAGAATGAATTTGGAAGCTTTGCTTCCTCTTCCATTTTTTGGAATAGTTAGAGAATAATAGGTATTAAATCTTCTTTAAATGTTTGGTAGAATTCCCCAGTGAAGCCATTTGGTTCTGGAGTGTTGTTTGTTGTGAGTGTTCTGTTAGTGATTTGATTCCATTGCTGGTAATTGGTTTGTTCAGATTTTCTATTTCTTCCTGACTGAGTTTTGGGAAGTTATAGGTTCTAGGAATTTATCCATTTCTTCTAGTTTGTCCAATTTGTTGGCATGTAATTTTTCATAATATTCTTTGATAATCTGCTATATTTCTGTAGTGTAACGTGTTATTTATCCTCTTTCATTTCTGACATAGTTTATTGGAGTCCTCATTCTCTTTTTTTTTTTTTCTATTTCATTGAGTCTGACCAAAGTGTATGAGTTTTGTTGATTTTTTTCAAAGAACAGTCTCCTGGTTTTACTAATCTTTTCAGTTGTTCTTTAGTTTCTGTTTCATTCATTTCTGCTCCATTTTTATTTCCTACCTTCTACTGATATGGGTTTTGTTTGTTCTTCTTTTTCTAGCTCTTTTAGGTATAAGGTGATTTTGTTTATTTGCAGTTTTTCTTGCTCCTTGGGGTACACCCGTATTGATATGAACTTCGGTCTTAGAACTGCTTGGGCTGCTTCCCAAAGACTTTGGACCTTTGTGTTTTCATTTTCATTCGTCTCCATGTATTTTTTAATTTCCTCTTTGATTTCTTTGTTGAGCCATTCATTTCTTGGTAGTGTGTTATTTAACCTCCATGCATTTGTGCTCTTTCCAGATTTTTTTTCCTGTGGATGATTTCTAGTTCTATAGTGTTATGGTCAGAAAAGATGCATTGCATGACTTTAATCTTTTTTTTTTATTTTTTGAGACTTATTTTGTGGACTAATATATGATCTGTTTTGGAGACTGTCCCATGTACACTTGAAAAGAATGTGTATTCTGCTGGTTTTGGATGGAATATTCTGAATATACCTGTTAGATCCATCTGGTCCAATGTGTCATTCAAAGCCATTGTTTCCTTGTTGATTTTCTGTTTGGATGATCTATCCATTGATTTAAGTGGGGTGTTAAGGTCCCCTACTATTATTATATTACTATCAATTACTTTCTTAATGTTAATTAATAGTTGCTTTATGTATCTGAGTGTTCCCATGTTGGGTGCAGAAATATTTACTATTGTTAAATCTTCTTGTTGGATTGTTACCTTTATGATAAGAAGTGTCTTACGTTGCCTCTTGTTACAGTCTTTGTTTTAAAGTCTCTTCTGTCGGATTTAAGTATTGCTACCCAAGCTTCCTTACCACTTCCCTTTGCATGATAAATGCTTTTTCATCCCTTCACTTCCAATCTGCAGATGTCTTTAGGTCTGAAATGAATCTCTTACAGGCAGCATTAGATGGGTCTTGTTTTTTTATCCATTTGCTCATCCTATGTCTTTTGATTACAGTGTTTAGTCCATTTATATTCAAAGTAACTACTGAGAGGTGTGTACTAATTGTGTTACTTGTTTTAACTTATCTTCATTTCATTTAGTTGTCTTGCTGTGATTTTGTTTTGTTCTTTCATTTGGGACATGTTCCTTTGTTGCTTTATTTTGTCTAGCTCTGTGTTTGTTCTTCTGTGTTAGGAAAGTCGGTGTGTCTCCAGCTCTCGAGAGAAGTGGCTTTATGAAGAAGAGATCCTGTAGTGTCCTTCAGTTCAAAGTCCCCTGTTCACCAGAGCCTGGCATATCTGAGGTGTCTCCTGTGTCTGTTGCATGTGTCCTACTATTGTGGCTGAGCTGCATTTGCTTTCAGTCCAGTTGTATGTGGTGGCTCTCTTTGCCTGTTGTGGGCAGGGTTTGGTCCCTGTGTTGTTTAGTGGGTTAGTCTGGGGCCACTGTGAGCTTGCACTGAGTCATACCGTGTGTTTATCCGAGATGCAGTAGTACTGGACTGCAGGGTGCTTTCTCTGTGCTGTCCCCTGAGGAGCTTTTGTTGGTGGGCAAGGATTGTAGTCAGACCAGTGGCTTCCCCTAGCCCACTGCTGGGGTTGCAGTTGGACTAGTTTGTGTCGTTATATTCCCCTCTTGCTGGGGGCAGGGGTCACATTGGAGTGGTGCTATCCCCTGCTGGGCTGCTTACACACTGCCAGGCTTGAGGTGCTGCTTTGGATGGGCTCTGGCCATGGCTGTATTGGAGGGGACAGGAGAATGAGGGGCAAGGTCCATGCTGGGCTGCTGCAGGAGGGGGATGTCTCTGTAAGAACAGGGATTCAGCTTCCCAAAGCTGAGCCTGCTCATTTTCTAAATTCCAGGCTCAAGTCCTGCTGGTTGAAGAACTCACAAAATTTGACTCCTCTGATTTTCCAAGCCAAATGCTATGGGAATTCCTCTTCACCTTGTGGGCTCTGTGGTGTGATAGTCTTTCTCACTCCTCTCTATGCCCGTGGCTCCCTTCTCAGGTGGCCAGACCCGTGGGGGTTAGCTCCCCACCACATCTCTACCTTACTGCCCTCTTCAGTGTGGCCTCTTCTACGTACACTTGTGGAGTTTGTTCTGCTGGTCTTTGGGGCATTTTCTGGCATTTATACTGACGTGGGTGTAATCTAGCTGTGTCCATGGGATGAATTGAGCTTAGGATCCTCTTACTCTGCCATCTTCCCTGAAGTCTGACCTGTGGGACATTTTGCTACTGAATCATTCTAACCATTTGTGCATACAGAAAAAAAATACAGCCCAATGACTGTTTTTTCATCTCGGACCAGTTTTGTAAATCAGTATAAATAAGGAAGCTATATCTTGCTGCCCATGTATCTCTGATTTAATTGAGTATCTTGGCACTTATATTCGTTTTATGTAAACACATAGCAACTGGGTGCTTTTTGTATTCAAATTTACTTTGAGAGCCCACTTACTAAAATGCACATTTCATGGGTCGAGACAGTGTCATCAAGGACACAGAAGGAATTCCTAGCCTAGTGCTGTCCAAAAAGAGATGTAACAAGAGCCACACACGTAATTTTACGTTTTCTGATAGATATTTTTCAAAGTGAAAAGAAAGAAGTGAAATTAATTTTAATATTGTATTTTATTTAGCTTGATATAACCAGAATATTTTCCTTTCAGTATCTCATCATTATAAAAGTATTAAGATATTCTTTCTTTCTTTAATACTGTGCCTTTGAAATCTGGAGTGTGTTTTTCACTTACTGCACATCTCAATTTGGAATTGCCATATTTCAGGGGTTCAGCAGTCATGTGGCTGCCATACGGGGTAACATAGTTCCACAGCTCTACAGTTCTAGAATTTAGTCTGTTAGTAAGGTAGGTCTTCTCAGTCTTAGCACCGTTAACGTATAGCCTGGATAATCGTTGTTGCATGTGTGTGTGTGTGGGGGGGGGTGAGTAGGGTCCTGTGCTTTCACTGTAGGAAGTTAAGCAGCATCCCTGACCACGACCCACTAGATACCAGTAGTGTGGCCCTGCCATGATTTGCCAACCAAAATGTCTCCAGATATCATCGGATTAGAACTAAAGCTACAAAATTGTCATAGGCATCACAATAAGTTATTTTAGCTGTGCTTGTTAGAAGTCATTGATGATTTCTTCCAGCCTGTCACAAACAGTTTTCTACAGAGCTAAGCAAATATATGGAGACACTGCAATAGACATTCCATTCCATTGATTCTTTTGTGGCTCTGTGCTGAAGAAGCCATTTGGTAGCGATGAATTAGTTATTGATTGGAGGGCACAGTGGATTGTTGAAATCCTCTTAACGGTCCCTTTCAAAGTGTTCTGGATCATCATATTGTAAGTCTAAGTAAACACTTTGGAGAATTTACTGCCACATGTTCTCTCTGAGAATCACTGTCATTGTGAATTTAATGTTCATTGAACTTACCATAATGTATTGGGGAAATGGATACATTCTAGCCAAGAGACGAAATTGGTTTAGTTTTGATGGATGGATTTATGATGAAGTGATTATTTTCAGCAATGATGCTAAATAGACAGACCCTTCATGTGTAGTCTAGAAGCCTGTAAATTTGCTTGAGAAGCTCATATTTTTACAAAGGACCATGAAAGACAAACATACACTATATTTGTATAAGCAGGCAGCCATTGATTTGCTACAAAGATTTATTTAAGGATTCAGTCATCAAGAGATATTTTGTTGTAGGGGTTTTGTTAGGGATGGCTTTAGAAGGAGAAAAGTTACTTGCTTGAATAAAACTGAGTTACAATTTGGAGTGGTCAATCTCCCCGTATAATAAGAATAATTTTTCCCCCAGAGAATGATTTATTTGATAGAGAGAAAGAGAGAGAGATAGAGGAGGGGAAGGACAGAGGGAGAGAGAGACAGTTTTGAGCAGACTCCCCACTGAGCATAGAGCCTGACATGGGGTTTGATCCTGTGACCCCGAGATCATGACCTGAGCCCAGATCAAGAGTTAGTTTCTTAGCTGACTGAGCCATGTGGGTGCCCCAGGATATTTTAAGTAGAAATAGAAATAGAAAAATATGTATTATTATATATATAGAAAAAATACACTACATATAAAGAGAAAAATATATAGTCTCACCCGCAGAGGGCTTAAACTACAATGTCTAGTGTAGTTTTGCTCCAAATAGTTCATTTTTTTGGGGGGGGGTAATGAAAATTCTAGTGGATGTCAGATTACCTACAGATAAATAGGGCAAATTGCTCAGATTGAACCCGAACTCATGTGTTTGAACTTGTAGTTCTCCAGAAGTAGAGTTTAAAATTATTTTTATTTTTTTTTAGCTAGAATAAGAAAAAAGTGAGTAAAGAGAAAATGTCAGTGGGTAGTATATGTTTGTATGATATGGTTAGTGTTCATGTTTCCCAAAGGTGAGTAATTATATCCAGAATATTCATCCAACAAACACCTGCTCAGTGTTTGCTGTATGTCAGCCACTAATCTAAGGACTGGGGGCTCAAAGATTAATAAAAAGGGTGGAATCTGTCCTCACAGAGATGGTCATGTGAGAAGAGAAAGAAATGGAAATTTTGTAATATGTGGTAGGTTCCATGGGGAAAGCATAGGGGATATGAGGATATGGCAAGATACGTGGATATGAGGATATGGCAAGATATGTGGATATGAAGAAATGGGGATATATGGAAAGATCTGGGGCTGGCAGCTTTCTTGGATTCTGGTATCTAGAGATGCTTCTAGAATAAAATAGTTTGGAAGAATGAGTAGGTGTTTGCCTGGCAAATGATAGAGATGGGCTTATGGCATAAGAGGAAAGAGTGGGAGATCATTCTAAGCAGAGGGCCAGCATGTATAAGGGGCTGGAGGATAGAGAGGATATAATATTTGGGAAAGATCAAAGTTTAATTCTGTAGTTCACAGGTGGGAAACAAACCAGGAGCCAGATTGTGTTGCTAGGGTGTTAAAGTTAGATTATTTTCTAGATGTATTCATTCCCTCCCTTTGCTTTCACAGTGGGCAACAAACTTGCCCATGCTACTGGTGTTGGGTTTAGCCTATGACTTGCTTTGAGCAGTAGAATCTTAGCAGACATGATGTAATGAGACTTGAAAGACAAGCTCGCTGGCTACCAGACTTAAAACCATGCACAGCCGAAATCAGCAGAGGCACCTTCCTGAATCCCATCTAGATCAGCCCAACTCCAACCAACCCAAAGACTTGTGAGCTAGTAAATGCTTATTATTGCATGCTGCTGAAAGTTTGCATTTGCTTCTTATGTAGCAGAAGCTGACTCGAATATCAGAACACTGATCTACGATTCAGAGCCAATCACTTGATTATTTCTGTCTTCCATTCACATATTAAATTCCATACTGTGTAGAAAGCGTGTTTCATATCATCTATAGATGACATAATGAATGATGATAGAATGAATAATGTATTGACAAGAGGGAAAAATGAGTATGTTAATATAGTATGACAAAATTATAATGTGAGTGACCGCAAATACTATGGCTAGAATGCAAAATAAGACTTTTATTTATTGGTGTATTCATTCAACATTTATTAATAAAAAAGTACAATGTACCCAGCACTGTTGGGATCCAGGAGGACAGCAGTGGGAAAGACATGATCCTGTTTTCATTAAGGTTATAATAGAGAATTCAGAGGTTTGTAGTGAGAATTTTGTAGGGATTAAAGGAAATTTCTCCAAGTAAAAACTCAGTGGTTTGGACTCCCCTCTCTGGCCCCTTGCCCACTCCCCCAGCACGGGTTCCCACCCTCATGTTTTTTAAGAATGATTAATTGTTCTTACTTTTTCACACAAGAAAAAAATATGAAGGGAGAGATTTCAGGTGCCCCAAATTATATTCTCATGTCTAGAAGTATCCCGAGACTCTGGAAGCAATTTCCAATTGAAGCTCTGAAAATTCCTTTCTGGGAGATATTTAGGGTATAAATATGGGTATAAAATGGGTATAAAAAAAATCTCGGGGAGAAGTTTTATGTTCAGCTTTGCCACATAGTGGTTGGAGAGTAGAACCACATGACTCTGCGGTCCCATGATTTTCTTGTTGGTCTTCGCAAAATGACTATCTATGGGCAGGATTTTGTTTTCCTTTTTTAGTGCAGCTGGCTCTAAATTTGAGGTCATTAATGCATTGTTTAATGTGTATTCCATTGTGGCAGCTAGTCTCCTTTCAGAAACAAGCTAAAATAATCAATTTCTAAAAATATCCTCCAAGCCCAATTGCTTTTGGCATGTTGGACCCAGGCAGGCCTTCTTATGGAAAGTTGAACGAGCTGGATATTTTTGTAGACCTGTTCTCGGTTGTGGTCATCACCACACTGACAACAGTCTGTGTCAGTCTGTTTATTCTTTCCCATTCTCTTCAAGGGGAATGAAGATAAATGGGCAGAACCAACTTGTTCTAGGGAAGTAGAAAGGAAATGCAATAGAGATGTAGATCTTCAGGAATGAGTCAGGACATGCAAGTCACTCTTCTTCTGTAAAGTCAGTAAGTATCTGTTTTCACAGCATGGGCAAAAAGCAACATTAATAAATCTGATTAAAAGAAAATTCTCATTTTTTATTATCACCAACAGTGGGACAAAGTATCACGTCGCTCCTGACGTCATGCCCTGAGAAGGGCACAGCTTTACTTCTTTGACATTTCTGCCAAAATATGCATTTAATCTAGTCATGAGGAACATCAGGCCAACGCAAATTGAGAGGAACCTAAAAATCAACAATGCTGCGCTTTTGGAAAATGCTGATGTCATTCAAGTAAAAGAAAACAGACATGAGAAGTAAACACAAGTAGTAAACACAATGGGTCAGGGCGAAAAATTTCCATACTGAATATTATTGGGAAAATTGCTGAAATCTAAATATAATAATAATATATTTAGTATTAAACTTCTTCAATCTGATAATCATGCTCTTCTCAGGGAACATACTCTGAAGTGTGTAGGGGTAAGAGATACTGTGTTAGCAAGTTACTTTCAAACAGATGATTCAGAAAACACAGATAATAAGCAGATGGGCAAAATGTTTTCAGTTGGTGAATTTTCTCAGGGCATATGGAAATACCTGGTAGACTTCTTGTGAATCTTCTGTAAGTTCTAAAGTCTTTTAGAATAAAAGTAAAGAATTCTTTAGCAAAAATTCTTAATGCTTCAGAAGGCTATGGCAACATAAGTGACTGAGAAATCCTTTACCCCACAGTCTGATGTGCAAGCTAATGAACTTTAATTCTGTTGGCATGAACTCATTGGTAAAAATGATCTTGAAAAAAGAACTTTCTTAACTTAATAATTGCTTAACTTTAGTTAATATTTAAGAAATACTTTGGGCAAGGGGCGCCTGGGTGGCTCAGTGGTTTAAGTCTCTGCCTTCGGCTCAGGTCATGATCTCAGGGTCCTGGGATCGACCCCCGCATCGGGCTCTCTGCTCAATGGGGAGTCTGTTTCTTCTTCTCTCTCTGCCTGCCTCTCTGCCTACTTGTGACCTCTCTCTCTGTCAAATAAATAAATATTAAAAAAAATACTTTGGGCAATAATGATTTTAAATTTAAAAATCAAACAAAATAACCAGTAGCTAATATTAGTTAAAAAAATTGCATTTTCAGCCCAAAAGAGTAAGATTAGTAGTGGGTTGGTCAGTGTCTGGATAGTTGGAATTCCTACGTGGCAGAAGATCTGAACCAGTAACATCCCCATCTGCACTTGACTTGGCTGCTATCTGATTGCTCTTTTTTTGTTGTTGAAATGACTGCATTTTTTAAAAAGTTCTTTGACGAAATTAACCATTAGCCAATTTAGTAGTCTCCAAGATAGTAAATATGTCTGAATTTGCTCTGCATTTAGTCGTGGCTGGAGGTATTACATACATCTTTTTTCTTTTTTAAAGATTTTATTTATTTATTTGACAGAGAGAGATCACAAGTAGGCAGAGAGGGAGGGGGAAGCAGGCTTCCTGCTGAGCAGAGAGCCTGATGCGGGGCTCCATCCCAGGACCCTGAGATCATGACCTGAGCCGAAGGAGAGGCTTAACCCACTGAGTCACTCAGGCGCCCCACATACATCTTAAAAAAAAGTCAAATATATCTTTATAGGGGGAAGAGATCTTTAAAACACATCCGTAAATCTTTCATTGTCGTCTTCGTTCTTTAAAACACTGAAGCCAACCATATTGGGAAGAATAATACAGAAAGACAGACATATTCTAAAGAATGCCTACTTGAATGGGCCCATTCTTTAACAAAATAGAAATAAATAAAACCTTTTCTGTCATCCTTGATGCCAGAAAGTCTCAAAGGTGAATGTTGTTTACCTCTCAGAAAGGGCGGCGATGCTAATGCTTGGTTTTAGGTACCAGAACAGACTTCACAGTTTGAAACGTCTCCCGATGAGTTGGTCATAACCACTGCTCCCAGCTCCCAAGGGCCCTCCCTACTTAACCTAACCCTAGTCTCTTCTCTGCCTATGTCATACTCCGTAAAATCCAGCCACCGAAGAGTTAGAGTCGGGCAAAGCAGGGAACCCCCAGGACCTACCTGGCGTCCAACCTGATGGGTTAGTGCCGCTGTGAAAATCTTGAATCTGGTGCCTCTCTTCACGTGAGTCCCTCCTGAGCTTGGGAAATGGAGCGAGATGAGAAATACACTGTCAGAAGGGAAGAATTGAATTAAGGTTAATTTAAATATTTGAGTGACATAGGTCTTGAAGTGACTGTTTTCTTTGGAATCAGCAGGGAGGACAGATTATTGGCAGCCAGTGGAAGCAAACTCTTTGTGGATTTAGGGAGCAGGAGACTAAGTCTCCCCATAGGTGTGGGTGGGCAGCCACTGGCAGCTGGGAGGGAGCTAGCCTGGCATTCACAGCTGAGTCTTGCTGTTCTTTTGTTGAACAGAAACAATTTTATGGAATACCATCCTCAGACAAGGCCACTGTATAAACATCAATGGCCAAACCCCCACCCCCAAACAAAAAACAAACAAAAAAACAACCAAAAACCCACGACCACTTTGCAGCCATGTCTGAACACAGCTAAAAATGCATTTTCCGAATCACAAAAAGAATCATACATCCCACTTTCCTGATTCATGTGAGTGACCACTTCTTTTTTCACTAGTTCTGCCTTCAGTCTCACTTCCTGTCCTCCAGATGCGATTCATCAAGATGCCCAGTGATGCCCAGTGATCTCTGCTTTCTGGCAGTATCCAAACCGAAGCAAAGCCCCACGTTACTGAATCTTCCCCTTCCACAGTCCAGTGTCCTGGAATGCCTTTTCTAACACCTTCTTACTGAGAGATGTGCACGGGTCCCCATGACGTGTGTTTTTTTTTTATTGTAATGAATCAATAGACCCCACTCTAATGATGGGCAGTTGTGTTACTCTGGTCTTTAGAGGACTTTGATAGTATCATGGTTCTGTAATGCCCCAGAGCGCCTTCTTAGAGGACTTTGGGGAGTAAAATTCATGTATAAAAGTTCTTTTTCAATCACCATGTGGATAAGAGAGTCTTAAGGCAATAGTCTCTGGCCACTGAAAATCAGGAAAAACATAGTTCACTGGCTGCTGGCTTATATATATGTGGCTTCAGAAGCACAGGATTTGGGGATTTCTGACCTCTAGGCTTATATCCCAGGTAGTTGTAGGAAAATAAAACAGGGATTCTTTCCCTACCTCTATCATTGCGTTATTTTAGACAGTAAATAATGGTAAAAATCAGATATATAAAAAACAAGTTTTGATTTCCTAGGAACATTATAATAAAACAGCAGATGACATCAAAAAGGAGTAATTCCTTTGTGACGTTCTGCTGGGTGCTTGGTCTACAAATAAATCATATTTGTACCATTTATAAAAGTATAGGATTACCAGGAAAACAGAGAGTTGAAATAACCTTTGCAGTTTATCTAAGGAGACTAAATCATAAGTTTACATGAAAACATTGTAATAAAAATGCAAACAAGCGAACCTGGGGAATTAGGCTGACGCTTTGAAATGATAATTGTATAATGCTCTCAACTAGTCATTAACGCTGCGCATTTTGGAACAACTACTAGCGTTAAAAATATCCTCCTTACCGAATGTATTTGGGAAATAATGAAGTGGCAGTTGATGGCATTTTAGAGCGGGAAGCAACCTAAGCATGCTTTCATATTGCAGATCATAAACGGAGGCATGGAGAAGTCCCAGAGACGGGACCTTGGAGTCTAATTTATTGCTCTTTCTGCCTGCCAGTGTGCAAAATTTCAGTGAAAAGATGTATTTCGCTAATTCACATGAGCCTTTTCCTTAGTTGGTCCACTGTATCAAAATTCCTGATCTATTTGGCTTTAATATGAGTAGGTTGTCTTTCTCAGCCTTGGCAGTACAGATGGTCCCTTGTGATGCTGGGCAGTGGCAGCGAGCCGCAGGTCCCAGTCAGCCACGTGATCATGAGCGTCACCAGCAAATCACTTACAAAAGCATTCTGTACCCAGGTGGTCATGCTGTTGTTCACTTTCAGCACTGCTCGATGAATTACACTACACATTCAACACTTTATTGTAAATTAGGCTTCCCATGACATGATTTTCCCAACCGTGGGCGAATGTAAGTGTTCTCAGCGGTTTAAGGTAGGCCAGGCTAAGCTGTGATGTTTGGGAGTTTAAGTGTATTAAATGCATTCTGACTTGGGATAGTTTCCGTTTATGGTGGCTTTATTGGGATGTACCCGCACTGCAAGTTGAGGAAGAGCTGTAGGGACATGTTGGGCTGTATCACTCCTCGATGGGCGGCGGTGCGGTCCTGCGCGTTGTAGGATGTCTAGTGGTGCCCGCCGTCTAGATGCCCGTAGCACCCTCCTGACACCCTGCCCCCGCGTGTGACAACCAAAATTGTCTTCAAACTGTGCCAGATGTCCCCTGGGTGGGTGAAGCATCCCAATGAAGGGTCTAGACCATATCTACCTCCAGCAACTCCGTGCAGTTCTGCTCCCCAGGATGCGGGGTTCCCCAAAGTCTTGCAGAAGGGAAAATTCTCCCTGGTGGGATGCTGGTTGGGTGTTCATAGCTTTTCCTCAGATTTGTTCTTATGAAAGAGCCTGCCCTGGTAGTGCTCTCCTCAACAGTTCTTTCCATATTGGGAGCGAGCGCGGCAGGCCTGTTTTTCAGCTTTGCAGGTGATACAAAGGTAGGACCCACAAACGCGGCACGGACACGGGGCGGCGGGACCAGGACTCAGACGGCTTCCCGTGGCCGTGAGGTGCATCCGAGTCCTGGCTGCTGACGGAGCTTGGCATAGGACTCAACAACTCTGCGTCTCTAAAATGTTGATAATATTTGCACCTACCTCATGGGGTTGTTGTGAAGATCAAGTGATTTAATATTGGTGACAGGCTTAGTGTCTGGCACCAAGGAGGTCCTGCATGAGTATTTGCTAAACTAGAAAAAAAAAGTCCTTAAGTAACCGGCAGAAACCTGGTGAGACGTAACAGGGGAAGTGCCAGGTTTACTACTGAGTTTAAAAATAGAACATGTTCAGGGAGTGTTGGGTTAATAAAGAAGGTCATGAGAAAAGGACCTGAGGAATTCCACTGTGCTTGAACCTGACCGATAGAGAGTGCCACGTAGGCAAATCGAGCCGACTCTTGTCGCACTTTTTCTGCCCACATCAGCCGTTCGTGGGGTGCTGTGGGGTCCTCTTCCAAGTCAGACACCACCGAACTAAGAAATGCTAAGGGGTAACCGATGTTGCTGAAAGGACCCCGAGCATCATGACACCTGGAGGCCTGCCAGATGAGTCCGGGCTCTTAACCTAAAGAACATTTAGCAGGATGAGTGACAGACGTTGTCCAGGATTTGAAGGTTTGATGTTTGGCGGTAAGAGGAGATGTGCTCCTTATGGCTCCCAGCGGTACAACTGGAATTTCTGCTTGAAAGTCACATGGATACAGTTTTTGGATTCAAAGTAGGATCCTTTCTTTTTCTTCTCTTTTCAAAAGATTTTTATTTATTGAGAGAGAGGGAAGTATGAGAGAGTATGAGTGGGGTTGGGGGGCGGGGAGGGAGAGGGAGAAGCGCACTTGCTGCTGAGCAGGGAGCCCAAAGCAGGGCTCGACCCCAGGACTCTGATATCATGACCTGAGCCAAAGGCATATGCTTCACCAACTGAGCCACCCGGGTGCCTGAAGGATGCTTTCTAATAATGAGCTGCGTCTCTCCTGAGAAGGGACTGTGTTGTGGGGTGGAATGTGTACCCAGACACGAATCGTATGCAGGAGAGGGTTGACGTTCTATCCATTCCTGTTTTGACTGGGACATTGGACCAAGAGACATTTACAGTATCTGCCAACACCAAGATTCAATTGAGCTATAAATGCAAAACTAAAAGCTAGAATTTTTATATGGTTAAAGCATCAGAATAATGAAATGTTTATAATTAAACAGTGTAGTCCTTAGCCAGGCCCCGCTCTCTTCATAGGCCCACTTGTAAATTATTTCTGCTTTTCCTGTTTGATTACTGCCTACCTGAAACAATAGTTTTAGATCCTCCTGGATACAGAAAATTTAGACACTGTGCGCTGGCTTCTTTCTGTGAGGGTTGGTCATACACTTCACCAGCCGTCCTCACTGTTTCTTGTACATCTTTCCTAACACAGAGTCTTCACTAATCTTAGCTTGTTGTATTAGTCATCTAGATTATAGGTTGTGTGTAACAAATTACCACAAATGCAGCAGCTTAAAAAGCACACATTTATTAAGGGTTCCTACTGGCAGACCCCAGCCCAGTCTGGATAAGATGCAGCTTCTCCCTCAGCAGCTGGGGCTGGGGCTCAGAAACCTCCTTTGCAGCAAAGTTCTTGGATGATGTCTGATTTGAACAGTGAGGCTTTGTAGTCAAGAGGAGGACACTGATGGGTGTGAGTGGACCTGGGAGCCGGTATGCAGGGGAGAGAACAGTCGACACATCTGTCTCATAGCCAGTTTGTTGGGCGAATCGGTTTCAGAAGGAGGCCAACACACTCCAGCCTCCTTTCTCTCTGGTCCCTTCCTTTATCTGCGCTGTGTGGAGTCTCCTTGTCTCATGTCTGATGAGTCTGTTGCTCTTATGGAGCAAACATAAATTCTGCTTTTACAGTTGAGTAAAAAACTGTAATCTCTCGACCAGATGAAAGCAGCATCTCAGCCCTGGCTGGCCATTGGGAAGGCCTAGCCCGCTGCAGGAGGGCAGGAGCGCAGGCTGTCCTTCTGTACTGTTTTCTCTGCTTCTACATCATCTGTCGCTCTGGTGTTCGACCTTGTCCTGTCCCTAGGCTCTTCCTTCTGTGTCAGAGATCCCCTTTCTGTTCTCCATCCTTCTGCCTCAACCAGCTGGTGGCTTGTTCCAACCAAACTCGCAACTGTCCACCAGAGACTTCCCTTTCTTTTCTTCCGTGAGGCAGTGCCTTTGGTTCTTGGATCTTATTTTTCATGCTCGGTTCATCGACTTCCTTTGTGACCACGAATCCTGGGTTAAGGGTCACATGACAGACAAACTCTCCATGTGCCTGCCAGTCTGAAATGTCTTTATTCTGTTTTTACACTTCACGACTAGGTTGCATAAAATGCTGGGCCTGTGATCAGAACGTTGAAGGCATCCATCCTCGTTGCTAACCTGACGTGCTAGATCGTCACCTGTAGAATTTGTCATGGTTGTGCCGGGGTGATGAATGTTTTAGTCAGCCTGTGTGGTGCCGCACGGGCCTCTTTGGTTTCAGGGGGCACTTGCTTTCCTTTAATTCTGGGAAAGGTCCAAAAAATTACTTCTTTGAAAATATCCTCCTCTGCTCTGTTTTTGTGAGGCATTTCTATTAGTTTCATCTTCTGAATTAATCTTATCTTTTTAATGTTTTTACATTTCTGCAGACTCTTCTCTGATTTTTAAAATTTATTTCTTATTAGAAGGATTTTTATTTTTGCTTTGAATGAAATGTCTTCCTAAATGGGCCTGAACATGTTAGTTTGATTTTTTTTTTCTTTTTAATACCCTTCCCCCATTTATCTTCCTTTTGGTTGTATTCAGTGTTTCTCTTCATCTTAGCCTTTCTCTTTCACAATCTAGGCTTTCCTGAAATGCCTCATGATTCTTGCTCAACCCATTATGCAACAGAAAGGAGGTTGAAGGCTGCATGCCTTGAAGACGCTTGTGGGCTGGCAGGCTGCAGTCTGGGTTGGGAGGTGTTCCAGTGCGAGAATGTTGATACTTTCCCCAGCTGATAGCATTCCTTGGTTATTCCCTTCCCGGGGAGGAGTGCTCTTCCTCTCTCCCCCCAGGAATGGATGCGTGGCTGCGTATTTTCCTGGCTGTAGAGTGTGCACATATGCGGGTGTGGTGTGTGCGTGAGAGAGACGAAAGGTGAGTGGGTGCACGAGTGTGTGTGCACGTGCGCCTGTGTACCCACAGAGTAGAATGTGTGTGTGCACGGGACAGAGCACGTATGTGTGCTGCTTCTACCATCCTGCTTACACGCCTTCCATCAATCCCAGCATTCCTGTTTGCCTCCTTGTGTACTTGGGTCATCAGTGGCACCGTGCCGTCCCTGTGGGGGCTCTCTTCAATGCTCTGACCGGGCTCCTGTCTCCTGCATTATCACGCCATCCACGGATCTTCTAGGCTGTGGCTTCTCCCTTAGGTGTAGGACTCAGCTTGCTCTCTGTCTTTAGAGCGGTGGCCCTTAGGCGGGCCACTGGTGTCCTGGGGATCCTTGACAATGTCCAGAGAGGTGTTTGGATTGTTACAGTTGTGGGTGAGGGGAAGGTGCTCCTGGCATCTCATGGAGAGGGGTCAGGGATGTTGCTGTACACACGACCGTGCCCAGGACGGCCCCACAACAGAATTCCCTGTCCCAGACACCAGCAGTGCTGTGGTGGAGAAACCCTGAGCTAGCATCTTGCTGAAATCGCACATATGTAAATAACTTCACACCATAATGTTTCCTTGTCGTGCATTTGTTATTTTGGTCACTCATTGACTCATCAGTTTAAAAAGTCTTAAGAGAGAAATGGTACAAAATATGTGCTAAGTGTGCATTCTTGAACATAGCCTGTGAACTATGTCGTTCATTATTCTTGTTTCTATTTCTAAAGAGAGGCACAGAGTTCACTCAGATTACAACTGTCCCAGTAGTTTTGTCTTAAATATATTTAACGAACCAAATAGGACTTTATAAATTACTGTTTCCCATTCCTTATTTTCATGATCATTCTTCTTACTCACATGGTGTAGGGTTAAGACTTTCTGTGTGTATCAGCATGGAAACTACAATACCTCCGATAGAAAACTCATTGGAAATGCATTGTAGCTGTGCCACCCAAGGAAGAAAAATCACAAAAATATATACTTATTCCAGCAACACTTGGCATATTTGTTTCCATTTCCGTGAATTTGGAGCCGGTCTCCCAGCACTTGTAATTGGAGGCATTTGACCTCTGATTTCCTTTTTTAATTTAGCTGCCAAACTGTGTTTTCTTCATTCCGTGTTATTCCACAGAGATCGGCGTACCCTACGTTTTCCCTGTGAGCCTCTTCCCACTCTGTACATTCGGGGCTCAGAATCCTATGACGGGCATGCAAAGTGGAGTTCTAAGAGCTTCCTTGTCATAGTTGCTGGAAGGGAAATTCCCTCCGTGATGTCTCCTGTTTGGAGCGTCTGTTTCATGTTTCTCTGGCATTTGGCAAGATAACAGAATAAGGTGGCAGGAGGCAGGAAAAATATGCCGCAATAAAAATGTCCTAAAAAGACACTTAGTTCTATTTATTGCTTCACAGAACATGGCTGAAGGCAGGAAGAGAAGTTAAAATTAGTGTTGACACGGAAAGTCAGAGAGGGACAGCTAGAGTCATTTACTTCCTGCTGTTCAGATTTCATTTGGTGCTGTGCAGGGCATTCAGGAGAACACAGAGGGAAGGAGTCCAGACCAGGAGCTTTGTTTCTACAGCAGGTCATTGGCTTCATTTCTGCGTCTGGGTCACAGAAGGGAAGCCAGGGCCCCAGGCAGTGGGCGTCTGTCTCCCTTGTCAGATGAAGCCACCACAAGGGCATGGCTGGGAGGAGAGAGCAAAGCAGGAACCCACTCTAACAAAACATCCCATTACTGACAGGCGTCAATTATTATTTTTCCAGCTTGATTGAGATATAATTGATGTCTAACATACTGTAAGTATAAGGTATACAAACTTTAATGGATCTGATACACTTATATGTTCCAGTATGATTACCACTGTCGTGTTAGCAAACTTTTCCATCATGCCATATAATTACCATTTCTTTTGGTTGGTGAGAACGTTTAAGATCTACTCTCTTAGCAAGTACAGTTAACGTTAATAACAGAGCCCAAGAGGCACAAGTTAAATGGAAGAGGGGCACCTGGGTGGCTCAGCGAAGTGTCTGCCTTTAGCTCAGGTCATGATCCCAACCCCACATCGGGCTCCTTGCTCAGCAGGCAGTCTGCTACTCCCTTTCTCTCTACCTCTCTCTCCGACTTGTGCCCACATGCTCTCTCTCAAATAAATAAATCTGTAAAAAATAAAATGTCCCGAAATCACAGGTATCTTTTAATTAATTGGTTTGGCCACAGCTGAGACAGGTTTGTTAATCACAGCAAGGACACTTCAGGTGAGTGCTTTGGAAGAATCTAGGTCTTAGTGGGAAGAGTTTCATGGCCATAGATAGAAAATGGTGCACAAAAGTGCATAGCAACAGAGCACATTGATTTACTGATTTTCTGAGATTAACTGACCTGGAAGTCTCTTCCAGAATATCTGGGCCTGGAAATGTGAGAGTGGTATGAAAGACACTTTGGCTTACATTTCCCAAAGAATGAGCCTGAGATGAAGGGTTACATAGGATGGTTTATGGTGGAAAGTGACGCCCCTCACCCCATAGGCTGGAGACAGGGACACTGTGGGTCAGGCAGGAAGATAGGGGATACGAGTTCAAGAATGATACATCACATTGGCCACCACTACTGGGGACGAGCTGCTCTGAGTCTGTCTGTGAAGTCATGTGATGGTCGTGGTTTTTCAGGATCAGCCCGCCAGGATGAGAAGGGAACATTTGTTGTTTCCTACCCCAACAATCAAGCATTTGCACTGGATGGACAATTACTCAGCGATATAAAGAAACGAGCTATGGGGCAGCCACGTCCTGCATCTCTGGGTTGCACTGTGTGGCAGTTAGCTGATTCTCAGACAGTCCCATACCACAGCCGCAGTGGAGACGCCCCTAGAGAGAAGGCAGGTGGGGGACACAGCGTGGGCTGAGGGGAGGCGGGAGGAGTTGTATGCTGCAAATCAGAGCCTCTGAATAACTAGGTCGTGCAGCAGTGGCTGGCCTAGGAGACGGGGGCGGGGGGGGAGGTCAAGAGCATCTGAAATTGGGTGTAAAAGGCATCTCGTCCCAGGACACGAGGGCTCAAGTGTATTCGCAGACTGGGGAGTTGGAGCCCCAAGGTCCGATACGAGTTTAATAATCAAGCAGGCGTCTTAAGGGCAGCGGTGTGACCAGCATGACGTCTTTCACAGTTACAGGGGAAATCTCATGTGACTCTATCTTGCCATGTTTGAAAATTATTAATATTTTTGTGTCCCAGGACATGTTCTAGTAATTAACCAAAGCCAGGGGTCAGTATTTCCAGAACGGTTCTCTCCATAATGTAGATAAGGGACAGATTATGTTACCACTCGGAGACTAGATCCAGACAGTGGGCTGATGTGGCCCTTCTGAGGCCCCTCGCCATAGTCTCTGTACTCTTTTGTGGGGAATCACATGCATTTTGCAGTGCAGGCTTGGTTTTCGGACTTAAAAAGTGGTAGCTCTTCCCCCCTTCATTTTTATATCTTAAATGATAAAATAAATATAAAATTTCAGGAGAATATTTTCAGAGTATAGTTCCTTACACCAGACTCTGAAGGGTAGGGGCTTTTGGGATTCAGAATTTTCCAGATGTTGGACAGATGAAGTATGGTCTCCGCCGTTACGTATCCCGTACTGCCAGCACAGCCCAGGGAAGCTCACCACAACCAAACGTTCAGGTTCCTGCAACGAAATGTACGAGTATTCACACCAGGGCAGCAAATAAAGAGTATCAGTAGCCTCCCGCCTTTTATTTTAGCTTTTTGCTGCCCTGTACGTTTGGGTGCAGCATGAGCCTCCCGTCGGCCCTGGTTATGCTCGGCCCTTCATTCCCCCCGGGCGACGCACAGGGGTCCACGCAGACGCTGCACACACAGTGGGTCTGTGCCACCGCTGAGGAGCCCCACGCTTCCGAAACCCGAGTCTCTTGGGATGAGCAGGAAGCCAACCTGCCGAGACTTCGCTCTGGAGGGGACACAGAATCTTTGTCTTCTGAGGCTGTTCACCGAGCAACACCCTTGAACACACGGCCCAGAACAGAAACTGTCCATGCTTCTGCGGACAGGATGTGCAGAAACTCAAGAGGCTCATGGAGAATGCTGTCCTGTTCCAGCCTGCTTCTTGGCGTGCTTCTGGTTTGTTTGCAGTTTTCCCTCTTCCACAAAGCGTTTAATGAACACTTTTCCGTACGTTTCCTTGCACGAGTTTCTCTGCAATGTCTAACAGGAATGGAAATTCTGGGTTATCTGTGCACACATTTTCAACTGCACTAGACGATGCTAGCTTATCCTCAAGGTAGTTGTAGCGGTTTGTCTTCCCACCAGTCGTGTGTGAAAAGTCCATTTACTCACAGTTGCCAAATACTCGAAGCAACGAAGTTATTCTTCCATGGGCGGGTAGATGTCAGTCACACAAAGAAGTGAGCTCTGAAGCTGTAAAAGACACGGAGGAAGCCTCAATGCATATTGCTAAGTGAAAGCCAACCTGACAAGACTGTAGGAGTCCAACTACATGACATTCTGGAAAAGACAAAGCTGTGGGGACACTAAAAACATCAGTTGTTGCCACGGGTTTGGGAAAGGAAGGGACGGATCCGTGCAGTGCCCAATATTGCTGGGGCAGTGAAACTATTCTGTGCGGTATTAGAGTGGTGGATATATGACACTATATATTGGTCCATACTCAGAGAATGTGTAGCACTGAGAATGAACTGTCATGTAAACTGTAAAATTAGTTAAAGATAACATTACTGTCGGTTCATCAGTTGTAACAAAAGTACCACGGTGATGCGGTGGTTAACGGCGATGGTGTTTTAGTATATGGGAACTCTCTCGGCTTTCCGAAATTTTGATGTTAACCTAAAACTTCTCTAAAAAAGTCCATTAAAGGGGCGCCTGGGTGGCTCAGTGGGTTAAAGCCTCTACCTTCGGCTCAGGTCATGATCTCAGGGTCCTGGGATCGAGCCCCACATTGGGCTCTCTGCTCCGCAGGGAGCCTGCTTCCTCCTCTCTCTCTGCCTGCCTCTCTGCCTGCTTGTGATTTCTCTCTGTCAAATAAATAAAATATAAAAAAAAAGAAAAAAAAAGTCCATTAAAAAGTCCATTAAAAATTCCATTCCCCTACTTTTCCCAACATTTTTGTATGCTGGACTTTTACATTTTTGCACATTTGATGGTCATGACATAGAATTGTATTGCTCTCATTTTTTTTTTTATTTTTATTTTACTCATGGAAGTTTCAGGTGCACTTTCATATCCTTTGATTATTTTTTTTCAGTTTTTAAAATTGACTTAGAGGAATTCTTTATATTCTCTTTTTTAAGTTTTGCTTTTCACATTTAGGACTTTTATGTCACTGGAATTTAATTTGTGCCTGGGGTAAGATAGAAGCCTAAAAAGATGTCCATATGGATGTATCTGTCTGTATATATCTTTATCCCTGTACCTGTCCCATCTATCTATACTGATGAATAGCCCTTATGAAGCTCGTGGTATAACCCTGTCCCTCCCTTAGTATCTGTTGATCTATCCCTGCACCACCCCCTAAGTGTTCTAATAACCACAGATTTTTAAGGAGTCTTGTATGTAATAGGACATGTCTTTCATCTTTCCTTTCAAGTTGTCTTGTGAAGGCTGTACCTAGGTCTTCATTCTTCCATAAGAATTTGAGTATTTGTTTGTGAAATTTCATGAAACTCTACTGGGTTTTTGTGAAAATCCACTAACTGTATAGATTAACTTAGGAGAAGGATATCTTTACCGTGTTGAATTACCTTCCCATCCCATCGTAGACAGTTTTTAAGGTCTTCTTCTTAAACACTGTTCTTACACGTTTACATTTGGTATTCCGCATCAACACAGTAAAACTGACTCTGTGTGCACAGTCCTGTCAAATCTAACACATGGATCGACTCATGCGGCTGCCACCCAAGTCAGGACACAGCGCAGTTCCATCGTCCCTGGAACACCCTCGTGCTGTCCCTTTGCACTGACAAGCTCCTACCCTGAGCCCCTGCATGCACGGATCTGTTCCAATATTATAATTTTCTCTTGGAGAATGCGTATAAATGATGTTGTACCAGTATGTGGCCTGGCGGGACTGCCTTCCTTCACTCACGGGGCTTTGGGAGTCACCCACGACGCTGTGTGTATTAGCCGTTCACTTCACTTTATGGCCAAGTCGCATTCCATGGTAAGGATGGGTCATGTTTTGTTCATTCATTCACCGCACGGGCATTCCTGTTCTTCCAGGCTTTGGTGACTATGAGTGGAGCAGCTGTGTGCACGCACAAACATACGTTTCCACCTTGCAGGGGTTAACTGCCTGGGCTGAGATTGCTACCTTTTTTTTTTTTTTTAAATGGACATTTTTTTATGTCCATATCATTTTCTCCTATAGATTCTTCTCCCTCCTCTGTCTACGACTATGCAATGGATACTGTTTGCTGCTATTGTGCATGGGATTATTAATATTTTTCTAGTTGATTGTTGGTGGAATGTAGAGACGCTTTCCAAGTTTGTATTTTGATCTTGTGTCCAAAAGTCTTGCCAGACTCTCCATTCCAAGAATTGGTCTGTAGATTCTGTTAGAATTTTGTGATTTGAACATATATTTATGGGTACGTATGTATGTATATATAAAATGTCATGTTGGCTTTCTGAGATTTGCAGAACACTGTTGAAACCAGAAAGATGATAGAAGCTATCCTTCTCTTCTCCCTTGAGTTAGGCAGGGTGGGTCAGCGGCCACACCGTCCACATGCATACCTTTCCATCTTCTCTTTTGTGCTTAGATCCAAGTCCTCTGGCTGGGGAGAGGGTGGTCGTGCTCCTATGCTCTGCTCCCTTTTCCCGTCTGAAGGCTGTAGCCTTTAAGAATACCAGCTTTCACGGCAGCATCTCTAAGAAGCTCTACCAGATTTCCATTGTGGACACTGCTTTTCGTGGCCCAGGAACAAAAGGCCAACTGTGAGTTCCTGGTCTTTGTGACCTGAGGGCACAAATGGCTTTGGTGTCTGGTATCTGCTTTCTTCTCTAGTTGCATATGTTCATCTAAAACAGCCGGGGAGGCTCCCACTGGCTTGTGAGCTCTTCCTGTTTTCTGGTGATTTTACATCCTATAAACCATCCTGGTTTTTCCACTGTCTTCAGTGCAGGGTTGAACCTAACCTGTGCCCCTGCAAACTGAAGCCCCCTCCAGTTTCTCAGCTGAATTTTTTCTTCAAGTGAGCGTATGTACATTTGTGTATGTGTACATGTGTCTGCAGTTGTAAAATTCTACATAGGGGTTTCTCTAACTGCTTCTTTTTTTTTTAAAGTGTCTTGTTATTGCACTGTTGTTTTTCTTCTTCCTCGTTAATCCTGCAGATAGTGTGTTTTACTGTCTGTTTTAGATGGTGTGAAGTATCGTCTGTCCTCAGGCTACTAATTCCCATTTGCCCCATACCTTTCCTGTGGTGCCTTTTATTTTAGCTCATCTTCAGCAGACTTCTAAAAAATATTGAGGCTGTCTTTTGTGCCTTCTCTGGGCTGTGAAAGTGTCCTTCAGAGCAATATTCTATTTGCTTTTGCTGGTCCCCTTGAGTTTTCGTGATGATTTCTTGGTTTCAGGTTCCCAACCCAGAAATGAATAGAGCTGGAGCTTACCTACTCAGCACACCCAAAGCCTGGCTTTCCTGGGCTGTGACAGCTCTTTTCTCCTGCTGGACGTGGGCTGGGAAGGTCACCAGCCTGCTTGTCCCTGCACTGGTGGATGTTTTTTCCCATCTCTGTTTTATGGGTAAGGCAAGCATCTAGATTTTTTGCTTTCCCTAATGTCACCTTGGGTAGGCTCAAGGCCACACGTCCTGTTTTCTCATGCGGGTTCGAACTGCAGTGCACAGAACGAGAGACGCTTCCATGCTTGTTTTCTTATTGTCTTCCCTTTCTGACCCAAGCTTTGATTGCTTCTTCAAGTCTGACACCGGGACATACCCCCCCCCCCGCCCCCCACCAGTTGCCACTCCTCCCCAAGCTGGGGGCGGGGGTTGCGGTACACACTTTCATGCTCTCGTGTCTTTGCAGGAAGGGTGACTGGCTCTGTGCCAGCATAGTCTGCTGTAAGGCTTGCATTTCCGTTTGCTTTTCCAGGTGGTTCTCCGGTATCTTAGGGACCAGAGCAATGGCTTATCACACATGAGCATAACAATGAAACAACACCCTGACTTTCTCTTTGATAGCTTCTGCCCTTGTCTTTCAAATGCTTTGGGAAGAGACCTGGGATATAAATAAATACATAGAATAAGTAAGAACTTCGGGTTTGCTGGGGCAACAGGGCACAATGCTGACTGGGTGCCAGGTAGGTGTTTTAGCTAATGAACATAATTTCCCCCTAACTTTAGAGGGAGTTTACTCTTAGGAAGTCTTATGACAGAGGAAAGTGGACAACTTTGTTCTTTTGTTCTTAAATCAGTTTGTTTGCAGATACTGTTATCCGCAAAGCTTAAGGCTCTTTTGGTGAAGGGGCCCCCATGCATTATGGCTTTCTAAGCCCTGCTGAGGATTTAGATCTTAGCGTGATTGCTGTCAATTTAATTTCTGAAGTTGAAAGTACATTCATTTCAAGTGTCTTTGAGGGATATTTTATTTTCATTTCAGATGTCTTCCTCCCTTCCTTCTAAATGACATTTCAGTTTTTAGCACTATTACTTGGATGTCCTGTTGATTTTGCTGGGTTCCGGTCTGGCTCTTTCTTCAAAGTAATGAGTAACAGGTCTTTATCATAGAGCCATTTGGCGAGATTATAGCTTATGTATCCATTATCTGTCTGTCACTTATCCACCTGTCCAGCCACCTACCAATCTCTAGTCTAGACTTTTCTCTAGTAATGCAGCTAACATGGGAACATTTTTAGTTTTTGGTCGGAAAATAATACTTTTATAGTATTCTAGAAGTTCATAGATTTCAATGCTTTGAATGCTTAGTAGCTAAGCTAATCTATCTGCTAATGTTAATACTTACCTTTATGAATTTTTCTTTTTTTTTTAAAAAAAGATTTTATGTATTTATTTGATAAAGAGAGAGACAGCCAGAGAGGGAACAGAAGCAGGGGGAGTGGCAGAGGGAGAAGCAGGCTCCCTGCGGAGCAAGGAGCCCAACATGGGGCTCGATCCCAGGACCCAGGATCATGACCTGAACCAAAGGCAGGCCTTTAACAGCTGAGTCCCCAGGCACCCCTTTATGAATGTCTTTCTATGTCCTTATTTCCTTATGCAGATATGCTCTTGAAGTGCAGACAGTGTTTCTGTAGCTTGTCTGAATTGAATCCAAACTGATTTATATTGTATCTTTTCATTGGGTCTAAGACTAGAGGATAGGAGTCAGAGTTGGAAATTTGCTTGGCCCACTCCCCCACTTTATTTATTTATTTATTTTTAAAGATTCCATTTATTTATTTATTTGACAGAGCGAGAGTGAGCGAGAGCACACAAGTAGGGCAGAGCAGCAGGCGGAGGGAGAGGGGGAAGCAGGCTCCCTGCCAGGCAAGGATCCCGATACAGGGCTCCATCCCAGGACCCTCGGATCATGATGTGGGCCAGAGGCAGACGCTTAACCAACTGAGCCACACACTCACCACCCCTCACTTAAAAAAAAAAAAACAGTTCCGCTGGTTGGGCTAAGAGGAGCAGAGCTGGTTCGCTGTGTTGGGCTTTGGGCCGTACACCCAGGGGAGCTCTGTGCATCAGTGAGCTAACCTACAGGAAGCCCTCAGCCCTGTGACTGGTGCGTAGTAAGGCTTCAGAATCCCTACCGTCATTATTTCATTGTTGTTGGTCATTGTCCCCTCCTCCTCCTCCTGTGTTCCCTTTCCTCAGTGCACTCTAGCACCCTGCCTCGCACATAACAATAATGAACAAACGAAGGCTGTTTGAAATCTGTCCCTCTTACTTCAGAGAGCAAACAAAGAAGAACGCAAGTTTCTCTGTGGGGGCCTCTTCTCCATCACTCTGTTGACACCCTGTTCCTTTCTCGAATGCCTGGGTTGATGGCACCTGGTGGCATGTCCCTTGGGCTAACATTCCCTGGAAGACTGATAATGTTTGTACTCGGTGAGATGAGACACATAATTCGATGTTGTGATAGTGTCGATTTCTCTAAAACATTCTAAACATTTATAGCCACTTTCTTTTATTTTTAATTTAATTTAAGCTTTCTCTTTTTTAGAAAGGGAGGGTTTGGGGAGGGGCAGAGGGAGAGAGAGTATCTCAAGCAGGGTCCAAGCCAAGTGCACAGCCTGACATGGGGCTCGATCTCATGACCCTGAGGTCATGACCTGAGATGAAATCGAGAGTCGGACACTTAACCTCTAAGCCACCATCTTGCCCCTTCCCCTGTGTGCCTCCTCATGGCCTGAGAACAAACATTTGTGGGCCGGTTTAGATCAGGCTTTCTGAGCAGCAGTGTGCCGATCAGTGAACATAATCACCGAGTCCTGGCTGTTCTTACACCTGTGTGACTACTGTGATGAGTTAAAATAACCATTCATCCACTTGGTCACACAGTGAACACTTTACTGACAACTTATTATAATAATATCATTGAGGTTGTACAAGCTTCCAGACAGAGTGAACAGTTCTGGGGGAGAAAAGAAGTCTGGTTTAGTGACCTTTAGTGCCAAGCCCTTCAGGAGAGTTTTACAAAGTATTTCTTCTTCTTCTTTTTTTTTTAAGATTTTATGTATTTATTTAACAAAGACAGGGCACAAGCAAGGGAACAGCAGGCAGAGGGAGAAGCAGGCTCCCCACTGAGAGTAGCCTGATGCAGGACTCTCCCAGGACCCTGGGATCCAGACCTGAGCAGATGCTTAACCTCCTGAGCCATCTAGGTGCCTCAGGTATTTTTTTTTAATGAAGTATTATATGAAGTCCCAGGTGAGAGTCACCAGGCCATGATTGTTCAGCAAAGATGGATGGATGGTCCACTCTGTGCCAAGCCCCATGAGGATAAGATGCCGCTGTGCTCTCTGCTGTGAGGGAATTTCACTTCTCGTGGGGTCACGTTCAACCCTCCCACTCAACCCTGGAGTGCATGGGTGAGTTATGTCCATAGTGAGAGCTGCAGTGATGTAGGGGATTGATGGTTTCTACCAGGTTACTAGGAGAATGGAATGTTTGATCTACTACCCCAGAGGTAGTAAGGAAGATGTCACGTCCAAATGCCAGATGGGCTGGGGATGTGGGGAGAGATTCTGGACTCCAGAGAAGAATGGCAGTGAAAGGAATGAGGCAGTGGGTGCATGGCACGTTTTGGAAATGGATGGTATACCCGTGTGGCTACAATTGGGGTAAATGGTAGTATGGACCATGATGTGGGGAAGTGGGATGGGCTGATACTTTGGGTTCAGTTATGGGTGAACCTTGAAAACTCTGGGCTCTGTTCTATAATCCATAATACCCAGAGGTGGTTCTTGAGCAAATGAAGTGAGAACATAATAAGACAAGGATTCCACTGCTCAGGCCATTGTGTCTTCCAAGAGAGGGGCGAGGGCTGGCAAGAAGGCAGAGGAGGTGATAAGGGTTTGGGGCAGCAAGGGAGAGCTCGCCGGGTTCCCATGGGCGAGGACAGGTCTCCACAACTTTCCCTGTGGTCTCCAGTTTGAAAGACAGCTTCTCAAGAGTGCAGCCGGAGACCAGACATTTGGAGAAAGAGACGTTTGATTTTATTGTTTGGGATTTTATTTATTTACTTATTTTAGAGAGATAGAAATTGCATGTGCATGTGCGAGGAGGGGCAGAGGCAGAGGGGGAAGAAGAGAGTCTCAAGCAGGCCCCTCGCTGAGCATGGAGCCCCACGCAGGGCTCGATCTCATGACCCTGAGATCATGACCTGAGTCAAAACCAAGAGTCGGAAGCTTAACTGACTGAGCCACCCAGGTTCCCCGACAGACATTTTAAATAGAAGCGATGGTGTCCACAGGGAATGGGGCTGTGACTCAGCAGCACAGTGTTGTGAAAGGCAGCAGTGCAGGCTCCAAATCTGAAGTCCTAAGACTGTATTCCTAAGAGCTGTTCTGCAGACAGCAGGGAGGGCTGTGCTGATCCGCGGGGCGCTGGAGACCACAGCAGCCTCAGTCCTCCGCATATCCAAATCCCAGGACTTTATACCAGGGCACAACCGAAGGCCTCTTCCAACAATGACCAGGGATGAGGAGGCTGCTGATGCTGCAGGAGGCGGGGGAGTACCTTGAGGCATCCGGGGGAGACGAAGCAAATGCTCCTGTGATTCTCTGAGAGCTTGCCCCTCCCGTGCTGGCTCCCTGAAGCCTGCTCAGACGTCTGCTTACACACACCGCGTTCATGAACTTCTCTGAAGCTACCCCTTCAAATGTGCCTCTCTCCTGCTGGCACCCTGACCAAAACCCCAGCCTACTCAGACCTCAGTCTTGTTGGCTCTGCACGGTGTCACGGTCCCTTTAAATGGCGTCACTTGCTTTTAAAGATGAGTAGTGGACAACTAGTTGTCCTGGTTAAGGAGGACTTTTGAGGAAGGTAGGAGGGAATGCAGGGAGATGCGGTCTTGTAGCATGGGGTAAAAGAGCGCTAGAAGGTGGGGCTTTGAACACTACAGTAAAGAAGTGACCTTATTCTAGGTATCTAACATACTGTATCGAAAATATTTAAATCTAAAATACCTAAGAATACTAGGCCCCAGTCCTTATGTGGCCTTTCCTGTGTCAGGCACACTGTAAGTAGTTTGTGTGTTTCCACCCCTTTAATCTCCAAGAGATAGGTGACAGCGCGATGCCCACATGACAGAGGGACGTGAAGAACCCCGGAGAGGTCGTACGGCTTGCCTCAGATCACACAGGTGATAAGTGGTAGAGCCCGAGCTTTAATCTGCCCTTTATTGTGGTGTGCCATTACTCAATGTAAGCGACAGTAAAAATCTCAGAAGAAAAAGGTCTAATATTGAGTGTAATTGTTTTTAAAAGGGAAAGAAATAATAGGGGAATGGTAGGGCAGAATGAAGGTTTAATGACGAGGACAGAAAAGGAGGAATTTGTATAAAAAATGAGTTACCATGCCTGGTTAGTTCCTGAGTGTTATGCAATGTCTTTACAAGTAGAACAGGACCTTGAACTCTTAAAAATAAAAACGTAACAGAGTTTAACCAGGGCCCAGGTTTTTTATTGACCCAGTGGGACATTACTCACATTCCTTCTACTCTGCTTCTCAGAATCTGGGTTCCGTGGAGACCTAGTTTTCCCGAGTACCGTTTTACTGGAAGTAAATGTCTGCACACTAAAACCTGAAAACATAAATCAGTAGAAGCCGAGGTTTAACAAATTACACATTCCCTTTCTATGTATGCGTTGGGGCCTTCTTGGGGAATGGCATCTGTGGCAGCTGCGAGTGTAACCTGAGACTCGGAGGTGCTGAGGTTTGGGTAAACAGAGGGGCAGGAAGGCTGCAGAGGTGACAAGGCTGGACTTGTGAATTTCAGCAGGAGTTAGAAAGAATTTCTAGAATGCTGCAGTTATTAACAGTTAATTTGGTTGGGGCGCCTTGGGGGGCTCAGTCAGTTAAGTGTCTGACTCTTGGTTTCAGCTCAGGTCATGATCTCAGGGTCCTGCGATCGAGCCCTGCTGTGTTCTTCCTGCTCAGTAGAGCAGGGAGTCTGCTTGAGGATTTCTTTCCCTCTCCCCTGCCCCTGCCCCCCCCCCAGCATGCGTGTGTGTGTGTGTGTGTGTGTGTGTGTGTGTGTGTGTGTGTGCTTTCTCTAATAAATAAATCGTTGAAAAAACCACAATGAATTTGGTGAAGTTACCTTTGTGGGGAGAGGTTGAAGATACGGAAACCTTGAATTCCTTTTCTTTAGTTTATTTATTTATTTATTTTTTAAAGATTTTATTTATTTATTTGTCAGACAGAAATCACAAGTAGGCAGAGAGACAGGCAGAGACAGAGGAGGAAGCAGGCTCCCCGCTGAGCAGAGAGCCCCGTGCGGGGCTCGATCCCAGGACCCTGAGATCATGACCCGAGCCGAAGGCAGAGGCTCAACCTGCTGAACCACCCAGGTGCCCCCCTTTTCTTTAGTTTTTCAGTGTAAACTGACACATGCATCAAAGGAAATAACAGGCACTGGGTCTCCCAGTGATTTTGTGCAATAGTAAATAGTATAGTGCAGTGTCTCAGAGACCAAAAGAATTCTGTCCTTGTTGAAGAGTTCTTCACTATGACACCCTTGCTTAGGGTGTCTGAGAGTGAGACATACAAGCTGACGAGCCGGGAGATGTTGTGTTCTTAGCCTCGAGGGGGTCTTCTCAGAGAAAAGTCAGTGTGTGCATGCATCTGTGTAAAAAGAACCAATTTGATTTTTTTTTAAGATTTTATTTATTTGAGAGAGAGCAAGTGAGTGAGAGCACAAGCCAGGGGGAGAGGGAGAAGCAGATTTCCCACTGAGCAGGGAACCCGATGTAAGACTCGATCCCAGGACCCTGAGATCATGACCTGAGCTGAAGGCAGAGGCTTAACCCACTGAGCCACTCAGGTGCCTGACCAATTTTCTCTTTTTTCTTATTTTCTCTTTTATAGGCAAACAGTAGCTAATAACAAAAATGGTTTCTATTATACACATAATATCTGTATTATCTTTTTTAAGAAATCTGGATGTAATCTGGATTTAAATGGAAGGTATTGTAGAAATGATATCATAAGTCAAAGAGCCCTTAAAAACATCAGCTATGAAAAATATATTAATAGTTGTCTTTCAAATTATGGTTTCTTAAATTCAACTAACTGCTTTCTAAAAAGGTATTCTATGTTAGAATTACATCAGACAAGCTCTGTTACGGTGCATGTGAGCTTACAAAGCAGACATCAAGTTGTAGAACACTTGAGCATGTTATACGGGAGGAGAACGTAAACTGTTTCCCTTGAACAATGGAGGGAAAAGTCCAAAACTTTTATTTAAATTTAAAGTTAGCAGTGACCTTGGCCAGCCTGCCAGTATGTAGCCCAGAAAAGATCTCTTGATGTTTCCTCATTATTAACTTCTTAGTGTATTCCATCACTGTTCATTTTCTATTCTGTCAGCCTTTGTTGATCCGTAAGAACATTTTCACATGAATTTTATTTTGTCCGAGGACAATGAAGGAGAACCTGGGGTGAAATGAACTTCATGTGAATTAGAGCCCCCAAACCTAGAACCAATCTTCCTTTGCTACAGAATGTCTGACAATGAGTTCAGGACTTTAAAAACTGGAAGAACTTTCTTGGGCCAAGAAAAATAGTAAATCTAGTACAAATCATTTAAAGGTACGGGGCACAGCAGACTTGAGGGTATAAAAGATCGATGATGACGTAGTTACGGTGGCTGAACCTGAATGCTATTCAGGAAACTAAAATATGCTCATCAATGGTGAACAACGAAAAGTAAATTCAGTGTTACAGTGTAGGAGACAACTGGAAATCCGAATTACTGTCTGTTGGATAAGGCAAATTTAAATATGTGAAAAATTACAATGCAATGTAATCCATGTCAGAAAGGACCAAAATGGGAATTCCACAGCTCTATAAGGAAAGGGGATACTGAGAAGGGAAAACGAAAATTGGGACATAGCAAAGGACGAATACAATAAATGTAAATCTGTGAAAATTCGTACAGAAATTTGAGTGTTAGAGTAAACACACGTTTTTTTTTCTTCCTGAATAGTGATTTCAAAGAAATCTTACTATAGGTCACCTACACATAAATGATAGCATTTCCTTTCCCTCCAAAACGTTTGTCGTCCCTCAACCTCCAACTTTCCAGCTCTGGACAACCACATCATCTACTTTCAGTCTCTATGGACTAGTCACAGACATTTACAACCAGTTCTCAGGAGTGCTATCCCATTACTTTTGCCATAGTTGACTGCTTAAAAATGAGTCCTTAGGTCTCACCATAAGGTATGGGAGATTTCATGGGCCTGTGTGGCTCGTAAGACAGTCTTGTAAGCAAGGCAGCTTGAAACTCTATGCAGCAGGACATGGGAGGACGCGGGACTCTTCTGCAGTCGTCCTCTACGTGATCCGACATTTCCCTTGTGGGTGTGCTGCTCTCGGTCAGGGTAAGTCTGATCTCGCCAGGCGCCTGGATCTGAACTCAGTAGTCTAGAAGTCTGGTGTTCAGGGCAGATGACATCTGGAGTTTTTTATGTATAGGTGTTGTACATGAGTTCGGACAGCCTGAGGCTGTGGTGATTGAGTTTTTACCAGAGAGTTTCCAGAGTCTAGTGGTATGAGATTCTCAGCAAAACTGCCATCCACTCTCACTCAGAATACACACTGACATCTTGAAAGACGCAAGAAAGAAAGCAAGAAACTTGCTTAACTGTATTGGACTGTGTCTTTTCCCCGTGTGTTTGACTGAGATGCTTTTCTCCCCATTTACCTTCTGCTAACGTTGTGAGACACAGGTGATTCCCAGAACATTCTTTGAGGGGTAAATAAGCTGTTGTAATTCTCTGTAGCCTGTGTGCTCTCCTGTTCGTGTTTCTTCGTACTTCCCATTGAGTCAATGGAACTGTCATTGTTTGTCACAAGGATGATGGTAGGCCAGGAGCTCCTCATACTGCGCTTCTCCAGGTGAGGGTTTGGACCTATGTGGAGGAGCGTTCTTTGATCTCTGTTAAATACTATTGGGTTAAAGGTCAACCACATGCACGACAGCATACGATATTGATGGATTCAACTCAGTTGGGTCAAGTGTTGTTCACTGGTTAAGCTCATAGGGATGATGTTAAATCTCCAGTCTCTGATTTATGTCATGGACCAGTGGTCCCAAAATAGGCAATGCACAAACACTTCAAAATCATAGTTTTAATATAGAGCAGGCTAGTGCTGAGTCCTTCGTCTCACTGCAGAATGTCATTCTACCGATGAACAACAGCCTTCTCACTTTGGTTGACCCACTTCTGGGTATAGCACTTGAAAAAAAGCACATTATTTCAGATGACACTTCTTCATTTTCCCTGCATGAAGCACCCCTGTGAACTAGCTTATAGTCGATGGGAACCGTATTTCCAACATTTTCTCCAACTGGTTCTATCAAAGCAATGGGTCAGACTGAAGGGAATGGATTTGTGGAGTCAGTACTAACTGCTGGCAATCAACACAACATTTTCTAGGACTTTACAAAATCTGTCTTTTGTTTCAGATTTGGGTTAATTATTAGAGAATAATTAACTCCTGAGTCTTTGATTTTGAGTTTACTTGATTTCCTTTATTAGGGTTGGTCAACTCTAGACTTAGAAATTAGTCTTTATTGGAGGATTAGGAAAGGTGGTTCTTTGTAGTTCCTTTGGTACATTCTTGCAGTAAACTCTAGCGGACCTAGTGTCCTGAGTCGAGGATGTTGAACTAAGTTCAAAGAAGACTGTTTCTTTTACTCTCCTTCATTTTGGTGCCGTCTTCTGTGTGCTGCGTTCCTTTCTCTTCTCGCGGTGGTAGTATAATCCCCTGCCCTTGAGTGTGGGTGAGACCGGGGATATGATGATTCCATTCCTGCAGTTAGGATTCCTTAGGGCAAAGATGATAGGATGTCGCCCCCCATTGTGCTGTGTTAGATTTCATTGGAGCAGACTAGAACCGCTTCTTCTGCAACCTTTGAAGAATGAAGAAATAAACTACTGTTTTATGAGAGGGTCACATGGGTCTTCACTGAGGGCGGACTCCAGGGGCTGATAGCCACTGAGAAAACTGGGACCACCTGAGTCCTACAGCTGCAAGGAACCAAATTCTATCAACAACTCTGTGAACCGAGGAGAGGGCTCCTAGCTCTAGGCTTTACAGTCCACGGACTCCTTGATGAACATCTTTGTGCGAGTGTGAGCACTAGATGCAGGTCAGCTGTCCCTGAACCCCCGACCCACGGAAATGGGGTGCTGATGTGTACTGTTTTACGGCATTAACTTTGTGCTTAATGTTACATAGCAAGAGAATGACCCATACACCAGCTTAAAGACATTCTCTTTAATACCAAACACTTCCTCGCTCTTACCAGTTACTGTCATGCTGTCTGTACCACCTACGGTGTCTTCTCCTCCTGGTCTGGCTCTTCTTTACCCATACTTAGCCAAGTCTTTTTAGATTGACTTGTGCACACTTTAATAGTCTTAGCTCCTTGTGGCCTTAATCTGCTCAATTCAGTTCACAGTTCCCTCCTTCTAGCTTTTCTTCACCTTTCTTTCTTTCTTCTTCTTCTTCCTTTTTTTTTTTAAAGATTTTTGTTCATTTGACAGAGAGAGAGGGAACACAAGCAGGGGGAACAGGAGAGGGAGAAGCAGGCTTCCAGTTGAACAGGGAGCCCAATGGGGCTTGGTGCGGGGCTCTGTGTAGGACTGGATGGATCCTAGGACCCTGGCTAGGATCATGACCCAAGCCAAAGGCAGACACTTAATGACTGAGCCACTCAGGCACCACTCTTCACCTTTCTTTAAAACTGGAGCTCATTAAAGAGTTATCTCTGCAACCACAGTGAGGTCAGGGTGTGGGGAAGGTGGGAGGTTGGGGAGTTGTGTTACCCTTTCTTTTTTTTTCTTTTTTTTAAAGATTTTTTTTATTTATTTGTTTGAGAGAGAGAAAGAGAGAGGACGAGAGGAGAGAGGTTAGAGGGAGAAGCAGACTCCCTGCTGAGCAGGGAGCCTGATGTGGGACTCGATCCTGAGACTCTAGGATCATGACCTGAGCTGAAGGCAGTTGCTTAACCAACTGAGCCACCCAGACGCCCCTGTGTTACACTTTCTTGTCATTAAGATCATTTGCAATACTACTGTCAATTTGCAAGGCTCCTTAAAGGTAGTCCAGCTTCCTTCCCTGCATTAGCATTTGCAGTGTTGCAGACAATTGTCCTGCTCCTGTGTGTTTTCTTAGTAGCCGCTAAAGCTTAGCAAAGGAGCAGAGGTTGGCTGTGATAGAGGTGCCTGGAGAGACTGAACTAAGGCAGTGTGTTCCCCCCATTCCCAATACTCCCAACACACACAGTCCAGTGGAATCTGGGGGTTCTCCAATGCCAGAGAGGGAATTAATCAGGTGGGTTAGGGAGTGTTTTCTAAGGAGAACCGTAATTGGCTGTAGGAAGCTTCACCAGCGAGGGAGTAGGTCTGAGACCCCACACATACACAGCTATCTTCCATTAAACGGCACTGTCTTCTTCTCGAAAAATCAAAGAGCTGCATGAAAATGCTAATAGGAAGCCTAAAACACAACACAAATAGAGTCTTCATTAATGTGCCCATTCTCTGCAGTTTGGGTGCTGAAGGTTACTAGCCCTTCCACTGGGGAAATGTCCGCCACGAAGACATCTGCCGTGCATGCCTGCATGACTCTCACTTTCTCACCGACATGGGTGTGCAATACGCATTCTCTGTATGCAACTGGTCTTGCTGGAGGAGAGGGAAATCGGAGTTCTTCCTTAAGAGGGAAGAGCAGAAACTCAAAAGACGTGGAAAAGTCAGTGGGTTTCCCGAACTTCTGCAGGGAAGTTATCCAGACAGTTGCACAGAAGCACCGCTTCAGGGGGCATTATAACACATAAGCAGGTAACACATCTGTATCGACTGAAAAGTCACCCATGTCTGGGTAGTGAGTATGCCCAGGCTCTAGCAGATACAAGGAAGCATGTGACCAACCACTAAAGGAACATTGTTCTAGTTAGGGATCCTTGCTGAAAGTTGGGGGCTGTCTGTGTGATCTTAATTCGGGTTTAACATAAAATAGAGCAGTTTCCTGAAGCCCCTTAGAAGACACCTCAGAAAGGCAAAATAAGGCTAAGACAGGTGCCTGCTGACCCGTGTACAGTAGCATGCCCAAGGAAAGAATTAGCGTGTTTTCTTCCATAGCACGTAGTTTCTTACACCGTTTCCTTCATAGGACACTTTATAATGTGCTTTTGTTTCATTTATTGGTCTGCTTTCCTTGGTGGTAGGCACACTTCTCACATAAAGTAGTCTCCATGAGGGCATATGGTATGTCTCACTGGTCTAGCACAGTGACCCAGTTCTTGCCTCCTTAGCAAGAGAGAGGAAACACTTGCCCATAAAACAGGGAGAGAAATAACTTGCTTGTTTAGACAGGATGTTTAAATTTCATTTTAGTTGTCTAACGGAATGCCTTCAGAAAGTCCTATGACAGAGTCGACCAGAGCCTTCCACACCCCCAGTAGCTTCCCATTTCTGCTGATTCATGTGGACTCAGATGACATTACCAGAAGGGAGCTATAATGCATCGCTTCTGACTTTGAATTTCTGCCTAGAGCAGTAAAGGGCTTGGAGCCAGATTTCTGTGTTTTCTGTTTGGATATTGTGGTTGTTAGAAGAAAGCAGACGCTTAGTGGGCAGGATTCTAAGACGGTCCCAGAGATTCCCAATCCCTGGTCTATATACCCTGTGTAATTTCCCTACCTTTGAGCATGGGCAGAGCCTTTGAATATGATGAGTCATCACACCCAAGATACATTACTCATCAGCTGGCCATGAGTTAATCAGAAGTTGGATTGAGATATGATGGTTCGCCCATGCAAGTGGGTATCTGCCAGGCGGGGTCTGGAAAAGCTTTTGCTCTCTTGATAAAAAGAGTGAGAGTGAGAGAGAATGAGATTCCACAGAATGTCCTTCCCTTTCTTGATGCCTGGGTGTAAGCCAGCCATAGTGACTATGAGGCCACATCCACGATGGGCCAAGAACAAGATGTCGAGGGTGGTGATGCAGACCTTGAAAGAACACTGGTCCCTGAAGGCATCCCTGAGCAGATTCATCAGCTCATGGCCACCCACTGCCTGACTTGTTATGTGAGAAACATAAGCCCTTCTTGTTCAAACTGTTGCTTTCTCATCACTGGAGTTTCTCATCCAAATATAGACCTACTTGAGGCTATTATATCCTTGTAATTTCTCCTACTTGGGGAAAAAAAAAACTTGATGGTTGGTAATTCTCCGGAAATAATGAATAACAGAAAAAAAGGTCATCCAAGCTGTAGCATTTATCAAGGCAAAAAGAACAGAGTATATGTCGCTCTTCTCAGAAGGGTAGTTTTGAGGGAATCATACTGTGTTTCTTAAAAAAAAATGAGGATTAAGATTTGTTTTTCTTTCTTAACTCACCTGCTGGTGTGTGACTTCTGGTCAAACCTCTCTTTGCTGGGTTAAAATAAATTGCTGTATTTGTATATTTATGAACATCACGTTAGGAATTGTAAACATGCCACCTGTAATGGACTTTTATTCTATATAAATGATACCTAATTTGTTACACAAACTCCTGTCAACCAAGAAGAGGTAAATAAAGCTGTCCATGCCCCTGCATTCGGAGGAGTTTCATCAATCTGGGTTACTGTTATTTTCGATTCTGTCAGCAAAAAACCTCGAGAATACTTACACCCTGGGAGGATTTTGCAATCTGCTTCAGGGCTACCATGGTTGTACAAAGAAATCAGCGAGATTAAAAGAGATACCTTTCATATTTTAGATTCTGTACTAGCTCAAAGACCCAGTTTGGAGAGAGTTCAATGGAAGGAGGTAGAAATGATGAAATACATTCGAGGACTGACAGATAACGGAAGATGAGCAACACGCAGTCTGTGGGTTTGGGTGGAGCTGTGCGTGTGGTGCATTATGTCAGAGGTGATTATGTCAGAGGTGACACCTGGGAGAGAGAGACATTTTTAAAGCACTTTGTTTGATTTTGATGCGTCTGGGCCAAACTGTCGTTTCTTCAGTAAATATTTATCAAGTGCCTAGTGTGGGAAGGCATTGCTGTAAGCATCAAAGATAAGGAGAAGAAAGGGTCAGTCCTTGCCCCGAACGTGTCCGTGATCTGCTGAGTGAGTCCGAGAAATGAGCAGGCAGTAGAAACTGAGGCAGGAAGAATGCTCAGGATGCTGAAGGATGCGGAGGGGTAGGGAGCTCCTGCCGCCTGGGCATGGGGGAGAAGGACCACAGAGGGAGGTGGTGCTCAGTGCGGGCCTGCTGAACTGGCGGGAATTAGCTGGAGGGGAGAAGGGAAGACACAATGCTGTCTGGGCTCATGAAATAATCATGTGAATGTACCCCGGAGCAGGGTGTCTGAGGAAAGCTGGGAGTAGCTCAGAAATCCTGGACAGGCACATTTGTGGGTCGTAGCAGGAGGGACGCTGGGGGGAAGGAAAATTACCACAGTGTACCCAGAAAGTGGCCGTGCAGAAGGTAAGGCAGTTTTGAATTAAATTCTGGTCGTAATGGAATTTCAGAGCATAAGATACACATAAATAGGAAAGGCCGGGCCTGCTCTCTGCTGCAGTCTTCTTAAAAACATGAGTGTGAATGTGTTCTGTAGACCAGTCTGTGTAGGCTGCTTTGCCTACCGCCTGGGGTCTCAGTAGCCTCAGCTTTCCTTCCCTTGAATGGACTGTGCCCCCTCTCCCCGTGGCACCCTGTTGTTCACCTGCAGACGGTCTTAGAACATTAGGGCTCCTGATGCTGGCAAAGGACAGGCATTCATGGGCTGCCCATGTTTGCCTATCAGAATGCACTTGTCTAAATTCTGCATGGTACGGACCGTGCAAAGGAAACTCATGGGGTAGAAACTCAGTCTGTGAGTTCTGTTGTGATACAGATGGTTTCGATTCCAGGGAGATTTGCCAGGCTTAAAAGCAGAAGACCTGGCTTTGAGTCCCAGCTCTGCCTACCGTCTAGCATCCTTGTGAGGACTAAATTGTGCTTTAGAAAGCATGGAGCATGCTTACCACAGCTGGCCCTGCAGAGCACGCATTTCTCTGAGCCTCCTTTGGAAACCATTTTTATGGTTTTAAAAGTATGTCAATCATTTAGGAGTCATGAA
This sequence comes from Meles meles, assembly GCF_922984935.1. Lineage (NCBI taxonomy): Eukaryota > Metazoa > Chordata > Mammalia > Carnivora > Mustelidae > Meles > Meles meles. The sequence goes on from NC_060088.1 coordinate 13,941,516, forward strand.
CAAATACTTAATTCCTATATTTTAAAATGCTAAAAGTTCAGTTTCAGCGTTCTTTAAACTCAGTGGACCGGTCTGGTATTCTGAAGATTAGCATGCTAAGAAATTTGCATTCTTGGGACACATCCTTGGGAGTGTTTACGGAAAATGGATCACCATTTGATTCCTGCTTGTTTCCTTATATTGAGCAACGTAGACGATCACCTGGTGGAAAATAAAGGAGCACATGATTTAGACAAATACAACAGTGCGGCAGCGAGTCTGCCTCGGCCACAAATAGATCGCAGCAGACTGCCACAGCGAGCTGGTAAGACGTGGCCATGCAAGGGGATAAAGGACTGGGAAGACAGACGACCCCAGCACGTTCAGCTTCGTGCCTGCTTGTAGCATGTTTTCGTCACTAACATTTTTATTACTCTCTGAGCCTGGGAATTGGGGAGGCGTAGGCAACCTAGAGGCGGAGACTGGTCTGGAGCAGTTGGAAACAGTGGATTCCAGACCCTGGTTATATGGCCTGTCAGTAAATGAGAGAAAGAGATGTGTCGACGTTATGAAGAGAATATGTGTGTTTTTGATCTTCCGATATGATTTAACAGTCAACTAGGTTGATTCAAATGAAAGCGTTAGTGGATATCAAGAACTCTTTTTGAGGGTAGCAAATGGATTTTATTTATGAATCTTTAATCATTGTGCTGTTGTTCTACAGCTGCATGAACTTCCCCGGAGATTGATTGCCTCATTCAACATTTATTGATCGAGAACCAAACGGGGTAGATTCAGAGCTTTAAACGGAGTAGGGAAAGCTTGGAGTTAGAATCTTCCTTTTCAAGGTGACTGGTAGGGGTAATAAGTCAGAAAGGGTCAGCCCCCATGTCGGGCTTAGGAGATGGAAATGACACAGTTAGCTGGGAGGGGCAGTTCTCCCCGTGCTTTCTCCTCATTGCCACATACCAGAGGCGTGACTTTGTACGTCAGGGCGGGGGGGTGGGTAGGTGGGCAATGGTATACATAGTTCTTTCAGATCTTGGCTGTTGCTTCTATCATTGATGAAGAGTGAATGGGCTAAAACACCTCTGAATGTGGACTTTCTTTCTTAGACCTGGAATAATTCCACTCAGACTTCCAGGAGGCTCGATAACTCACCACAGGCAGAGTGCACTGCTCATACTAGTCAAGGTCAGGAAGACTGGAAGAGGCAGACTGTGTTGCATGGTGGCTCTGATGGGCTTGTACCTTGCACAGTAATTGGTGTTGGAAGAAAAAGCCAGGGTCGTTGGGAGAAATGGGAGTCCATGCCTGGGAACTTTTCAGGCAAGGAGTAGAGTCAGGAAGAAATGGGAATTAGGAGAAAAGCAAGGAAAAGCACATAGGAACAGTTAGGGTTAATAAGTCTCAAGCAGGTTTGGTGAAGGGATGATTTTTATAGAGAGCCATATTCGCTTCATTCTGTACTTTGGAATTTAGATAACATTAGGCAGACCACTCAGCAGGGGGAGCATGCAAAGACTCAGGCAGTCTTTGTCCTCCGAGGACTGGCTTCCCTTACTCTGCCTTGTGTCCTCAAGATTCATCCATGTTTTTGCATGGGGTGGGAGTTCCTTTTTTAAGGCTGACTAGTATTTCATTCTCTCTTTCTCTTTTTATTATGTTATGTTAGTCACCATAAAATATATCATTAGTTGTTTTGTTTTTTTTTGATGCAGTTTCCATGGTTCATTGTTTATGTACAACACCCAGTGCTCCATGCAATACATGCCCTCCTTAATAACAGCTACCAGGCTCACCCATCCCTCCAGCCCTCTCCCCTCTGAAACCCTCAGTTTGTTTCTCAGAGTCCACAGTCTCTCATGGTTTGTCTCCCCCTCCGATTTCCCACCCCCCTTCATTTTTCCTTTCCTTCTCCTAATGTACTCCATGCTATTTCTTATGTTCCACATGTAAGTGAAACCATATAATTGACTTTCTCTGCTTGACTTATTTCACTCAGTATAATCTCCTCCAGTTCCATCCATGTTGATACAAAAGTTGGGTATTTCATCCATTCTGATGGCTGAGTAATATTCCATTGTGTATATGGACCACATCTTCTTTATCCATTCCATTCATCTGTTGAAGGGCATCTTGGCTCGAAAGTTTGGCTATTGTGGACATTGCTGCTATGAACATTGGGGTACAGATGGCTCTTCTTTTCACTATGTCTGTATCTTTGGGGTAAATACCCAGTAGTGCAACTGCTGGGTCATAGGGTAGCTCTATTTTTAATTTTTTGAGGAATCTGTACACTGTTTTCTAGAGTACTTGCACCAACTTGCATTCTCACCAGCAGTGTAAGAGTGTTCCCCTTTCCAACATTTCTTGTTTCCTGCCTTGCTAATTTTGGCCATCATATATGCTACTATCTCTCCGGGATTCAATTTCAATTTATCTGGATAAAACCCAGTGGTGGGATTGCTGGATCTTGTCAGTGGACGTAAAGTTTCAGTTAGGCAGGATGAGTAAGTTCTAGAGATCTGCTGAACAACGTGGTATAAAGTCTGGTTAACATACTGGTCTTGAACCCTTAAATATTGAAGAGGGTAGATCTCACATGAAATGCTCTTACCACAATAAGATCATAAAAATTGTATTTAAGGGGATGCCTGGGTGGCTCAATGGGTGAAAGCCTCTGCCTTCGGCTTGGGTCAAAATCTCAGAGTCCTGGGATTGAGCCCCGCATCGGGCTCTCTGCTCAGCAGGGACCTGCTTCCTCCTCTCTCTGTGCCTGCCTCTCTGCCTACTTGTGATCTCTGTCTGTCAGATAAATAAGTAAAATCTTATTGTATTTAAGGCTTCTTGCATGACATGCATTTGAATGCTTTGTCTACTCTGTACTCCTAGGACATAGGTTTTCTTATCTCCCTTTAGTAGAGACAGAAGCAGGAACTCAGGATGGTAATTTATTCAAGTTCACATGGCATAGACAGTGAACCTGGACTTTCTGACTCCAAAGGCCATGTTTGTGGCCAGCTGGAAGGAAATGGAGAGGAACCCCAGGGAGGCACAGTCGGGTAAATAAAATAAGCAACTCTCAGACAGGCAGTGGCTTAAAGAGTTGGTGTAGGGGTGTCTTGCCAGCTGAACTTCCAGGAAATTCTTATTTGTACCCTAATGCTTTAAAGTTCATGCCATTAGACTGTGTTGAAACCAGTTCCTTGACTTCTTTTAATTTTGCTTGGCATTAAAATTTCCTTCTATCATTACTCACTGCCTTTAGAATGTAGCACCAGGCTTGTGTCCTGAAGACAACCCAGAGACAACATTTGTGGCAAACAGCTTCCTTGCATTCTTAATATCTCTCTCTCGTACTTTTATTACTTTTCTGTCTTGCTCATCTTTATCTTTGTCAGCCAGCTCAGGGAGGAGACTGTATAGCCCATGGAACTCACCAGAGTCGTCTGTTTGCTACTTCTGACAACATCCTGTCCCATGGAATTCATGTTTCATTCCATCTTGGAGGCTGAAAAGAGGTTTACATTATTGCCCCTGAAAATATCTGGGACAAGACAGCAAAGACACTGGTGTTCCTCGATGTAGATCTTCAGCTAACATAATAATAGTAATAATAATAATATTGATAGATCCTAGAACGTGAGTTCCAAAAGTATAGACGTGAAGATGAATCTATTTGTCTGGGCCATCTGTTTTCAGACAGATTTCAGACTCTCATGCAGTGTTCCAGTTCAGTTACTCACATCTTCCTGTAGCCGAGTGCTAGAAGTTACACAGACACAGGCAAGCACTGTAAATAAGCTCATTTTGTGGTCGATCTGTAAGCTCTACCTGGGTGCAGGTTCGGTGTCTTAGCTGCTCAGAGTGAATTCTCAGAGCGAGCGAGATCAGGATCGGACAGACCAGCCCTAACGCAGGCTACTCCAAGTGCGCCCCTGGGATGGGCAGCTTCGGCGTCACCTGGGAGCTTCTAAATGTGCAAATTCTTGTTTGATCCCAGGACCCCGGGATCATGACCGGAGCTGAAGACAGATGCTTAACGACTGAGCCACCCAGGCGCCCCTAGATGTGCACATTCTTAAGCCCTATCCCAAAGCTACTGAATCAGAACCTCCAAAGAGAGAGCCTGGGAATCTGGGTCTGAAAAAGCCTATCGGATGATGCTCATGCTTGGTGACTTTGAGAACCACCACCCTGCCAGATCAGAGAACCAGCACCGGGAACGATCAGAGCCCAAGTTGTTTTCCAGTGTAGAGAGGAACCTTCTGTCTAAAAAAGATGCCACCATCTGTGAGGCGCCCAAGGCGCCCACATTTGTGCAATACTTAATTCAGTTATGCTATGGAAAGTCAGGGGTGACCTTTCACAGAGACACGTAGACACTGGCCTCAAGAGATTGGCATTGACAGCAGACTTCTCTCTTCTGCTCATAATTTCAGATTCGCAGTCAATTTATGGGAGCAACCCAGTGGCCATCAGTTTTCTTAAATCTGTGTTCACCTTTAGAAAAACCTGAACCACTGTTCTATAATGTTAATGAGCTAAGGTTCCTTCCGTCTCCTGTCGTAGTTGGTGGATTTGGAGACATTAGATCCGCATATGCCCATAAGTCTCCTTGGCTGCGTCTGAAACAGACAGTAAAATGCAGCTGTCTTCATGAATCCTATCACAGCAAGTCTTTGTTCAGCATGCTGAAGCCAGGCTCTGACGTACCACACACCACAATGCAGGCGATGCATCGCTGACCTTTCGAGACAGTTATCCGTTGGTCCCCAGGCACAAAGATGCACGATCCCCCTAGGATGTTTGGTATACAGGATGCAGTGTCTGAGTGGCCGCCATCCACAGAGGGTTGGTGCTCTTGTTGCTTGTGGCTATTTGCTTTGTCTCCTTTCACTTTTACCAGCCTCTTATCCACAGACGAGGCTACGAGAATATTTTCACCCAATTCAAAATGTCACCCTCATAGAGTGGAAAATATACATGGGTGTTCTCTTGAGAAGATTGGTGACACTCTCTGGTACGTGGAGAGCAAATACATTGTGCTTTTTCCCTTGGGTCAGAAAAGAAGAGATTTTTCGGAAGCGGCATGCTTGCTGCGTCCTTTGTGTTCACCGTATCTGACATTATTTGAAAGCAACTTGACTTTTTTAAACTGATAACTTATAAGTGGGAAAGGAGATACAGTGTAGTAGTGCTGTGTACAGTGCGACGTGGTTTTCATTTGTCTGCACCTGTGTAACCAACACAAGATGAAGATCCAGCTCACGGGCCGTCTCCACCGTCCCCTTCCTGCCCCTGCCAGTCCCTGTGTCCGCACCAGCCTGTGTGTCTCCCGACTTCTGTCCCCAAACATTAGTGTCACCTGTCCTTGAAGCTTCATGCAGGAGGCAGGTGGTGGACCCCCTGTCTGGCTTTTGCCTTCAACAAGGCATCTGTGACGTCCGTCCATGTCGAGGCATGGATCACTCGCTCATTCTTTTTTACTGCCGAGCACTGTGTGCTTCTATTTGATGAGGGAAGCAGAGAAAAAATAAGTGGGTTTTCCTGGCCCTCAGAGTGAAAGCAAAGTCACTTATCAAGTTAATCCTAGATTTTTGGGTGTAGAAAGAAGCCCCTCATGTGGAGAACACCCTTGTCTCCCTCACTCCTAGCGTTGCGTTTCTTTTGCTTTTTTATTTCCTGGGGTCTCTTGGTTGAAGGGTAATTTACCCCAGTAAATGAGTGAGTGGTGTGAGGTGCTGGAAATTCTAGACATTCGGACAAATAGGAGACTTCCCAGAGGGAAGAGAGCGAGGACATGTTTTGAGGTCACCATTCAGGGGACGGGCAAGGGGGTGGAGGTTAGCTGAGGCCCCTCTCATCTGCTCAGCAACCACAAAGCACCTTTCACTTGAAGTTATCTTTGACTCCTCTTTGGGCCTGGGCCACGTTCCACAACAACATCAAAAAGGCTCCAAGGAAAGCAAGCATCGCACTGCCTTGGAATCTGGGTGTAATCCAAAGCTTTCTGTGTGTTAGTTCCATGCTCTGTAATTCTTGGACAGGATGACTGTGGATCCAGTCTACTTGAACCACGCCTTTCTGACTCCCAGAAAGGCAGTTCTGTTTCATGCCCAGATATCCTGCGGCTCAGTCCTCGTGGATGTCCTCCCCCAGCCTGCTGCCAAGCCCACTCCGTCTCCCCCTGTCAGCCCTGGGTTCTCCTCCTGTATTGTCATCTCCAAATGTCAAATCCCTTCTGCTCAGACAGATGCCTGGGTGACCATGGTGTTTCTGGAAGAGGGTGAACAGTCTCCAAGCATTGTTCGTACCCTCAGTCACAGTCACGGGGCGTCCTCCTCGTGCTAGCGTCTAAGTAAAAGTTCTGCTCATCTGCCTGGATGAGTGCTTTCCTGAACTGTTACCCCAGAGGGATCTGAGGAGCCCTTTTCCCATTGTTTCTGTGGCTGGTGGTTTCAGTCGGGTGTGTGGGTGTGTGTGTGATTTTGTTCCCTCTTCCCTAGCGCTGTTTGACCGTACCAGGAAATACAACTAGGGGATGGCAGTGGCCACAGCTAGAGGACACTGGTGACCACAACTAGGGGATGGTGGTGGCCACAACTAGGGGATGGCAGTGGCCACAGCTAGGGGATGATGGTGACCACAGCTAGGGGACAGTGGTGGTCACAGCTAGGGGACGATGGTGGGCACAGCTAGAGGATGGTGGTGACCACAACTAGGGGATGGCAGTGAGCACAACTAGGGGACGGTGGCGACTGCAGCTAGAGGATGGTGGTTTTGGTGACCCCAAGGGGGAGTGATGGTGACCACAACTAGGGGATGTTGGTGACCACAGCTAGGGGACAGTGGTGGTCACAGCTAGGGGATGGTGGTGACCACAACTAGGGGATGGCAGTGAGCACAACTAGGGGACGGTGGTGACTGCAGCTAGAGGATGGTGGTTTTGGTGACCCCAAGAGGGGGTGATGGTGACCACAACTAGGGGACAGTGGTGACCACATCTAGGGGATGGTGCTGGCTACTTGTATCTAGTAGTTGGAGGCAATAGATGCCGCTCAGCCTCCTTGAATGCACAGGAGAGGCCTGGACAATAAGGAATTATGTGGCTCCAAATGCCAGTAGTGATAGGTTCATCCCTCTGATGTAAACATAGCTTGGGATACAAGCCTTTGGTGAAAATGAGGTAGACGCAGAGAGGGATGAAGGAAGAGGATAGGAAGTAAATTGGCGGGGCGAGAAGTAGTTTCAGTATGCACTGAGGATAGACCACATTGCGCAAATGTAGACAAGGGTGCACATGGACAATTTAGACAATTAGGTAAGTAGCCTTAAGGTCTAGAAACCTCAGAATGATACTTAGGGGGTTGGAGCAAACAAAAGCTGTTGAGGTAACATTTCTGCAGGAAACCCATCTTCATAAGAGGAAAACACTCTACGGAGAGCCTGGAGCTTGGGGGATCCCGGTGATCTGCAGAGACAGTCACTTACATATTCTTCGTTTTGGCGGACATTGCTGGAGGACGGCGGCAGGCTCATTTGTGGTTCTAGATTAACTGTATAAAAGCACAGGAAAACTAACAGACCCTTACTCGTACTGCATTAAAAGAAAGGGTACAAAGGAGAGAACTTTTCCGTTATCAGCTGTGTGGCATTAAGGGAAGCTAGGAGGGTAGCAGGAGAAAAACAAATACCTAAAACTGTTGGCCCACAGTGTTGCCTGGTGCCTGATGCGCTGAATGCGGGTTACAGTTTGTGACTTTGCCGCTATACCTTGTCTCAGTCTCAAGATGACTCCCCGTGAGGAAGCGCAAAGCTCCGTCCTGTCCTTCAGGATCTAAGACGGAGTGTAACTGAGACGGGGTTCGAGAGGAAAAGGAAACACGAGTGCTGGTATCCCGCATCAAGAAAATGGCATGACATGAGTAGTCAAATTGTGGAGAGTTCTTGGATCGTTTACATCACTGTTTGCTTTGGTTGGCGAGGTCTGCTAAGAGCAAGCAAAGTGCTTTGAAGTATTTTATGTAGAGAGGAGGAAGGAGGAATTCATAGTCTGAGCTGGAAAGGACTTCAGAGGTTTTCATCCTGGTCTCCCACCCAATGGAAAAATTCTCTTCCAGTCGCTCTTGGCCACCCAACTTGGCTCAGTGTCCTGATGTCCCCGTGTTCTCTCCTTTTATGGGGCAGGGCTCTGTTTGGCAGTTCTCGTCCTTAGGAAGATTGTTTTCACCCTTGGAGCTTCTCTGCTTTGCTCTGAGTTTTCTCCGTGAGGGAGCAACGACAGCATCCGTGCGTTGCTGACTCCATATGCAGAAGTTAAGGAGGGGTCTCGGGTAGGATGGAGGATTCGCAATTCACGGAGGAATGAGCTGAACCGACTTTCATTTTCTCTCATAATAACGAGCATGGGGACCCGAGGAATCCTCTCACTCATTTGTTGCAGAAATCTTTTCAGGATATCTCATGATATCTTATGTAATTCTATCACTGGAAGAATCCCTTTGGTTATTAAGACGTAGTGCCATGTATCTTGAAGTTAAGTTTCTTATTCAGTCAAAAAGTCTTGCCTTTTGCTCGACTCCTGTGCTGGTTTGAGCCAGGGTCTGGATGGTCTGGAGGACATGGTAGTGCAGACAGGCTGTGCGTTCATACTGCCTTAACTACCTTGGTACTGGTGCAAGGATGTGTTGGGAGGAAGGGAAAACACAAGACACCTGTGCATGACTGCCTGTAGTCGAGTGTTTTCCACATTCTTTATTGTCTATTTTTTTAAAGATTTATTTATTTATTTTAGAGAAAGCGTGCATGCCAGTAGGCAGGGGGAGGGGCAGAGAGAGAGGAGGGTAGAGAGAGAGGATTCCCAGCACAGTCCCCACTGAGTGCAGAGTCCGTGCAGGACCGGCTCCCGCGACTCTGAGATCATGACTCTGAAAAATAACCTGAGGGTTTTGAAGGGGCGGGCGGTGGGGGGGGGCGGGTTGGGGAACCAGGTGGTGGGTAATAGGGAGGGCATGTACTGCATGGAGCACTGGGTGTGATGCCAAAACAATGAACACTGTTATGCTGTAAATAAATAATTAATTTTAAAAAAAAACAACTAAAAAAAAAAAAAGAGTTGGACGCTCCATCGACTTCGTCCCCAGGCGCCCCTCAATCCTCTCCATTGCCTTTAGCCCCACAGAGCTCCGTGTGTTTCCGAACAGCTTTCATTCCTTCTGTCCTTCCAGCGCTTCTCATACAGCGAGGCCCCACCTACCTCACATGTAGCTTCCCTAAGAGCCAAGAGTGCGTGTACTGGGTGGGGTCAAACACAGGGTGATGTGGACTCGTTGTGTATCTACCAGCTCTTCCCAAAGTGTGTTTCACGTCATCAGAACGGAACAGAGTGTAACTGCCCGGATGGATTCGATGCTGTGACGTGTTTAGGAAAAGGCTTCCTCTGTGTTTTGCCCATCGCTTTCCACCGAACATTTCCATTGCAAATTGCCATATTAAAATCTCCAGTAACCTTGCTGAACTCGGATGAACCCAACTTGTCTTAAACTTAATTGACCACAGAACCGTTTCTGTCACGTCAAATGTATGACACACATTGCACAGCCCTCTGGTGTGTATTTATATAAACCCACTAGCAAAAATTATGTGACTGAACAATTGGTATAAATTACAGTTACTAACATCAGCTGTCTTGCATTCCAGACAAAACTGCGACTCTGTTAAAAATCTCGAGTCTGGCTGAATCTGTAGGTACATCATCAGGAGCACCGTGAGTATTTCCAGGTTGGGCGTCTGTCTTTCAAAGTTGTAGACCACTTGAGGATTTAACCCCGACTCGGGTCATTCCGAACTCAAAATCCCATCTAATTGGGAGGGGACTATTTTTTTCCTTTACAGATATTTTCCCTTGGGTATCATTTGCCATTTTAGTCTCTCTCCACTGTCCAGTCGCACACACACCTAAGAACCATATAGTATGTTGCCCCAGGGGAGGAGAAAACGTCATAAGGGCCTCAGTGTACTTGGAGCTCAGTCTAGAATGCCGGCCTCCTGGAGTGCAGTGGGGAGGCGAGGCCTGCTTTTCAACATTAGCACCGAGGTAGGAGAGTAAACCTCTAAGTAAACGTCTAAGCCCGGAGGCTGTCTGTATTTACTGGAAGATCCTTACCATTTTTGCCTGCCAGAGTTGGCTTAGGTCATTTTGCAGTGTTGGGTGTCCTGAGCAGGAGTCTGTGGCTCAGCAACAAATTGCACCCAGCAGAAGAAGCTAGCAGGAGGATTCAGCATTTCGGCAGAGGAAATCAAGAGGGCGGGGAAGTCCAGATATGTTCAAAGGGCTGAAAAGTTAGGGGCACCTGGGTGGTGCAGTCGGGTAGGGATCAGCTCTTGGTTTTGGCTCCGGTCGTGATCTCAGTCAGGGTCATGAGATCGATCCCTAGGTCCGGCTCAGCGTGGGGACTGCTTAAGATTCTCTCTCCCTTCCCCTGTGGTCCCTAACCCCAGTGTCCCCTCTCTCGCTCTCTTTAATAAATAAGTAAATATTTGTAGAAAGGTCTGAAAGGTTATATCAAAGATTTTAATAATGTAGCTATATTTGCAGTAAAAGCTGAGTTAAAATTGCAACCAGCTGGGCTTTCAGGGAATTGGAAATGGTGTAGGAATGCCTGCTACTGCAGAAAAAGAACATTTTCTTTCTTTGTAATAAAACCTCTGAGTTTTAGCTGGCCACCAGGATGAAGACTGTACTTTTACTCAGCCTTGCAGCTTGTTGAGGTCATGTGGTGAAGCTCTCGGGCCAGTGGGCTATGAGGGGACATCACATGAAAAACTGCATCATGGCCTTAAAAGAAAGGCGTCTGCCTCCTGCGTTAATGTCGGGATTGGGGTTTGCATAAACGGTTATGTTCATAAGATGCAGTATGCTTTAATCTGTTACTATATTTGCTTAGATTTTGGAATTTCTTTATTTTAAAAATAATAATAGATTCACAAGAAATTATTAAAAAGATTAAAATTATACAGAGAAATCCCTTGTATGCTTCCCCCCAGTTTCTCCCGTGGCAACATCTTCTGTAATAACTCTGGCACAGTGTCAAAACCAGGACACTGACATTGTACGATCCACAGGGCTTCTTCCCATTTCGTTTCCCATACACTCATGTGTGCGTCGGTGTGTCTTTTATCACGTGTGTCGACCCCTGTTACCAGCCCCGTTAAGACAGACCCCTTCCATCACACAGGGCTCCCTCATGCCACCCTTTCACAGCCACACCCACCATCCCTACCACACCTGGCAAGCCTGGTCTGTTTTCCGTCTCTGTTACTTTGTCATTTCTGGAATGTTATGTAGAATGAGGTCACAGAGCATTAAACCTTTCGAGATTGCCTCCCCCCGCTCAGTATGTTCCGTCAGATGGTTCTCTTGAGAACCACGGAGGTCGTGTCTGTCAGTAGTTGGGTTGGTTTTGTAAAATCATATGGGACAGGATCTATGGCTGGAAGAACACTTGCCTCTTTTCTGGAGGCTCAGCAGCGACCCAAGTTCACAGCGTCTCTTGTTTCCTTGGCTGCATGGAGTGTGTGTGGTTCCTGTCCGTGAACACTGAGATCTTGACATGCAAAAGCTGCAGGCTCGGTTTTTCACCAACGGAAGGAACTTCAGTCCCTGATGATTTAGGCAACAAGGAGGCTGTGCTGGCCTGGAATTTGTGCAGGAGAACAAGTACAGATAAAACAACTTTTATCTTCTTTAAGCCATTAATAACACAGGTATCTTTTCTAATACTCTAATCTCCTATGTACTTAAATGGAAACTCCAAATGGATTTTTTTGCCCCTGGGGGAAACCCTTTGGAATTAGGTGAAACAAATTCAGCACACTTACAATTGTGAATAAGGCCGGGGGACAGTCTGTCAAATGACCCAATGCTAAGTACATTGCCTGTAGCTATAGCGAGCAATAGAGATTTGCAAACCTGCAAATCATCAAAGGTTTGGAAGACACAGGAGTCATTCGTAAGACTCTACAGCCGTGCAATTCATGATTGAAGAAGCTACAGGCTTAAGGAGATTTATGATAGATTTTCTGTTATTGAGTAAAGCAATAGAAATGGAAAATTCGGACGTTGTCCACACACCAAATAAATAATTTCACTGATACATATGTAGCAGTCACATAATCCAATCACGACGATGTCTTCGAGTCACACTGCTTCCATGTCACAGGGGGCAGTAATATACCTTTGCTTACCTGGCTCAGGGTTATGCCAAGAGAGAATAATTGCACATAACTCAGACAGACAAGATGTAGGACATGTGAAGGTCATCCTTAGACTTTTATGTAGTCCATTATATTGGAGATATTCTCATTAGAAGGAAATTTATGGGAAGTGAAAATAATTTTGGCTCATACTATTCATGACCTAAAAAATTAGAGGATGTAATTTTACATGGAAGAAGGTAAAAGGAAGTCACAGTTGGTTAAACTATATTCGGTGTGCTTTGGAGCTCTGAGGCAATGCCCGTTGGGAAAGGAATTAAGGAATAAAGTGGTCAAGTGACTAGATCCTCCATTTCTCTCCCTAAAGGAAACAGGAGTAGCTCTTGGTAGGATTATATGGCCAGTAGATAATCTGTTTTTAATCTGAGGGTGCCACTAACACCATTAAAAACAGCAACTTGGGGAAACAAGAATTTTTATTTGCAGTCTAGATTGGTTACAAATAGCTGTACCCCAGTATGCCTTTGGTGTGCTGATCTTACCTGAATCCACAAGGTCTTTGCATCTGGAAGTGAGTGAGTGAAGCTTTCCGGGTTGGAAAGGTTTAGTTGCAGCTTGTGGAATTACAACATCAAGTCTAGGGGTTCTGGGTAAACAATACTACCTTAGGAAAACAATGACTGTCTCAAGCTGGGGCCCCGTGCGGTAGATGTTGCAGTTGTATGAACGGGGCATCTCGTTCTGCGGGGTCTGGTGAAAGCCGGTGTGCAGGTATGGGTCAGCTGCCCAGTTTGAGAGCCAGTGAGGCAGTCAGGGTAGAGCCTAAAGGGACCGTACAGGTGTGCCTGCCCTTTCGGAGGGGTGAGCAGTCAGCTCGCTGGAAATCTGTGTATTTGCATGTTAGATGTTAGCCTTCTGAGCAAGTGGAGAGCAAACAAACAAACAAAATCCACATTTTTTGAAAAAAAAGAAAAAAAAAAGGAGGGGGATTGCCTTAAAGACGATTTTTATTTTTAGATAGGTAATGTCAGTAAAGTTTCATTTTATGTCGTCTTGATTTAAATCTGACTAGAAAGGCCTAGTTCATTTTTGCTTTTGTTTCCTTGGCCTTTGGAGACATATCTTGAAAGAAGTTGCTGTGGCTGATATCGAAGAGGTTACTGCCTATGTTCTCCTCTAGGATTCTGATAGATTCCTGTCTCATGTTGAGGTCTTTTATCCATTTCGAGTTTATCTTTGTGTATGGTGTAAGAGAATGGTCGAGTTTCATTCTTCTACATATCGCTGTCCAGTTTTCCCAGCATCATTTATTGAAGAGACTGTCTTTTTTGCATTGAATATTTTTTCCTGTTTTGTCAAAGATTATTTGACCATAGAGTTGAGGGTCCATATCTGGGCTCTCCACTCTGTTCCACTGGTCTATGTGTCTGTTTTTATGCCAGTACCACGCTGTCTTGGTGATCACAGCTTTGTAGTAAAGCTTGAAATCGGGTAACGTGATGCTGCCAGTTTGTTTTTGTTTTTCAACATTTCCTTAGCAATTCGGGGTCTCTTCTGACTCCATACAAATTTTAGGATTATTTGCTCCAGCTCTTTGAAAAATATCGGTGGAATTTTGATCAGAATGGCATTAAAAGTATAGATTGCTCTAGGCAGTATATACATTTTAACAATGTTTATTCTTCCAATCCAAGAGCATGGAACAGTCTTCCATCTTTTTGTGTCTTCTTCAATTTCTTTCATGAGTGTTCTGTAGTTCCTCGAGTACAGGTCCTTTACCTCTTTGGTTAGGTTTATTCCCAGGTATCTTATGGTTCTTGGTGCTATAGTAAATGGAATCGATTCTCTAATTTCCCTTTCTGTATTTTCATTGTTAGTGTATAAGAAATCCACTGATTTCTGTACATTGACTTTGTATCCTGCCACGTTACTGAATTGCTGTATGAGTTCTAGTAGTTTGGGGGTGGAGTCTTTGGGGTTTTCCATATAAAGAATCATGTCATATGCGAAGAGAGAGAGTTTGAATTCTTCCTTGCCAATTCGGATACCTTTTATTTCTCTTTGTTGTCTGATTGCCCTTGCTAGGACTTCTAATACTATGTTGAACAAGAGTGGTGAGAGTGGGCATCCTTGTCGTGTTCCTGATCTCAACGGGAAGGCTGCAAGCTTTTTCCCATTGAGGATGATATTTGCTGTGGGTCTTCCATAGATAGATTTTATGAAGTTCAGGAATGTTCCCTCTATCTCTACACTTTGAAGAGTTTTCATCAGGAACGATGCTGGATTTTGTCAAATTCTTTTTCTGCATCAATTGAGAGGACCATGTGGTTCTTCTCTCTTCTCTTATTGATTTGTTCTATCACACTGATTGATTTGCGAATGTTGAACCAAGCTTGCAACCCAGGGATGAATCCCACCTGGTCATGGTGGATAATCTTTTTAATGTGCCGCTGGATCCTGTTTGCTAGGATCTTGTTGAGAATCTTTGCATCCATATTCATCAGTGATTTGGTCTGAAATTCTCCTTTTTGCCTGGTTTGGGGATCAGGGTAATGCTGGCTTCATAAAAAGAGTCTGGAAGTTTTCCTTCTGCTTCAATTTTTTGGAACAGCTTCAGGAGAATTAGTGTTATTTCTTCTTTGAAAGTTTGGTAGAATTCCCCAGGGAATCCGTCAGGTCCTGGGCTCTTGTTTTTTGGGAGGTTTTTGATCTCTGCTTCAATCTCATTACTAGATATCAGTCTATTCAGGTTGTCAATTTCTTCCTGGTTCAATTTGGGAGTTTGTAGCTTTCCAGGAATGCATCCATTTCATCTAGGTTGCTTAGCTTTTTGGCATATAACTGTTGGTAATAATTTCTGATGATTGTTTCTATTTCCTTGGTGTTAGCTGTGATCTCTCCCTTTTCATTCATAATTTTATTAATTTGGGCTTTCTCTCTTTTCTTTTGGATTAGTGTGGCCAATGGTTTATCGATCTTATTGATTCTTTCAAAAAACCAGCTTCTAGTTTCATTGATACGTTCTACTGTATCTCTCGTTTCTACCTCATTGATCTCTGCTGTAATCTTGATTATTTCCCTTCTTGCATGTGGAGTTGGTTTGATTTGTTGTTGATTCTCCAGTTCTTTAAGGTGTAGAGACAGCTGGTGTATTCTGGATTTTTCAAAATTTTTGAGGGAGGCTTGGATGGCTATGTATTTCCCCCTTAGAACCGCCTTTGCTGTATCCCATAGGTTTTGGACCGAGGTGTCTTCATTCTCATTGGTTTCCATGAATTGTTTAAGTTCATCTTTGATCTCCTGGTTGATCCAAGCATTCTTAAGCAAGGTGGTCATTAGCTTCCAGGTGTTTGAGTTCCTTCTGAACTTTTCCTTGTGATTGAGTTCCAGTTTCAAAGCATTGTGATCTGAGAATATGCAGGGAATAATGTCAGTCTTTTGGTATCGGTTGAGTCCTGCTTTATGACCCAGTATGTGGTCTATTCTGGAGAAGGTTCCATGTGCACTTGAGAAGAATGAGTATTCTGTTGTTTTAGGGTAGAATGTTCTGTATACGTTGATGAGGTCCATCTGGTCCAATGTTTCATTCAATGCTCTTATTTCTTTATTAATTTTCTGCTTTGATGATCTGTCTATTTCTGAGAGAGGCGTATTAAGATCTCCTACTATTATTGTATTCATATCAATATGACTCTTTATCTTGATTAATAGTTTTCTTATGTAATTGGGTGCTCCCATATTGGGGGCATAGATATTCACAATTGTTAGATCATCTTGGAGGATAGTCCCTTTAAGAATTATGTAGTGTCCTTCTGTATCTCTGACTATAGTCTTTAGTTTAAAATCTAATTTATCTGATATGAGAATTGCTACTCTGGCCTTCTTTTGAGGCCCATTGGCATGAAAGATGCTTCTCCATCCTTTCACTTTCAGTCTGGGTGTATCCTTAGGTTCAAAATGGGTCTCTTGTAGACAACATATGGATGGGTCCTGTCGTTTTATCCAATCTGCAACCCTGTGTCGTTTTATGGGTGCATTTAGGCCATTCACACTGAGAGTGATTATTGAGAGATAGGTTTTTATTGACATCGTGTTGCCTTTGAAGTCTTTCTGTCTGTAGATTGTTTCTATATTTCTGTTCAATGATATTTTTAAGATTTTTTCTCTTTTATAGGACCCCCCTTAATATTTCCTGCAGTGTCGGCTTGGTGGTTGCATAGTCTTTTAAGCCCTGCCGGTCTTGGAATTACTTTATCTCTCCATCCATTTTAAATGTCAGTCTTGCTGGATAGAGTATTCTTGGTTGCATGTTCTTCTCCTTTAGTACTCTGAATATATTTTGCCAGCCCTTCCTGGCTTGCCAAGTCTCTGTGGAAAGGTCTGACATTATTCTAATGGGCTTTCCTCTGTATGTAAGAAGCCTCTTTGTCCTAGCTGCTTTTAAGAGGGTCTGTCTTGAAACATAATTCCTCATTCTAACTATAAGGTGTCGTGAGGACATTTGAGAATCTAAAATCTTGGGAGGAAATCTCTCTGCCTCTAGTACATGAACGTTGTTTCCATTCGTGAGATTGGGAAAATTTTCATAGACAACTTCTTCCACTATATCTTCTAGACTTCTTTCTTTTTCCTCCCCTTCAGGGATTCTAATAATTCTGACATTGGAAGGTTTCATGGCATCGTTTATTTCCCTGATTCTGTTTTCCTGGCTTCTGAGCTGTTTGTTCCAGGCTTCCTCCTGATCCTTTCTCTCTATCTGTTTGTCCTCCAGATCACCAATTCTATCTTCTGTCTCAGTTACCCTAGCTTTTAGAGAATTTAGATTAGATTGGAACTCATTGAGAGCATTTTGAACATCATCCCTGGTGGCTTTCAGTTCTTCCCTAACATTGTGAACATCATCCCTGGTGGCCTTCAGTTCTGCCCTAATCAATTCTGTTTGGTCATCCATGGCTTTCTCCAACCTAGCTATTGCCTGGATAATTGTTAGTCTGAATTCCTTTTCTGACATATTGTCTATGTCGATAGCCATTAGCTCTGTTGCAGAAGGCTAACCTCTGTATTTTTCTTCTGTTGGGTATTCCTCCTCCTAGTCATTTTGGAAAGAGATAACTGAACAGATGCAGCTGGACTTATCATTTGGGTGCAGTCAATGTGCACCCTGGGACGCTTCTGTGCAATCAGGATTCCCCACTCAAATGAGAGAAAAAAGAAAAGAAAAAGAAATACAGAAGAAGAAAGAAAAAAAAGGGAAAAGAAAAAAGGAACAAAAAAAGAGAGAGAGACAGGAAAAAAAGGGAAGATAAAAGAGAAGGCTCAGCCCAAATTGGCCCCAAGGTAAGATTTATGAAGTATACAAACAAAAACAGACAAACAAAAAGACTGATAAAAGTATATGACAAGAGAAAAAAATATATATATAAGCAAAAAAAAGGGAAGAACCTCATCAGAAAGAACCCCAAGTATAAGATTTATATATTATCAGGACCAACACAAATTCACAGAAACACTGACAGAAAGAAAAATTGGGGGAGTGGTTATAAATTCTCAGTGTGGGTGAGGAAGGTTATTTTGATTCTTCCTGAAGGTATCTTGATGTTTTTGTTAAGGGACTCAACTTTCCTAAGTTACAGGGGGATTAGAAACTGGTTTGCCTATAGGGGTACAATTGATTGGGGAAAGGAGATTACCTTGAAGTTTAACTCTATATGTATAGTAGAAAATAAAAATTAAAAATGAATAAACTAGACTAAACTAAGTTAAAATTTAAAAAGAATTAAGAAAATAGAAAAGCAAAAGAAAAACACGGGTGTATGTATCAAAAAGTTCAGGTTAGAAGGTTATTAAAGAATTTGATGTACTGGACATCTCAGTGTGATGGTAAATAGGTTAAAATTTATCTGTATGTATAAAAAAAAAGAACCAGAATATTGGTAAAGAGTTAAAAATAAAAGTTGTATTTATGAAGTAGTGGCGGTTGTTCTTTTGTAGTCTTTTTTTTTTTTTTTCTTCCTTCCTGGTTGGTTTTCTGGGGGAGGGGCCTGCCACGTGGGTTTTCAGACAATGATGTTCCCTGAGTTAGGTCCTCCCATTCCCCTCAAGGGGGTGAGCTCTGAGGAAACTGTTTTTTTCAGCCTTTTGTTCTCTGGGGGTTATTATGTTCTTTCATCTGCTTTCTCTCGCCTTGACAGCTTTTGATGGTTTTTGGAGGTTTAGAGGAGAGCAAACTGCACCCCGACCTCCCTCTCAGAGAGAAGCCCCAGACTGTTTTGCAAAAGCTGCTGGCTGAGTCAGTTCTGAGTCACTGTCCCTGGGGATGCAGGAGCTCCTCACTGTACCCAAAACCAGGGCAGCAGTGGCTGTCTAGGCAGCTCCAGACCGCCAGAGAGGTTCCAAGCAGAGATCGCACACTGAGATTTTCCCACTGTCCTGGGCTGGGAATGTCTGGTTTTTCCGGATGCCAGAGCTCCAGGCTAGCGCCTATGAGCACATATCGCAAGGGAGGGTGTGGGATGCGCGCGTTTCAGGATTGCCATCTGGCCAGGCTCCCAGCTCCTCACGGGAGCCAGACCCCACTCGTTCTTGGGCGCGCTGGCGTTCAGGCGCACTGGCAGCTCAGGGATGGAGACCTGATTTCTCCACCGCACTCTCTCTAGCTCAGCACCAGGGGATTCTGTCCTGGGTCAGGGGACTTAGGTCCCTGACCTAACCGCCCAGGTTTCCACTATTACCCCCCTCGATCCTTTGCTCTTTGTTTTTTGAGTGCTTTCAACCAGACTCGGAGTTAATGCTGGTCCCCAGACGCAGAGCACTCTCGTGTTGGGGTATTACTTTCCAATGGGTCACCTCTGGTGGCTCCCTCCCCCTTTTGTTTATCTTCTGATATCAGTCGGACGCTCCCAGTCTGCTTTACCTGCCACTGGCGTCTTCTGCTCCTGTAGAGATCCAGACGTGTATAATTCTGATCTCAGGCTGATTTCATGGGTGGTCGGAGTTCTTTGGTAGGTAATCAGCTCACTTTAGGGTACAGGTTGAAATGGTGCCTCCTCCTACTTCCCCGCCATCTTGACCTCCCCCAATACTTATCCCTGTTTTCATTTCTGTAGTTTCAAAATCTGTTTTCATGTCTGGTAGGATTGGACTCCCTTTGTTTTTCTGGATTAAACTTTTCTTGGCTCTGCCCTTTATCTTTCCACTCGACCATGGGAATCAGCTTGCCTAATTGCTCTCCACCAGTCTGTTCCCCTCTTCCTCCCAAAGTTGGTATTTCTGTTGAGATGTTGAATTTGTAAACAGCTTAGGACGGACTGGAATCTTTGCAGCGTTGACTCTTCCTAGATGAGAGCACAGTGTGGGATTTCTGTTTTTCCTCAAGCCCTTTTTGTGTCTCAGTGGACATTTCACTTTTCACTCTAATGAGTGTTCACACTTGTGTGTTCGTAGATATTTTACCCTTTACTGCTGCTCTGTGATTGTTTCAGCCACTATTTTTTCTAAGTTGCTCTTTTATGAATATAAAAGCTACTGATTTTTTTAGGATTTTTTTTTTTTTTAATTTTGAGAGGGGGAGAAAAAGGGGGAGGGTCAGAGGCACACTAGAGAGAGAACTTCAAGCAGATTCTGTGCTGAGCATAAAGCCTGATGCCAGGCTCCATCTCACGACCCTGAGATCACCACCCGAGCCAAAATCAAGAGTTGGATGCTCAGGCAACTGACCCGTCCATGTGCCCCAGTTATACTGGGTTCTTAGGACAAAGAATGATGCTCGAATTTTGGAATATGTCCTTTCAGTGTTTATAGAGATGATCATTTACTTTTTTCTACTTAGAGCCACAATACGAGGAAATGGAAGCTTCATATTTAATTATCCTTTTATTTCTGGAAGAAAATGTGTTTGAACATATTGTGTTTATTTCATTGACCTGCTGTTAGATGTGGGTACTAATACTTGACTGGAATTTTTGTGTTACTGTTTATAAATAAGATGATGTGTGGTCTTCCTCACACTTTGGAGTCAATATTACATTTACTTCATAAAAAGAATTGTAAAGTTTTCCTTGTATTTCTATGCCCAAGAACAGTTCAGAGAACATTGAGTCTGTCTTTTCTTCAACGTTTGGGAGAATTTATCATTATATCCTCTGCCGGTTACTTGTTTAGTGACTAGCTCTGGCTGTTTTCTACATTACTTCCTTTTAAATGATCTGATTTTATATTTCTTAACAATTTTGATTTTTTTCCCTAGAAATTACTCATTCTATTGGGGTTTTAAAATTTATTTATATGGAGTTAAGAAATATATTTATAGTTCTTTTCATTTCTTCTCAACCTATGATCATCCTCATTATTAATTTTTTTTGTTTTATATACTCTCCTCTTTTTTAAAAATAATTTTAAAAATACATATAATGTATTATTTGCCCCAGGGGTACAGGTCTGTAAATCATCAGGAGTACATACTTCACAGCACTCACCATAGAACATACCCTCCCCAATGTCGATGGACAGCCAACCACCCCCACCCCCGCAACCCTCAGTAAATACTCTCCTTTTAAATTGAGATGAGTAGTTTGTCTTTCTAATTTTTTTTTAACTTTCATATTTATGCCTTGGATATATTACTTTGTGTTTGTACCTTATTTGATTTCCATCTTTATTGGTTCTTTCTGTTTTCCTTTGGTTTCTTTGATTATTCTCTGTTTAAACATGATGTTTAAATTATTTGTTTTCATTCTTTATTAAGAACAAATATTTAAGGGGCGCCTGGGTGGCTCAGTGGGTTAAAACCTCTGCCTTCGGCTCGGATCATGATCCCAGGGTCCTGGGATCAAACTCTGCATCGGGCTCTCTGCTCGGCAGGGAACCTGCTTCCTCTTTCTCTCTCTGCCTGCTTCTCTGCCTACTTGTGATCTCCGTTTGTCAAATAAATAAATAAAATCTTAAAAAAAAAAGAACAAATATTTAAGAACAATAAATATTTAAGATACAGGTTTTCTTCTAATATCAACTCGAGTGTGTTTCATAGAATCTTATAAATATTGATTTTATTGTCTTTGTTTTCTAGAAGTTCTGCATTTCCACTTTGTATTTCCTTTGTGACCAAAGAGTTGAAGTTGTTTTAAATTTTTAGACATGGAGCTTTTGTATTTTTGATTTTGTTATCCTGATTTTATTCACATTCTGATTATAGAATGTTTTCTGTACAATTTCTATTTTTAAAAATAAATTGTGGTCTTACTAATGGGTGGATATGTGGTGGGTTTTTTGTGACTCCCACATAGGCAGTTGAAAAGATGGTATAGTTCAGTCGGATAAGCATCTGCGTTTAGCTCAGTTCATGATCCCAGGGTCTTGGGATCAAGCCCCATCTTGGGCTCCTGCTCAGCGGGGAGCCTGCTTCTCCCTCTCTGTGCTCCTCTCTCCCCCCTTGTATTATCTCTCTTTCTCAAATAAATAAATAAAATCTTAAAAAAAAAAAGAAAGAGTGATGTTTCCTGTTTTTAGGTTGCTAGTTTGATGTCTTTTTAGTCATGTTAACGAGGTCTTTAGAGATGCATAGTTGCTCTGTCCTGGACCAGAGGGAATGAATTAATGTCTGACTCCTGGCATGTTTTTGTTATGTGTAATTTCTGTTTTATGAAAGGTACTTATTTGATATATTGGTATTTACAGTTATTATATATTTCCTAGGAACTTCAGCCTTTAGTGTTATAAAGTATCCTTCTTTATTTATGTCATTTTGCCAAAGTCTGTCCTCTTTATTCCAATGGCAAGTTATGCTTTGTTTTTGTTGGCATGTATCTGACATCTTGGCCATTCTTTTCCATTTTACCTCTTTGGAACACACTGAGTCATGTGCATGATTGTTTAGTAGGTGACCCTGTCTGTCACTGAACCATCCCCCCTGGTATTTACCTCCTTGTGATCTCTTCCCCTTGATTCTGGGCTGGCCTTTGTGATTCTGGGCTGGCCTCGGTGCTTGCCTTTGTCCAGTAGAATGTGGTGGGAGTTATGTGGCATGACATCCCAAGTCAGGTCAAAGGAAGCCTGCCGCTTTCACTTACTGAAAATACTCATGCTTGAGAAGTCAGGTGCGCATAAGAGGATTGGGCTGGGACCACCATGTTGTGAGGAATCCCGAGCTATCCTTGTGGCTCGAGGCTCTTGGAGAGGGTGACTTGGATGACCGGCCTTTAGGTGTTCAGACTTCCAGTTGAGAAGCAAGACATGAGGGAGAGAAACCATGCCCAGCTGACCTCCAGCCCAAAGCTTGCTGGCAGCCCCACGAAGGACCCAACAGAGCCTGGTTTACCTGTAGAACTGTCAGTCATAATAACAGATTTAAGAAATGGTAAGTGATGATATTACACCATGTTTGGAGTTGGTGTTTATGTGGCAATAGATTTTAGAGAGTTTGGTTTAAAGTGTGTGTTTATCAGCATTGACTGCATTTCATTTATTAATGAGTATTGCCTTATGTGCTCTCAAGTTGTTTTGTGTTTTCTATTTTCATAGCCTTTAAAAAAAAATCTTTCACCTTGTGGACTTTGCTTTTGGTACACACTGCCATCTTAGAAATTATGTTTTTGTTTTAATGCTTACCTTTTACAGAATACATTTAATCCTTTGTTTCTTTAAACATCATTTACTGGTTCTTTCCCTACTTTAATGGAAAAATTGCAAGTTTTTCTTCCTTCCCCTTCTTTTTCTTCTACCATCTGATTTCACCCAACAATGTAATGTAATCTGTTAGTGTTTCCATCTGTACTTTCCTAAATGACAGGACGTCTGTGCTTCCTGCATTATAATGGCTTATCATTGTTACACACTGATACCTTGAAGGCAGAAGCAGACTGCTGGATAGCAGAGGCACATTCCTTTAGGTATCTCCGTAATGTCAAGTGACCAAGGAGTTTGGAGATTCACATCTTGAGCCCTTCTCTGAAGCAGTTTTCCTGGACTGCTTGCTCATTTTTATATCTCCTGGTACCTAGATATGTATATTGAAGAACACTCATGTCTTCAGTTAATGTGTCTCATGGTGTCCATTCTGACAATATTTGAAACGTCTGAAAGCCACATCTGATGTGTGACTTCCTGCTTATGCTAAGGAACCATCTCTAGTGTGTGGGTTCAAGTTTGTGCAATGCGTGTGCACAAGCTCAAGACACTTGAGCACGTACATTGCTCCATCTTCTATTGAACTGGTTCAAAATAAATTATCCCATGGGCAATATAAGTTGCCACCCTCAGAATACTTAGGAATGTTCCCGTTTTCATGTCATGGCTTACATATGAAAGTGTCATATGTGTGGAAGACACTGGAGTTAATTGGGTGAGCTTATATATTGCGAAGGACAGATATCATAGGCAAATGTATTCTTTTTTCTTTTTAAGATTTTCTTTATTTATTTGATGGAGAGAGATCACAAGTAGGCAGAGAGGTAGGCAGAGAGAGGAAGGGAAGCAGGCTCCCTGCTGAGCAGAGAGCCCGATGCAGGGCTTGATCCCAGGACCCTGGGATCATGACCTGAGCGGAAGGCAGAGGCTTAACCCACGGAGCCACCCCGGTGCCCTGGCAAATGTATTCTTGTAGAATTTTATTAGTGACTAAGCTTCCTTCAATAACGCTGGGAAACAATAGGGAGGAAAAGGAAGCAGGTGTGTATATTTAATAGCTCTTACCTGTGGACCTGACCA
This sequence comes from Meles meles, assembly GCF_922984935.1. Classification (NCBI taxonomy): domain Eukaryota; kingdom Metazoa; phylum Chordata; class Mammalia; order Carnivora; family Mustelidae; genus Meles; species Meles meles. The sequence goes on from NC_060088.1 coordinate 13,965,417, forward strand.
GTGAATGGTACTTGTGCTCATTCTTCCGCTAAGCATCAATGCAATCATGTTCCTTACTCCCTATGCCCAGAGGTGAGCCCAGTAGCAGATCATCTATCCACTTTTTACCTTGGGGAGGAAATTCTGTTGAGTGTCTTTTCAGTAGATAAAAAGTTGGCAGATAGAAATGGTGGGCCTCTTTTTGTGACCCCAGGAGCTTGTGGCAAGAATTCCCAATGAGCAGAAACTGTAGAGTCACAGACACTTGGGTTGGTGACAAGAAGAGGAAAATGACAAACAGGAGAGAGGTGGAGTGAGGCCGTGATCCTGCTAAGATAAATATTACTAGTTTTTGGAAGTGGTCTTTCTACAAAGATAAGTCTTGTGTAAGTGTATTCTGTACTTTAGGATTTATCAAGAAAGTGGTTTGTTTAGGCAGATCTGGGAATAGTGTTATTTTGTGGTCTTGGGTGTATCAAGAAAAGAGCGGATTCCTAGCCAACCCCTATCATTCTTGGTTATGTAAGTGTTACCAACAGTCTCAACTGCTTACACTGGCATGTGCTAACCAGACAGCCCCAGCTTGGAAAAATGAGCCTCGGTACTTCCCAAAGTCGATGACTGAAATAGTGATGATTGTGATGCGACCTCATTTACTGTAACAGAAATTGCCTCATTAAGACAAGGTAAATTCCAAGATTCTTCTTGTCTCCTTTATCTGACCACAAATGCTATGAGAAATATTAAAAAAAAATCAGTTTAGGGCATTTTATTCTCTGGCCAGATCTGTGATATTTAGTGTTTTCATTTATAGGTATTTTATCTCCCCAGATTAGACTGTCAGCTTCTTGGGTTGATGTCTTCACCTTCTGTGATTTTTTTCAGGATTATATATATGGACACACACACACACATATGTGAGAGGGAGAGAGAACATTGGTGCGGGGGCAGAGGGACAGAGGGTCCCAAGCAAACTCCAAGCTGCTTGGCTCTGGGGGTTATATTTGTTAGGGTCCATGATCAAAGGAACAAGACTGACACAAAGCAAAAGTCAAGCAAAGCTTTATTTCGCACCATACATCAGAAACCAGACTGACTGGTAGGTGCCTGAGCCTTGCTGGGGGCCACTGCATCCCTGCCCTGGGGTCCCTCCTGGAGGCTCCCCGCCCCACCCTCACTGTACCACATGCTGTTCTGGATGCGGCCACTCCCTGGACGAGGCCACAGCCAATGAGTCTCCCAGCAATGCCGCTCCTGACGAGGCTGCACCATCTGCTCCTGAGAGGCTGCTCCTCTCAGTGGCTCCTCAGTGGCGGCACTGCCCGAGGCAGCGAGGCTGCTTGCAGCGGTGCTGCTGCTGTTGCTGCTGCTGCTCCTCCTGCCGCTGGTGTTACTGCTCGGGCAGTGCCACTGCTGCTGGCTCCCCTACCAGCTACTCTGACTCCTCAAGCTAAAAAACTCCTGCAGCCTCACAGACCAGCTGTTATAGAGGTGGTTGAGCCTGGCCCACACACAGGTGGCCAATGTGTTTGCAACTCACCTCAGTAAATATATGCATGCCCCAGTGATTGGCCATCTCCATCTAGCTGGCCTGGCCCGCCCCTACAATATTATATCATAATAATGATAGGGCAAAATTTACTGATTGTTGACTTTAACAGGAAGACCCTGAGCTGAAAAAGTGGTATGGTATATTGCATGTTCTGCTTGGTTTTTTTCCTCATTATTTTAAACAAAATAGTCAAACCTCACTGTAAAGGTTTGACTTTACTATTTTCCTCTCTTTCTCCCTAAATTCATCTTCTTCCCAGAGACTTTTGAAGGAGATGATATGAAATTCTGTAAGCTTGTGGAGAAATTTACTCTCCAGGTGGGTTGAGGAGTAGCTCTGATTCCAAGGTCCTGTACATTGCTGGCTCAACTCCTGAACACTGGCATAAACAGAAGGTGTCCTTGTCATAACCAATTCCTTGATTGTGCTAATCACAAATTCCTGATGCCCGGTTTTGCTAAAGGTAGAAAGGCATTCAGAAAAATGATCAGGCACAGTATCTGCCTTCTGTGAGTTTATCAAGGTGAAGGGAAGAGAGAGAAGTGTGGGACACAGACAAGGTGTGATGTCTGTGCAGGATTTGTGAAGGATGTACTTTGTGATCATAGAAGAAGCCTCTGTCTTACTGTGCTTATGCACTTCCTCTCCCTTCATCCTTTCTAGCAAAATGTGGGGTTTTTTTTTTAGTTCTGTACTTAAGTTGGCAAAAGTGAGTTTCAGTGCTATCTGTTGTCACAATGAGCCAGCAGACTTGAAAATCCATTAACCTCATATCTCAGTCTGATGTGTAGATGGCTCTCAAGGCTGTGAGGAACTGTGCCAGGGATCTGAAAGCCATAGCATAAACAGCTCATGTCCCTGGAGACCTCTATCTATAGTTTGCATGACAAGTAACTTAAACCATCCTTACTGTGTTAAAACTCACATGGCTATGTAATGACTTAAAAGGCAAAATTTGCATTAATTTATTGAGGTAAGTCACAATTTATGAAAAATACCATTCCTTTGCTAGAAATTTCACACTGATGAGATTGCTGTGACTTCTTCCTCCTGTTCTCTAGGGATATTCATTTGGTTTTGTTGCTGTTGGGGGTTCTTGGAGGAAGATTCAAGAAGCTCCGTTAGTTTAACCTTCTGTTGATGTTCTGTGTTTTCTTTCTGACCCAGGATGGGGTAGAAAGACGCAACGGCAGGACAGTTTTTCTAGTCTAGGTACTTGTGCCCTTTCATAAAAAGGGGTAGGTAGAAGGGTGGAGAAGGAATTTCCTTATGTCTTGATAATTTGGACCAGGAGTCCTTTTCTTTTCTTTTTTTAAGATTTTTATTTATTTATTTATTTGACAGACAGACAGAGATCACAAGCAGGCCGAGAGGCAGGCAGAGAGAGAAAGAAGAGGAAACAGGCTCCCCACAGGACAGAGAGCCCTATGTGGGGCTTGATCCCAGGACCCCGGGATCATGACCCGAGCCGAAGGCAGAGGCTTAACCCACTAAGCCACCCAGGCTCCCATGAATCCTTTTCTTAAAATGTGTGCACACTAGGGGCATTTGGGTGGCTCAGTTGGTCGAGCACCTGACTATCTCAGCTCAGGTCTTGATCTCGGGGTTGTGGGTTCAGGCCTGACATTGGGCTCCACAGTGGGCATGAAGCCTCCTTAAAAAAATGTGTACAGTAGCTATGAAGTGGCAGGTGAGCAGACTTGAATTGTCTACAGATTTGATAGTTTCAGAGTAGCAACTGTATCTGGAAGAAATTGTTCAGTCTTATTTTCATCTAGCATGTATCGTCTACACCCTATGTTAACTTCCTGTGTTTTACCTGATTTTAGAGATTGGCTATAATCTACAAGTGAATACAGTCACCTGTTTCACCACCACTTTTAAACGGGAAAATGGGCCCAGCTAACTCTGCTGGTTTTGCCTGAAGCATTTCTTTGCATGGAAGAGCACTTCATTGGAAGCGGCAGCAGAATCCTCCGGGGACCTGCCCTGCTATTCTTGTCCCACTTCTATCAGAAACCGGGTCTGATGGGAATTTGGATGACTAATCCCATCAGGAGGCTCCTTCTAGCAGAAATTTACATCAGACTTGTAAATATTGCAGCAGTAATATCTCCTAAACCACAAGCCATCCTCTCTGTAACTTCTTATGCTGACTTGAAACTATAATGAGAATAGGATGAAAGGATCATAGGTGAGAGAGACCAACTTGGGCATTCCCAGTGTCTAGGGTTTATTTTCAGAAAGTCAGGTTACGTTTTAAGTAAATATGGGAGACTGTAGCTTTCGGAATACTGTTTTAGTTGTAGGAGGTTTAGTATATCCAGTTAAAACTTACTCTTGCTTAGATAAAATGCTATTCAATTATTAATGGCTTACCTAAATATTTATTGCTAAATAAGTGGTAGTTCTCAGGGAATATGCTTCAGTGTTCAGATGTTTTTAATTCTTTACTATATCTGCAGTGACTTAGCTCTGATTTTGTCTTGCTGAGGCATCTAAACAATCTCCTGGGACTTACAAGTATCCTTTCTTGTACACGGGGCATACCCAACTGAAAATCGCACTGTAAGAATAATGTTTTATTTCTGTGCTATACAAAATATAAATTCTATTGACACAAATAAGAAATGCAGTCAGTGTTCGCTTAACCAAGCTTTTGCATCTGTATTATTTCAGAACAAAGAGTTGGGTCTGCTCTTTGCACAAATGAACATGCCTGAGTTCTTGAAAGCTTCAGGTACTCTAATTAGGGGTTAGATGTTCTAGATGCTTCCATAATCTTCAGTGCAGTTTTTCATATCACAGAGTATAAATGAAGACCTATAAAGAACACAGCCCTTGGTGCTAGAGCTCGGCACAGGGGAGAGTAATTATTATCTTAGGTATGTAGTACAGTGCAGTGGAGAATATCACTGGGTCCAAATACGGGATCATTTTTTTCTTATTTCAGAAACATTGTCTGGCAGCCTCTCCATTAGTGGATTGTCAGTGACTGTATTATCTCATCGCTAGAAATCACCTTGACTGACTTTCAAATAATGTTATTCACATAGTAAACAAGACACTTTCACATAGTGTCCTATTTTTTTTTTACTATGGTTTCTATTCCTTTTTAAAAATCATCTATGTTAACCATAATAAAAGGAACGTGCAGCATCTAGTAAGTGATTATTTCAGTGTTCAGGATGTCACTTATCATTTTCATAGTGGACCCTTTCATTGTGTACCTTTAAGTTTATAGTGAGCTCATCTGCAGTGAGTGTGGTCTTTCCATTAGTACTCCATGTCAGATTCTAGAGGAATTTTATAGAATGATTTTGCATTTGCTTTGGCTGTGACTGATGAGGTTTCTTGCTTTGGGATCCTTACACCACGCAGGTCATCCACATTTTGACTGTGATTTCTTGTAGGAGTAATTTTCCCCAACTCAGAGATCCAGGAAAATTGCACACTTCCCTCCAGCAGGAAGTTTTTCTAGTCAATCTTTAGTGGACAGACAGCTCCATTAGATTTTAGTTCTAGCTTGTCTCCTCCTTAAGACTCAAGGCTACATCTCCTGTTCCACAAAACCCTCATCCCTGTTCCCAGAGGATTATTTTAGTTCAATAACCCTTTCTTCATCACTAAACTGAGAGCCCACTATTATCACCTGAAAGTGGAGATGAGCTGTTTTAGTCAGATGGGATTATTAATGGCACTCATCATGTGGCATAGCTTCCATACTTATGCCTGTTGAGGCTTTGTATCTGCAAGGAAGTACCCATTTTCAGCTCCTAATGAGCAAGGACCTCTCCAGAAAAAAGACTGAAAATCTATTGTATTTTTGTAGTACTGTGCTCTGTGCTCAGACATAGGGTGGAGTGCTCAGAGCCTGGAAAAAGTACTAAATGTTAACCCAAGTTCCTGCAAAAAGTAAAGACTTTCATCAAGGAAATTAGTATTTAGGGCAGAGTATCATGGGATCAAAACAGTTGGGGATATGAAGAAGTGAATTGGCAGAACTTGGAAACTTGGATGATGCAAGGAAAGTGAGTACTTCGTAGAGAAATTATTCTCTCTGGCATTGCAGGGTGAATTTTTAGTTGTTTTGTTTGTCAGTTTCTTAGGAGGAGGCATTGGAAGCTAATAACAAAATTGCATTACCTGTCATGTTTAGTTGTCCGTAATATTTAAGGGTACCCTCTAGGAAATTACATTTATATTTTGCCTGTCGTATTTTGAGCTAGATATTCTCAACTAATTATTTTGATACCTTTGTAAAACTTTGAGTTAAAAAATCGCTGCACATTTTCTTACAGGCAAATGTCTGAATTGGGTAGCCGCCATCTAACTATTTCATTCGAGGAAGGAGGTACATGGTTTTGGGACAGCGACTAGCAGCTTTTAAAGAATGTTCTGTTGGTGGAGTTTAGATTGGTCCCTGTGTGTTAGCAAGATACCCATGGATTCTGTCCAGCTGGTCCTGAAAATGATACGTCCTTGCAGGTCAGCAGGCTACAGATGAAAAAAAAAATCCCTGATGGCATTACTTGCAAATGGGAAGTCTGCCCTTGAAGGGGCTTATGTACTGCTCACTGAAGGAGAAACATAGTGACATGGAAGGCAGTGGCTTTGCGACATCATGGTTTGACCACTACGTTGAAGAGTATTAGGATCTCTTTACACCCCTACATACGGCTGATGTTTTTCATTACCATTACAGAGCTTCAGGAAGTCTCATAATTCTAGTCAAAGCAACATAGAAATACAAAAATGCAATCACGAATACCAGCAGTTTCTAAAGAAGCTGAAGTCAGATTAGAGTGCGGTATGATTTCTGAGAATTAAGGTCTTTAGAGCAGAGGGATGGAAGCACACAGCTCTGGAGACAGTGGATATCTGCAGAAGTCGCAGATTCAATTAAGTTTATCCCTTTTCACTGAATTGCTGAGTATCCCATTAGGCTTTATGTATGCAACTCCAGGGAAGGATTTTGGATTTTTGACTTCTAGAAGTAGACAGTAATAAATCTGTGTTGTTTCAAGTTACTACATGTTGTAGTTTGTTACAACAGCCACAGGAAATTAACATACCAACAGTAAAACATGATTTGTTCTTTATTTTGTATATCATCTATCTTCCTCTGCTAGAATGTAGTTTCCAGGAGGGAAGAGAATTTTGGCTATTTTTCCCTCTGTGGCCCAAGTGGTTTGGACATAGCTTGGCATAAAGCAGGCTTTCCATAAATATTTGTTCAGTGGATGCCATAGTGAAAGGCTGGCTTGGCTGTCCACACAGAAGGCTTGGAAAGTCTACCGACATGCCCATTCCAGGCAGTTATGTTCATTTATTATTCCTTTCACGTGCAGTCAGATCACACTACAGTGTAATAACCATTGCTTCCCAGTGTAACTTGTATGTATTTAACATATTTATAGTTACCATCTGCTAAATATATAGGTTATTCAAGTTAATTTCATTTGAGTTTCTCTCATTTGTATTTCAGACATGTGTGAATATTTAAATAAGCTGATGTATCCCCACGGAGGGAAGGACTTTGGAGATTTGTGGGCAATGATAGAAATAAGCTTTAAGCACAAAAAATTTTTTGAAGTAATATTATTTTAAAATACTTCTTTTATAACTATGTCTGTCTTGCTTAGAAAAGTTTAGGTGGGTGTGTTTTTCACATTGACTTGCTTCCATTTTGAGTATTGTCAATAACTGTGGGGAAGACACCCATTTGCTTCTTTTTCCCCTTTTTTTCTTTGTTCTTTCTTTCTTTTCTCCTTCTTTCTCTCTCTTCTGTTTTTGTTGTTGTTTGTTGTTGTTGTTGATTCCCTGGTGAATGTAAACATTTCATTTAGTGGCTCAGAGTTTGCAAGCATGTTGGTAATTTCTTTTTCAGGAGCCCATCCTGGATGTTTTGTAAAACTAGCTCTCTTTGAATGGCTCCATGCCTTCACATGAGAACCAAGAGAGCATAGCCCACAGTTGGACAGAACAGAACCTCAGGCAGTTCCTTTGAGGAGCAGTGTTCTCTGCCAGCTATGGCACCCACTGTCTTTGTTTCTGGACTCTTTCCCTCGTGTTTATTTTACTGGCCCTCCCCTGGAGTTTGGCAGATGTTAGCTAAGAAACTTTGATTTAAATACAGCTTTCATTATTGTGACATGTGTCCTGCTTTGAACATTCATGGCTTCAGTATGTTGCCTTGCCTGGAATAATGCTATTCTTCTTTTATTGTTTTCCTTCTCCCCCAATACGGATCTTTAAAAGCCTTTAGACAGTGTTACAATATTTCTTATTGTTCAATGAACTTAGTGTGCTATGCTATTTCACAAATTGGTTTCCATCTGTTCTTTCTCATCTTTTCCATGTAGTTTTCTGCGATGATAATTGCATTGTTGTGTTTCATTCCAGAAAGTCCAGGCCAGTGGAAGTTGGACAGCCTTCCTATAATCCTTGCCTTCAGCAGCAAAGACATCCACAATTTTGCCCAGCTTGTGCCTGGGATACCAGATGTCCTCTAGGGCAGCCTTAACCCAAAGTCTTTGGATTAAAGGACTTTGTTCTTATGGAGGGGAATCAGGACTATATACAAGGCATGTAAACAGGCACACTCCTGAACTGTGTTAGAGCAAGTCTAAATCCCACATATATCTTTATACATGGAGTTGTTTTATACCTTTTTTAATACATTTATACCTGGAGCTATTTCTGGAACATGAGCCTGACTTCTGCATTTCTGCCGTTAACTTCTCCCCTGCACCCAAGAAGCTAAGTCTCAATGCACCAGGCAGACTGCACATGGTAAAGACATCTTACGCCGCCCCTGGTTTTCTTTCCTTCATTTCTACCACAGTCAGCTTCAGGCGGGCACACAAGTGAGGATTGTGTGTGAGTTTTGGAAGTGCATCCTAGACTGTGAGCCCTAGAATAATTTTAATATCTTCATATTTCATTATGGGTAGAGTCAGTGGAGAAGTCGACCATGGGACAGCTGAGATAACTGCTTCCATTTGGGATTTTAATTAGCTTAGATGTGATTTATGAGGATGAAAGGAAAAAGTTCCTCCATAAACAATGCTGTGATTGAATTTAGCCCAGGGCCACATTAAACTGGCTGTATCTGATGCCAAGTTGACATATTTGCAGCATTTTGGTTTTCATTATGTTTTCCTAAAACTGATAACAAAAGAGCAAAACTGTAATAAAGAACCCCTCCAGACCATATCAGACCCCACTGTCGCGTCCGTGACAGCCAAGATAAATGAATGTTATAGTTGCTGCCTTGCTTTGAACCAAGTAAAATAATGTGCAGGCGTTATCTGGGGCTGGAACAAACTGGAACAAACTCATCATTCCAAACATGAGTGTGTGTCTGATAATACTCCGTCCATATCTGATTGTTCTCCGCTATCTGTTATGGGTTTAACTAGCTCCCCCACTCCCCAAGTTAATATATGGAAGTCCTAATCCTCAAGTCCCTCAGAATGGAACCTTTTCTGGAGACTGAGTCTTTACAGAGGTAATCAAGTCAAGAGGTCACTCACTGGCATCCTTATAATTCAATTATTATCGGTGTCCTTATAAATGGAGATATTTGTTCACAGACAGACACACATAGAGGGAAGGTGAAGTGAAGATACATAGAGGGAAGATAGCCATCTACAAGCCAGACAGAATGGCCTGCAACAGAACCTTCTCTCCCATCCCTCAGAAGGAACCAACCCTAGGTCTCCAGAACTGACCATAGATTTCTGCTGCTTAAGCTTCCAGTCTATGATGCTTGGTTATGGCAGCCCCAGAAAACTAGCACATCATGGCAAATTCTCTCTTTCCCACTGTGTGTTGGGTATATTGTGGATTTTCTATGCCTTTCCTCCTCCCCCAATCTGTCTTGTATCTTTATTTTAAAATTGTAGGCTTTTTTGGATGGCATGTAGAACAGATGAACGCTAACTGTATTCATTATCTATTGTTGTACCACAAATTCTCCCCAAACTCAGCAGTTCTAAAGCAAGGAACATTTATTCCTCATAAATCTCATAATCTCATAGTTATCTGTTACTATACACTATCTCACCATTTTCATGGGCTAGCAATCTGGGTGCATCTCAGCTGGGTCCCCTGACTGAGTCTCTCAAGGCTGCGATCAAAGTTGTCGGAATGCAGTCTCCTGCCTTCGCGGGTCGAGGACCTGCTCCCCTGCTTGTTCATGTGGCCGACAACAGTCTTCAGCCCTTCTTTCCTGGCCTAGTTTTTGTTGCTGAATTTGTTGCTGAAAATTTTGTTGCTGAAAAGTTGTCCTCCAAGGAGCGACAGGCTGACAGCTGATTTTCAGCAGCTGTCAGCCTGTCGCTCCTTGGAGGGCAACTTGGTTGTTTCCTCTCTTTTCAAGGTTTTCTTTGGAGTTCTCAAATTTTAGTTTGACTTCACTAGGTGTGCTTTTTTAATTGTAAAATTCCCTTGGGATTCCTGGGAACTCTTGAGTTTATAGATTGATGTGTTTTACCCATTCTGGGGGGGGGGGGATCTTCTCTTTTCCTATCATTTTTCTGCCCTATTCTTTTTCTTTCCTTCTGGGATTCTGAGGAAATATTTTATATCTTACCCAATCTCTACATTTCTCAACTTCTCTTTCATCTTCTGCTTCAGCTTGTTTTGCTGTCCTGCATTCTGTATAATATTTGCCCCATCTTTCTGTTACCCACTCATTTCTCCAGCCATGTTCACTGTGCTGTTAAACTAATTTATTGAATCTTTACTTTCTTTCTTTCTTTCTTTCTTTATTTATTTTTATTTGCTTATTTAGAGCATAACAGTGTTCATTGTTCTGGCATCACACCCAGTGCTCCATGCAGTACGTGCCCTCCCTATTACCCACCACCTGGTTCCTCAACCTCCCACCACACCCCACCCCCTCCCGCCACCCCTTCATAACCCTCTGGTTGTTTTTCAGAGTCCACAGTCTCTCATGGTTCATCTCCCCTTCCAGTTTCCCTCAACTCGTTATCCTCTCCATCTCCCCATGTCCTCCATGTTATTTGTTATGCTCCACAAATAAGTGAGACCATATGATACTTGACTCTCTCTGCTTGACTTATTTCGCTCAGCATAATTTCTTCCAGTCCCGTCCATGTTGCTACAAAAGTTGGGTATTCGTCCTTTCTGATGGAGGCATAATACTCCATTGTGTATATGGACCACATCTTCCTTATCCATTCCTGCGTTGAAGGGCATCTTGGTTCTTTCCACAGTTTGGCGACCATAGCCATTGCTGCAATAAACACTGGGGTACAAATGGCCCTTCTTTTCACTACATCTGTATCTTTGGGGTAAATACCCAGCAGTGCAATTGCAGGGTCATAGGGAAGCTCTATTTTTAATTTCTTCAGGAATCTCCACACTGTTCTCCAAAGTGGCTGCACTAACTTGCATTCCCACCAACAGTGGAAGAGGGTTCCCCTTTCTCCACATCCTCTCCAGCACACGTTGTTTCCTGTCTTGCTAATTTTGGCCATTCTAACTGGTGTTAGGTGGTATCTCAATGTGGTTTTAATTTGAATCTCCCTGATGGCTAGTGATGATGAACATTTTTTCATGTGTCTGATAGCCATTTGTATGTCTTCGTTGGAGAAGTGTCTATTCATATCTTCTGCCCATTTTTTGATATGATTATCTGTTTTGTGTGTGTTGAGTTTGAGAAGTTCTTTGTAGATCCTGGATATCAACCTTTTGTCTGTACTGTCATTTGCAAATATCTTCTCCCATTCCGTGGGTTGCCTCTTTGTTTTGTTGACTGTTTCCTTTGCTGTGCAGAAGCTTTTGATCTTGATGAAGTCCCAAAAGTTCATTTTTGCTTTTGTTTCCTTGGCCTTTGGAGACTTATCTTGAAAGAAGTTGCTGTGGCTGATATCGAAGAGGTTACTGCCTATGTTCTCCTCTAGGATTCTGATAGATTCCTGTCTCACGTTGAGGTCTTTTATCCATTTCGAGTTTATCTTTGTGAACGGTGTAAGAGAATGGTCGAGTTTCATTCTTCTACATATCGCTGTCCAGTTTTCCCAGCACCATTTATTGAAGAGACTGTCTTTTTTCCATTGAATATTTTTTCCTGTTTTGTCGAAGATTATTTGACCATAGAGTTGAGGGTCCATATCTGGGCTCTCCACTCTGTTCCACTGGTCTATGTGTCTGTTTTTATGCCAGTACCACGCTGTCTTGGTGATCACAGCTTTGTAGTAAAGCTTGAAATCGGGTAACGTGATGCCGCCAGTTTTGTTTTTGTTTTTCAACATTTCCTTAGCAATTCGGGGTCTCTTCTGACTCCATACAAATTTTAGGATTATTTGCTCCAGCTCTTTGAAAAATATCGGTGGAATTTTGATCGGAATGGCATTAAAAGTATAGATTGCTCTAGGCAGTATAGACATTTTAACAATGTTTATTCTTCCAATCCAAGAGCATGGAAGAGTCTTCCATCTTTTTGTGTCTTCTTCAATTTCTTTCATGACTGTTCTGTAGTTCCTCGAGTACAGGTCCTTTACTTCTTTGGTTAGGTTTATGCCCAGGTATCTTATGGTTCTTGGTGCTATAGTAAATGGAATCGATTCTCTAATTTCCCTTTCTGTATTTTCATTGTTAGTGTATAAGAAAGCCACTGATTTCTGTACATTGACTTTGTATCCTGCCACGTTACTGAATTGCTGTATGAGTTCTAGTAGTTTGGGGGTGGAGTCTTTGGGGTTTTCCATATAAAGAATCATGTCATCTGCGAAGAGAGAGAGTTTGACTTCTTCCTTGCCAATTTGGATACCTTTTATTTCTCTTTGTTGTCTGATTGCTGTTGCTAGGACGATAATACTGTGTTGAAGAAGAGTGGTGAGAGTGGGCATCCTTGTCGTGTTCCTGATCTCAATGGGAAGGCTGCAAGCTTTTTCCCATTGAGGATGATATTTGCTGTGGGTCTTTCATAGATAGATTTTATGAAGTTCAGGAATGTTCCCTCTATCCCTACATTTTGAAGCGTTTTCATCAGGAACGGATGCTGGATTTTGTCAAATGCTTTTTCTGCATCAATTGAGAGGACCATGTGGCTCTTCTCTCTTCTCTTATTGATGTGTTCTATCACACTGATTGATTTGCGAATGTTGAACCAAGCTTGCAACCCAGGGATGAATCCCACCTTGTCATGGTGGATAATCTTTTTAATTTGCTGCTGGATCCTGTTTGCTAGGATCTTGTTGAGAATCTTTGCATCCATATTCATCAGTGATATTGGTCTGAAATTCTCCTTTTTGGTAGGGTCTTTGCCTGGCTTGGGGATCAGGGTAATGCTGGCTTCATAAAACGAGTCTGGAAGTTTTCCTTCTGCTTCAATTTTTTGGAACAGCTTCAGGATAATTGGTGTTATTTCTTCTTTGAAAGTTTGGTAGAATTCCCCAGGGAATCCGTCAGGTCCTGGGCTCTTGTTTTTTGGGAGGTTTTTGATCACTGCTTCAATCTCATTACTAGATATCGGTCTATTCAGGTTGTCAATTTCTTCCTGGTTCAATTTTGGGAGTTTGTAGCTTTCCAGGAATGCATCCATTTCATCTAGGTTGCTTAGCTTATTGGCATATAACTGTTGGTAATAATTTCTGATGATTGTTTCTATTTCCTTGGTGTTAGTTGTGATCTCTCCCTTTTCATTCATAATTTTATTAATTTGGGCTTTCTCTCTTTTCTTTTGGATTAGTGTGGCCAATGGTTTATCGATCTTATTGATTCTTTCAAAAAACCAGCTTCTAGTTTCATTGATACGTTCTACTGTATCTCTCGTTTCTACCTCATTGATCTCTGCTGTAATCTTGATTATTTCCCTTCTTGCATGTGGAGTTGGTTTGATTTGTTGTTGATTCTCCAGTTCTTTAAGGTGTAGAGACAGCTGGTGTATTCTGGATTTTTCAAAATTTTTGAGGGAGGCTTGGATGGCTATGTATTTCCCCCTTAGAACCGCCTTTGCTGTATCCCATAGGTTTTGGACCGAGGTGTCTTCATTCTCATTGGTTTCCATGAATTGTTTAAGTTCATCTTTGATCTCCTGGTTGATCCAAGCATTCTTAAGCAAGGTGGTCATTAGCTTCCAGGTGTTTGAGTTCCTTCTGAACTTTTCCTTGTGATTGAGCTCCAGTTTCAAAGCATTGTGATCGGAGAATATGCAGGGAATAATGTCAGTCTTTTGGTATCGGTTGAGTCCTGCTTTGTGACCCAGTATGTGGTCTAGTCTGGAGAAGGTTCCATGTGCACTTGAGAAGAATGAGTATTCTGTTGTTTTAGGGTGGAATGTTCTGTATATGTCTATGAGGTCCATCTGGTCCAATGTTTCATTCAATGCTCTTATTTCTTTATTAATTTTCTGCTTCGATGATCTGTCTATTTCTGAGAGAGGCGTATTAAGATCTCCTACTATTATTGTATTCATATCAATATGGCTCTTTATCTTGATTAATAGTTTTCTTATGTAATTGGGTGCTCCCATATTGGGGGCATAGATATTCACAATTGTTAGATCGTCTTGGCGGATAGTCCCTTTAAGAATTATGTAGTGTCCTTCTGTATCTCTGACTATAGTCTTTAGTTTAAAATCTAATTTATCTGATATGAGAATTGCTACTCCGGCCTTCTTTTGAGGCCCATTGGCATGAAAGATGCTTCTCCATCCCTTCACTTTCAGTCTGGGTGTATCCTTAGGTTCAAAATGGGTCTCTTGTAGACAACATATGGATGGATCCTGTCGTTTTATGCAATCTGCAACCCTGTGTCATTTTATGGGCGCATTTAGGCCATTCACATTGAGAGTGATTATTGAGAGATAGGTTTTTATTGACATCGTGTTGCCTTTGAAGTCTTTCTGTCTATAGATTGTTTCTACATTTCTGTTCAAAGATATTCTTAGGGTTTTTTCTCTTTTATAGGACCCCTCTTAATATTTCCTGCAGTGTCAGCTTGGTGGTTGCATAGTCTTTTAAGCCTTGCCGGTCTTGGAAACTCTTTATCTCTCCATCCATTTTAAATGTCAGTCTTGCTGGATAGAGTATTCTTGGTTGCATGTTCTTCTCATTTAGTACTCTGAATATATTTTGCCAGCCCTTCCTGGCTTTCCAGGTCTCTGTGGAAAGGTCTGACGTTATTCTAATGGGCTTTCCTCTGTATGTAAGAAGCTTCTTTGTCCTAGCTGCTTTTAAGAGGGTCTCTCTTGAAACATAATTCCCCATTTTAACTATAAGGTGCCGTGAGGACTTTCGAGAATCTAAAATCTTGGGAGGAGATCTTTCTGCCTCTAGTACATGAACATTGTTTCCATTTGTGAGATTGGGAAAATTTTCATAGACAACTTCTTCCACTATATCTTCTAGACTTCTTTCTTTTTCCTCCCCTTCAGGGATTCCAATAATTCTGACGTTGGAACGTTTCATGGCATCGTTTATTTCCCTGATTCTGTTTTCGTGGCTTCTGAGCTGTTTGTTCCAGGCTTCCTCCTGATCCTTTCTCTCTATCTGTTTGTCCTCCAGATCACTAATTCTATCTTCTGTCACTGTTACCTTAGCTTTTAGAGAATTTAGATTAGATTGGAACTCATTGAGAGCATTTTGAACATCATTCCTGGTGGCTTTCAGTTCTGCCCTAACATTGTGAACATCATCCCTGGTGGCTTTCAGTTCTGCCCTAATCAATTCTGTTTGGTCATCCATGGCTTTCTCCAACCTAGCTATTGCCTGGATAATTGTTAGTCTGAATTCCTTTTCTGACATATTGTCTATGTCGATAGCCATTAGTTCTGTTGCAGAAGGCCCATCCTCTGTATTTTTCTTCTGTTGGGTATTCCTCCTCCTAGTCATTTTGGTAAGAGATGACTAAACAGATGCAGCTGGACTTATCGATTGTGGTGCAGTCAATGTGCACCCTGGAACGCTTCTGTGCAATCAGGATTCCCCACCCAAATGAGAGAAAAAAGAAAAGAAAAAGAAATAGAGAAGAAGAAAGAAAAAAAAAAGGGGAAAGAAAAAAGGAAGAAAAAAAAAATAGAGAGAGAGAGATAGGAAAAAAAGGGAAGATACAAGAGAAGGCTCAGCCCAAATGGGCCACAAGGTAAGATTTGTGGAGTATACAAACAAAAACAGACAGACAAAAAGAGTGATAAAAGTATATGACAAGAGAAAAAAATGTGTATATATAAGCAAAAAAAAGGGAAAAACCTCATCAGAAAGAACCCCAAGTATAAGATTTATATATTGTCAGGACAGACACAAATTCACAGAAACACTGACAGAAGGAAAAATTGGGAGAATGGTTATAGATTCTCAGTGTGGGTGAGGAAGGTTATTTTGATTCTTCCTGAAGGTATCTTGATGTTTTTGTTAAGGGACTCAACTTTCCTAAGTTACAGGGGGATTAGAAACTGGTTTGCCTATAGGGGTAGCATTGATTGGGGAAAGGGGGTTACCTTGAAGTTTAACTCTATATGTATAGTAGAAAATAAAAATTAAAAAAAGAATAAACTAGACTAAACTAAGTTAAAATTAAAAAAAATAGAAAAGCAAAAGAAAAACACGGGTGTATGTATCAAAAAGTTCAGGTTAGAAGGTTATTAAAGAATTTGATGTACTGGACATCTCAGTGTGATGGTAAATAGGATAAAAAATTATCTGTATGTATAAAAAAAAAGAACCAGAATATTGGTAAAGAGTTAAAAATAAAAGTTGTATTTATGAAGTAATGGTGGTTGTTCTCTTGTAGTCTTTTTTTTTTTTTTTTCCTTCCTTCCTGGTTGGTTTTCTGGGGGAGGGGCCTGCCACGTGGGTTTTCAGACAATGATGTTCCCTGAGTTAGGTCCTCCCACTCCCCTCAAGGGGGTGAGCTCTTTTTTTTTCAGGAAACTGTTTTTTTTTTTTTTTTTCAGTCTTTTGTTCTCTGGGGGTTTTTATGTTCTTTCATCTGCTTTCTCTCGCCTTGACAGCTTTTGATGGTTTTTGGAGGTTTAGAGGAGAGCAGACAGCACCCCAATCTCCCTCTCAGAGAGAAGCCTCAGAATGTTTTTGCAAAAGCTGCTGGCAGAGTTAGTTCTGGGTCACTGTCCCTGGGGATGCAGGAGCTCCTCGTTGTGCCCAAAACCAGGGCAGCTGTGGCTGTCTAGGCAGCTCCAGACCGCCAGAGAGGTTCCGAGCAGATATTGCACACTGAGATTTTCCCGCTGTCCCGGGCTGGGAATGTCTGGTTTTTCCTGCTGCCAGAGCTCCAGGCTAGCGCCTATGAGCACCTATCCTAAGGGAGGGTGTGGGACGCGCGCGTTTCAGGATTGCCGTCAGGCCAGGCTCCCAGCCCCTCACGGGAGACAGACCCCACTCGTTCTCAGGCGCGCTGGCGTTCAGGTGCACTCGCGGCTCCGGGACCGAGACCTGATTTCTCCGCCGCACTCTCTCTGGCTCCGCGCCAGGGGACGCTGTCCTGGGTCCGGGCACTTAGGTCCCTGACCCTAACCACCCAGGTTCCCACTATTACCCCCCCCCCCCACCGCGATCCTTTGCTGTTTGTTTTTTTGAGTGCTTTCAACCAGACTCCAAGTTAATGCTGGTCCCCAGATGCAGAGCACTCTCGTGTTGGGGTGTTACTTTCCGATCGGTCACCTCTGGTGGCTCCCTCCCCCTTTTGTTTATCTTCCGATATCAGTCGGACGCTCCCAGTCTGCTTTACCTGCCACTGGCGTCTTCTGCTCCTGTAGAGATCCAGACGTGTATAATTCTGATCTCAGGCTGATTTCATGGGTGGTCCGAGTTCTTTGGTAGGTAATCAGCTCACTTTAGGGTACAGGTTGAAATGGTGCCTCCTCCTACTTCCCCGCTATCTTGCTCCCCCCCTCTTTACTTTCTTTTATTTTATTTTATTTTTCCATTTCTCTTTTGCTCTTTTCAAGCCTACTGTGTCACTTTTTTATAGCAGTATGTTATATTTTATTCCTCTCAACATAATAAGCGAGTTGTTTTAGATTCAGTGTATGATCATTTTAATATCTGAAGCTTTTGCAGATCTGGTTTTCCTCTTTATTTTAATTCTGCTTCACAGTGTCTAGTTTCCTTGCATGTTGGCTGATTTTATTTTACTTGTGAAATAGGCCTTTTCCTTGGAAATTATTTTGAAAATTCTTTAAGGCTTAAGAGGGAGGTATGTTCACAGAGAGGAATTGCATGTATTCGCATGTATTTGGGATCTGGTGTTGCTGCACAAAACGCTTGTAAACTTCTGTGTGATAAGTATGGAAATGGAGAGTGACATTTGGAAAATTTTATAGTACCTTGACATTGCAACAGCATCAATCTGCTGTGTTTGTCTTTTTGTTGTTTTGTTTTTAAGATATTATTGATTTACTTGACAGGCAGAGATCACAAGCAGGCAGAGAGGCAGGCGGGGGGCTGAGCAGAGAGCCCAATGTGGGGCTCGATCCCAGGACCCTGAGACCACAACTTGAGCTGAAGGCAGATGCCTAACCCACCAAGCCGAAGGCAGAGGCCTAACCCACCGAGCCACCCAGGCGCCCCTGTGTTTGTCTTTTTATTTCCGTATATTTTTATTGTAATTCATTTTTACTTTATTTTATAAAAATATGAGAGTTCCCATGGATTGGGAGTGAAACAAACAACCCGGCTCTTCACCACAGGTAGTTTTAGGGTCCTTTTTTAAGCTAAATTGATAGCTTCACATTATTTTGGACTTCTGAGGTGATGCAAATTTGGGTTGCAAATCTACATGAATGGCAGTTTTTATGACAACTTTGGAGTATTTATTCCTCTGCTGCTTTTCTCGGGATATAGGGAAGTGTGCTTGTGTTCCTTTTATGGTGCAGATCTGGTATGAGTCTGTTTTGCCTCCAGTACACGCGGAAGGTGTAGCACTCCGGAGATCCCAGATTGGAGGAAGAAGCGTCCCTTCTTAGATTTCCCACCCTGAATGAGCCCTGTTGTTGGTTTTTTTCTTCTACCTTGTGTACCTCATAGGAATAAAACCCAAAACTTAAATCACAGGTTGACCAGAGACCCTCAGGGAAAAATGGCATTCGTGTTCTGCTGTCTCTTCTTCTCACCTTCACTTTGATTTTGGCCCGATACACGTTAGAATGTACATGTATGTGTATTTGTGTCCTTTTAAACATGTAGAAACAGGCTCAGTGAGGTGGAAAGACTTAATCAGGTCTTCAGTTCAGGGTACAGAGTCTGAATCCAAAACTGGGTCTGCTGCGTTTCTTCCAGCATCCTTCCCGCTGCACTCCCTCATAGCAGGACTTGCTGGTTTCTGCTAAGAGGGTGACGCCTGTGGGTACATATTGTTCATCTGATACTTACTTCAGGTGCAGAAATAGAAAATAATGTGAAACAATACCACATACTGCCAGGAGATGTGGGAAGATGGGTACTTTCATATATTACTGGTGATAATATGAGTGTTTATCAGCCTTTTGGATGTTAATGTCTGCAACTATCAACATGTTTAACATACATACTCTGTGACCCAGCCGTCCTGTCTTGGAGCTCCATCCTCTACAAATGCAGCTCAAGAGGTGAAACGCAATGCTCTAGGCTGGGTACAGAGCCTTGTTCAAGCTGAGAAGAAGCTGGAAACAAAGTAACTGCCCTTTAGCAGAGGAGTTGTTGAGTAAATTAGAATATATGGGCACCATGGCACATCATAGCACGCAGCCATTTGGAAGAATGAATTTGAATGTATTAGTTGGTGAAGGGGAGTTTCCACAATGTATTACTGTTAAGAGAGAAAAGCAAGAAGCAGAATGGTATGTAATTTCCCATTTTGATAAAGCAACGACAGAATTCTGTGTGTGCGTGTGTGATTAACTATGAAGAAAAATAGGGAAAGATAACGTTCTAGATTCTTCACCTGGGTTACGAGGGAGGGCTGTGGCAGCGCTGCGGGTAGTAGGGAGCAGTGGCGGGGGTGGAGGACAGAAGATGACGCGCGGAACAACAGACACACACAACAACCACGAAGACGATGAATTAGTATATATGAGATATTCACATTTGGGCATTATATAAACTTACATGTGGATACATGTATGAAGAGATTTTCAAGTAAATTGACCAGAAAGACATTCTTTAAGGTAAAGAAAAAGTGTTAGCGTGATTGGCTGGGGCTTGAGGCGAGAGATAAAGAAGCTGTTGTTCATCTCATTGCCTTCCAGGTGGTGGGTGTCGACAAGAGCTGTCTGTGAGCCTGGTCTGGCTGCCGTCTTCCTTCCAGCTCGTCATTCTTCTTTGTTAAGAGCAGGCCAAACCTCACACGCACAGCCTCTCTTCTAGGGAGCACTGTGCACAGCCCCGGCATCCTATTTCAGTAGTAGTCTTTGCCCCTTTTAGTTGGCATATTGGAGAGGTCCTGGTGAGGACTGGAACGCGGCCTCATGCACGTGATAAGCACCCCCTGAGTGCGAGGTCCCATGCCACATGCTTGGCCCAGCAGCCGGGTAACATGGAGCCCTTGCCTCCCGCGTGCTCCGTGGTTTGTGTGGAATTTACAAGACGCCCTTAGAATGGAACATTACAAACAAATAAGACACACAAAACAGGGTTTCCTTAAGAAGCTGAGTATCAGTGTGTTTTACTTACCTTTCGATAAAGAATGTGGAGTCTTTCCCGTCGTTCTCTCAAGTGCTGGTGCTGACCTTGACTGAAAGCAGTTTTCGTTGTGTCATCGTGTGTCTTCCTCTGTGCGCCGAGACGAGACTGTTGGGCACTTAGCTTGAAATAGTGCAGAGGCGGGTGTTGACCTGTAGGCTTGTTTCTCTGCCATCCGAGTGCAGGAAACATGTCTGTTCTAATCACGAGAATAATGTACGAGCTACTGCTTGGTTTCTGCCTCCATTTGTAGAATCTTCAAAAACCCTGAATCCCCCCAGAAGCAATACCTCCCCCAAGCCCCCAAACCAAAAATAAACCAAACCCCCCCAAAACAAAACAAAACATAGCCCTCCAAAGCCTACAGATGGCTGGAGAGTGTTAAGAGTTTGAGTGACCTTGGGGCGCCTGGGTGGCTCAGTGGGTTAAAGCCTCTGCCTTTGGCTCGGGTCATGATCTCGGGGTCCTGGGATTGAGCCCCACGTCGGGCTCTCTGCTCAGCAGGGGGTCTGCTTCCTCCTCTCTCTCTGCCTGCCTCTGCCTACTTGTGATCTCTGTCTGTCAAATAAATAAATAAAATCTTTAAAAAAAAAAAAAAGTTTGAGTGACCTTAGCAATCTCGGTGTCATGTTTCTTATCCTTTCAGAGTGGAGGGACCCGCGTTAAGACTGGGATTTCCAGGGTGATTGCAACGGTAACGTTAGTATTTGCTCTCCCCCCACCCCGCTCTTCCATTTGGCTACAACAGGCTGTGTCCAGGATGTGTGCGTTGTCGTGTGGGGATACTGACCTAACCCGGCGTTCTCAGTTGCAGAGGAGGCCTGTGAGTATAGGAAGGGAAGGTGACCTGCCTCGCTCACCGTGAGTTAGAAGGAGATACAGATTGGGGAGTTAATTGCACACTTTTGAAGACTGTGCTGTCCAGTGTGGGAGCCGGCAGCGGCATGGGGCTGCTGAGCATTGGAGGAAGAGTGCATCTGAACTGAGATGGGACCCGAGAGTAGCATGCGAACCTGGATTTCAGAGACCCACTGCAAAGGAAATGGGAGACATCTCATTGGTAGTTTTGTGTTAATTACATGTTGAAATGGTAATAGTTTGGGTATATTGGGTGAATAGAATATATTAAAGTTAGTTTAACTTGTTTGTTTTTTACAGATGTACTTATTTACTCGAGAGAGAACAGGTGCTCAGGTGAGTGCAGGCCTGGGTGTCAGTGCATGCCCCCGCGTGCACACACGCACACATACACACACACAGTGGGGAAGGGCTGAGGGACGGGGGAGGGAATCTCAAGCCGACTGCACTGAGTACAGAGCTGGAAGCCAGGCTTGACCTCACGACCCTGAGATCACGACCTGAGCCGAAACCAGGCGTGGGAAGCTTAACCGACTGCACCACCCACGTGCCCCACACTTCTTTCTCTTTTAAATGTGGTTGCTAGGGGCACCTGGGTGGCTCAGTGGGTTAAAGCCTCTGCCTTCGGCTCAGGTCATGATCCCAGGGTCCTGGCATCGAACCCCGCATCAGGCTCTCTGCTCAGCGGGAAGCCTGCTTCCTCCTCTCTCTCTGCCTGCTTCTCTGCCTACTTGTGATCTCTGTCTGTCAGATGAATAAATAAAATCTTAAAAAAAAAAATGTGGTTGCTAAAGTCACATGTGTTTCTCACGTTGTGTTTCTGTCAGGGAGCACTGCTTTCAACAGTACTAATTCTTCCCTACTGTGTTCCCCCCCGAAGAACCGTCCTGTGTCATTCATTCATTCATTAGCAGAGGTTCCTTTTTTTTTTTTAAAGACTTTATTTATTTATTTGACAGAGAGAGAGAGATCACAAGCAGGCAGAGAGGCAGGCAGAGAGAGAGGAGGAAGCAGGCTCCCCGCAGAGCAGAGAGCCCGATGCAGGGCTCGATCCCAGGACCCTGAGATCATGACCTGAGCCGAAGGCAGCGGCTTAATCCACTGAGCCACCCAGGCGCCCCCAGAGGTTCCTTTTTGTGTGTGGATTTGTAATGTTTTGGTAGTTTGTTTTCAGTCCCCACTATGTGAGAAAGTATCAGAATAAGTTTTTTAAATCATTGAAGGAATGGTCTTGAGCAAGTCAGAGGTTTAAGAACATGGTTCACTCCATCAGCAGATGGGAACTCCTGGCACGGCAGCCCTGCCGTGAGGGCCTTCCAGGGAGGAAGCAGGCGTGGCCAGCTGCTCTCTGTTGGGAAAGACCCGCACACTAGAGACAAGCGCTTGGCACAGACCAAAACTCATGTTTGGTGATTTTTTGGTGCTTCGGCTCTCTCCAGCTATTCCTGTCTCATTCTGGGTGTCTCTGCCCTAAGACATGCTATGGTCCCTCATCATGTGGTTTCCAGTACTCTGCGTCCTCCTCCCCCGCACCCCACTCCACCCAGTGGGCTCTCCCCCTCTTCTGCCGTGGGCTGTAGGCACAGGTGTCCCAGATCTCCATGCGGACACGTGTCTGCCCTTTTTACCATGCTTTTCCCTTTTCCCAGATTTCCCAGGTCCCTCTTTTCCCACATCTGTTCCCGTTTATTCCCCCGGCACATTCAGGCTATCCCTAGAACTTAGGTCAGGCATCCGTGCCTCGACGTCACAGACAGAGTTCGGGTCAGGGAGATCTCCCCAAACTTCACAACTTGGCGTGTGCCGTGTACAATGCCAGCCACCGCATGCCCTGGAAGGTTCACAGGAATGCAGACTCTTCAGCCCCAGTGCAGACCTTCTGAGTCAAATCCCTGTGTGAGGAGGACGCTCGGGTCTCTCAGCTGCGCATTGAAGTGGGAGCCCCCCTGCCCTAGAGCCCCAGAGGCAGCTCACTCGTGGCACATACTGGGCTGTAACTGTGTGGAACGGGCCGCTTCCCCCACCAGGCTGCAGTCTGCGGTCGGAGGCCATCTGCTTCATCTGTGCGTTCACAGTGCTGAGCAACTTCGTTACTGTTTCACACATGTGCCTCACGAGACAGACAGACAGACAGGGTTTCCTGCGAAAAGGCCTTGGCCTGGACACAGATTTTGAAGTCCAATGTGCATGCAAAGGAAGTAAACTTTTTCAAGTGGCTAGCACTGACCAGGGAAATGACTTACAGAAACAAGAAAAGAGAGTTCTGATCATAAGTGATGTGGACATTTAGGAAGACGGTGCCACGGAACAAGAAGAAGGGGCAGCTATTGAAGTAGATGCAATAGGAAGACCAGCCACAGTGACGGTAGGGAGAAATGCTCAAGAAGGAAGGGAGGTTAATAATAGAAAAAGTCTCAGGTCAGTGACATTCAATGATGCCTAAAGTTTGGGGTTTGCCATGAATTGGATGGCCTCGGACAGCGTAACAGGCTTTCATCGTAGTTGTCTGTGAGGAGGAGTGCTTGTCATGAGCCGGAAAGTGCACGGTGGGTGAGGGCTGACACTCGGCAGAGCAGGGACTGAGGAATTCGAATCCTAGTTTGAAGGGCGGTGGAGGGTCTGAGCAAGGATTTTCTTAGAAAGCAGAAATACATGTCTTCTCTATCGGATTATAAACCCCTTACCCCGTGCCCATGTCTTAGTGGTCTTTATTTCCTCGCCATGCCCCTTTGGGAACCCATTATCTATAGGAATCCACTATCGGCGTTTTAACTCGTCATGGATTGCATGAAAGGTCCAGAGAGCCAAAATAAATAGGATTATAGGAGAGAAGTCCAAAAACAAGTGAGCAGTTAAACGACTCACTCAGAATGAGATAAGAGGCCATTTCAGGGAGAGAACTCCTCTGTCTAACTGGGGCCCAGACTAGGGCGAAGCAAGCAAGGCACTTGGCTTGGGAACCACCCCCCCTTACAGTTATCACCCAGAGCACTGCCTCACCTTAGCAAGGCTCTGTGCCATTCAACTGAAATGGTTTCTTTGGGGTGACTGGGTTGCATATCATTCGGGACAGTGGACATTTTGCATGTGTTTCAGAAATTTAGTTCTCTTATTAGTATTCTACATCCTCTAAGTTCCAAATCGCATATTTATTTCATGCTATCTCATTTTTTATCACGAGAAGATAAATTTTATGACTGAGAACTTTTTCCAGAAGAAATTAACTACAGAAATAACCAGCAATTTTTAGTATATCTGCATCAGGGAACAAGGCCATGTTATCTCCAATTAACTAACGATGAGCTTCTTTTGTTAGGCCCTGTAATGAGTAATTTAGAGCTTTTAGTCTATCTTCGGAGGATAAAATGTTCCATGATGTGCAGAGTAGGCTTGCTCCTAAGAGACAAATTTAGAAAACTGTTCAATTTCATGATAAAGGCTATGTTTACACTAGGGGGGAAAAGTTGAATATTTGGAAAATGTGTGCAGCAATGAGATGGAATTTCTTCAGTTGTGTTACATGCTTCATTTTTCTTTAAACCCCAATTTAGCTTTGATTACTATAAAAACAAAGCAGCAGGTTACAGAGGTTTTCAAGGAGTTTCAAAACCTGAGGGAAAATATTGTACTATTTCTGGCAAATGTAGGCATTGCCACACTTCTTTGATCATGAGGAGAGAAATAAGTCTTAGGTGTTTTTAGCAATTTCCGAGAACATATTTTCCTGAAAAACACCAACAATGAAGTTCCTGTTAAGGAAAGAAGATCATAATGATTTTTTTTTCCTCCCTCAAAAAGTGTGGTCTTAAGGCCAATGTCATCACATGGCTTGAAAGTACTTTAAAAACTAAGATCTCACCTCTCTTCCATTTAAATATTTAAAGCAGTTCCTTTACAACCTAGCCATGCTTTTTTATTTGTATCCTTGCGATGTTATCTTTGACCACTGTTCTATAGTCTGTGTACAGAAATGGAGGCTTCTTCTAAAAATTTGCAATTGTTAGTTTATTCATATGCCAGCATTGAAGAAGCTCTACAGAAACGGACGTGAGAGGCAAGAGCTTGCTGGGAGGGCATTTGAAAGAGAGATTGGATAGGAAAACGATAGATTCATGGAGAAAACGGGTTGTAACAGTGATCAGCTTTCTGGGGAGATCGTGAACATACACATAAAAGGGATGGAAAGAGAGAAGCAAGGTGGAGAGAGAGTGAGTGGGCTCCGTCAGGAAGTGGGAGGGCCTATCAGCAAACCACAGTTTGGCCACGTGGTCCTGACAGGCAAACCAGGAGTCACGGTCACTGACTTGCTGCTTCAGCAACCTTTAGCACATGCATCCAATGTCAGAGAATAACCGTGCAGTTTAATTTACATGTGGTCATTCCGTCTCCCCATTCCGAATCGAGGGAAATGCCTCACCTACCAAGATAGTAAAAAACGTTGTGGTGTCGATAGTCTGGGAGTGATGCTGTTGGCCAAGAGAGGAAGAGAAGACTGTGATTATGGAAGAGATGGGTCTCAGCAGCAAAGAGACATCTGTGGAGAGAGAAACAGGAGGAAATTCATATGAAGGCGTGGTGCAGGGAGTGAGTATGAGTGACTGGGAGCAAACCTGTTGCATCGGGCAGGTCACAGTGACTGAGGGAGCCACGCAGGAAGCTGGAAAGTCAACACTGCCGTCCTCCACGAGATAAGGAGGTTGGGGGTCTCCTGGGGGACCGTGTGAGTGGCTGCAAAGTAAACCCCGTCAGGAGACATCACAACCCAGCACATCCCGAGCTGCCTCCCATCAATTCCTGTAACATCAGTTTCTACTTCCTAGGAGAACCTAGATTCCTTCCAGTGGCCCGCCAGGTTCTCCGTGTTCAGGCCCCCTGTGGTGGGAGGACTTTAACAGTGGCCCCTGATGGGCCCCACCTCCTGACAGTTGTTGCCTTGTGTCATCCTGACTGAGTGTGGGCTGCGACACCTCCCCCAAATAGAATACAGCAAAGGTGATGTCACATCTCTGGTTGGGTTACACAAGCCTCTGAGTCTGTCTTGTTGGAAGGATCTCCCTTGCTGGCCTGGATAGAGGAAGCTGCCCTGCTGGAGAGGGCTGTGTGATGAGGGGCTCGGATGAACGGAGGTCCAGATCCACAGCCTAAGGGAGTGGATTCTACCCACAACCCTGTGCAGGTCCTTCCCTCGTCAAGCCATCAGATGACAGCGCAGCCCTGGACACACTGAATCACAGGATGTAGCTAAGCCATGCTCAGACTCCGAACCCGTAGACACTCAGAGTTATAACTGTACATTGTGTTAAGTCACCAAAGGTGATGCAAGGTATTACACAGCAATAGATAATACAGTTTGGTATGTGGTCAGTTTCTCCCCCAATCCTACTAGAATGTAAACTGTAAAGTGAGAGAGAGAGAGACAGAGCTTTTTCTCTGTTTTTCCCCCACACCAATGCATTTATCGTCCCTATAATCACACCTGACACAGAGTATTTGTCCAGGGTGATTGAACGAATCAACATGTTTTCGGGAATAGCACAGTGAAGCCATATCCTTTATCAATAAGCTAAAAACATTCACGCTTTGGTAAATTTTATCTTGATGAGAATGAATATATACGTACGGCAGTAGTTTAAACACCTAGGTATCAACATGGAGACACAGATACACACGCATACCGGTGTCTCCCAAATACAGGCGTATAAACTGGGGGCAAACGCCCACCATTTCACTGTTCACGTGACAGAGCAAGAGCGGCGGAGGTATCACTCAGGAGCTTACTTGGCGTTTCTCTTCTCATTGCTCCGTTTCACGTCATTAGGGACTCTGTTTCCGGAGGGGAGCTATGTCGATGGGAGCCCGGTTAGTGGGTGTGGAAACTGCTTTCCCTGCAAAGGCAGTGCCTTCAAAGCGCAGGCTGTCCATCTCGGTGTTTAAATGCCTTTCCATGAAATGGCTCTCTGTGGCATTTCTCCTCTCATTCTCCGTATTCTTCACCTGCAGAATTTCTCTTTGTTTCTCCTTATGGCTTCTGTCCCTCAGTTAAACTTCTCGTTTTGTTTGCATGTTGAGTTCCGGATTCCCTTGAGTCTCTGTGCTTTCTTGTCGGTCACCGACCTTCCTTACAACAGCTATTTTGAATTCCGTCCTGGGCAGATCACAGGCCTCCATTTCTTTGGGGTCCGCTACTGGAAAAGTATTGCGTTCTTTGGTGGTGTCATTGTTTCCTTGATTTTTCAAGTTCTTCCAACAGCTGCGCGGCCGTCTTTACATCTGAAGAAGCAGTCACCTCCGCCAGGCTTTACTGACTGGCTTTGGAAGGGAAATCGCTTCTGTCCGTCCTGCTAGAGATGCGGAGGCTTTCTCAGACCTTCTGTATGGAGATGCCTGTTCCACCATTCCTGTTCCT
Source organism: Meles meles (assembly GCF_922984935.1). Lineage (NCBI taxonomy): Eukaryota > Metazoa > Chordata > Mammalia > Carnivora > Mustelidae > Meles > Meles meles. The sequence goes on from NC_060088.1 coordinate 13,992,862, forward strand.
TCCTGGGGAATTCTAAGACCGTATGCCTTCTCTTGACCCTGCAAAGGCAGGCTGGGTGTGGGCAGCCTGTTGGAGCTCTCTGGGCTGGGCTGCAGGCTCAGGTTGTGCACTGTCTTTCAGTCCCACAGAGCTGGGCCGGCTTGCTGTGCGTGCTTGCTGGCCTTCTGCAAAGTCTCACCCTGCCGCTGTCACGGGTGCATACAGGGAGCTACCGTGATGTGGGTGTGTGAGAGAGGTGTACAGGGCATTCGGGGTACCCGTGGGCTGGCTGGGAAGAGTGTGATACAGGAGGTGCCCCAGCGGCTCATTTCAGGCTTTCTGACGGCATCTGTGAAGTGGTTAATAGGGTCTGTATCCCTTCGATTTCTTTTGAAAACCCCAGCCCCTACTTACCTGGCAGGAGGGATATGAGCACAGGAGTCTTGGCTGCTGTTCTGTCGTCTGCCCCCTGCCCCCCACTCGTGCAGCTCATCTCAGTACCCTCAGTGGGGCAGGAAAGAAACGGGCCTCTTTGGCAGTGTCCTGCACAGCTGACCACACCGGGTGCTCACCCACATGCTCTCACAGCCCCCCGGGAGAGATCACAGGCCACGAAGGGCTCCTTAGGTGTTGAGCCATGCCGTTTTTTTGTTTTGTTTTTGTTTTTGTTTTTTTCTTTTCAAAGATTTTATTTATTTATTTGACAGACAGAGATCACAAGTAGGCAGAGAGGCAGGCGGAGAGAGAGAGGAGGAAGCAGGGTCCCTGCTGAGCAGAGAGCCCGACACAGGGCTCGATCCTAGGACCCTGGGATCATGACCTGAGCTGAAGGCAGAGGCTTTAACCCACTGAGCCACCCAGGTGCCCTGAGCCATGCCGTCTTAAGCGATGACATGGATAAAGTCAGACTGTCCTTCTTACCTTCTTCATTGGCTGATCTTGGATGTTTTTTTCTTCAGTGGTTCACAAACCTTCGCTGGACTCCAGACTTCTGAAGGTGCTGTCATCCGAAAGATCGTCAGAGTCGGTGTTCCTTCCAGGGAGGGTGGCCGGAAGCTCCAATTCTCCCGTTTTGCTGGCACCATTCTCTGTTTTTCTTTTCTGCATTTATGAGTTTAGACTCTGATTTTCTATAGACTATTTACACCTGATTTTAGCATGTTTGGGCCAAGGTCCTCTCTTTTCATGTCCTAACCAGGAATTGGCACTTTTTTTTTCTCTGTAAAGGCCAGATAGTACATATTTTCAACCTTGTGGGCCATATGGTTTCTGTCCCAACTACTTCATTGAAACATGAAGGCAGCCACATCAATAAGATGTGAGCTCGTGGATATGGTTATGTTCCAGTAACACTTTATTTACAAAAAGAAGTGGTGGCTGGATTTGGCCCACAGGCCGCGGTCTGCCGACCACTACCTTAATTTGTGGCATGTTCCCTGGCCTGATTAGCTCCCTGACCGACCCCACTCAGGTAGGAGGCTATGTATAAAACAGCAGTACAGCTCTTTGCTTTGGGTTGTGGTCATTTAGCAGGGAGACACGGGTGGTTCACATCATGTCTTACGACTCCATAGCTGTAGGACTGTGTGCATTCGTTAATCCTCAGTGCACACACGTTGATGGTAATATTGTGAATCATGGAGAGTATTTTTCTAGTATGTTTTCTGGTGAAGGAGCTAGGCAGGAGCCAAAGGGGGCAGGTTTGAAGCTGACAATGCCATCTTCCTAGGACCGAAAATTCAGGGGTGAACGGAGGATGAGGGAGCCAGAGCATTTGGTGTTGAAAGGATGGATCCTGTTGACTTGATACTCAAATCCCGCATCAGAGCTCTGGCTATCTCTTCTGAAAATCACTGATCAAAGCTGTTTGAGGGAAAATGCCATTGTTTCTCTTGCCTTTGTGTTTTGTTAATTTCATAGTTCTAGGTCTTGCCCTGGAATATCCTTAATCACTCTTTCATTGTTTGCAGAGGGCTTCCTGTCCTGTTCCTCTGTGAGGCTGACTTGAAATGTCTCCAGACATTGTGACCATCAGCTGCCAATTTTTCTTTTCAATAGATAACCTGGAACTGTTTTCAAGCTGTAGAGCAGGGCAGCTTCCAATGTCTAGCTGTCTTTGGAAGTCTTAATTATTCATTGGCATTTGTGGAGTTCGTAGCATGATGTTTAATTTTCTTTCCATTATGATGACATGTTACATGGCTTCTGGGTGATCTTTTCCAAATAAGTGAATAGTTAATTTTCTCCAATTGTGGAGGTACAAACAGAGTATGGAAGCTGAATTTGTGTGTTGGGAATTTGGCTTTGCAGTTAGAGGGCTCTGTGTTTGAATTTGTAGCTCTGCCCCTCAGGCTGTGATCTTCGCTCCATCGTTTAATCCCTCTGAAGATAAAATCTTGCATGGAAAAATATGGGACTAATAACTCCTTCCTTTTGGGTTAGCTTTAAGAGTAGGAACTAACGTAAATAAAGTACTCACAGGACACATTGCACAGAATACTTGCTCAGTAAGTGGAAAGTAGTATTAAAATGAGAAAATATGAGTGGAATTATAAGAAGAAAACATACATTGTACTACTGAGTGCTGAAAATTCTTGATGTAGTTAAATAAAAATGGTGCAGCGTGGCCATTAAATTAAGAATTACGTTGAGGGATCCTGGGTAGTTCAGTTCGTTGAGCATCTGACTCTTGATTTCAGCTTAGGTCATGATCTCAGAGTCCCGGGATCGAGGTCTGTGTCGGACTGCACGCTCAGCGGGGCGTCTCCTTGAGATTCTCTCTCTCTTCCTCTGCCCCTCCCCTCACATGCACACACACTCTCTCTCTCAAACGAATAAATAAATCTTCCCAAAAAAAGAATGACTTTGAAGCAACTTCTTAGTTTATGCTAATGAGACATAGGGGAGCATAAGGTGGGAGATTATAAATAACTGTCATTGTCCATTATTTCTCATTTGCATTAGCCAGTCCTCAGTTGTCTGTTCAGTAGGTTTGTGCTTACTAATAACAGTAACAAACTTTATTACCCCGGTGACATTCTGTGCTCAACTTTGGCTAAGTCCCAAGGAGTAGAGCTCTTGCTCCAAGAGGGACAGAGGGGGGCTCCTGCTGAAATACCCATCTGTCGTGAATAGTTAGCCTTCAAGCGTGTGAAAGGCAGGTCCTTTTCCCAACATGTGAGGGAGCTTGTCCTGCTGCAGCGTGACTACACAATAGCAGTGATGGGGAAAATTACCCAAATTCCCTGTGTTTTAATTTTGTCATCTGAGCAACAAGAAGCTGTGGTGTCTTGGGTCTCTGAAATCTTTTGTCAGCTCTAATATTCTGGAATTCCAGGGCATTTCTACTGCCAGAATCAGAAGCATTGTATTTTTCTCCTCAAATGCCCTTTTCAACCAAATTGGACTCAAACCAAATTTCATCCTTGCTGAGACAAGGCCTAGAATCTCGACCCTGTTTACCTGTCTCCTTGCCGTTACTTCAGCTGATAACTACAATTATTCAAATAGGGAAAATTCATCCCGAACATTCTTTGACTAACATCATGCTGGAATTAATTTCCCAACCATTCGAGATGCTTTAAAATACTGTGGGCTAAGGTGCATTGATGAAGGACTCTAATTGCATTTAGGTCAGTCACTGTTTGTCTTTTCCCCTATTTTCAGTAGAAAACAAAGAGTTCTCTCTCCACTCTGCCTTCCTTCCTTGTGCCTTCTTTCGGATCTTGGTCTGGCAGCTGCAGAATCCATATGGCGGCAAGCTCCTGATTCCTGCAGCTGCTGGCGGCGTGCTTCCCCAGGCTCTGGACTATGAACTTCATCCAAAAGCCTCCTTGTCTCCATAGCAACGGGGACAGCCACAGGTCCCGGCATTTCAGAAAATGAGAGAGTGGATATGTATGTTACGTAATAGAGCTGTGTGTTCTTGAAAACAGTCATTCTTCCTTTTCTTTTTAAAGATCTTATTTATTTAGGGGCACCTGGGTGGTGCAGTCAGTTGGGTGGCCGACTCTTTGTTTCTGCTGGGCTCGTGATCTCATTGTTGTGAGGTTGAGTCCGAGTTGGGATGCACACCCAGTGTGGAGCCTGCTTGAGATTTTCTCTCTCCCTTTGGTCCTCCTGCTCATGCTCCCTCTCTCTCTGTCAAATAAATAACATCTTTTTAAATAAATAAAATAAAAAATAAATTCTTTTTTAAAAAAGATTTTATTTATTTATTTGACAGAGAGAGAAATCACAAGTAGGCAGAGACACAGGCAGAGAGAGAGGGAAGCAGATGCCCCACTAAGCAGAGAGCCAGTTGCGGGGCTTGATCTGAGGACCCTGAGATCATGACCTGAGCCGAAGGCAGAGGCTTAACCCACAGCGCCACCCAGGTGCACTGAAAATAAATGAACCGTTATTATTTATTTGGGGGAGGAGCGGGGAGAGAGAGAGCATGCATGTGGGGAGAGGGGCAGCGGGGAGGGAGAGAGAAAATCTCAAAGTAGACTCTCTATGGGCGCAGAGTCCAGTATGGGGCTTGATCTCTGCACCCTGAGATCACAACCTGTGCCAAAACAAAGAGTCGGATGCTCAACCAACTGAACCACCCAGGCACACCCTGAAAACATTCATTCTGAATTCTTAAAAATCACATAAAATATTAGCATCAAGAGGATTTGATTTTGGGAGACAGTCAAGGAATCAGTTAATAAATGAGATATTTCCATTCTCCTAAGAATTTCTTTTCAGTATAAGCCTCATTGAACGTGAGCAGAGTACATCTGCGAATTTTGTCCAGATCTATTCTTCTGATTCCCTAGTGTCCAAAGATACCTCCTAAAATTGAGGAAGATAAAGAATTTTACACCTGCTTCCTGGTGGTTATTGTGAATGGTGTATTGAACCTGCGGAAGCCTTTTTGCCCATCCGTGTGAATGCTTCTTCCTGCATTCTATCGTTTGTGCTGGGATGGAACTTTCTGTTCCTACCTTTGGGTTATAAATGAAGAGTCAAAGTACTGAGGTTTTCAGACCCATTTTTCAGACAATTTTGTGTGAAGTAGACACTATTTAATAGTTAGGATACTTCCTGTTTAGGGGAAGCTCTCCAGAATTCCAATACAAGTGTTTATGGCAGGAGACTTGGTCGGGATCATACTGACAATTTCCGGATGTATCCTGTGTGCCAGGCTCTGTGAAGGCCACTGCTTTGTAATCTCCTAACCCTCCCACCCTGTGAACGAGGCAGGGCTGACTGTCCACTGATGTTTCTTGGTGGGGCTCACTGTGGACTATGGCCATTGTGAGTTCTTGGTGACCCTTTTCATTGCCTGGGACTCACAGGCAATTAAGTACTTTACGTATCACACTTGGGAAAAGTTTTTAATACCCCTCTTTTAGAATCTAAAGAAACATACAAATATGCAGAAAATACTCTTATAGAAAGGTATCTTTTCACAAGCAACTAAACTATCTAGATTCACTTTTTAAATTCAGTTAGCTGTCCTCTTTCAGTTATACATTTTTTTTTAAAGATTTTGTTTATTTATCTGACAGAGAGATCACAAGTAGGCAGAGAGGCAGGCAGAGAGAGTGAGAGGGAAGCAGGCTCCCCTCAGAGCAGAGAGCCGGACGCGGGACTCGATCCCAGGACCCTGAGACCACGACCCGAGCCGAAGGCAGCGGCCCAAACCACTGAGCCACCCAGGCGCCCCCAGTTACACATTTTTGAGAGCGTAAAGCATTTATGTAACTTTTACCTCGACACCCAACATTTAAAGACAAGGGTGTTTCTGTGTTTTCACATGAATACAACCTACAGACTGTCTATGGGAGAATATATGTATTTTTCTTTTCTCTCTTCATTATCGTGTGTGGTTACATTTAGAAGCAATTTCAGAAGATTGTGACAAGACAAGTGAGCACGATTCTGTGCTGTTGATCAGATGTCCGTGTGAGGACGTGCTGTAATAGTGACAGACGGGGGGAGGGATCGATACATTCAGACTCATGGAATGTATTCTGTTCTCCAAAGAAATTGGGCCACGATGTTTGCCACAAGCCCATTTGCTGGAAAGCTGGATTGCAAGCTGATGAGTACAGTTAGAGAACATAAATTGATCCTCTGATTTAAAGAAAGAATGGACTCGATTGTCTCATTGAGAAGAGACGCATTGTGCTTCCACTTATAAATTCAGATTTGGGCTTTGTCATTTTATTTTAAAAGCACAATAGGACTTGGAGAGTTCTTGTGAGCCACTTTCTCCATGCCTGACAAGTGGATAAAAATATGTAATAAAGCCAATTGCTCTGAGATGGAAAAGAATGTGCAAATCATTAGTATTTTTAGAAAATCATTATACTTTAAGCTCCTCAGATGCCTTTGTCAAGTGAATACAATTCACAGACGATGTTAAGGCAGTTTAAACACAGCAGGTTTTGGTGGAACTATATTTAAGATAAACTCACTTAGAAATAAAACAGTGAGTTGAGGGAAACTGGAAGGGGAGATGAACCATGAGAGACTATGGACTCTGAAAAACAACCAGAGGGTTTTGAAGGGGCGGGGTGGGGGGTGGGAGGTTGAGGAACCAGGTGGTGGGTGATAGGGAGGGCATGTACTGCAGGGAGCACTGGGTGTGATGCCAAAACAATGAACACTGTTATGCTGTAAATAAACAAATAAATAAAAAAGAAATAAAACAGTCATTTATGTTTTTATTGCTCATTACCTGAAACTGTTCCCTTTGATGCATGATGTTCACGTGATGATTAACAACTCGAGTTAGCCTTTCCTATAAAAGAGGAAGAAAAAAGTAAATTTGCTGTGAAGTTTAGCATCAAAAAAGATATCTCTTCTTCACCCTTCCACATTTACTGACTCCCTCAAGTGGGAAGAAATTGAGCAATCAAAGGATGCACTTTGGGGAAAAAAGCAATTGCTGAAATGTGTGTATGTGGACTTATTTGCATATATATTTTATTTTGGAATGGGACTATCAGGAAATTATAGGCTGCCATAAGTGACCTACAGAGATCGTTTCTTCTGCGCAGTACCCGGTACACCTTGAGGACGTGGGTGTTAACAGTCAGCACGAGGGAAGTAAAGGGTGTTTAAGGACAGGAGCACATCACAGAGGGGTGAAAGCAGGCAGACAGGGAAACAGAGTGGCAAAGTGAGGCCCTGAGTAGCGACATCAGAAAGCACAGTCAAGAACTTCCAGTCATAGGGGGACCAAACAGAGACAGTAGCTATGTTCCCTGCTGTGGTCACTGGGGAGCCAAGTCCATCAGAAGGTTGGGAAAGCAGTGGAGGGGGTAAAGCCTGATCAGGACTCGGACTGCCATCAGTCCATCCTCTCTGGGTCCAGGATAGTACGTTCAAGGGCTATTGTATGGTCAGGTCTGTTGCAAACCTGAAATTGGTTTGCTTAGTGGATTTCTGTTTTGGTTTTCTAAAAACATATTTTGATGTTTTTACTGACAACAGAAAATTCTCTCAAGTTTTTTTTTTTTTTTGAATTGTTACAGGAATACTTAACCTGAGATCTACCCTCAACACATTTTAAGTACACAATACAGTATTGTTAACTGTAGGTGCAGTGTGGTATGGCGGATGTCTAGGACCCCCTCATTTTATAGAACTGAAACTTTGTGCCCATAGAACAGCTGCCCATTTTCCTTCTCCACGGGCTCCTGACGGCCCCCAATCTACACACAGCTTCTATGTGTTTGCTTACTCTTTGAACATCTTATAAGCAGAATCATGCAGTATTTGTACTTTTGTGAATGGCTTATTTCATTTAGCATAATGTCCTCCAGGTCTTTCCATGTTGTCACAAATGGCAGGATTTCCTTCTTTTTTAAAGGCTGAATAATATTCAGTTGTATGTGTATATCATATTTTCTTTTAAAAAAATTATTCATTCATTTATTTGACACCGAGAGAGAGTACAAGCAGAGGGAGCATCAGGCAGAGGGAGAGGGAGAAGCAGGTTCCCTGCTGAGCAAGCAGTCCAACACAGGGCTCGATGCTAGGGCCCTGAGATCACGACCTGAGCCGAAGGCAGACGCTTCACCGAATTAGCACCCAGGTGCCTGGATATCACAGTTTCTTTACCCATGCATCTGTTGGGCAATTTAGGTCATTTCTGTATCTCGCCTTCTACGTCATGTTGCAGTGAGCATAAGAGTATAGATATCTCTTTGATAATCGGATTTCAGTTCTTTTGGATTTATACTCAAAAGTAGGCTTTTTAGATACAGACTCAGAGTGGGCTTGCTAGATCGTATGGCAGTTCTTTGTCAAAAATCTAAAGTAAGTTGCATACTGTCTCCCCCTGTGGCTGTAGCATTTCGCATTTCCATCCACAGTATATAGCATTCCCATTTATCCCCTTCGTTGCTAACACTTGTTATCTTTTTATTTTCTCCAATTATAGATATCCTAACAGGTGTGAGGCGGTGTCTCACTGTGGTTTTGATTTCTTATTTTCCTGATGCTGTCGTATTGAGTACCTTCTCATATTACCTGTTGATGATTTGTATGTCTTCTTTGGAGAAATGCCTCTCCAAGTTCTTTGCCCACTTTAAAATCTGGTTATTTTTAAATAAATAAATAAAATAGGTTTTTTTATTCTTGAGTTGTAGGAATTTCTTTAGTATTTTAGATATTAACCCCTTATCAAATACATGGTTTGGAAATATTTTCTCTCAATTCACTAAGTTGCCTTTTTACTTTTTTGGCTTTTTCCTTGGCTTTGCAGCAGCTTTTTACTTTTATGCAGTTCTTCTTGTCTATTTGTGCTTCTGTTGCTTGTGGTCTCCTAGTCAAGAAATCATTGCCTCCACATAGACTCATTAAGTCACCGCATTGTGTACCTGAAACTAACGCTGTATGGCAACTATAGTTCAGTTAAAAAAAAAAGAAATCATTGCCTAAACAGTGCCATGAAGCTTTATCCCTGTTTTCTCCCAGGAATTTTATAATTCCAGACCTTCCATTTAAGTCCTTAATCCATTTGAGGACAAGTTTTTGTGTGTGGTGTGTGATGGGGATCCAATTTCCTTTATTTACATGTGGGTGTCCAGTTTTCCCAGCACTGTTTTTGGAAGACATTGCTCAAGTTTTTCAAGCAGTTATTTGGAAGTAATTGTAACACTGAGGTTCTCAGCTCCGGAGTAGACTGGTTCTGTTGTTCAACTGTTGTCTGACGGTATGCTGGGAAGTCCCTGTGTCTGGGGGCATGTGTCACACAGACAGTGACACAGCATTACCTCCAAAGCCAGAGGCTTTCTTTCTCCCTGCAGAAGATCAGATTTCCCCTCTCTTTTACACACACACACACACACACACACACACACGCTATCATTCATTAAATCTGAGGGTTCCTTTATAACGGAATAAAGAAGCACATACTCTTCATTTCTTTGCTGTGCCACTTTGTCCAAAACAGAGAGACACTTTGTTTTGAGGATTTTTATGCTAATAATTTTAGGGATTTAAAAAAAATTTGATAAAACATCGGAGAATATACGGTTTCCAGTCTCTTTTTAAATGTCTTCAATTCTTGCTTTCTTTGGGGTTTCTCGTGATTCCTTTGTTGGAATGCTTTATGGAAATATCCAGCTCTGCAGTTTTATGATTGCGAGGTTACAGTTCCTCAAATGTACTTTTCCTTCTGGCTCTTGTTCAGTTGTAATGAAAGAATAAATGTACACAGATGAACAAAAGTATCTCGGTATTTCAAATGGGCAGTTTATATCTCTGGACCCCAGGCTAGGTCATTCCTTTGTGGTGGTCATTAGGTCATAGATATTCTGGTTTTTCTCTCTTTCTAGCCACTAGGTAGCATTTTGGGCGTGGCCATGTGTCCCAATTGGGCCAATGAAATTGATTGGTAAAAACATGCCTCAGTTCTGGGATACTTCAGGCCAGTGCATGATTCAAAATGTTTCTTTCTTTCTACCTAAACAATCATAAAGATTCCTGCTGTTGCACAGTCTTCATCAACTGCGTCCTCAAGTGACCTTAATGAGTAGAGTCCTTGGTGTCGGTCAGGGAACATGACCAACATGTTGGTTGCATGTCTTTGCAAATAGCATAGCCTTGTATGTAGCAGAGTCTTCTATGTCATCATGAGACTTTTAGGGTTACTTGTTATTCAGCGTAACTTGGCTAACCTGACTGATACATCCATCTCTGGCAACTCTCTGTCCTTGTGAAGGATGCTGTAACGTGCCTCTCAGACCCCCTTTGGGACCAAGGCGTCATTGCCACACCTGTTGGGAATGTTGACAGCTGCATCCCTCTGGAGGTATACTTGGTGAGACAAACACGGCTCAAGTCTTCTGTGCTCCTCAAGAACAGCTTGTACCCAGTTTTCGGCAGTTTTGGAGTAGAAATGCCTGTCCCCTTATTTCAGTTTAGAGCAAGCCTAAAGGGCCATCCTTGCTCCGGTTCCTACTGGATCAGTGCAGACCGTGACTATAGCTACGTCACAGCGCACCTTCTTGTCCTTGTCTTTCTCATACATCGATTCTGAGGTCGCTCCTGAACTTGACTCCTGGCATGCAGATTTCCATCTCAGGACATGTCTCCTCAGCAGACTGAACCAAGAGAGTCCCATATAGGAATCAGCAAATTTGACCCTAATTTTCACACTGCGTAATGGTAAAAATACTGTGTGAGAAAGGCTGACTTTACGTAATATACTGAATAATCACACTGATCTCCTGTCAGTTCAGAGGAAGCTTTATGATGCACAGTTTAAGCGAGAACGTTTTCTTTATCTAATGATGCCATCACCTAGCACTAGATGCTTTGGCTCTCGCTTGAGCCACTGTAACAAACCAGGTTAAGCGGCGGTATTATGTTAGCACAGACCAAGCTGCTCTGTAAATGGAGCTCAAAAGATTGAAAACGTAGCATGAGGAGAGTTGTGGGTGTGATGCAAGGAAGGACGTTCTAGTGGACATGGGTGATTGAACTTTGCAAGAGCTTTTGTGAGTGCTGTTGAAATCCCATTTCTTTGGAACATTCAGACTTAGGGAAAAATCATCTGTCCTGCTGTTGTGAGCAGTTTCCACTACTTTCACCTGATAGAATTAGCTAGAATGCCACATGTCTGCTCGTTCCCATGAAGGTAGGTGTAAGGATCTTTCTCTCTTTGACTACGTCCTGTCTCACAGTTCAGAAAAGCAGAGCCTCCAAAGCAAAGACTGACTTATACCTTTTAAAAAGAGCTGCTATAAACTCTCACAGTTGGGTTTGGAAATCAGACCTCAGAAACATTTGCAAGGAGAGGATTGGCTGGGAGCTGGTGGTTGCATGCAGTATCCGATGGAGAAGCAGCATCCTAGAATGGGAATGCCCCTGGAGGGTCGTAGTTGTTCATACATTCCTTTGATGCAGAGGATGGATACGGCAGTGGTGGAAACCCAAGCGATCTCATTTCGGGAGAGCAGGCAAGTGATGGATTGATGTTTGCTATCCATCACGATTCAAACTGGGAGCTGTGTATAGCAGTCCGTTGATCTCAATGTAAATAAATGAATGGAATTTGAAAAAGAGTCCAAATGAATATAGAGTGACGATGAGGGTAATCCATTTGGGGGCAAAAGCCACAAATGGGTAAGTCTCTTTTATATAAGTAAGTAAGAGCAAAAGAAACAGAGCCTAGGGGAGAAGCTGTAGAATTAAAAGCAGTATCATCCTGAAAACTCAGAAGGAGAGTGAGTTTCTAATATTAAGCAAATCCAGAAATATGAAAGAATTCTAGGAAACTGTTTGAATCCAAAATATGGTGCAAGGCCAACAAGACAGAGAATGAAGCACTAAGAGGAAAATAAGGTAATATGAAAAATCAAAGGGTAACACGAGGAAACAAGATGGCTGAGATAGGAAAGGAATGCAAGGAAGTTAAAGATGCAAAGGCAGAATTAAAAATGGACATCAGAGGCAGTTAGGATTGCTTTGAGGGGAAAAAAGGAAAGGCATAATTGAAAAATTCTGTAGCTTAAAATAAAGTACTCCTAGGAAAATAGGTTGACAATTTATGTGCTTAAGGAGAAAAAAACTGGGGCGCCTGGGTGGTTCAGTGGTTAAGCTTCTGCCTTCGGCTCAGGTCATGATCCCAGGGTCCTTGGATCGAGCCCCGCATCAGGCTCTCTGCTCAGTGGGGAGCCTGTTTCACCCCTCTCTCTCTGCCTGACTCTCTGACTACTTGTGATCTCTGTCTGTCAAATAAATAAATAAAATCTTTAAAAAAAAAGAAGATAAAAAACTATAAAGCATGAAGAATTCATTATATTTCCATTAATATGCAACCCAGTATCCCTTTCTTTTCTTTTCTTTTTTTGGTGTGGAGCCCAGTGTGGGACTTAAGCTCATGAACCTGAGATCAAGACCTGAACTGAGATCGAGGCAGGTGCTTAACCAACTGAGCCACCCAGATGCCCCTTTCCATCTCTTTTAGGTGACATTGCCCTTCATTTATTTTGGGAACTCTACAAACTGGGGTTGCCAGTCAAATGAAACTTTGTCACTCAGTGCAAAATGACGTTGGGATTCAAGCTCATCAGTTATGATAGCCATCCCCTGAGTAGAGCTGAGCACATGACCCAAGCCAGACCAGTGACATTCCTACTTGGACCTTCTGTCAGGCTATCAAGACAAAGACATTTGCGTGTGACAATAATTTGTGCCTGGAGTGGTTGATAGCCATCTTTATTTCTATGTAGAAAACTTACTTGGGAATGAAGGTAATATTAAGGAGGACAGAAGAGCGGACAGTGTGGCAGTCTCAGTGACATGGTAGGACCCTGCAGCTGCCCCTGGGTCTTTCAGTATGAGAGTCAATATTTCTTTTTTAATTATATTAAGTGAATTGTTTTTTGTTGTGGTTTTTTGTTTTTGTTTTTTTTGCTCGTGACTGAAGTAAGCTCATATGATCTCAGTCCTTCCTCTGAAAAAGTATGTCACCAGAAGATAACAGAGAAGCACCTACAGATTTTCAAGAAAAAAAGTGTTTGTAATTTAGGAATGTCATACCCAACTAAGTGGACTTTTCCAAGTGTAAATTCTGGGGAAAAAACATTCTTAGATAAACAGTGATTCAAAATATATGGCACCTGTGAATTTGTCCTAAACAAATTCTCGATGTCTTAGTCCATTTATGGGCATTAAATCAAACCGCAGAACCTGATTTGGGTCACAGATCTGGTTGACCAGCTGCCGTCCATCTACTTCAAGAAGCGCTGGATTACCTGCCGTGCCCACAGCTCCCTCTGGGAAGGTCAGAGGTGGTCATCCTTGTTATAACATGAGTCTGTGTCAGCAAAGTTGCTTAAAACCAAGGATGGAGGATTTACCCAGGTGGAACGATGGTGCTTGATTCCCATCTTTGCCCACCGTCAGCCCTCAGATGGGTAATAATGGGCTTATGATGAGATGGTGTCATGAAATCTGGATATGATTCATTTAGAACGGTTGGTACACAGAGGAACACTCACTCAGAGAAGGCTCTGTGCTCATTGAAACCATCTTTTTCTTTAAGCTGTTTTCATTCTTATTTTCTTTTAGTTTTTTTTATTAATTTTTTTAAATTTTTTTCAGCGTAACAGTATTCATTGTTTTTGCACAACACCCAGTGCTCCATGCAATACGTGCCCTCCCTATTACCCACCACCTGATTCTCCCAACCTCCCACCCCCGCCCCTTCAAAACCCTCAGGTTGTTTTTCAGAGTCCATAGTCTCTTATGGTTTGCCTCCCCTTCCAATTTCCCACAACTTCCTTCTCCTCTCCACCTCCCCACATCCTCCATGTTATTTGTTATGCTCCACAAATAAGTGAAACCATATGATACTTGACTCTCTCTGCTTGACTTATTTCACTCAGCATAATCACTTCCAGTCTCGTCCATGTTGCTACAAAAGTTGGGTATTCATCCTTTCTTTTTTTTTCTTTTATAAACATATAATGTATTTTTATCCCCAGGGGTACAGGTCTGTGAATCACCAGGTTTACACACTTCACAGCACTCACGATAGCACATACCCTCCCCAATGTCCATATCCCCCTCCCCCTCTCCCAACCACACCTCCCGCCAGCAACCCCCAGTTTGTTTTGTGAGATTAAGAGTCATTTATGGTTTATCTCCCTCCCAATCCCATCTCGTTTCATTTATTCTTCTCCTATCCTTCTAACCCCTCATGTTGCATCTCCACCTCCTCATATCAGGGAGATCATATGATAGTTGTCTTTCTCCGATTGGCTTATTTCACTAAGCATGATACCCTCTAGTTTCATCCACGTTGTCGCAAATGGCAAGATTTCGTTTCTTTTGATGGCTGCATAGTATTCCATTGCGTATATATACCACATCTTCTTTATCCATTCATCTGTTGATGGACATCTAGGTTCTTTCCATAGTCTGGCTATTGTAGACATTGCTGCTATAAACATTTGGGTACACGTGCCCCCTCGGATCACTATGTTTGTATCCTTAGGGTAAATACACAGTAGTGCAATTGCTGGGTCATAGGGTAGTTCTATTTTCAACATTTTGAGGAACCTCCATGCTGTTTTGCAGAGTGGCTGCACCAGCTTGCATTCCCACCAACGGTGCAGGGGGGTTCCCCTTTCTCCACATCCTCGCCAACATCTATCCTTTCCTGACTTGTTAATTTTAGCCATTCTGACTGGTGTGAGGTGATATCTCACTGTGGTTTTGATTTGTATTTCCCTGATGCCGAGTGACGTGGAGCACTTTTTCATGTGTCTGTTGGCCATCTGGATGTCTTCTTTGCAGAAATGTCTGTTCATGTCCTCTGCCCATTTCTTGATTGGATTCTTTGTTCTTTGGGTGTTGAGTTTGCTAAGTTCCTTATAGATTTTGGATACTAGCCCTTTATCTGATATGTCGTTTGCAAATATCTTCTCCCACTCCGTCAGTTGTCTTTTGGTTTTGTTAACTGTTTCCTTTGGTGTGCAAAAGCTTTTGATCTTGATGAAATCCCAATAGTTCATTTTTGCCCTTGCTTCCCTTGCCTTTGCCGATGTTCCTAGGAAGATGTTGCTGCAGCTGAGGTCGAAGAGGTTGCTGCCTGCGTTCTCCTCAAGGATTTTGATGGATTCCTTTCTCACATTGAGGTCCTTCATCCATTTTGAGTCTATTTTCGTGTGTGGTATAAGGAAGTGGTCCAATTTCATTTTTCTGCATGTGGCTGTCCAATTTTCCCAGCACCATTTATTGAAGAGGCTGTCTTTTTTCCATTGGACATTCTTTCCTGCTTTGTTGAAGATTAGTTGACCATAGAGTTGAGGGTCTATTTCTGGGCTCTCTATTCTGTTCCACTGATCTATGTGTCTGTTTTTGTGCCAGTACCATGCTGTCTTGAGGATGACAGCTTTGTAATAGAGCTTGAAGTCCGGAATTGTGATGCCACCAAGTTTGGCTTTCTTTTTCAATATTCCTTTGGCAATTCGAGGTCTTTTCTGGTTCCATATAAATTATAGGATTATTTGTTCCATTTCTTTGAAAAAAATGGATGGTATTTTGATAGGGATTGCATTAAATGTGTAGATTGCTTTAGGTAGCATAGACATTTTCACAATATTTATTCTTCCAATCCAGGAGCATGGAACATTTTTCCATTTCTTTGTGTCTTCCTCAATTTCTTTCATGAGTACGTTATAGTTTTCTGCATATAGATTCTTAGCCTCTTTGGTTAGGTTTATTCCTAGGTATCTTATAGTTTTGGGTGCAATTGTAAATGGGATTGACTCCTTAATTTCTCTTTCTTCTGTCTTGTTGTTGGTGTACAGAAATGCAACTGATTTCTGTGTATTGATTTTATATCCTGACACTTTACTGAATTCCTGTACAAGTTCTAGCAGTTTTGGAGTGGAGTCTTTTGGGTTTTCCACATATCGTATCATGTCATCTGCGAAGAGTGATAGTTTGACGACTTCTTTGCCGATATGGATGCCTTTAATTTCTTTTTGTTGTCTGATTGCTGAGGCTAGGACTTCTAGTACTATGTTGAATAACAGTGGTGATAATGGACATCCCTGCCGTGTTCCTGACCTCAACGGAAAAGCTTTCAGTTTTTCTCCATTGAGAATGATATTTGCGGTGGGTTTTTCATAGATGGCTTTGATAATATTGAGGTATGTGCCCTCTATCCCTACACTTTGAAGAGTTTTGATCAGGAAGGGATGCTGTACTTTGTCAAATGTTTTTTCAGCATCTATTAAGAGTATCATATGGTTCTTGTTCTTTCTTTTATTAATGTGTTGTATCACATTGATTGATTTGCGGATGTTGAACCAACCCTGCAGCCCTGGAATAAATCCCACTTGATCGTGGTGAATAATCCTTTTAATGTACTGTTGAATCCTATTGGCTAGTATTTTGGCGAGAATTTTTGCGTCTGTGTTCATCAAGGATATTGGTGTGTAGTTCTCTTTTTTGGTGGGATCCTTGTCTGGTTTTGAGATCAAGGTGATGCTGGCCTCATAAAATGAGTTTGGAAGTTTTCCTTCCCTTTCTATTTTTTGGAACAGTTTCAGGAGAATAGGAATGAGTTCTTCTTTAAATGTTTGGTAGAATTCCCCTGGGAAGCCGTCTGGCCCTGGGCTTTTGTTTGTTTGGAGATTTTTGATGACTGTTTCAATCTCCTTACTGGTTATGGGCCTGTTCAGGTTTTCTATTTCTTCCTGGTTCAGTTGTGGTAGTTTATATGTCTCTAGGAATGCATCCATTTCTTCAAGATTGTCAAATTTGTTGGTGTAGAGTTGCTCATAGTATGTTCTTATAATTGTCTGTATTTCTCTGGTGTTAGTTGTGATCTCTCCTCTTTCATTCATGATTTTATTGATTTGGGTCCTTTCTCTTTTCTTTTTGATGAGTCTGGCCAGGGGTTTATCAATCTTATTGATTCTTTCAAAGAACCAGCTCCTAGTTTTCATTGATTTTTTCCATGGTTTTTTTGGTTTCTATTTCATTGATTTCTGCTCTGATCTTTATGATTTCTCTTCTCCTGCTGGGTTTAGGGTTTCTTTCTTGTTCTTTCTCCAGCTCCTTTAGGTGTAGGGTTAGGTTGTGTACTTGAGACCTTTCTTGTTTCTTGAGAAAGGCTTGTACCGCTATATATTTTCCTCTCAGGACTGCCTTTGCTGTGTCCCACAGATTTTGAACCATTGTGTTTTCATTATCATTTGTTTCCATGAATTTTTTCAATTCTTCTTTAATTTCCTGGTTGACCCATTCATTCTTTAGAAGGATGCTGTTTAGTCTCCATGTATTTGGGTTCTTTCCAGCTTTCCTCTTGTGATTGAGTTCTAGCTTCAGAGCATTGTGGTTTGAAAATATGCAGGGAATGATCCCAATCTTTTGATACCAGTTGAGACCTGATTTGTGACCCAGGATGTGATCTATTCTGGAGAATATTCCATGTGCACTAGAGAAGAATGTGTATTCTGTTGCTTTGGAATGAAATGTTCTGAATAGATCTGTGATGTCCATCTGGTCCAGTGTGTCATTTAAGGCCTTTATTTCCTTGTTGATCTTTTGCTTGGATGATCTGTCCATTTCAGTGAGGGGAGTGTTCAAGTCCCCTACTATTATTGTATTATTATTGATGTGTTTCTTTGATTTTGTTATTAATTGGTTTATATAGTTGGCTGCTCCCACATTAGGGGCATAGATACTTAAAATTGTTAGATCTTCTTGTTGGACAGACCCTTTGAGTATGATATAGTGTCCTTCCTCATCTCTTATTATAGTCTTTGGCTTAAAATCTAATTGATCTGAGATAAGGATTGCCACCCCAGCTTCTTCTGATGCCCATTAGCATGGTAAATTGTTTTCCACCCCCTCACTTTAAATCTGGAGGTGTCTTCACGTCTAAAATGAGTTTCTTGTAGGCAACATATTGATGGGTTTTGTTTTTTTTTATCCATTCTGATACCCTGTGTCTTTTGATTGGGGCATTTAGCCCATTAACATTCAGGGTAACTATTGAGAGATATGAATTTAGTGCCATTATTAGCCTATAAGGTGACTGTTATTGTATATTGTCTCTGTACCTTTCTGATCTACTACTTTTAGGCTCTCTCTTTGCTTAGAGGACCCCTTTCAATATTTCCTGCAGGGCTGGTTTGGTGTTTGCAAATTCTTTCAGTTTTTGTTTGTCCTGGAAGCTTTTTATCTCTCCTTCTATTTTCAGTGATAGCCTAGCTGGATAGAGTATTCTTGGCTGCTTGTTTTTCTCGTTTAGTGCTCTGACTATATCATGCCAGCTCTTTCTGGCCTGCCAGGTCTCTGTGGATAAGTCTGCTGCCAATCTAATATTTTTACCATTGTATGTTACAGACTTCTTTTTCCGGGCTGCTTTCAGGATTTTCTCTTTGTCACTAAGACTTGTAAATTTTACTATTAGGTGACGGGGTGTGGACCTATCTTGTTGACTTTGAGGGGGGTTCTCTGCACCTCCTGGATTTTGATGCTTGTTCCCTTTGCCATATTAGGAAAATTCTCTCCAATAATTCTCTCCAATAGACCTTCTGCTCCCCTCTCTCTTTCTTCTTCTTCTGGAATCCCAATTATTCTAATGTTGTTTCGTCTTATGGTGTCACTTATCTCTCGAATTCTCCCCTCATGGTCCAGTAGCTGTTTGTCCCTCTTTTGCTTGGCTTCTTTATTCTCTGTCATTTGGTCTTCTATATCACTAATTCTTTCTTCTGCCTCATTTATCCTAGCAGTGAGAGCCTCCATTTTTGATTGCACCTCATTAATAGCTTTTTTGATTTCAACTTGGTTAGATTTTAGTTCTTTAATTTCTCCAGAAAGGGCTTTTATATCTCCAGAGAGGGTTTCTCTAATATCTTCATGCCTTTTTTGAGCCTGCCTAGAACCTTCAGAATCGTCATTCTGAACTCTAGATCTGACATATTACCAATGTCTGTGTTGATTAAGTCCCTAGCCTTCGGTACTGCCTCTTGTTCTTTTGTTTGTGTTGATTTTTTCCGCCTGGTCATTTTGTCCAGATAAGAGGATATGAAGTATCAAATAAAGTACTAAAAGGGTGGCAAAGACCCCAGAAAAATGCACTGTAACCAAATCAGAAGAGACCCCAAATGGTTGGGGGGAGAAAGGGGATAAAAAGAGGTTCAGAAAAAAAAGAAAAAAATTTAAAAAATAAAACAAATAAAGAAAAAATATAAAAAAGAAAGAAAAAATATATATTTTAGATAAACTAGTCAAAAAAACATTAAAAAAGAAAAGGGTAAAAATTTTAAAAAATTTAGCAGAAGAAGAAAAAAGAAAGAAAAAAAATTGAAAAAAAATTGAATTAACCACAAGACTAAATAATCATGGGGAGAAAGCCATGAGTTCTGTGCTTTGCTTTCTCCTCCTCTGGAATTCCGCTGTTGTCTTAGGTATTGAACCTGCTTTCCTTGATAGATGAACTTCTTCCTGGTTGGATATTTTGTTGATCTTCTGGGGGAGGGGCATGTTGTAGTGACTCTCAAGTGTCTTTGCCTGAGGCGGAATTGCACCACCCTTACCGGGGGCCGGACTAAGTAATCTGCTCGGGTTCGCTTTCGGGAGCTTCTGTTCCCTGAACACTTTCCGTAGAGTTCCAGAGGACAGGAATGAAAATGGCGGCCTCCTAGTCTCCGGCCCGGAGGAGCCGAGAGCCTGGGGCCCCACTCCTCAGTGCGCCCCAGAGGACAGCACCCAATCACTCCCGTATCCCTGACCTCCAGCCGCGCTCCGAGCTCACCCAGCCCGTGACCGATTCAAGGTAACCCCGAGCTGAGAGCTCAGTCCTTGGTTCTGTCTCTGTAGCCGGCATCTCCGTCCTAACACCTGCGAGCTCTGTGACACTCCAACACCCCGGATCCTTCTGTGACCCTGAGGGACCTGGGGCCATGCTGACCCCGCGTGGGCTTCACCCCGATTTAGCCTCTGGAGCAATGTCCCTCAGTGGAACAGACTTTTTTAAAAAAATTTATTTATTTATTTATTTGACAGAGAGAGAGATCACAAGTAGGCAGAGAGGCAGGCAGAGAGAGGGGGGAAGCAGGCTCCCCGCCGAGCAGAGAGCCCCATGCGGGACTCGATCCCAGGACCCTGGGATCATGACCCGAGACGAAGGCAGAGGCTTTAACCCACTGAGCCACCCAGGCACCCCAGTGGAACAGACTTTTAAAAGTCCTGATCTTGTGCTCCGTTGTTCCGCCGCTTGCCGGGAGCGGCCCCTCCCCACCGCGGTCTATCCCCGCCCCCCCGTTGTTTTAGATTCACTTCTCCACCAGTCCTACCTTTCAGAAAGTGGTTGATTTTCTGTTTCTAGAATTGCTGTTCTTCTTCTCTTCGATCTCCCGTTGGATATGTAGGTGTTTGTAATGTTTAGATAAGCTATCGAGCTGATCTCCTGCTACCTGATGTAGTCTCAGCCTGCTACTTCTCCGCCATCTTCTCTTTTAGTTTTTTTTAATTAAGAAGGTTAACAGTAAATGCATTATTTACAAAGTTATACCTGTTGATTTGTAAAATTATGCAATTTTGCATACCACATAATCATCATACTTAGAATTTTTTCATACATATACATAGAAATATCCATAATAAAGATGAACTGCATCCAAGTACTAACACTATGATCTCTACTGTTCTACTTTTTGGTATTTTTCCAATTTCCATAAAATTGTGCTTAAAAAGAAAGTTTTTTAGAAGATAATCAGCGAAATGTGAGAAATGTCCACCTAGGTAATACCCGAGAATACTCAGTTTAGAAGCAGACCTGGATTTCCAGCCATGTGGCCTATTAGGAGTGGGCCTGACTTTGTCTTTCGGTCTTGAGAGGATCAGGGAACTAGGGGGACATCTTGGCGTACAGATATGCATTGGGCTTTGCCAAAAGTGAAAGTCCTCCTTGTGATGTCTCTGCTGAGTAGTGAGGAGAAGCTGCCATTCTCTTTTAATCACTTTGTTATCTCAGCGTTGTCTGTGGATGCTGTATAATTAGCCAACTGTGTGGATGAGTGATTATGATCTTTCCTAAGCTATTCTAAATTTAGTTATAATCATGGAAATCCAACACATGGGGATATTTTGCAGTATTTCTAAATGTAAAAATAACCTCAATTAACTGAGAACTGTTTGAGTATTTACAACCTTCCTTGATCCCATACGACCTGTTCATGGTCCAGATAGTGTCAGAACCTTACACTTAAGGTAAGGTAAGGAAACTGATGTAATTGGGATGGCAGACTGGTACAAATTACCTCGGGTAGCAGCAATCATACACATGAATGTGTCGTTAACTCGAATAACTTCTTTGAAGCTTTGGACAGCATAGAAGTGGGAGGGAGGGATGAGACAGAGATGTGTGTGGAACTCGAATAGCTCTAAATGGAGTTAGAGAAGAAAGAGATGCCCATGGGATGTGCACGCTGTGGTCTGCTCAGGGACTCTTCTTGGGCAGTGCAGGCCAAGTCCGTGCCCGTGTGCGTCTTTCTGTTTTGTACTGATTTCCAGAGGGCTTGCTGCCTGGGCATCGGCAGTTCCTGTCATGTGGCTGGGGTAGAAGAGGTCATTTTATGCAGGTCCGAGTGGCTGGGTGAGATGCCTCCTACCGTGGGTTCTGGTGCCTCTTCCTTTCTACACAGTGAACACCCACTATCAGATTTAATGAATCAGAACATTCAAGAAAAGTCAGCTTTTTGGCTGATGAGCATTTCAAGTCTTATAATTTTTTAATGGATTTAATGATCTTTTCACAATTCCTAACAGCAGAGATATGAGGGATGCAAGGAAGTTGAAATGCTTCCTATCTTCATGGGATGCCTGGGTGGCTCGGTTGGTTAAATGTCCGCTTTTGGCTCAGGTCACGATCCTAGGGGCATTGAGTCCCACGTTGGCTCCTTGATCAGTGCTTCTCCCTCTCCCTCTGCTGCTCTCTCTCTCTCTCTGTCACAAATAAATAAATAAAATCTTAACAAATAATTCTTCCTATCTTCAAATTGATTAAAAAAAAACACATGCAGATTCTAAATCATACCTTTCAAAGCTTGTATTGTGAATACAATGATGCGTATAAGTCATCAAAAAGATTTCATGAATAAAATAATTTTTATTGATCAATAAGTATTTAGTCATAGAAACTCTATCAATAAGGCAATTTAAAAAACTACTGCAGTGGGCTTGTGAAATGAGAATATGGTTTGATTCATTTTTGGTCTCCCCTTCAGTATTGCTTTTTACAACTCTTCAGTGTAGACGTTCTCCAGGGAATTGTCTTTCCATCCTTCACTTCTCTTTGCTCAATTTATTGTTTGTTGGACTTCGCCAACCCACGTTTCACATATCTTGATCGACTCCCCAGTTTTTGCCTATAATTAATTAGTCCAACATGTACGCATAAAATATTATAGCATGTGCAGATGTTGTCTAGGTGTGGAGGAAGCAGCAGTGAGCAGGGCAGAAGAGATGGCTGCCTCCATGATGGAAGGAGGATTGCTTTTGGGGGATGCGGAAGGGCAGGAACATGAAGGGGCATTGAGGTGTTGGCAGCATTGTGCTTCCTGGCAAGGTGTTTGTTACACGGGAGCATTCATTTAGTGAAAATCCATTAGGCTGTATACTTAAAAAAAAAAAACAACCAAAAAACCCTTCCCACTGCACTTTAACATACAGAAAACGCACATACCCAGTATGGCATCTTGATGCATTTTTACAAATGGAAGACAGTCGCGGGACCAGCATCTAAATGAAGAAACTTTGGAACCTTAGTGACACCCGAGAAGTGCCTCTCTTACTCCTTTCCTGTCACGAACTTCCATTCTGCCTTCAAAAAAGAGAGATGGTGTTTCTTTTTGCACTTTGTGTATCGTGGGGTATGTTCTCTCTTGTATCTGACTTCTTACATTCGGTGTTACGGTTCAGATTCAACCAGGCTTTTGCATTAACGTATTTTGTTCATTCTCGCTGTTGAATCGTATTTAGTGGTGTAAGTCTAATGCACTTTATTCTCCACTCACAGTTTGTTGGACATTTCAGGTTTTTTCTACTTACCACAGTGAATAAAGCTGCTATGAACATACCGTGCATGGTTTCTTCCCGAACTGACATCAGCATATCTGTTGGGTATATTCCTAGGAATGGGATATGGTATGTGATAGAGTATGCATGTGTTCAATTTATTTGCTGGGGCCCAGTGGTTTTCCAAAATGATGCAACAGTTTCTCCTCCCAAGGGCATACTGGTGTGTTGCACGTTCTTGCCAACAGTTCGTATTGTCTGTCTCTTGAGTTTCAGCTGTTCTGGTATGTGTGAGCTGCTTATTTTTATCCTTTCCTATATATACATTATTCTTCAAGAAAGAATTTGCTTTAAAACAATAACCTCATAGAGTTTCATCCTTTTAGTAAAGCCTTAATCTTCTTTTTCTGTAATAATGCCTCACCATCATGCTCGGCTTCCAAGCTCAGTGCACTGAACTGTTTCTCTCATCTCATGCTCTTTCTGTCCTTACATCAGTTAGGTAAAATCTTACTGGGTCTATTTCCAGTGTTTCTTGAAGCCTACAGGAGCAAGAATCAACTTTTTGGGGGGCTCATGAAATGTTTCAAAGAGAAGATACCGTTGAGTTATACATCAAAGGACAATAGGGATGCCACATAGGCAGAGGTATCATAAAGGGATTTCTGCAAGGGAAAACTGTGTGTAAATGTGTGGAGGGAATAACGATATGCGTGTTTAAGGGAATTAGAAACTTTTCAGCATGACTGAAGCATGGGGAAGGGTGAGAGACGAGATTGGGAAGATAGGAGCCGATCGTGCAGGAGGTTGTATGTAATGCTCATCAATTTGGAATTTTGTGATTACAAAATGGAGATAACCAGTAATCTTTTAAATAGAGGGACTTGGTTGTGCTTTCGCGAGATCAGTATCATAACATAATGTAAAATAGATTAGAATGGCGCGTCTCTTTTGGGGGGGACCGATTAGGAAACAATTGAAATAGTCTCCAGATGATAAATTTTGAAGATTTTTAAAAGAGATTTTATTTATTTATTTGTCAAGGTGAGAGCGAGAGAGAGAGAACGAACACACAAGCAGGGGGAGTGGCAGGCAGAGGGAGAAGCAGACTCCCTGCTGAGCAAGGAGCCCAGTGCGGGACTCAGTCCTGGGACCCTGGGGTCATGACCTGAGCCGAAGATGACTGAGGCACCCAGGCACCCCAAATTGTGAAGATCTGAACAAAAGTAGGAGGCGTGTATATGGCAAGGAAGAGGCAGATGTGCAGTGTTAAGATCATGGAATTGGCAGGAGCTAATGACCGGAAAAGCATGGGAGAAAGAAGATGGCATGATGACTCTGGAATTTTTTGGATATAGTGGTGCCATGAGTAGGGAATGCATCTTAAGGGGGATGAGAGCAGAGAGGAAGAAAGCATAAGGCATTGATTTTGGACTATGGGAGGGTTGACGTATTAGGAAAAAAAATGATTTAGATGGAAAATGTCCAATATGCACTTAAAAATACGACTCTGTAGGCGTAGGAAAGAGATGAACTAGAGTCCAATAATGAGTGATTGCAACATTCCGTGGGCATAGAAAGGACAGATAGATGTGAATGAGGTCCCTCAGAAACAACGAAAGTGAGAAATCAGAGCCTAGGACAGACCTGTGAGGAGCACCGACATTTCAGTGGCCAGCAGCTGCATTGGAGCTCAAGAGAGAGACTAAAGCTAAAACGCATGTTGCCTTCGCGACCAAGGGAGTGAAGAGTTTCCAAAGGATGGGAATGGCCAGCGGTGTCAAATATTGTGGAAAGGTCAAGTAAAACAAGGACCATGGTTTTGGCAGAAGCAGTCTCAATGGTGTGGTTGAGATTTAAGCCGGTGAGCAAGAGATGAAGAAGAAATTGGAGGTGAAGAAATGACTTAACAACGAATGTTCTTTCAAGAAGGTTATCTCTAAAGGGTGGGAGCAAAATGTAAATGAAAGAATCAGGGCACTTCGTCTTGTTTCTCTAAAAAATGTAACTTAGCCTCAGAGGGATGTCAAGTATTCAGTATGAGTGTCGGAGTCAGACCTATTACTTCTAGAGGAGCAAGATGGTGGAGCAGTAGGAGACCTAAATTTCATCAGGTCCCAGGAATTCACCTAGATAGTTATCAAACCATTCTGAACACCTCCAAACTCAACAGGAGATCGAGGAGAAGAACAGCAGCAGTTCTAGGAACAGAGAAAAGACCACTTTCTGGAAGATGACCGTGTGTCAATTACATGTCCATAAAGCTGCAAAAGGCGAAAACAAAAACAAAACAAAATAAACCAAAAAAAAAACCTATCATTTATATTCCTTTTGTTGGCTTATTTTAATGTTTTTTTTCTTGACTAATGAGAGAGCAGCATTTAAATGTATTCCTTCTCAATGATACAAGTTAGACTTCTGAAGTTATATAATCTAGATTCAGATACATAGAAATTTCTGGCTGGTTTTTCCTAGAACTAATGGAATGCGTGCATTTCTATTAAGATATTAAGATATTTTGTTAGGGGGCACCTGGGTCGCTCCGTTGGTTGAGTGTCAGAATCTTGGTTTTGACTCAGGTCATGATCTTAGGGCTGTGAGATCAAGCCTCGATATGGGCTTTGAGCTCGGCACAGTCTGCTTAAGATGTTCTCTTCCTCTCCCTCTCCCTCCCCCCCGCCCCGATTAGCACATGCTCTCTCTCTTTAAAATAAATAAATCGTTTAAAAAAGAGTTATTTTGTAGGACATCTAGTTTTCATAACATAAAGAGGCAGATTTTATACTAATTTGTCATCATTATATATTAATTACATTATAATTGAGAAATTATTTAAATTATGTGGAATTTTTGAAACAGCAAATGTAGAGAGAAGGAAACATTGATTAGAAAATTTGACTGGAGGGGTGCCTAGGTAGCTCAGTTAGTTGGGCATCTGACTCTGGTTTTGGCTCAGGTCATGGTCTCAGGGTCATGAGATCCAGCCCCGAATGGAATCTGCTTGAGGATCCTCTCCGTCTGTCGTTTCCCTCACTCTTACACACACTCTCTCAAATAAATACATTTAAAAAATTTTTTTGCTACAACCTCTTCAGCATTTTAGGGAGGAGGCAGAATCCATATCAAGAAGAAAACCGCTCTTTTATTTAGGAAAATTCTGTAATTGTTCTTTTGGTTATAAAACGTGAGGCCCCTTGCCTAGATTGAAAGCGGCAGGGTAAAGCAACGGCAAATGAAAACGCTGGCATACTGGAGCAACGTGAATTTTCTCTTGCCTGTCTTTGATCCAGGGGCTCCAGGGATCCACGGCTCAAAGAAGGGGGGGATATAGAGAATGTAATTTCATAGTGGAGTTTGCTTTCTTTACTGCTCAGTCTCTAGCACCTGACTATGCCTGGTCAGTCAATAAGCTTTCATCACATGTTTGTTGGATAAGTGAAAGATCCTTTATCAGAGTAAGGGCAGGTTCCAGGAACATGGGGGGGATTTTAGTAAGGGGTTCTTTGTGCAAGAAGTACTGATGGACTTTATTCCTTTTTTCCTTTCTTCTCTTCTTTCTTTCTACTTGATACGCAATGTTACATTAATTTTGGGTGGACGACTTAATGATTTGACAAGTTTATATGTTATTCTGTGTTCACCACAAGTTTAGCTACTGTCTGTCTCATCATGTTGCTGTTACAGTATCGTTTACTCTATTCCTGCTTCTTATTCTCTTGACTTCTCATTCTGCCGCTGGAGGCCTGTGTCTCCTCCAGTTCACCCATTTGGCTCATCCCCACCCGCCCTGCCCTCTGGCAGCCATCAGTTTGTTCTCCGTATTTACAGTTCTCATTCTATTTTTTGTTTACTCATTTTTTTTGGATTCCATTTATGAATGGAGTCATATGGTATTTGTTTCTCAGTCTGACTTATTTCATTTAGCATAATACCCTCTAGTTGCATGTTGTCACAAGTGGCAAGATCTCATCCCATTTTATGATGGTGTAATAGTCCTGTGTACACACACACACACACACACACACACACACACCCCACATTTTCCTTATCCATTCTTCTCTTAATGGGCAGTTAGGTTACTTCCATGTCTTGCTATTGTAAATAATGCTGTGTTAATGTGTTTTCAATTTCCCTGGGTAAATGCCCGATAGTAGAATTATTGGATCAGATGAAATTTCTATTTTGCATTTTTGAGGAACAGCCATCCTATTTTCCACAGTGGCTGCACCAATTTACATTCCCACCAACAGTGCACAAGGGTTCCTTTTTTCCTCCACATCCTTACCAACACATGTTTCCTGTCTTCTTGATTTTAGCAATTCTGACAGATGTGGGGTGATACCTCATTGTGGTTTTGATTTGATTTTCCCTGATGATGAGTGATGTCGAGCATCTTTTCATGTGTCATGTGTCCTAAGAGACATATGTAGAAAAATGTTGCTGTGGTTAGTGTCTACTGCTTATGCTCTCCTCTAGCATTTTTATGGGTTGAGGTTTCATGTTTAGGTCTTGAAACCATTTTGAGTTTATTTTTGTGTACGGTATTAAAAAACAGTACATTTTGTAAGTAATTATTGATATATATGTATTTATTATCATTTTTATTATTTGTTTTGTGGTTGTTTATGAAGATCTGCTCTGATCCTGTCTTTCATGTTTTGCTGGTTTTCTTCAGTGATATATTTGTATTTCCTTCTCTTTAGTCTTTACATATTTATTAGTGGTTTTTGATATCTCGTTACCATTAGATTTGCATATAAGATCTTCTACATATAGCAGGCTATATTGAGTTGTTCAGTTTTGAACCCATTATTTTTTTCTTCCCATGTTTTAGATATATGTTATTATATTTAATATCCTTTTATTTTGTGAGTTCCTTGACTAATTTTTTTACAGAAATATTCATTTTTACTGCTTTTATGTTTCCTACCTTTATACTGTCACTTTTGTCCTCTCCTTTCCACTCCGAGTCTCCTTTAATATATCATGCAAGACTGGTTTAGTTGTCATGAACTCGTTTAGCTTTTTTTTTTTTTTTGGTCTGGGAAACTCTTTATCTCTCCTTCTATTCTGAATGCTTGCTGGGTAGAGTATTACTGGTTGGAATTTTTTTCATTTCAGCACCTCAAATATATCATGCTACTCTCTTCTGACTAGCAAAGTTTCTGTTGACAAATCTGCTAGCTTTATGACATTTCCCTTGTAAGTTACTGTCTTTTTTTGTCTGGCTGCTTTACAGATTTTTTCTTTATCATTGTATTTTGTCAGCTCACTTACCATATGTCTTGGAGTGGATATGCCTCTTTTTGACTTTGATGGGGTTCTCTGTGCCTCCTGGATGTGGCTATCTGTTTCCTTCTCCAGATTAGGGAAGTTTTCAGCTATTACTTGTCTAAATACATTTTCTGCCCCCTTTTCTCTTCCTTCTTCTTCTGGGACTCCCGTAATATGGATGTTACTATGTTTGATGGAGTCACTGATTTCCCTAAGTCCATTCTCGTTTTACATAGTTCTTTTTTCTGTCTTTTGTTCATCTTGATTGCTTTCCTTTACTCTGTCTTGTAGGTCACTAATCCATTCCTCTGCTTCTTCCAGCTGGCGTGCGTTCCATCAGGTTTCTCAGTTTGTTTATTGTATCCTTTATCTCTGCTGTGTTACTCCTTGCTCTGTGTTAAGGTCTCACTCATGTCTTCCACTCTCTCCTCAAGTCTAGGGAGTATCCATTTGATCGTTACTTTAAATTCTCTATCAGACATGTTGCTTTAATCTGTTTCGGTTATATTTCTGGCCATGGCCTTGTCTTGTTCTTTATTTTGGATAAATATCTCTGTCTTCTCCTTTTGTCTGTGCCTGTTTCCGTGCATTAGGAAAGTCAGCTCCATCTCCTGTTCTTGAGGGTAATGGCCTTAGGACGAAGAGGTCCTTGAGTGCTCTGCTGTGGAGCGCCCCCTGCTCCCCAGGGCCTGGTACTTCCCGGAGTGTCTCCAGTGTGTGCCGTGTGTGCTCTGCTCTTTTCTCCTCACTGCTTTATCCTTCAGGCCAGTTATCTACAGAGGTTGTCTTTGTCTGCTGGGAGCAGTGTTGGGTTCCTGGGCTGAATGTGGTGTGTTTTAAGTAGGTGTGCTCTAGGTGGCTTATGAAATGAGACTTGTTGCCACTGCCACCAGAATCGAGGCTCTACAGAACTTGGGCATCAGGAGACACAGGGACAGGGGTTTGAGCAGATCTGGGGGAGCAGGGCCCTGCCACACTGGAACTGAGGCAAGAGAGCCTGGGAAGGGTGGTTCCACCAGAGTATGGTTTGGTGGGGCTTCATGTAAGCCACTTAGGTAGGCAGTGTCCCCTCTGTGCTGGTTCTGGCATTTGGCCCTGTGCTTATGCTGAGTGGAGGAGGGGAAGGATGTGGTGCGGACCAATTCTTTTGTTCCCTGAGGGGTCTCTATGAATGCCATCTCTCTGCGCTGCATGCAAGTTGAGTGAGTAACTTTCTCACTCTCTGCCCTAGGTGTTCTTCAGATTGCTGTTTCCATGCTGTGTGTTGTTGGGCTGTTTGCCTCCCTTCTCTGCAAGATCAGTCCCTATGTCCTCCGAGCTCTTTTTAGAACCGTGCCCACGGACTCTTTGGAACCCCAACCTTTAAGCCTTGCGAGTTGCAGGAAGTCACAAAATTCGGCCCCTCTCAATTTCCAAGCCGGTTACTACGGGGAATCCATTTCCCCCTGTGCCGTGTGTT
Organism: Meles meles; assembly: GCF_922984935.1. Classification (NCBI taxonomy): domain Eukaryota; kingdom Metazoa; phylum Chordata; class Mammalia; order Carnivora; family Mustelidae; genus Meles; species Meles meles. Next base: position 14,022,614 of record NC_060088.1, read on the forward strand.
AGTCTGTCTCTTGCTCTGTTCTGTGCCTGCTGCTCCCTTCCCATTGCAGTGGCCACGGTCCATTTTTCCCCAAGCCACCTCTCCACATCTCCTACTTTCTTCCATGTGGCCTCTTTTCTACTTCTAGATACGGAGTTTGTTCTGCCAGTCTTCGGGTCAGTTTCTGGGGTATCTAGGATGACGTGATAGTCACCGAGTTGTGCTCATGAGATGAGGTGAGCCTAGGGGCCTCGTACTCCGCCTCCGTCTTCCCACCTCTGTCTGAAAGGGTCTTTACTTAACAGAATAACCTTGGGGCAAATCAACAGACAGGGGAGTTAGTGTCTAACAGAGTGCGTGATACTTGCTTTCAGACAGTCTCACTCAAAAGCTCTTTGGAAACCAGAGGTAGCTTTGTATGAAGCTGGGTGGTTGAGCGTGAAGTGCCCATGCTCTCATACTCCAGTCTCCTAGAGGGCCCCCCGAACCCCAGTGGGCTTTCACAGCACAGCGTGAAGCTCACCGAACTAGCTCGTGTCCATGGTCTTGTCAGGCAGCGAGGGTCTGGGACTTATTGTTGCTGCCTGCTGTGGCTCCCCGAGATGGGACCTGCTGACTTTGGTTTTAGGCCGGGGTGGTAGAAGCTGGTGATGTCGGCTGTCCCCAACACTGGGCCAGCTCTGTCACCCAATGGAAAGAACGGTGTGGGCCAGCCAAGGCTTGTGTTATCCTATTTATAACTCTTCAGATGAAGGATGGCATAAATGCCATCATTATCTGAGGCTCTGGTGGGATGGAAAGTGAACAATAACCTTCAGTCGGGTCTTCCTGACAGCCTTATAGTCTGTGCTGTGGGGGTGGGTTAGACAAAATGATGCACAGTGAATGACTTGGTTCATATAAGAACTTCTTCTAAGCGCATCTGAAGAAGATGGGCTGTGCAAGTGTTTGGCATTTTAATCAGATTATATGTCAGATTTTGTTCCTTAAGCAATCAATCAAGTAGAAGAAGAAAGAAAGTAAAACAAAATCCAGCTTTTCTTAGATGGAAAGGCAATAAAATGACAGCAAAGATCTAGAAATATACAAGCAATAGGAAAACACAGCTAGACAGTTCTATAGCTTCAAGCTGCACATTACAAGTCTGTAGGGGAGGGCATAATATTATGCATGAGAGAGGAAAAAATCATGTGCTTTTATGTTAATTCAATTCAGGAGACAATAGTATTTTCCTAAAAGGCAGAGAGTGAGGATAAACTGGCGTGCAGTGGAAAAAATTGACAAGGCACATTCACTGAATGACATTGCAGTCTTCTCTGTAAGCACTGCTGTATCTGTATCCCACAAAACCCGAGACGTTTTATTTCCATTAATGTTCACTTCAAAATATTTTATAGCTTCACTTGTCATTGGCCTTTTGGTTATTTCGAAGAGTGCCGCTGGATTTGAAAATATTATCTTGTTTTGTGATTGATTTCTATTTTTATTATGTTCTGGCCTGAGAACATGATCTGTATGATTCCAGTGGCTTAACAGTTGTTTTATGGACCAGTATATGGTCAGTCCTGGCAAATGTTACAAATGCCCTTGAAAAAAAATGTGTATTACTCAGTTATAGTTTGTATATATGTCTTCTATAAATGTCATTTCTGTGAACTTGGTTAATAATGTTGTTCAGTGTTTTGTCTTAACTGAGAAAAATGTAGACGGTTTAGTCAGTCTTCAGAGGTAATGTCAGATGATGAATAGGGATAATTGGATAATTTTCCAGGCAAACAAAAACATCTGCTCCTTCGATAAAGCTAAGCTAAACACAAATTTTTATTACTGAGGATAAAGGTATTTGGTACAGATCATCTAAATTGACTGTATGTTAGTAACACTTCCAATTTACTTTTCCTGTTAAGTTATTGTGAGATAATGATTTTATTCTTTATAGTCAAAATGTTTATTCTAAGGACATCCAATACTGTTATATAAATATCTATATTTTTGAAAAAGAAGAAAAGGAAAATATGTACATGGAAATATATTCTGTACTTCACACAGAGATAACCTACAAGTCTGTTAACAAGCTGCTTCTGGACCATGTGAAATATGACCCAATTTCAATAGTCTGACATAACAAATCTCACTGGTTTTCTGTTGTATATTTAAGATAAGCACATTAATTAGGTATATTGTTAAAGGTGACCCAATACTGCTGAAACATGTTATATTTGCAATCCATAATTAAGTCTCCATCTTCTCAAAATAACAAAATATTTCAGTTGAATTTTAAATCTCAACCAGATTTATTGATTGATTGATTGATTGATTTGTCAGAGAGCAAGTGAGCATGAGCAGGGGGAGTGGCAGACAGAAGGAGAAGCAGGCTCCCTACTGACCAGGAAGACCGATGGGGGACTCGATCCAAGGACCCTGGGATCATGACCTGAGCCGAATGCAAAGGCTTAATCACCTGGGCCCCCCAGATGTCTCCAGATACATTTTTCAAATGTGCCTTCCTTTTTATTCAACTGCACAGTCATTGTGCTCTGATGGAATGTTAGAAATATGCAAATAGTTAAGAACTCATGACTTTTTACTATGTAACTTTACAACGTATAATTTGGCATCTTTTTCCCCCCAAGTACTAGTTTTCTGTCACAGAGCAACTAGACAATTAATGACAGGGATGCTTTACTTGAAAGTGTATGTGTCTCATCCATAAGAAAACAGTTCATGCTGAAACTCGTTAGGTGTGGTGGGCCACTCTTTATCTTTGAGCTACGCAGGTTGCTCTGGAGTCAAAAGAAATCCTACTGTATATTTTTTCCTGTTTTGTCAAAGATTATTTGACCATAGAGTTGAGGGTCCATATCTGGGTTCTCCAGTCTGTTCCACTGGTCTATGTGTCTGTTTTTATGTCAGTACCATGCTGTCTTGGTGATCACAGCTTTGTAGTAAAGCTTGAAATCGGGTAACGTGATGCCACCAGTTTTCTTTTTGTTTTTCAACATTTCCTTAGCAATTCGGGGTCTCTTCTGATTCCATACAAATTTTAGGATTATTTGCTCCAGCTCTTTGAAAAATATCGGTGGAATTTTGATCGGAATGGCATTAAAAGTATAGATTGCTCTAGGCAGTATAGACATTTTAACAATGTTTATTCTTCCAATCCAAGAGCATGGAACAGTCTTCCATCTTTTTGTGTCTTCTTCAATTTCTTTCATGAGTGTTCTGTAGTTCCTTGAGTACAGGTCCTTTGCCTCTTTAGTTAGGTTTATTCCCAGGTGTCTTATGGTTCTTGGTGCTATAGTAAATGGAATTGATTCTCTAATTTCCCTTTCTGTATTTTCGTTGTTAGTGTATAAGAAAGCCACTGATTTCTGTACATTGACTTTGTATCCTGCCACATTACTGAATTGCTGTATGAGTTCTAGTAGTTTGGGGGTGGAGTCTTTGGGGTTTTCCATAGAAAGAATCATGTCATCTGCGAAGAGAGAGAGTTTGACTTCTTCCTTGCCAATTTGGATACCTTTTATTTCTCTTTGTTGTCTGATTGCTGTTGCTAGGACTTCTAATACTGTGTTGAACAAGAGTGGTGAGAGTGGGCATCCTTGTCGTGTTCCTGATCTCAACGGGAAGGCTGCAAGCTTTTTCCCATTGAGGATGATATTTGCTGTGGCTCTTTCATAGATAGATTTTATGAAGTTCAGGAATGTTCCCTCTATCCCTACACTTTGAAGCGTTTTCATCAGGAACGGATGCTGGATTTTGTCAAATGCTTTTTCTGCATCAATTGAGAGCGCCATGTGGTTCTTCTCTCTTCTCTTATTGATTTGTTCTATCACATTGATTGATTTGATAATGTTGGACCAACCTTGCAACCCAGGGATGAATCCCACCTTGTCATGGTGGATAATCTTTTTGTGTGCTGCTGAATCCTGTTTGCTAGGATCTTGTTGAGAATCTTTGCATCCATATTCATCAGTGATTTGGTCTGAAATTCTCCCTTTTGCCTGGTTTGGTGATCAGGGTAATGCTGGCTTCATAAAAAGAGTCTGGAAGTTTTCCTTCTGCTTCAATTTTTTGGAACAGCTTCAGGAGAATTGGTGTTATTTCTTCTTTGCAAGTTTGGTAGAATTCCCCAGGGAATCCGTCAGGTCCTGGGCTCTTGTTTTTTGGGAGGTTTTTGATCACTGCTTCAATCTCATTACTAGATATTGGTCTATTCAGGTTGTCAATTTCTTCCTGGTTCAATTTTGGGAGTTTATAGTTTTCCAGGAATGCATCCATTTCATCTAGGTTGCTTAGCTTATTGGCATATAACTGTTGGTAATAATTTCTGATGAATGTTTCTATTTCCTTGGTGTTAGTTGTGATCTCTCCCTTTTCATTCATAATTTTATTAATTTGGGCTTTCTCTCTTATCTTTTAGATTAGTGTGGCCAATGGATTATCAATCTTATTGATTCTTTCAAAAACCAGCTTCTAGTTTCACTGATGCGTTCTACTGTATCTCTCGTTTCTACCTCATTGATCTCTGCTCTAATCTTGATTATTTCCCTTCTTGCGTGTGGAGTTGGTTTGATTTGTTGTTGATTCTCCAGTTCTTTAAGGTGTAGAGACAGCTGGTGTATTCTGGATTTTTCAATGTTTTTTTTTTCCCTTTTTATTTATTTTTTCAGCGTAACAGTATTCATTCTTTTTGCACAACACCCAGTGCTCCATGCAAAACGTGCCCTCCCCATCACCCACCACCTGTTCCCCCAACCTCCCACCCCTGACCCTTCAAAACCCTCAGGTTGTTTTTCAGAGTCCATAGTCTCTTATGGTTCGCCTCCCCTCCCCAATGTGTGAGGGAGGCTTGGATGGCTATGTATTTCCCCCTTAGAACCGCCTTTGCTGTATCCCATAGGTTTTGGACCGAAGTGTCTTCATTCTCCTTGGTTTCCATGAATTCGTTTAATTTCATCTTTGATATCCTGGTTGATCCAAGCATTCTTAAGCAAGGCGGTCTTTAGCTTCCAGGTGTTTGAGTTCCTTCTGAACTTTTCCTTGTGATTGAGTTCTAGTTTCAAAGCATTGTGATCGGAGAATATGCAGGGAATAATGTCAGTCTTTTGGTATCGATTAAGTCCTGTTTTGTTACCCAGTATGTGGTCTATTCTGGAGAAGGTTCCATGTGCACTTCAGAAGAATGAGTATTCTGTTGTTTTAGGGTGGAATGTTCTGTATATGTCTATGAAGTCCATCTGGTCCAATGTTTCATTCAATGCTCTTATTTATTAATTTTCTGCTTCGATGATCTGTCTATTTCTGAGAGAGGCGTATTAAGATCTCCTACTATTATTGTATTCATATCAACATAACTCTTTATCTTGATTAATAGTTTTCTTATGTAATTGGGTGCTCCCATATTGGTGGCGTAGATATTTACAATTGTTAGATCATCTTGGTGCATAGTCCCTTTAAGAATTATGTAGTGGAAAAAAGACAGTCTTTTCAATAAATGGTGCTGGGAAAACTGGACAGCAATATGTAGAAGAATGAAACTCAACCATTCTCTTACACTGTACACAAAGATAAATGCGAAATGGATAAAAGACCTCAACATGAGACAAGAATCCATCAGAATTCTAGAGAAGAACATAGGCAGTAACCTCTTCGATATCAGCCACAGCAACTTCTTTCAAGATATGTCTCCAAAGGCCAAGGAAACAAAAGCAAAAATGAACTTTTGGGACTTCATCAAGATCAAAAGCTTCTGCACAGCAAAGGAAATAGTCAACAAAACAAAGAGGCAACCTATGGAATGGGAGAAGATATTTGCAAATGACAGTACAGACAAAAGGTTGATATCCAGGATCTATGAAGAACTCAAACTCAACACGCACAAAACAGATAATCATATCAAAAAATGGGCAGAAGATATGAACAGACACTTCTCCAACGAAGACATACAAATGGCTATCAGACACATGAAAAAATGTTCATCATCACTAGCCATCAGGGAGATTCAAATTAAAACCACATCGAGATACCACCTGACACCAGTTAGAATGGCCAAAATTAGCAAGACAGGAAACAACGTGTGTTGGAGAGGATGTGGAGAAAGGGGAACCCTCTTACGCTGTTGGGGGAATGCAAGTTGGTGCAACCACTTTGGAGAACAGTGTGGAGATTCCTCAAGAAATTAAGAATAGAGCTTCCCTATGACCCTGCAATTGCACTGCTGAGTATTTACCCCAAAGATACAGATGTAGTGAAAAGAAGAGCCATCTGTACCCCAATGTTTATTGCAGCAATGGCCACAGTCGCCAAACTGTGGAAAGATCCAAGATGCCCTTTAACGGATGAATGGATAAGAAAGATGTGGTCCATATACACGATAGAGTATTATGCCTCTATCAGAAAGGATGAATACCCAACTTTTGTAGCAACATGGACGGGACTGGAAGAGATTATGCTGAGCGAAATAAGTCAAGCAGAGAGAGTCAAGTATCTTATGGTCTCACTTATTTGTGGAGCATAACAAAGAACACGGTGGACATAGGGAGATGGAGAGGAGAGGGAGTTGAGGGAAACTGGAAGGGGAGATGAACCATGAGAGACTATGGACTCTGAAAAACAACCAGAGGGTTTTGAAGGGGCGGGGGGTGGGGGGAGGAGTTTGAGGAACCAGGTGGTGGGTAATAGGGAGGGCACATACTGCATGGAGCACGGGGTGTGGTGCAAAAACAATAAACACTGTTACACTGAAAATAAACAACAACAACAAAAAACAAACAAACAAACAAAGAAATCCTACTGCATGAGGGCACCTGGGCTCACCCTCTGCCCTTGGCTCAGGTCATGCTCCCAGGATCCTGGGATTGAGCCCTCATTGGGCTCCCTGCTTAATGGGGAGTCTGCTTCTCCTTCTTCCTCCACCACTCCCCTGTTTTTGCACGCTCTCTGTGAAATACTTAAAGTCTTTAAAAAAAAAAAAATCTACTCCAGGAAGAGAATTTCACATATTTTTAGTCCCAAAGAATGGGAAGCTGCTTTTGAATTCATCTTTGCATCTTTGCAGGGGGTTGGAAATGCGTTTGGTACCCGAAGGAGAATGTAGCTCAGAGGCAGCTGTGTGGCTCAGGGGTCCAGGCTCTGCTCTCTCGTTTATTTGATGCTCGTGGCATTTCTTGATGTCAGAAACTCATTCATACTGGACAGCTTTCTAAGCGAGCATGACACACCAAGCATGCTTATCAGACCTAGCTTGTTTTAAAAAAAATTTTTATTTAAGTTAAATTTAATTAACATATACTGTGTTATTAGTTTCAGAGGTAGAATTCAGTAATTCGTCAGTTGCAGACAACTGACAAATTACTTCAAGTTCCCTTCTTAATGATCATCACAGTTACCCCACCTCCCTTCCCTACTCTCCTTTGATGGTCCTCAGTTTGTTTCCTATAGTTAAGAGTCCCTATGGTTTGCCTCTCTCTGTTTTCCTCTTGTTCTATTTTTCCTTCCCTTCCCCTGTGTTCATGTTTTGTTTCTTAAATTCCACACGTGAATGAAATCCTATGGTATCTGTCTTTCTCTACTGACTTATTTCACTTAGCATAATACCCTCTAGTTCCACGTCATTGCAAATGGCAAGAGTTCATTCTTTTTGGTGGCTGAGTAATATTCCATGATGTATATGTGCTACATCTTTTTGACCCATTCATCTATCAGTACACATGTGGGCTCTTCCACAGTTTGGCTGTTGTGGACATTGCTGCTACAGACATTAGGGTGCATGTGCTCCCTTTGAGTCACATACCTAGTATCCTGTGTATAAATGTTTGTATCCTTTGAATAAACACCTAGTAGTGCAATTATTGGGTCATACGGTAGCTCTGGTTCTCACTTTTTGAGGAACCTCCGTACTGTTTTCCAGAGTGTCTGCCACCGGCTATATTCCTACAGTGTAAGAAGGTTCCCTGTTCTCTACACCCTCGCCAACATCTGTTGTTTCCGGAGCTATTAATTTTGCCATTTTGATGGGTGTGAGGTAGTATCTCAATGTGGTTTTGATTTGCATTTCCCTGTTGCCAAGTGATGTTGAACATCTTTTCATGTGTCTGTTGGCCATTTATATGTCTTCTTCAGAGAAATATCCGTTCATGTTTTCTACTCATTTCTTGACTAGATTTTTTGCTTTTTGGGGTGTTAAGTTTGATAACTTCTTTATAGATTTTGGACACTACCCCCTTATCTGATAAGACATTTGCAGGTGTCTTCTCCCACTCCATAGGTTGCCTTTTAGTTTTGTTGACTGTTCTCTTTGCTGTACAAAATGTTTTTATCTTGATGGAGTCTCCATAGGTCATTTTTGCTTTTGTTTCTCTTGCCCTTGGAGATGTGTCTTGCAAGATGTTGCTGCGGGTGAGGTCGAAGAGGTTGCTGCCTGTGTTCTCTTCTAGTGTTTTGATGGATTCCTGTCTCACATTTAGGTCTTTAATCCACTTTGAGTTTCTTCTTGTGTATGGCATGAGAAAATGGCCCAGTTTCATTCTTCTGCATGTGACTATCCAATTTTCCCAACATCATTTGTTGAAGAAACTATATTCTTTCTTGCTTTGTCGAAGATTAGTTGACCATAGAGTTGAGGGTCCATTTCTGAGTTCTCTGTTGTGTTCTGTTGATCTGTGTGTCTGTTTTTGCACCAGTACCAGACCGTCTTAATGATGACAGTTTTGTAATACAACTTGAAGTCTGGAATTGTGATGCCTCCAGCTTTGGTTTTCTTTTTCAACATTCCCCTGGCAATTCAGCAGACCCCAACATGTTTAATGCTTGGGAGATAAGTAACCATGCTGTTCCTGCTGTTTTTTTTTTTTTTCTTTCTCATTTTGTTTAAATTTATTTATTTTTTCAGCGTAACACTATTCATTGTTTTTGCACGACACCCAGTGCTCCATGCAATACGTGCCCTCCCTATTACCTACCACCTGTTCCCCCAAACTCCCACCCCTGACCCTTCAAAACCCTCAGGTTGTTTTTCAGAGTCCATAGTTTCTTATGGTTCGCCTCCCCTTCCAATTTTTTTTTTTATAAACATATAATGTATTTTTATCCAAAGGGGTACAGGTCTGTGAATCGCCAGGTTTACACACTTCACAGCACTCACCATAGCACATACCCTCCCCAATGTCCTTAACCCCCTCCCCATCTCCCAACCCCACCTCCCCCCAGCAACCCCCCATTTGTTTTGTGAGATTAAGAGTCATTTATGGTTTGTTTCCCTCCTAATCCCATCTTGTTTCATTTATTCTTCTCCTATCCCCCTAACCCCCCATGTTGCATACTTTATACATGACCCAGGTTATAGAGGAGGTGGTCACGCCAAAAATGATTACACTAAACCTAAATATAACCCTTTCTATGGTAACGAATTGTAATTCAGCTTGGTGGTTTGCCCCCAGGGGAACTTCTGGGTGCTCACAGAGTAGTTTTTTACTGTCTTAATGACGGGAGGGTTGCACTGCGTCTGACGGAGGTGGGGCGGTACCCAGCACATGCACGGAGCAATGCAGCATGATCGTCCGGATGTCGTTGGACATTCAAAGAAGTAAAAAAGGAAACTCTGTGCAATTGTCTGAAGCTAGAATTACACAATTTTACATGTAAAGCAGATCCCCCCCTCCACCATTTTAATAGACAATGGATCTGTCTAGATTATAACTCGTATGTGATTTAGGGGTAGACTGTGCATTGTTTTACTCCTGATCTTACAAAGAATATTTCACCGTTTTGGCGTTTGGCCACAGGAACGCCACTGCCGGTGGTCGAGTTGCCCTTTATTCATGCTGTTTCATAGGGTCTGTTACTTTGAAGGCGCCCTGGAGAGAGAAGTGTTTCTGGCTTCTGAATTCCATTCTCTGTAGTAACCTGCAGTTGCGCGGGCGGGAAGCACACCAGAGACTCCTTCCAGTTAACAGAGAGTTATGGACACAGCCTGAGAGTCAGTAAAGATGTTAACTAATTTAAAATGTACACACCAGGGTTGTCTGCACAGAATTTAGGAAGGGGGTGGCTTCTGTTATGCAAATTATAGACCTATTTCTGTGTTCTGAGGGAAAAGCAAGAAAACAGCCAGCAGGTCTGAATCGCCTAGTGACGCCTCTCTGTGAGCCAAGGCCGGTTATTCGCAGTCTTGTCTTTCCTGAGTGTAGAGCAGGGCATTTGGATTCATAAAAACAGCACTTAGCAGAACTACTCAAGCTCAAGCACTATGGAATTGGGGCTTTTCATTATAGTTTCTTTTAAAGAGCTATTTTAAGATAAAAAGCTCCATTTCTTTCCATTTTGTTAGACTCAGTGTACACGGAGTAGTCCATATTATAGAGACGGGCATGAAACCGTCCCACACCCTGTGATACAGACTAATGGGGCCTGTGACTCCCCAGACAACTGTAATGTGAGGCACATTTCCCAGGACAGATACAAGGTTTAAAAGAGGAAAGAGGGTCTTACGCACTTTCAAGTACTGTGGGAACAGTTGCACTGAGGAGGAAATATTTGATGGAGTTTAACATCCAGATAGCATTTCGTGAGCCTGAGATAAGCAAGAGGAACATAATCAGACATGATTAGTCTTGGGGACATGAGAGGAAAATCTGGCTCTCCTGGAACTCAGTCAAATGAAAGGGAAGCCATATGACAAACATAAAGACATTTGAGGTCAGCATGTGGAGATCTTTAATCTCCTTTTCTTCCAGTTTGGGGTATCTGTCTGTTATAAGGAGGTAAGCTGTGGGCCTGGAGCATGATTTTCAGAGACCCCCCCCCCAGTACACATACACTAATAGGCCTGATTACCTCCTTGTCCCTCTCTTTTCCTATATCTGGATCTAATAATTTCCTCTTAATTATATTTTGATGTAACTTCCCCTTTAATTTCTTAATACATTTCTAATTAGATTGTTTTAAGAATACAGATGCTAGTTAGTACACAGACATCGAGTCAGTGATAAAGCAGTATGCAAATATTCTTATTAGGAAAGCATTGTTTTCAGGATTTACTAATGGAGTTTATAAAACATAGAGATTATGAGGAGAATGTCTGCAAATTTTGAAATAGCCTAGTCAAATTCCTACTAAGTTTGTGTTCAGCTTTAGGTTTTGATTAGATATGTCTCTGTGTGTGTGTGTATATATATATATAATCCATATATCTAAATCTCTCTCTCTCTCTCTCTCTCTCTATATATATATATATATATATATAATTTTGAAGCACTCCTCAAGCATTTAGTAAGAAGTTATTAAAAAGTTTAATTTTGAGAACTGTGAAGAAAGTTGAAAGGAATTTATGGTTTTTAGTCTGCAATAAAGGACGCTGAGGTGTCCAGTACAGTATCACATACCAAAACTGAACTCTTCTCCTAAGTGTGCCCAGCTCTGAGAGCAGGGGTTCACCATGGCACAGGACTTCTCTAATGTGGTTTTCTGCAACTTCCTCACGCAGTAGTGTCCATGCTCTTTCCTCCAACACAATGCTATTATGTTTTTAATGCACGAGAATGGAACATTACTTCCCATTCTTAATATTGAAGGGGAAACAGATATCGTGTGAAAATTTCTTTCAAGTTATAAAGAACCTTTTTTTCCCTAAAGATTGTATTTATTTATTTGACAGAGGGAGCAAGAGAGCACAAGCAGGGGGAACTGCAGAAGGAGAGGGAGAAGCAGGCGCCGCATTGAGCAAGGAGCTGGAAGCAGGGGTCCATCCCAGGATTGTAGGATCATGATCTGAGCTGAAGGCAGATACTTAACCAGCTGAACCACCCAGGCACCCGATAAAGACCCTCTCTAAGATCATTTAGTGCTGGTTTCCATGTTTATTTTTAAATTTTATTTATTTTTAAATTTTATTCCATTTGGTTTCCATGTTTAAAAACATAACCGAGGAACATCACGGTACACATCTGCGTGGGGGCATGTGCGCGCGCACACATTCAACAAAGGCAGACTTCTTGATTTTGTTAATCCTTTGGGAAGCTGCAGCTGGAATAGAATATAGCAATGGCCAAGTGAGTGAGTACAGAAGAAGCTGATAAGGGCTCATGTTTGAAAGTAAAGGAAATGTCCTGTCTACGGTAATGCCAAGGGCATTTTAAGATACCGCTGCTATAGAGATGGAACTAACAATAATACACCCTGTGTTTGCTTTCTTCAAGACACAGAGAGTACACTCCTATCCCTGTTGAAGTTCATTTGATTTTCTTCTTCTACTTCCTACAGTTTGTGGCATGCTGATGCTTTGTTAAGCACAAAATGATTCATGTGAGATAGAGTGGACTGTACCCTTTATTATTTAATGTGCCCTGCCTTTGGTTTATTTATTTATTTTGCATTATTTTAGGTTAGTGAGATATTCTTATCCAGACCTATTATTCTCTTTTGCTTAGTATTTTCTTATATGTCTTTTTATGGTATAATTTTGCTTTAGTTGCATTCTTGCATATGGCATATACTGAGTTTTTAATTTTGATCCAAGTTGGAAGTCCTTTACTTTTAGTGTGAGTTTATCCCATTTATATTTATTGATAAGCAGAATCACTTGGTCTTAATTCTGTCAGTTTATATTATGATTACTGTTTGTAATATATTTTTTATTTTCCAATGTTTGCCATATGATCTGTATGATTTTGCATGCTCTTTCTGATTACCTGGAAATTTAAGGCAATGCATTCTTTCTGATTACTGTCTTTATAGTTTAATATGATAAACCTGTATAGCTTGGCTATCAACTTTAGACAATATCTATTTATTCCCACCTCTAGAACAACTTTCTGTCCAATTAAAGGGAAGTGAAGGTGGGGAGAAACTGTGTTAAATATTAAAGTACTGATTCAGGATGAGATTTGCGGGAGATGGGTAAGTCTGGGGCTTAGGAATAGGAAATGAGGAAAGAAAATTTGTAAACCAGTGGGATGTGATGTTGAATCATACTAACTACAGGTCCATGATAAGCCAAAGAAACATAACACATTTCTCTCTGAATATGTGTTCATAAGATATCTAGGATTCATTAAAGAGATCTGCAGGTAGGAACTCCACCTTGAATCGTCTGTGGTGTAGAAAAGGAGGAGAAATTTTTAAAAAATATTTATTTATTTAAGAGAAAGGGCATGAGTGGGCAGGAAGAGGGGCAGAGGGAGAGAGAATCCTCAAGCAGAATTGCCACTGAGTGTAGAGCCTGATGTGGGGTTTTATCCCAGGACCCTGAGATCATGCCTTGAGCCAAAACCTAGATTCAGCTGCCTGAGTGTGCCACCCAGGTGCCCCGAAAGGAGGAGAAATTGATTTTCCATTTCCCACTGAACAAGAGAGAATAGATTTTACTGCATTTTTTTTTAGGGGGGGAAGGCAAGGATAAAAATACAGTGTCTGTCTCTAAAAATATAGGTCAGTTATTAAGATCCAGTATGAATTGCCCCCCACCTTGACCATCTTATCCAGCCTAATTCCCTGCCACTCCACATTTTGTCTCATCTTCAGGTATTTCACTGCTGTTTTTGCATGCCACATTTACTCAGTCTTGAGTTATAATGTTTGGCTCATCTTCTCACCTTTTTAGGGGACCCCATTCCTTCTTTCTTCAACTATTTAAGCATTCAATGTCCTCTCTTTCCTCTGCAAAGCTTTGTATTCATAGTCATATGACATTTATCATTTAATTATGCTCTAATTATTTTATGTGTATGCATTTTATCTCCTCAATTACAGCATAAGTGCCCGAAGGTCAGACACCATGTTTGTTTGTGCTAAAAAGGAGACAGAAGCAGGAGATGGGAATGTGGGTTTAGCCACGAGACAGACATTGTGTGTGGGTTGATTTATATGCCTTGAGAAAATGCTGCATGGTGTTACGGCTCCTTAATTAGACACAAGGCGTTTTTTCATACCTAGGAATAGGACAATGTGTTTTGGAACTCTTTTTAAGACTTGCAAAGTAGATAGGTCTTACCTTTAAATACAGTTACCTCAGCAAACCATCTTTAATAGTTTCTGGAGCAAGTGTGAATATAATTTTTTTGAACTGCCATAGGAATTGGGGTTATTCTCTGGGTTGTTTTTGTTTTTGTTTTTTGGGTTTTTTTGTTGTTTTTTTTTTTTTTTTTTTTTGAGTAGCCTCTTTGCCCAGCATAGACCCCAGTGTGGGGCTCAAACTCACGACCCTGAGATCAAGATCTGAACTGAGATCAAGAGCCAGATACTTCTCACCCTAACCGACTGAGTCACCCAGGCACCTGGAACTGGGTTTATTCTAATGAATCAAAATGATTTATGTTTTTCATAATTTGCTGATAACTGGTTATAAGAATACATTTTTTGTAAGATTTTATTTATTTATTTGACAGACAGAGAGAGAGAGAACACACACGGGCAATCCAAGCAGGAGGAGAAGTAGGTTCCTGGTTGAGCAGGGAGCACGATGTGGGGCTCTATCCTAGGACTCTGGGATCATGACTGAAGGCAGAGACCCTTAACCCACTGAGCCACCCAGGTGCCCCTATTAAAAATACATTTTGGGTGATGCTTTTTTTTAAAGAAATACTGTAAATGAAAAATAATCTTTAGCAACAAAGGCAAATTTTGAAAATTATTTGAGAAGTATGGCTGGCTTTTATTGTGTGCCAGTTGATGTATCTGTATAATTTTGTGAAATTATGTATCATCATATTCCCCAGAAAATCCCTCCTGTATTTTAACTACAGTTCTATTGTAGCAGTCTATAGTAGTGGTCCTAATGATCACTTTGTCTTAGTTTTTGGAACTTCATGTTACTTTATAAATTCTGTTCGCCTTTACCAGCATTCAGAGGATGGCCAAGACCATGAAGTGTTTGCAAAGGGGAGATCCAGTGAGGCTGATATGGAGTTACAGAAATTAAGAGCTTCAATATATTTTAGGATAATCTAGCAAGACACCCCTGTTCTGCAGATAGGAAGTTGAGGTCTGGAGACCTTCTGTAACTTGGCCAAAATCCTGAAGTTAGTGTGTGACCCAAATTCATACAAATTCAACTGTACCAAGTACTAGTCAAGAGCCATTGAAGTTCTTTCTTGGTTTTTTGTTTGTTTGTTAATTTGGGTCTTCATATATTGCTTGATAGCTAAGGTCAGATATATTTTTAAACGCAGGCTGGGCATTTGCCTTAGTTTACAGAACAAATGTAAGAATAAGACAGAAATCACCAACTTCTGTCCTGTTCAAGGTCCTGGTGTGCATATTTGGTTTATGATACTTAGGTCAATTCTAAAAAGTGTGATTTTTAAATCTTTGCCTATTTCAGGTACTGTTAGAAAATGTTGGCTAAGATAGGTAAATGATAGAAATAGGTAGATAATTGATAGGTAGATAATAATGATTGACAGACAGTAGAGAGATAATAGATAATGGAGAAATGATGATAGAGGGCAGAATAGGGAGGGAGGGAGACAGGGAGCTATGAATATTACATGCTCCGTGGAAAGGGACTTGGGGGCCTAGAGTTAGAAGGAGTGTGGGCTGGGTTTCCTTGCATTAGTTCTAATTGATGGTTGCATGTTCTCGAGTGAATCTTTAATCTTGATTGACTCTTGCTATAGAGTTCCCTAGAAGTCAATGTTTTAGAGAAATGTCATTCATATTAGATTTAGAGGAATCTCCTTGTTGGGATATTTCATAAATGTCTTCATTCAATAGCATTTGTTTTGTTTTCTTTTCATTTGTCCAGTCCTAGGTAATAATTCTCATCACCCTGAGTGAATTTTTATTTCTCTAACCCATCCTGATTTTGTGTCTTGACCTGGCTAAAGCCAAGGCACAGAAATAGTCATTTAAGGAGAAGAGAATCATGAAAGGACTGGTGCATTCTTTCTCAGCTGACACAGGAAAGTGTTTGGAAGTGGGCAGAACAGAGTGAGTGGGAGAACAATGAGCGTTCTATCCTCCTACCTCTGAGGCATCTCCTTATTTCCTGCCCCTCCCAGCATCTCTCTGGGAGGCCAACCTGGCTGGGTAGAGTGCTGGTTTGTGTTTTCAGACTTTGCTTCCATGGGCTGATTCCCCTGTGCCCTTCAGCCTGCCGAGTTACCAGAAAGGATGCTCCTAACGAAGCCATCTGTGCCGGGGGTGGGGAGGGATTCCTTCTGGAGACGGTGAAGTAGGAGCCCTCACACTCACACCATGTCCACACCCATGCACGTGCTCCACGGAGCCCGGTCTTCCCCCTTCACGCTGGGGGGGCTTCTTCCCCTCCACTGCACCTGCGTTTTCATGCCGTGCCCCGCAGCGTGCAGCAGGAAGGACCCCAGCGGACCATCAGGAAGAAGCGGTTGAGAGCCCAGAGTGTACACCTGCCAGAAACGGGTGGGGGGGTGGTGGTTCTGGGAAGCGCCTGTGGCCAGTTGCTCCTGATGCATGCATCTCTGCACGTAACATCTGCGTTGGTGTATGTGGCTTCTCTGCACGTAGCATCTGCGTTGGTGTGCGTGGCTTCACCTGTTCGAGGCTTTCGCTTCTGCGTGCGCTCCCCACCCGTGCGCCTCGGGATGGCCCAGGGATCGGTGATTCTGACGCTCGCCAGGCGTGAGCAGCGCCGCTCTGTTCCTGCGCCGCGGGTCTGGAGGGGACTCTGCCCCCGTTACGGTGGGACCCGTGCCCTCTGAGGATGCAGCCCCTCCCTCCAGGGACCAATTTCATTCCTGAAATGAGCATTCCACTTTCAGTTTTCTTCTGTTCAGGTGATGTGGTGCCGGTACGTGTCCTCCTGAAATTGAAGAATGACCCCAATAAAGCAAAAACCCTGCTGAGGTATTTTATTGCGGAAATCTGATTTATCTAAAAAAAAAAAAAAAAATCCAAACTACATTGCTGGAATTGTGTCTGACGACGCTATCCGTTACCTCAGGGATAAGACACAGACTTTTCTTTCCTCCTCAAAAACTCCTAGAGAAAAAGAGGAAGCAACACAGACAGGCTCTAGAGCAACCTGACAGGAAACCCCAGTTAGATCGGCATAGACACAAATCCACGAATGAATCAATAAGGAAGAACGAACAGATGCTTCAAAATGAATTTACGTTGTGGTTTTTCATTAGGGGGGCAGTGAGGTGAATGTTTCAATTACTGGATCGTTCCAGTAAGTTTGGATTTCTCAACCTTAGCATAATTGGCATCGGGGACCCATATTATTTGTGGGGCAGGCTGTCCTGTGTGTGGAAGGATGGACATACCTGGCCTCTGCCCACTGGATGCCTGTGGCAACCCCAGTCCCCAGACTCAGCAACCAAAAATGTTTTCAGACATTGCCCGAGGTCCTCTGGGGGTGCCCCATGGCCCTAGATTGGGAACCATGACTCTAAATGGATCTGGACTCCCTGTTGACATTCCTTAAATACCTCTTACATTTAACAGGAGTATTGCTTATTCCCATGAAGCCTGGCAAATTGACGGTGGCAAGGAAATCCTTTATCATCTAAATTTGAGGAGAGCTGCATGCTAGGACCTGAGGGCTCACCTCTGTGACCCTATTAGAAAAGTTGTTAAAAAACAAAGCAGTGATCTTTCAGCAACTGTGATGCATTTTAGAGCAGCCCCGGCAAAGGCTGGAATCTGCAAATGCCTGGCGGTGTTGGGGCGGCCCTCACTGCGCGCCCGTCTGCAAAGATCCTGCATCCGACAGGCTTCCCTGCGACACTGAGAGTGTTGGCAGAGCAGCAGTGACGTTTGGGGGTCTTCATCCGTGGGCTTTGTCGGTTGGTTTAAAGGGGATACACTGAGTTTGACTGTAGCTAAACCTTTATGAAGACCATAAACTCAGCCGAGTACGTCTGAGGGGTAGAGGTTGTGAAAGACACCAAAACGTGTAAGATCTCTTGTTTCCCTTCTCGTTTAGGGTGCCTTGCTTTGGTGTCTTTTCAAAGACAGGGATTGGGAAATCAGTCTTTTTTTGGTTTTGTTTTATTTATTTTTTGTTTTTTATTGTTTAACATCTTTAAATTCAGTTAATTAATGTATAATGTATAACTGGTTTTCGAGGTACAGTTCTGTGGTTCATCAGTTGTATGTAACACCCACTGCTCAGTACATCACATGCCCTAGTTAATGTCCATCCCCCAGTCACCCCGTCCCCACTGCCCTCTCCCCTCCAGCAACCCTGTTTCTTTCTTTTTTTTTTTTTTTTATTTATTTGACAGAGAGGTCACAAGTAGGCAGAGAGGCAGGCATTGAGAGAGGGAGAAACAGGCTCCCCACTGAGCAGAGAGCCCGATGCGGGGCTCGATCCCAGGACCCTGAGATCATGACCTGAGCCGAAGGCAGAGGCTTAAACCACCGAGCCACCCAGGCGCCCCTGTTTCTTTTTTGTTTAAAGAAACTTTTCTTTCTCTCTCTTTCTTTATTTTATTTAATTAATATTATTTTTAATTTCTTTTCAGTGTAACAAAATTCATTGTTTATGCACCACACCCAGTGCTCCATACAAAACGTGCCCTCATTTTTTTGGAAGATTTTTATTTATTTATTTGACAGACATCACAAGAGAGGCAGGCAGAGAGAGAGAGGAGGAAGAGGATTCCCTGCAGAGCGGAGAGCCTGACTCGGGGCTTGATCCCAAGACCCTGGGACCATGACCCGAGCCGAAGACAGAGGCCTTAACCCACCAAGCCACCCAGGCACCCCAAAACGTGCCCTTCTTAATACCCACCACGAGGCTCCTGCCACCTCCCACTCCACCCACCCCACCCCACCCCCGCCCCTTGAAAACCCTCAGATTGTTTCTCAGAGTCCACAGTCTCTCATGGTTCATCTCCCCTTCCAGTTTCCGTCAACTCCCTCTCCTCTCCATTCTCTTACACTGTACACAAAGATAAACTCGAAATGGATAAAAGACCTCAATGTGAGACAGGATTCCATCAGAATCCTAGAGAAGAACATAGGCAGTAACCTCTTCGATATCAGCCACAGCAACTTCTTTCAAGATATGTCTCCAAAGGCCAAGGAAACAAAAGCAAAAATGAACTTTTGGGACTTCATCAAGATCAAAAGCTTCTGCACAGCAAAGGAAACAGTCAACAAAACAAAGAGGCAACCCACGGAATGGGAGAAGATATTTGCAAATGACAGTACAGACAAAAGGTTGATATCCAGGATCTACAAAGAACTTCTCAAACTCAACACACACAAAACAGATAATCATATCAAAAATTGGGCACAAGATATGAACAGACACTTCTCCAACGAAGACATACAAATGGCTATCAGACACATGAAAAAAATATTCATCATCACTAGCCATCAGGGAGATTCAAATTAAAACAACATTGAGATACCACCTAACACCAGTTAGAATGGCCAAAATTAGCAAGACAGGAAACAACGTGTGTTGGAGAGGATGTGGAGAAAGGGGAACCCTCTTCCACTGTTGGTGGGAATGCAAGTTAGTGCAGCCACTTTGGAGAACAGTGTGGAGATTCCTGAAGAAATTAAGAATAGAGCTTCCCTATTACCCTGCAATTGCACTGCTGGGTATTTACCCCAAAGATACAGATGTAGTGAAAGGAAGGGCCATTTGTACCCCAATGTTTATTGCAGCAATGGCTACGGTTGCCAAACTGTGGAAAGAACCAAGATGCCCTTCAATGGATGAATGGATAAGGAAGATGTGGTCCATATACACAATGGAGTATTATGCCTCCATCAGAAAGGATGAATACCCAACTTTTGTAGCAACATGGATGGGACTGGAAGAAATTATGCTGAGCGAAATAAGTCAAGCAGAGAGAGTCAAGTATCATATGGTCTCACTTATTTGTGGAGCATAACAAATAAAATCAGGACTTTTAAAAGTCTGTTCCACTGAAGGACATTGCTCCAGAGGCTAAACCGGGGTGAAGCCCAGACGGGGTCAGCGTGGCCCCAGGTCCCGCAGGGGCACAGAAGGATCAGGGGGGTCAGAGTGTCGCAGAGCTCGCAGGTCTTAGAACAAAGAGGCTGGCTACAGAGACAGAGCCGAGGACTGAGCTCTCAGATTGGGGTTACCTTGAACTGGTCGCGGGCTGGGTGAGCTCCGAGCGCGGCTAGAGGCTGGGGATATGGGAGTGATTGGGTGCTGTCCTCTGGGAGCGCACTAAGGAGTGGGGCCCCGGGCTCTCGGCTCCTCTGGGCCAGAGACTAGGAGGCCGCCATTTTCATTCCCGTCCTCTGGAACTCTACGGAAAGCGTTCAGGGAACAGAAGCTCCCAAAAGTGAACCCGAGTGGATTACTTAGTCCGGCCATCGGTAAGGGTGGTGCAATCCCGCCTCATGCAAAGACACTTGAGAGTCACTACAACAGGCCCCTCCCCCAGAAGATCAACAAAAATCCAGCTAGGACGAAGTTCATCTACCAAGGAAAGCAGGTTCAATTCCTAAGACAGCAGCAGAATTCCAGAGGAGAAGAAAGCAAAGCACGGAACTCATGGCTATCTCCCCATGATTCTTTAGTCTTGCAGTTATTTCAATTTTTTTTTCTTTTTTTCAATTTTTTTCTATCTTTTTTCTTCTTCTGCTAAATTTCTTAAAACCTTTACCCTTTTCCTTTTTAACGTTTTTTGACTAGTTTATCTAAATATATATATATATTTTTCATTCTTTTTTATATTTTTGTTTAGTTTTATTTTTAAAATTATTTTCTTTTTCTTTCTGAACCTCTTTTTATCCCCTTTCTTCCCCCCAAAATTTGGGGTCTCTTCTGGTTTGGTTACAGCGTATTTTTCTGGGGTCTTTGCCACCCTTTTAGTATTTTATTTGATCCTTCATATCCTCTTATCTGGACAAAATGACAAGGCAGAAAAATCACCACAAACAAAAGAACAAGAGACAATACTGAAGGCTAGGTACCTAATCAACAAAGACATTACTAACATGTCAGATCAAGAGTTCAGAATGATGATTCTGAACATTCTAGCCGGGCTCGAAAAAGGCATGGAAGATATTAGAGAAACCCTCTCTGGAGATATAAAAGCCCTTTCTGGAGAAATTAAAGAACTAAAATCTAACCAAGTAGAAATCAAAAAAGCTATTAATGAGGTGCAATAAAAAATGGAGGCTCTCACTGCTAGGATGAATGAGGCAGAAGAAAGAATTAGTGATATAGAAGGCCAAATGACAGAGAATAAAGAAGCTGAGCAAAAGAGGGACAAACAGCTACTGGACCACGAGGGGAGAATTCGAGAGATAAGTGACACCATAAGACGAAACAACATTAGAATAATTGGGATTCCAGAAGAAGAAGAAAGAGAGAGGGGAGCAGAAGGTCTATTGGAGAGAATTATTGGAGAGAATTTCCCTAATATGGCAAAGGGAACAAGCATCAAAATCCAGGAGATGCAGAGAACCCCCCTCAAAGTCAACAAGAATAGGTCCACACCCCATCACCTAATAGTAAAATTGACGAGTCTTAGTGACAAAGAGAAAATCCTGAAAGCAGCCCGGGAAAAGAAGTCTGTAACATGCAATGGTAAAAATATTAGATTGGCAGCAGACTTATCCACAGAGACCTGGCAGACCAGAATGAGCCGACATGATATACTCAAAGCACTCAATGAGAAAAACATGCAGCCAAGAATACTCTATCCAGCTAGGCTATCATTGAAAAGAGAAGGAGAGATAAAAATCTTCCAGGACAAACAAAAACTGAAAGAATTTGCAAACACCAAACCAGCTCTACAGGAAATATTGAAAAGGGTCCTCTAAGCAAAGAGAGAGCCTAAAAGTAGTAGATCAGAAAGGTACAGAGACAATATACAGTAACAGGCACCTTACAGGCAATATAATGGCGCTAAATTCATATCTCTCAATAGTTACCCTGAATGTTAATGGGCTAAATGCCCCAATCAAAAGACACAGGTTATCAGAATGGATAAAAAAACAAAACCCATCAGTATGTTGCCTACAAGAAACTCATTTTAGACGCGAAGACACCTCCAGATTGAAAGTGAGGGGGTGGAAAACAATTTACCATGCTAATGGGCATCAGAAGAAAGCTGGGGTGGCAATCCTTATATCAGATCAATTAGATTTTAAGCCAAAGACTATAATAAGAGATGAGGAAGGACACTATATCCTACTCAAAGGGTCTATCCAACAAGGAGATCTAACAATTTTAAATATCTATGCCTCTAACGTGGGAGCAGCCAACTATATCAACCAATTAATAACAAAATCAAAGAAATACATCAATAATAATACAATAATAGTAGGGGACTTGAACACTCCCCTCACTGAAATGGACAGATCATCCAAGCAAAAGATCAACAAGGAAATAAAGGCCTTAAATGACACACCAGACCAGATGGACATCACAGATATATTCAGAACATTTCATCCCAGAGCAACAGAATACACATTCTTCTCTAGTGCACATGGAACATTCTCCAGAATAGATCACATCCTGGGTCACAAATCAGGTCTCAACCGGTATCAAAAGATTAGGATCATTCTCTGCATATTTTCAGACCACAGTGATCTGAAGCTAGAACTCAATCACAAGAGGAAAGCTGGAAAGAACCCAAATACATGGAGACTAAACAGCATCCTTCTAAAGAATGAATGGGTCAACCAGGAAATTAAAGAAGAATTGAAAAAATTCATGGAAACAAATGATAATGAAAACACAACAGTTCAAAATCTGTGGGACGCAGCAAAGGCAGTCCTGAGAGGAAAATATATAGCGGTACAAGCCTTTCTCAAGAAACAAGAAAGGTCTCAAGTACACAACCTAACCCTACACCTAAAGGAGCTGGAGAAAGAACAAGAAAGAAACCCTAAACCCAGCAGGAGAAGAGAAATCATAAAGATCAGAGCAGAAATCAATGAAATAGAAACCAAAAAAACAATAGAGCAAATCAATGAAACTAGGAGCTGGTTCTTTGAAAGAATCAGTAAGATTGATAAACCCCTGGCCAGACTCATCAAAAAGAAAAGAGAAAGGACCCAAATAAATAAAATCATGAATGAAAGAGGAGAGATCACAACTAACACCAAAGAAACACAGACAATTATAAGAACATACTATGAGCAACTCTACGCCAACAAATTGGACAATCTGGAAGAAATGGATGCATTCCTAGAGACATATAAACTACCACAACTGAACCAGGAAGAAATAGAAAACCTGAACAGGCCCATAACCAGTAAGGAGATTGAAACAGTCATCAAAAATCTCCAAACAAACAAAAGCCCAGGGCCAGACGGCTTCCCAGGGGAATTCTACCAAACAGTTAAAGAAGAACTAATTCCTATTCTCCTGAAACTGTTCCAAAAAATAGAAATGGAAGGAAAACTTCCAAACTCATTAGATGAGGCCAGAATCACCTTGATCCCAAAACCAGACAAGGATCCCACCAAAAAAGAGAACTATAGACCAATACCCTTGATGAACACAGATGTGAAAATTCTCACCAAAATACTAGCCAATAGGATTCAACAGTACGTTAAAAGGATTATTTACCACGACCAAGTGGGATTTATTCCAGGGCTGCAAGGTTGCTTCAACATCCACAAATCAATCAATGTGATACAACACATTAATAAAAGAAAGAACAAGAACCATATGATACTCTCAATAGATGCTGAAAAAGCATCTGACAAAGTGCAGCATCCCTTCCTGATCAAAACTCTTCAAAGTGTGGGGATAGAGGGCACATACCCCAGTATTATCAAAGCCATCTATGAAAAACCCACCGCAAATATCATTCTCAATGGAGAAGAACTGAAAGCTTTTCTGCTAAGGTCAGGAACACGGCAGGGATGTCCATTATCACCACTGCTATTCAACATAGTACTAGAAGTCCCTGGCCTCAGCAATCAGACAACAAAAAGAAATTAAAGGCATCCAGATCAGCAAAGAAGAAGTCAATCTATCACTCTTTGCAGATTATACGATACTATATGTGGAAAACCCAAAAGATTCCACTCCAAAACTGCTAGAACTTGTACAGGAATTCAGTAAAGTGGCAGGATATAAAATCAATGCACAGAAATCAGTTGCATTTCTGTACACCAACAACAAGACAGAAGAAAGAGAAATTAAGGAGTCAATCCCATTCACAATTGCACCCCAAACCATAAGATACCTAGGAATAAACCTAACCAAGGAGGCTAAGAATATATACGCAGAAAACTATAAAGTACTCATGAAAGAAATTGAGGAAGACACAAAGAAATGGAAAAATGTTCCATGCTCCTGGATTGGAAGAATAAATATTGTGAAAATGTCTATGCTACCTAAAGCAATCTACACATTTAATGCAATCCCTATCAAAATACCATCCATTTTTTTCAAATAAATGGAAAAAATAATCCTAAAATTTATATGGAACCAGAAAAGACCTCGAATAGCCAAAGGAATATTGAAGAACAAAGCCAAAGTTGGTGGCATCACAATTCCGGACTTCAAGCTCTATTACAATGCTGTCATCATCAAGACAGCATGGTACTGGCACAAAAACAGACACATAGATCAATGGAACAAATGGAGATCCCAGAAATAGACCCTCAACTCTATGGTCAACTAATCTTCAACAAAGCAGGAAACAATGTCCAATGGAAAAAAGACAGCCTCTTCAATAAATGGTGCTGGGAAAATTGGACAGCCACATACAGAAAAATGAAATTGGACCACTTCCTTACACCACACACGAAAACAGACTGAAAATGGATGAAGGACCTCAATGTGAGAAAGGAATCCATCAAAATCCTTGAGGAGAATGCAGGCAGCAACCTCTTAGACCTCAGCCGCAGCAACATCTTCCTAGGAACAACGGCAAAGGCAAGGGAAGCAAGGGCACAAATGAACTATTGGGATTTCATCAAGATCAAAAGCTTTTGCACAGCAAAGGAAACAGTTAACAAAACCAAAAGACAACTGACAGAATGGGAGAAGATATTTGCAAACGACATATCAGATAAAGGGCTAGTATCCAAAATCTATAAGGAACTTAGCAAACTCAACACCCAAAGAACAAACAATCCAATCAAGAAATGGGCAGAGGACATGAACAGACATTTCTGCAAAGAAGACATCCAGATGGCCAATAGACACATGAAAAAGTGCTCCACGTCACTCGCATCAGGGAAATACAGATCAAAACCACAATGAGATATCACCTCACACAGAATGGCTAAAATTAACAAGTCAGGAAATGAGAGATGCTGGCGAGGATGTGGAGAAAGGGGAACCCTCCTCCACTGTTGGTGGGAATGCAAGCTGGTGCAAGCACTCTGGAAAACAGCATGGAGGTTCCTCAAAGTGTTGAAAGTAGAGCTACCCTATGACCCAGCAATTGCACTACTGGGTATTTACCCTAAAGGTACAAACGCAGTGATCCAAAGGGGCACGTGTACCCGAATGTTTATAGCAGCAATGTCTACAATAGCCAAACTATGGTAAGAACCTAGATGTCCATCAACAGATGAATGGATAAAGAAGATGTGGTATATATACACAATGGAATACTATGCAGCCATCAAAATAAATGAAATCATGCCATTTGCGACGACGTGGATGGAACTAGAGGGTATCATGCTTAGTGAAATAAGTCAGTCAGAGAAAGACAACTATCATATGATCTCCCTGATATGAGGACATGGAGATGCAACATGGGGGGTTAGGAGGATAGGAGAAGAATAAATGAAACAAGATGGGAGACAAACCATAAATGACCATAAATGACTCAATCTCACAAAACAAACTGGGGGTTGCTAGGGAGAGGTGGGGTTGTGAAGGGGGAGGGTGTTATGGACATTGGGGAGGGTATGTGCTATCGTGGTGCTGTGAAGTATGTAAACCTATTGATTCACAGACCTTATATAAAAATACATTATATGTTTATAAAAAAAATTGGAAGGGGAGATGAACCATAAGAGACTATGGACTCTGAAAAACAACCTGAGGGTTTTGAAGGGGTGGGGGTGAGAAGTTGGGGGAACCAGGTGGTGGGTAATAGGGAGGGCATGTATTGCATGGAGTACTGGGTGTTGTGCAAAAACAATGAATACTGTTACGCTGGAAAAAAATAAATTTATTAAAAAAATAAAAATTGTATTTCGAAACACTGGTTATGCATCTCGGCAGTGGAGTGATCCATTTGGTTTGGACAATACAGAAATGCAGCAGTATTGAACCAGAACATATAATTACCTTATTGTGATAAAGTACAACATAGTTTTTAAAAAGTTAACAGACTTCTTCTGTCAACCCGAATGACCCTGACTCCTGCAGACGTACAAGGCTTTATCCCGGTGTCACATTGATGGCAGACCTGAATCTAAGTGACATTTTGTTAGATACAAAAGTTGTCCTTTCACTTAAGATGCCCTTGTACTACATAATGAAAGCAGCGTTTAAGTACCTGTATGGTTTTCTTTTATTTTTTAAAGATTTTATTCATTAGATAGAGAGAGAGCATGGGCAGGGGCAAGAGCAGAGAGAGATGGAGAAGTGACTCCCCGCTGAGCAGGGAGCCCTATGTGTGACTCGATCCTAGGACCGTGACCTGAGCTGAAGGCGGCCACAGAACCAGCTGAGGTACCCAGGTGCCCTATGATTTTAGATACTACAAGGAGCCGCCTCTATTCTCAGGGGTCTTAGCTGGCTGTCATATCCTATAGATACCCTGTAAAAGATTAATTTTCAATTCCCTGGAGTGAAAGATGAACTTTAAATATGGAAAATGTATTCCTACACTTTGCCTGAATCTCTGATTGCATTTTAGCCCTAAATGTTATAATGATGTTTGCTATTACTTTTGACTATGCAAACTTTTCATCGTAATTGCATAGAAAGTCTAAATTATGTATTCCCTGGGTACCTGTGACCTCACATGATTGATTCTGTGTTGGTGCATTGATCAAGAGTACTTTAACATCACTCTGAAGTTGTGGCAGAGACCGTGAATGTCACAGTTGGGTCAAGGAGCAGGAAGTCAGAGTAATTTGGTGTCATTCGTTGGCTGGAATCACTTTCTGTGTGCGTGGACAGAGCTGTATTCAAAAGATTCAGGGTGACCAATTCATAAATGAAGAGCTGATTATATTTTGCATTTTGGGAGATCTTAGATGTGCTGTTGGGCATTGAATAACTTCCGAAGGTAAATTCAACTCAGTCCTTCTACTTCTCTTCTTTATTTTTTATTTTTTTTCCATTTTATTTATTTTTTCAGCGTAACAGTATTCATTCTTTTTGCACAACACCCAGTGCTCCATGAAAAACGTGCCCTCCCCATTACCCACCACCTGTTCCCCCAACCTCCCACCCCTGACCCTTCAAAACCCTCAGGTTGTTTTTCAGAGTCCATAGTCTCTTATGGTTCGCCTCCCCTCCCCAATGTCCATAGCCCGCTCCCCCTCTCCCAATCCCACCTCCCCCCAGCAACCCCCAGTTTGTTTTGTGAGATTAAGAGTCATTTATGGTTTGTCTCCCTCCCAATCCCATCTTGTTTCATTTATTCTTCTCCTATCCCCCTACCCCCCCATGTTGCTTCTCCATGTCCTCATATCAGGGAGATCATATGATAGTTGTCTTTCTCCGATTGACTTATTTCACTAAGCATGATATGCTCTAGTTCCATCCACGTCGTCGCAAATGGCAAGATTTCATTTCTTTTGATGGCTGCATAGTATTCCATTGTGTATATATACCACATCTTCTTTATCCATTCATCTGTTGATGGACATCTAGGTTCTTTCCATAGTCTGGCTATTGTAGACATTGCTGCTATAAACATTCGGGTACACGTGCCCCTTCGGATCACTATGTTTGTATCTTTAGGGTAAATACCCAGTAGTGCAATTGCTGGGTCATAGGGTAGTTCTATTTTCAACATTTTGAGGAACCTCCATGCTGTTTTCCAGAGTGGTTGGACCAGCTTGCATTCCCACCAACAGTGGAGGAGGGTTCCCCTTTCTCCACATCCTCTCCAGCATCTGTCATTTCCTGACTTGTTAATTTTAGCCATTCTGACTGGTGTGAGGTGATATCTCATTGTGGTTTTGATTTGTATTTCCCTGATGCCGAGTGACGTGGAGCACTTTTTCACGTGTCTGTTGGCCATCTGGATGTCTTCTTTGCAGAAATGTCTGTTCATGTCCTCTGCCCATTTCTTGATTGGATTGTTTGTTCTTTGGGTGTTGAGTTTGCTAAGTTCCTTATAGATTTTGGATACTAGCCCTTTATCTGATATGTCATTTGCAAATATCTTCTCCCATTCTGTATGTTGTCTTTTGGTTTTGTTAACTGTTTCCTTTGCTGTGCAAAAGCTTTTGATCTTGATGAAATCCCAATAGTTCATTTGTGCCCTTGCTTCCCTTGCCTTTGCCGTTGTTCCTAGGAAGATGTTGCTGCGGCTGAGGTCTAAGAGGTTGCTGCCTGCATTCTCCTCAAGGATTTTGATGGATTCCTTTCTTACATTGAGGTCCTTCATCCATTTGGAGTCTATTTTCGTGTGTGGTGTAAGGAAGTGGTCCAATTTCATTTTTCTGCATGTGGCTGTCCAATTTTCCCAGCACCATTTATTGAAGAGGCTGTCTTTTTTCCATTGGACATTCTTTCCCGCTTTGTCGAAGATGAGTTGGCCATAGAGTTGAGGGTCGATTTCTGGGCTCTCTATTCTGTTCCACTGATCTATGTGTCTGTTTTTGTGCCAGTACCATGCTGTCTTGATGATGACAGCTTTGTAATAGAGCTTGAAGTCCGGAATTGTGATGCCACCAACTTTGGCTTTGTTCTTCAATATTCCTTTGGCTATTCGAGGTCTTTTCTGGTTCCATATAAATTTTAGGATTATTTGTTCAATTTCTTTGAAAAAAATGGATGGTATTTTGATAGGGATTGCATTAAATGTGTAGATTGCTTTAGGTAGCATAGACATTTTCACAATATTTATTCTTCCAATCCAGGAGCATGGAACATTTTTCCATTTTTTTGTGTCTTCCTCAATTTCTTTCATGAGTACTTTATAATTTTCTGTGTATAGATTCTTAGTCTCTTTGGGTAGGTTTATTCCTAGGTATCTTATAGTTTTGGGTACAATTGTGAATGGGATTGACTCCTTAATTTCTCTTTCTTCAGTCTTGTTGTTGGTGTACAGAAATGCAACTGATTTCTGTGCATTGATTTTATATCCTGCCACTTTACTGAATTCCTGTACAAGTTCTAGCAGTTTTGGAGTGGAGTCTTTTGGGTTTTCCACATATAGTATCATATCATCTGCGAAGAGTGATAGTTTGACTTCTTCTTTACCAATTTGGATGCTTTTAATTTCTTTTTGTTGTCTGATTGCTGAGGCCAGGGACTTCTAGTACTATGTTGAATAGCAGTGGTGATCATGGACATCCCTGCCGTGTTCCTGACCTTAATGGAAAAGCTTTCAGTTTTTCTCCATTGAGAATGATATTTGCGGTGGGTTTTTCATAGATGGCTTTGATAATATTGAGGTATGTGCCCTCTACCCCTACACTTTGAAGAGTTTTGATCAGGAAGGGATGCTGTACTTTGTCAAATGCTTTTTCAGCATCTATTGAGAGTATCATGTGGTTCTTGTTCTTTCTTTTATTAATGTGTTGTATCACATTGATTGATTTGCGGATGTTGAAGCAACCTTGCAGCCCTGGAATAAATCCCACTTGATCGTGGTGAATAATCCTTTGAATGTACTGTTGAATCCTATTGGCTAGTATTTTGGCGAGAATTTTTGCGTCTGTGTTCATCAAGGATATGGGTCTGTAGTTCTCTTTTTTGGTGGGATCCTTGTCTGGTTTTGGGATCAAGGTGATTCTGGCCTCATCTAATGAGTTTGGAAGTTTTCCTTCCATTTCTATTTTTTGGAACAGTTTCAGGAGAATAGGAATGAGTTCTTCTTTAACTGTTTGGTAGAATTCCCCTGGGAAGCCATCTGGCCCTGGGCTTTTGTTTGTTTGGAGATTTTTGATGACTGTTTCAATCTCCTTACTGGTTATGGGCCTGTTCAGGTTTTCTATTTCTTCCTGGTTCAGTTGTGGTAGTTTATATGTCTCTAGGAATGCATCCATTTCTTCCAGATTGTCCAATTTGTTGGCGTAGAGTTGCTCATAGTATGTTCTTATAATTGTCTGTATTTCTTTGGTGTTAGTTGTGATCTCTCCTCTTTCATTCATGATTTTATTGATTTGGGTCCTTTCTCTTTTCTTTTTGATGAGTCTGGCCAGGGGTTTATCAATCCTATTGATTCTTTCAAAGAACCAGCTCCTAGTTTCATTGATTTTTTCTATTGTTTTTTTGGTTTCTATTTCATTGATTTCTGCTCTGATCTTTATGATTTCTCTTCTCCTGCTGGGTTTAGGATTTCTTTCTTGTTCTTTCTCCAGCTCCTTTACGCGTAGGGTTAGGTTGTGTACTTGAGACCTTTCTTGTTTCTTGAGAAAGGCTTGTACCGCTATATATTTTCCTCTCAGGACTGCCTTTGCTGTGTCCCACAGATTTTGAAACATTGTGTTTTCATTATCATTTGTTTCCATGAATTTTTTCAATTCTTCTTTAATTTCCTGGTTAGCCCATTCATTCTTTAGAAGGATGCTGTTTAGTCTCCATGTATTTGGGTTCTTTCCAGCTTTCCTCTTGTGATTGAGTTCTAGCATCAGAGCATTGTGGTCTGAAAATATGCAGGGAATAATCCTAATCTTTTGATACCGGTTGAGACCTGATTTGTGACCCAGGATGTGATCTATTCTGGAGAAGGTTCCATGTGCACTAGAGAAGAATGTGTATTCTGTTGCTTTGGGATGAAATGTTCTGAATATATCTGTGATGTCCATCTGGTCTGGTGTGTCATTTAAGGCCTTTATTTCCTTGTTGATCTTTTGCTTGGATGATCTGTCCATTTCAGTGAGGGGAGTGTTCAAGTCCCCTACTATTATTGTATTATTATTGATGTGTTTCTTTGATTTTGTTATTAATTGGTTGATATAGTTAGCTGCTCCCACGTTAGGGGCATAGATATTTAAAATTGTTAGATCTTCTTGTTGGACAGACCCTTTGAGTAGGATATAGTGTCCTTCCTCATCTCTTATTATAGTCTTTGGCTTAAAATCTAATTGATCTGATATAAGGATTGCCACCCCAGCTTTCTTCTGATGCCCATTAGCATGGTAAATTGTTTTCCACCCCCTCACTTTCAATCTGGAGGTGTCTTCGCGTCTAAAATGAGTTTCTTGTAGGCAACATACTGATGGGTTTTGTTTTTTTATCCATTCTGATACCCTGTGTCTTTTGATTGGGGCATTTAGCCCATTAACATTCAGGGTAACTATTGAGAGATATGAATTTAGTGCCATTAGTAGCCTGTAAGGTGACTGTTACTGTATATTGTCTCTGTACCTTTCTGATCTACTACTTTTAGGCTCTCTCTTTGCTTAGAGGACCCCTTTCAATATTTCCTGGAGACCTGGTTTGGTGTTTGCAAATTCTTTCAGTTTTTGTTTGTCCTGGAAGATTTTGATCTCTCCTTCTATTTTCAATGATAGCCTAGCTGGATAGAGTATTCTTGGCTGCATGTTTTTCTCGTTGAGTGCTCTGAATATATCATGCCAGCTCTTCCTGGCCTGCCAGGTCTCTGTGGATAAGTCTGCTGCCAATCTAATATTTTTACCATTGTATGTTACAGACTTCTTTTCTCGGGCTGCTTTCAGGATTTTCTCTTTGTCACTAAGACTTGTCAATTTTACTATTAGGTGATGGGGTGTGGACCTATTCTTGTTGACTTTGAGGGGGGTTCTCTGCATCTCCTGGATTTTGATGCTTGTTCCCTTTGCCATATTAGGGAAATTCTCTCCAATGATTCTCTCCAATAGACCTTCTGCTCCCCTCTCTGTTTCTTCTTCTTCTGGAATCCCAATTATTCTAATGTTGTTTCGTCTTATGGTGTCACTTATCTCTCAAATTCTCCCCTCATGGTCCAATAGCTGTTTGTCCCTCTTTTGCTCGGCTTCCTTATTCTCTGTCATTTGGTCTTCTATATCACTAATTCTTTCTTCTGCCTCATTCATCCTAGCAGTGAGAGCCTCCATTTTTGATTGCACCTCATTAATAGCTTTTTTGATTTCAACTTGGTTAGATTTTAGTTCTTTCATTTCTCCAGAAAGTGCTTTAATATCTCCAGAGAGGGTTTCTCTAATATCTTCCATGCCTTTTTCGAGCCCGGCTAGAATGTTCAGAATCGTCATTCTGAACTCTTGATCTGACATATTACCCATGTCTGTGTTGATTAGGTCCCTAGCCTTCGGTACTGTCTCTTGTTCTTTTGTTTGTGGTGATTTTTTCCGCCTTGTCATTTTGTCCAGATAAGAGAATATGAAGGAGCAAATAAACTACTAATAGGGTGGCAAAGACCCCGGAAAAATGCGCTGTAACCAAATCAGAAGAGACCCCAAATTGTGGGGGGGAGAAAGGGGATAAAAAACAGGTTCTGAAAAAAAAAGGAAAAAAAAAAAGAAAAGAAAAAAATTTAAAAAATAAAACAAATAAAAAATATAAAAAAGAAAGAAAAAATATATATATTTAGATGAACTAGTCAAAAAACGTTAAAAAAGAAAAGGGTAAAAGTTTAAAAAAAATTTAGCATAAGAAGAAAAAAGAAAAAAGAAAAAAAATTGAAAAAAGAAAAAAAAATTGAAGTAGCCGCAAGACTAAAGAATCATGGGGAGAAAGCCATGAGTTCCGTGCTTTGCTTTCTCCTCCTCTGGAATTGCTCTGCTGTCTTAGGAATTGAATCTGCTTTCTCCTTGATAGATGAACTTCGTCCTGGCTGGATATTTTGTTGATCTTCTGGGGGAGGGGCCTGTTGTAGTGACTCTCAAGTGTCTTTGCCCGAGGCGGGATTGCACCGCCCTTACTGGCGGCCAGACTAAGTAATCGGCTCGGGTTCGCTTTTCGGAGCTTCTGTTCCCTGAACGCTTTCCGTAGAGTTCCGGAGGACGGGAATGAAAATGGCGGCCTCCCAGTCTCCGGCCCGGAGGAGCCGAGAGCCTGGGGCCCCACTCCTCAGCGCACCCCCAGAGGACAGCACCCAATCACTCCCGTATCCCCAGCCTCCAGCCGCGCTCCGAGCTCACCCAGCCCGCGACCAGTTCAAGGTAACCCCGAGCTGAGAGTTCAGTCCTCGGCTCTGTCTTTGTAGCCGGTTTCTCCGTTCTAATACCTGCAAGCTCTCCGACACTCTGACACCCCCGATCCTTCTGTGACCTTGTGGGGCCTGGGGCCACGCTGGCCCTGCGTGGGCTTCACCCCGGTTTAGCCCCTGGAGCAATGTCCCTCAGTGGAACAGACTTTTAAAAGTCCTGATTTTGTGCTCTGTTCCTCCGCCGCTTGCCGGGAGCCGGCCCCTCCCCCCGCGGTCTATCTTCCCGTCGTTTTAGATTCACTTCTCCGCCAGTCCTACCTTTCAGAAAGTGGTTGATTTTCTGTTTCTAGAGTTGCTGTTCTTCTTCTCTTCGCTCTCCCGTTGGATTTGTAGGTGTTTGCAATGTTTAGATAAGCTATCGAGCTGATCTCCTGTTACCTGAGGTAGTCTCAGGCTGCTACTTCTCCGCCATCTTGACTCCCACCTACTTCTCTTCTTTAACAGTTGAAGCCGTACTTGGCAGGCTTCATACCCATCATGACGCGGAAATACAATACAAGTGTCAGCAGGTGTGAGGGAAGCTCTTTGTTCCAGTCATGTTTCTTAACATAATAAAATAAAAAAAAAATATTAAGCAGGCCACTTTTACATAATTTCCTAATTCTGATTTTATAGGTAGCTGAAATTAAATTTGGGTATCAAGTAATAATACAAATCCAAGTTTGTGGTTTGTATCTGGATACTTTCTTCCTTTCTAATGTCTTCTGTTGTGATTGTTCTTGCTTCTAAGTTTTATTTAAATTCTCGTAAGGTGACATGCAGTGTGGTCCTGGTTTCGGGAGTAGAATTTAGCAATTCAACACTTAACCTAACATCTTCTTGATAACTGTATGAAAAGCCATTTAAAGAACCACTCAGATTTGACATTGGCCCTAATGCCTCCCTTGGTCAGGTAGGGTGTAGACACATTTTTATTTATTATCAAACTATACGTTTTCTATGTCTGTCTAGCTGATTAAGTCTTAGAGGACGCAAACATACATCAGTACAAATGGGTTTGTAAATACGTGTGTCTGTGTGTGTGTGTCTGCCCTCTCATATTTTAATACAGTGTCTAGTAACTGAATAGATGTGCATGAATGAAAGTATCAATTAGGAACTGTTAAGTGCATTTTATCAACCACAAGCATGCGTAGCTGCTAATTTTGTTCCAGTCTCTTTTTGGAGAAGGCACTAAATTTTATTTTATTTTTTAAGATTTATTTATTTATTCAACAGAGAGAGCAAGCACGAGCAGGGGGAGGGGCAGAAGGAGAGGGAGACAAGCAGACTCACAATGAGCAGGGAGCCCCAAGTGGGCTCAATTCTAGGACCCTGAGATGGTGACCGGAGCCAAAATCAAGAGTCGGACATTCAAGCAACTGAGCCACGCAGGTGCTCCGAGGCACTGCATTTTAGCAGGGCTGAGTCTACCAATAGGCTTGTAAAATCACACATTACACAACATATCCCACAGTTTAGAACAATTATAGAAGTTCTGTGTTCAGTCAGAGAGGAACAAATTGGTTGATCTCAGTTAGGAAAAGCCAGATGAGACAAGTAAATTGGGTAGAAGTTGAACTAAACAGGTAGTGAATTTTGGCATAAGTAAATACTTTAAAACACTTTAAAATTTTCCCTTATTTAACCATCTGGGTGGCTCAGTCGGTTAAGTGTCTGCCTTCAGTTCAGATCATGATCCCGGGGTCCTGGGAGCAAGCCCTGTGTCAGGCTCCCTGCTCAGTGGGGAGCCTGCTTCTCCCTCTCCCTCTGCTGCCGCCCTGCTGGTGCTCTGTCTTTAATAAACAAACATAATCTTTTTGAAAAAATAAAATCCCCCCTATTTAGAGGCTAATTACAATATAAAAATGTATCATTTCTAGACCAGAGGATGATTGTTGATCCTTCTTGATTTTCTTGATCTTGATTTTTACATATTATAGCCAAACTGACTTTCAAGTGACATGCATGTGTGGTTCCATCTTTACATAAACCTATAAAATACACCATATTAAATATACCAGTAGGGTTTGAAGCCTGTTGTTCAGAGTGTGAATTTCATTTGTGTTTGGGTATGTATGCATCAGTATGGATGTATGTATACGTCCGTGAGTGAGTATGAGCACAAGGATGAGCGTGAATGAGTATGTTCGGAAGAACCTACGAGAACGTTTCAGTGTCTGTTGTGTTCAGCCGCAGCTGCTTGGGATCCGGTCAGTGAGGCCGCAGCTAAGGAAACTCCCAGTCTGGCAGGGGGGACTCCTGAGAAGTGGGCTCTTATAATCAGCCCCCACAGAGATAGGCTGGGGGCCAAGTATGTCTTTGGTTGAGATGCTGGGAGGCTTCTTCTAGGACTTGTCACGCAGAATTGAGGAGACTACAAGTGCCGGAGAGAGAGAGGGATGAAGGGCGGCCTGCAGATGGTGAAAGCAGGGTGTCGCTGCTGACTCTGGCCCCATACGTGTTTGCTTGGGCGTTCGGTTTGCTCAATGACCGGAAGGGCAGACAGTGGAAACGGGCTGTATTTCATGGTTGAATGAGGATTCGGGGGCACTCAGTTGGCCACAGTCTTAGCAGTTAAGCTGTGTTCTTTGCTTCTTATTGTTGTTGTTTCCGTATACGTGTTTTAACTGCCCAAACTCCTACTTAGAAGATATCCCCACATTTTCTGTTCTGTGTACCCTCAGCATTTTTCCATTAATCAACTGGTGTGTTACAGCCCACTCTTCACTGGTTCAATTCTTTGGCTAAATTCTGAGCTTTTTGTGGGAGCTCTGCTGTATTCCATTTGTGCATTTCTAGGGCATTCCGTAATAGCTGGCATCCTGGAGACCGCAAATCCTTCGATACGTCTCTTATTGGCAAGTCAGGTGTTAGTCTTTGGCCAATAAAATAGAGCAGAAGCGAAGAACACGGCCACTTCTGTTGTATTTTACTGGGCCCCTCTCCCGGTCCAGGCCGAAGGACACTGGCAGCCTCTACTTTCTATCACCTGAAATACTTGTTTTTGGAACCTGGCTGCCATGTTCCGAGAAAGGCCACGCAGCTCCACGGAAAGTTCCCTGTGGAGATGAATGGAGGCTCCCAGATGAGTTCCCGGTCCACAGACGGCAGCAGCCGACCTTCCAGGGAGCGCATCCTGCGGTCTCTGCTGAAGCTCCCCCCACTAGGACTATGGGAAGGGAGACACACCATCACCACCTAACCTGACCCCAGAAATGCGTGTGGTTGTTTTAAGCTACTCGGTGTGGGGGCGGTTGTTACACAGTAATAAAATACGGTAACGCTTCTCAATAAGTATCTCCTGGGCGAGGGACTGGAGAAGTGGGTGTCGTTGAAAGTCTGGAATTGGGACAGCAGTATGAGTTTGAATTACTGAAGCAGTGAAACGAGCACTTAGACAATGGAGAGAGGACGCTATAACGTTGTCACCGAAAGGAAAAGACTGAGGCAACGGAGAGACACTGGAGAAACGTAAAACAAGGAACAGGAGAGGAGAAGGCGGACGGGAACAAGACGTACCGGTAATGCAGCTGACA
Source organism: Meles meles (assembly GCF_922984935.1). Lineage (NCBI taxonomy): Eukaryota > Metazoa > Chordata > Mammalia > Carnivora > Mustelidae > Meles > Meles meles. The sequence goes on from NC_060088.1 coordinate 14,059,314, forward strand.
GGCGGACCGTTCTGTAACAGCCGGGAAAGGGGCTTTAGCAAACTCATCTGACGCTCCTACATTTGACTCTTTAACACACCGGTCGGGACTGAGTGTGTCTGCTTGAACGTGGATTGTTCCGATAAAGACAGGACAGTCGTGTAAGTGCATTCTTGCTTCCTTACAGCTTTCTCCTTCACATTTCCCTTCCTCTGGCTTACTTTGTCGTGAGAGTACATCATTCGATACATGCAACACACAAAATGCGTGTTAATGGACTGGTCTACGTTATGGGTAAGGCTTCCAGTTAGAACTGGGCCGGTGGTGATTAAGTATGAGGGGAATCAGAAGGTCTCTGTGGATGTTTGACTGCGTGGGAGGTTGGCATCCCTAACCGTCTGTGTTCTTCACGGGTCACTGTATATTCTGAGAACACAGAACAGTGCTGGACACACAGTAGGTATAAAAACTCAGGAATTTTACACTTTCCTACTGGGAATGCCCTATGACCCGAATCTGTGAGAAAGTGGTTGGTAAGTCTGTCTTGATTGCTCAGAGAATTCTAAACTCCTCCAGAAATGAGGTCATAGACGCACTTCTGCTGGACCGCCTTCATATTGGGCTTCCCTTTATAGTCATGGTGTTGATAAGCAAGAGACAGGTAAGTAGCAGGCGAGGCAAAGGCATAATTCAGCAGGATAATCAGGTGGTGATTCATCAAGACGACGACTGGAAGTACAAGAGGCAATAACGCATTTTGTGTTGGTTATGTAATAAGTGTCGTATTTTCATCATCTAAAGGCAGGAACAGCTGTTGCAGTTGGGATGGAGACAACATTGGAGACCATGGAACGCATCCATCTCTGTTTATAACACTGCAGTGTGTGGGTTTGGATTCAGTGGCGCCAGCATCCAGATTGTTCCATAGCAAACAATAGTAACTTGGGGTATGACTCAGGAAACTAACACATGGTGTACAACCCAATCAGTCAAGGACTTCCTTTGAAAATGCAGTCTTAGTTCCTATTTACTCAAACATACCTCTTCAACTTTAAGACTTGGGGGTACAGCACTATTTTGCATGTTCTGAAACCAACAGGTCAGAGGAGGAGGCCAGAAATGAACAAGATCTAGGATGTACACACACATCCTTATACGTAAACACACGTAATTCAGATATAGTTCCCGAAATGTGGCCTTGGAGCCCCTTTTTACCTGTTTCTTCTTGCTGGCATTGCACTCAGAGCTGAAGCAGATTTTTGTTCGTTTGTTGAGAAATTTGTGATTGTTGACATTCCATACAACCAAGTGTTTACTCTCTGACGTCCTGAAGATTTCAGATAAATAGAAATATTACATGGGAACAATGTTGTCTGTCTTGCTTTTTTGAGAGTCTTAAAACAAGCGTCAACAAATTTTTTCCGTAAAGGACCAGAGTAGGTATTTTCAGGCTTGCCGACCACATAGACTCTGGTGTAAATACTTACTATTGCTGAGTAGATCAAAGCAGCCAGACGTAAATCTGCTTTTGGCTGTCTTATGGTAAAACTTTATCAAGATAGGCACAGCCTGGTCCTGGGTGAGTTAATATGTTGACCTCAGTTCATTTGGACTGTAATGTGAAGGATTACAGAAGTGATCCGGAGAGCAGATTTCGACAGGGGAGGAAGGGAGAACATAACCGAAAAAGAGAGGAAGGCTTCCTAAAGTTGAAAAGTAAATGAAGAAAGCAGAAGTAAAAGTCTTGGCTCTCTCAAAGTGTTAGTCCAGAGACTTCAAATTAGTCACAGCATCATGGAAAATCTGAGTGCTTGAGTGCTATCTAAACCAATATTCCGGTAATATTGAAGGAAACCATTTGTTTGGTTTACATTGTCTTGAATATTTGACAAATTAAATATTTTAAAGAGCCAGAAGGAACATAAATAACTTGTGTTAAGCACTGTCTTGTTTTTTAATATTGACACTTTTTCTAGACTTTAATTCCTGAAATATCTGGGACCCATTTCATATTCCATGCGGAACTTTAATTTACAAGAACAAAGGGACTCCACTTGGATTTAATGAGTGAAGGACCTCGGCACGGGAAATGGGTATTTGTTTAGTCACACACACACACACACACACAAATAGGATAGTGAATATTTTATGGATAATTCTTTTTCATCTGATTATAATAATTAATAGCTTCTAATCTGTAATCTATCAGAGAAACTACAGCTAAATTGACGTCGATCTTTGTTTCCTATGACTCTTGTAATAAGCTACCACAAGCCGTGTGGGTAAAACAACAGAAATTTTTTGTCAGGGCTCGGGAGGCCAGAAGTCCAAGCTCAAGGTGTCGGCAGAGCTGTGTCTTCTGGGGGCTGCTAGGGACAGTCGGTTTCATGCTTCTCTTCCAGTTCTTCACGTCTCAGCTGTGCCTTGGCTTGTTGATGGCATTGTTCCTGCGTCATCTGCCTTCTTGGTGTGTCTGTCTCTGGGTCCAAATGTCTTCTTTGATAAGGATGCCAGTCATAGTGGATTAAGGCCCACCTCTTGGCATCATCTTAACTCAGTCATGTGAAAGACCCTGTTTCCAAGTAAGGTTATATTCACAGGTACTGGGGGTTAGGACTGGGGCATCTTTTCAGGGGGTACAATTCAACCCATCACAAGCTCTTCTGGGGAAACTTTGCTTCATCTTTAAAATTTTATTCTGTATCACAGGAACGGTTGTAAAAACAAGAGAAAATTTATGGTCAATTATGATTCTGGTGCTAAATCAGCCTCAGCATTCGTCTTAGCAATTAAAATTACAATTTTGAAAAAGCTGAGATCTCTATATTGAATACTTGCCATTTATGTTTTGAGGGTTCTTTTCAAGTAAAAATTATATCCAACATTCAGAGAAATGTGCATATTTTAGAGTCAGTCCCTTTCTAGTTTAATAGTCTCTGCATGGAAAACACCTTAAAATATTTTATTGAGACTAAAAAATGAACAGCTCACTTGTTTGCCTCTTGGGGTAGGGAATAAATGGTTAAAAACCTGTAAAGAGCCATCAAAGCACCGTGTTCCCTCTTTTTTTATTGACGTATAATTGACGTACAGCATTATATTAGTTTCAGGTGCACATAATGATTCCACATTTGTGTACGTTGTGAGATGATTACCACAGGTCTAGTACCATCTGTCACCACACCAAGTGACAAGAGTTTTTTCTTGTGAAGAGAACTTTTGAGATGTTATGGCAACTTTCAGATGTGTCATACAGTATTACTGGCTCTAGTCGCCGTGCTGCACATTTCATCCCCACAACTTACTTATTTTATAACTGTAAGTTTGTACCTCTTGACGTCCTTCACTCATTTCCCTCATCCCTCCTCTGGCAACCACAATTCTGATCTCTGTATCTTGAGTTTCATTTGTTTTGTGTGTTCCTTTGTTTGGTTTTTTAGATTCCACACATACATGAAATCATGCAGTACTTGTCTTTATTTGTCTTTTTTTTTCACTTCATGTGTCTTTATTTCACTTAGCATAGTACCTTCAAGGTCCGTCCATACTGTCAAAAGATTTTATTCTTTTTGATGGTTGTGTAGTACTCCAGTGTGTCTGTTTATCTCTTCATGGACACTTAGGTTGTTTCCATATCTTGTCTATGGTTAATAACAGCAGAGTGAACATAGGACTGCTTATATCTTTTCAAATTAGTGCTTCATATTCTTTGGGTAAATACCTAGACATAGAATTGCCAGATCATATGGAATTTCTATTTTTAATTTTTTGAGGAACCTCCATGCCGTTCCCCAGAGTGGCCGCACCACTTTGCTTTCCCACCAACAGTGCAAAAGGGTTCCCCTTTCTCCACATCCTCTCCAGCATTTGTTGTTTCTTGCCTTGTTAATTTTCGCTACCAACAGTGCAAGAGGGTTCCCCTCTCTCCGCATCCTCACCAACATCTGTTGTTTCTTGTCCCTTTGATAATAGCCATTCTGACAGGTGTGGGATGATATCAGTGGTTTTAATCTGTGTTTCTCTGATGATGAGTGATGCTGAATGTCTTTTTATATGTCTGTTGGCCATCTGGATGTCTTCTTTGGAAAAAAGCACCACATTCTTATATTCTGGGCCATAAATCAGATCACACTGGCTGTCAATTGATCTGAAATATGGCCTGGGAAATTTGAAACTGAGATTGTCCCTGAACGTGAAGAAGGAGTGCATCCCAATCTCAAGTCTCCAACTTCTTTCTGTAGCTACATCCCCCAAGTGCAGACAGATTTTAAAAGCAAGTGTATTCATTTCCTTAACATCCAGTAATGGCACATCCATACCAGCATAATCAACAACCTCCACTGAGATACATATGATACAGGACAGTGTTTTGGGCAAGGAGTATATTGGAAATTTTGATTGGTTCCTCTTAGAAGCCCCGTTCAGGCAGAAAATCATACTGTCATTTTAATCAGTCCTGTGTTGTCTGACCATTTCCTTTCTGTAACTTAATGAATAAAGTCTGTGTACTGGGGTCTAATTCAGATTTTCTGTGGAGTCACGCTTGAAGACGCAAGAAAGTCCCTGGAGGAGATTCAAGTCAGAATATATATTTTTTCCAAACGTGTTGGAAATCCTTCACATATAACCAGACCCTCCAGTGTGCAAGAGACAGTAGGATATGCAGTACTATGTGTAGATAAAAGGGATGTCAGGGCGCCTGGGTGGCTCAGTGGGTTAAGCCTCTGCCTTCAGCTCAGGTCATGATCTCAGGGTCCTGGGATTGAGCCCTGTGTCAGGCTCTCTGCTCAGCAGGGAGCCTTTCCTTTCTCTCTCTCTGCCTGCCTCTCTGCTTACTTGTGATCTCTCTCTGTCAAATAAATAAGTAAAATCTTAAAAAAAAAAAAAGGGATGTCAGAGCAGAGGTGCAGATATAACTGTAATTCTTTACCGTTTCAGGGTCCCAGAGGACTCATACAACCCAAGACTTCATCTTTACTTGTTGTTAATTCTTTTCAGAGAGAGACAGTTTGAGCAGAGTTGGGGTCAGAGTGAGGGGGAGAGAGAGCCCAGCACAGAGCCCGACACAGAACTCGATCTCATGACCCTGAGATCATGACCTGAGCTAAAAATCAAGAGTCAGTCGCTCTGGACGGAGTCACCCAGGTGCCCCCAGCCAAGACTTCCTGCTTCCAACTTTGGACCGAATACAGTTGGATCAGCTAGTCATTACCATGACGCGACTATGTAAGAAAATACTCTGAATCCCATTTTCATAAATTCACAGTCCATTGTCTTCTCTCAACCTGGCATCAATCAAGTTGATTCAGGGGTAAGTGGTCCTAACTTACCGGGTGTGTCGTGGCAGAAGTCGTAAGTTGGATTCAGGTCTCCCTCGCGCACCTCTGCTCGTCTTGGAAGGCAAGCCGGCCTGGGCTACCTTCCTCTCATGGTAGTGACAGACCCTAGGAGGGGCAGGTGGATGCCCGTGTTGCATTTTCTGGCCTGGGTTACCTTCCTGTCATGGTAGTGACAGACCCTAGGAGGGGCGGGTGGATGCCTGTGTTACATTTTCCGGCCTGGGCATGGGACTAGCAAACCATCACTTCTGCCTGGGTTCTTCTGACTAAAGCAAGAAATATTTAAAAAAAATTGTTTGACTGTAGTTGACATACCATGTTAGGTTAATTTCAGTGTACAACATAGTGATTTGACAAGTTTATACATTATGCTATACTCACTGCAGGTGTAAGTACCCTCTGGCAAAGCCAGTGACTTCAGTGTGTGGGAGGAATAATGTCCTGGAGATGCACACGTCCTACCCCAGAACCTGGCAATATCTTCCCTTACGTGGCACAGGGGCTTTGTAGATGTGACTAAGTGCAGGGTCATGAGTCGGGAGCTTTTCCTGGATTGTACGTGGGCAGGAGGATCAGGCCAAGGGAAAGAGATGTGTCGGTGGAAAGAGCTGGAACAGCCATGCCAATCCTGGAAAGGGGGCTTTGAACCAAGGAATGGGGGGTGGGGGACACTACAATCTAGAAGGCAAGGAAGTGACTATCTCTTATAGCCTCCAGAACAATACAACAAAATAGTGATTTTGATGCGGAAAGAACCATCTTTCAAGACTTCTGACTTCCAGACTGTAAGAGAATAAATGTGTGTAATTTTAAGCAGATAATTCGTGGTTGTTTGTTGCAGCAGTAACAGGAGACTAATGGAATTTACAAGCTGAACATCAATGCAGCAGGAAAGGACACTCACCAATGATGGGAGAGACTGCAAAGTCACAGGATACAGGTCGGGGCTGCTGCAGGGCTGAAAGAACAGAATCCGGTCAACACGGCCGTCCCTGGGTCATATGACTTTCTGCAGACATTGTGGACTAATAGGAGGGACAATGTTTTAGAAGAAACATAAGAAAATCCTGATTCTCCAGCTCTTTGGGAGAAGACAAACAGATAGGAACATGTCACACCATGGACCACTCTATCAATCCGAAAAGACAGATGAACCCAGAGACTGAGCTGCACTGCGGGCGTCATCACGGCTTTCTTGAGGCTTGAATCACCAACCCTGTATCTTAGGGAGCTCTCAGAGTGGCAGGGCAGGGTCCCAGAAGATAGCAAACCCACCAGCATCGTAAATGCACTCATCCCGAACACCCGCAGTTTAAAAATTTGGGCCGTTATATGAAGACAGGATGACAGCGGGTTCTCGGGAAGCAAGTCGGTGGCCGAAATGTGGAGGGCTGCAGGGAAAACCTACAGGTTTGCTACAAGACGGCCCTTTAGGAAAGCTGACTGTACGCAAAGCTCGATGAGTGGAATTCCGTGGTTTTGGCAAAGATTGATGGATCTCGACAAATCTATCAGAGCCCTGTTTGTGGATGGTTGTGGAGCTTCTCAATCCGAAAGGAGCTCTGTTTCTTTCTTTTTTTTTTAATTAATTAATTTATTTTTATTTGCTTATTTACAGCATAACAGTGTTCATTGTTTTGGCATCACACCCAGTGCTCCATGCAGTACGTGCCCTCCCTATTAACCACCACCTGGTTCCTCAACCTCCCACACCACCCCACCCCACCCCACCCCCCGCCGCCCCTTCATAACCCTTTGATTGTTTTTCAGAGTCCATAGTCTCTCATGGTTCATCTCCCCTTCCAGTTTCCCTCAACTCCCTCTCCTCTCCATCTCCTCATGTCCTCCATGTTATTTGTTATGCTCCACAAATAAGTGAGACCATATGATACTTGACTCTCTCTGCTTGACTTATTTCACTCAGCATAATTTCTTCCAGTCCCGTCCATGTTGCTACAAAAGTTGGGTATTCATACTTTCTGATGGAGGCATAATACTCCACTGTGTATATGGACCACATCTTCCTTATCCATTCGTCCATTGAAGGGCATCTTGGTTCTTTCCACAGTTTGGCGACCGTAGCCATTGCTGCAATAAACATTGGGGTACAGATGGCCCTTCTTTTCACTATATCTGTATCTTTGGGGTAAATACCCAGCAGTGCAATTGCAGGGTCATAGGGAAGCTCTATTCTTAATTTCTTGAGGAATCTCCACACTGTTCTCCAAAGTGGCTGCACTAACTTGCATTCCCACCAACAGTGGAAGAGGGTTCCCCTTTCTCCACATCCTCTCCAACACATGTTGTTTCCTGTCTTGCTAATTTTGGCCATTTTAACTGGTGTCAGGTGGTATCTCAATGTGGTTTTAATTTGAATCTCCCTGATGGCTAGTGATGATGAACATTTTTTCATGTGTCTGATAGCCATTTGTATGTCTTCATTGGAGAAGTGTCTGTTCATATCTTCTGCCCATTTTTTGATATGATTATCTGTTTTGTGTGTGTTGAGTTTGAGAAGTTCTTTGTAGATCCTGGATATCAACCTTTTGTCTGTACTGTCATTTACAAATATTTTCTCCCATTCCGTGGGTTGCCTCTTTGTTTTGTTGACTGTTTCCTTTGCTGTGCAGAAGCTTTTGATCTTGATGAAGTCCCAAAAGTTCATTTTTGCTTTTGTTTCCTTGGCCTTTGGAGACATATCTTGAAAGAAGTTGCTGTGGCTGATATCGAAGAAGTTACTGCCTATGTTCTCCTCTAGGATTCTGATAGATTCCTGTCTCACGTTGAGGTCTTTTATCCATTTCAAGTTTATCTTTGTGAATGGTGTAAGAGAATGGTCAAGTTTCATTCTTCTACATATCGCTGTCCAGTTTTCCCAGCACCATTTATTGAAGAGACTGTCTTTTTTCCATTGAATATTTTTTCCTGTTTTGTCGAAGATTATTTGACCATAGAGTTGAGGGTCCATATCTGGCCTCTCCACTCTGTTCCACTGGTCTATGTGTCTGTTTTTATGCCAGTACCACGCTGTCTTGGTGATCACAGCTTTGTAGTAAAGCTTGAAATCGGGTAACGTGATGCCGCCAGTTTTGTTTTTGTTTTTCAACATTTCCTTAGCAATTCGGGGTCTCTTCTGACTCCATACAAATTTTAGGATTATTTGAGGAGCTCTGTTTCTGTGTTGAGAGAGCTGAAGCTTCTTGGGAGCTCCTTGTAACCGGGACTCGGCTGTCCGCGTACTTTAGTACCCGGCAGGATTTGTGGAATGCAAAGTTTGATTGCTGGAAGAAGTGAATTACAGTCGTTGAGGATTGGGCCCGTGTATCCATTTCTACAAGCCCCATGTGTTAGCCCCCTGGAGGGGTCAGAACAAGCTAATACTGACTTCATGGCTTAAGAGGAGAGACGTGTGCTGTCTCAGAGCTCTAGAGGTCAGAGCCCAGAATGGGTTATACTGCACTCAAGTCAGGCTGTGGCGGGGCGTGGGGGGGGGGGGCGGGCACTGCACTCCTTCTGGAAGCTCTGGTTTTTGCTTGCTTGCTTGCCTTTCCAGTTTAGAACCCACCTCGGTTCTCTGGTTTTATGGCCCCTTCCTCCACGACAGCGGCGAAGCCAGTGGTATGACCTGCACGTTTCTCTGTCTGTCTCAGCTCTGCTTGCATGCAAACACCTGGCCCCATGGCCCCCTTCTTGTAAGGACCCTTCACGTGATGGTACCGGGAAGAGCAAATAAGGGGTGATACCGGGCCCGCCTCCATGATCCCGAATCGTCAGGCATCTCAGGATCCTTAATCACATCCTCAGTGTTCGTTCTGCTGGGTCAGTACCATGTCACACACTCAGGGGATCAAGAGGAGGACATTTTGGGGGGGGGGGGGTTATTCTGCATATCCCACCCCAGAGTGCTTCCAGTGGTTCGACCCAGACATTGTCAAGTCCCTTGGAGAGCCGGAGTTCCAGCATCGTTAAACAGACCAAGGAAGCCAGACGTGGGTCTGACCTCAGTGGTTGGAGGAGTTCCTGGAGACACCATCATGAGATGAAGTTAATGAAGAGAATTCTTGGAGAAGCTTTCCAGATCCTCTTTGCTGGAGTGGAGTACACTTCCTCAGACTGGAAGAATCACTGCCTCTTCCTCTACGCATAGCTTCTCTGATGTCTGACGGCTGCAGAGCTGGATTCCAGTGCCTTCCCCATCGCAAACCAGGCTCTGCCTGCCCTAGAGCCCCCACAGGACGTGAGAAACAAAGCCAGCGGTGACATCCACTTGTGGTTTAACGTCCGTGAAATTCCTTAGTCTTTCTGGATCTTACTGTCCTTACATGTAAGTTAGGATGCTGTGCTCGATGATTCTAAGGTTTCCTACAGGGCGTAAGACTTTTGTCCTTGTCAGTATTCTCCAGAGAGAACCGAACCGACAGGATGTGCGTATCTTCAGAAAGAGATGTACTGTAAGGGACTGGCTCACGGGATTATGGAGAGTGGCGAGTCTCCAGACCTGCAGGGTGCGTCAGCAAGCCGGAGAGGTGAGGTGTAGTTCTCAGGAGAGGGCAGGTGTCGTTCTAGTCCGAGTCTCAAAGCCTGACACCCAGGAAGAGCTGATGTTCCCAGCTGAGTCCAAATGGAGGAAAAAGGTGATGTCCCAGTTCAAAGGCTACCAGGCAGGAAGAGTTCTCTCTTATTCAGGGGACGGTCAGACGTTTTGTTCTCTTCGAGCCTTCGACTGATTGGATGAAGCCCACCCACCCGGAGAGCGGTGTACAGGAGTCAGTGTAGCTGCTGGTCATCTCATCCCAAACCAGCTTCACAGAAGCACCCGCCATGATGCTTGACCAAATTCCTGGGGTGCCCAGGCAAGTGCATACATAAAATTCACCATCACGATTTTATCCTGAGGTTTTGAACTCACGTCTGCTTCAATCTTCCCGCGGGTCACCCATCCATCAGCTTACAGGCCGGGACTCTGCAGGGATGAAGCTTTTGATTTGCCTAAGACTTTACTTGGAAAATACTGACGTCATGTTGAGCACTGACTAGGGACGATATGGAAATTGACATCGTGGAAGGAGGATTCTTAAGATTTAAGGTTAGAGGCTCTGATTCATCTTGAATATCCTGAAACACTGTGTTGCTTGAATACTGAATGCATAAAATCGGACCATTGTAGGGGTTGGCAGGGGCGATATTTTTACTCTTCATTTCATGCTCAGCCTCTGCCCAAGTTGCCCTCACTACCTATGTCTTTTTTTTTTTAAAGATTTTATTTATTTATTTGACAGACAGAGATCACAAGTAGGCAGAGAGGCAGGCAGAGAGAGTGAGAGGGAAGCAGGCTCCCTGCCGAGCAGAGAGCCCGATGCGGGACTCGATCCCAGGACTCTGGGATCATGACCTGAGCCGAAGGCAGTGGCTTAACCCACTGAGCCACCCAGGCGCCCACTACCTATGTCTTTATGCAGCTGCTCCGTCTGTCTTTGTCGGAATAAGCACGGCCTCCGTCTGTGTTGGTTGCGCCCTGGGGATTCAGGTGACTGCTTGTGGAACCCCACCGCCACAGCGGCCGCTCCTGCTCGCTCTCCGGGTGGCGCCCGCATGTTTAAGGGATGGACACATTCAAGTCAACACATCAAATGTAGACTCCAAAGAATGAAGGGGGCATGGAGGGCTGTAAAGGGAAAGCTAAAATACCAGAAAATCTCCCACAAACTTGCTGAAAGGGGAAAGAGAAAACTTAACATCAGCATGGAAGGGAGAAACGAGACGTAGGCAGGCAGATAAAGTGGAAAAGCAGCAAAAATAAAGAAAAGTGAGGAGAAAGGTAAGCCACCATGAAATGAATGAAAATAGGGAAAAGGGTCTGTTGTTTTCTGAAGGTGGTCGAGAGCGTCAGGAGAGAACGTCCTTTAGGGCTGATCGCACTACACGTCCTTCTGGCGGCCGACTCTGCTCTGGACGTTTAAAGGCGAGCAGCAGGACCTCACGGCAACAGGAAGATCCTGACACATGAGCCGTGTGGAGCAGCGGCTCTGACGCTCCTGCATTTGCAATCATTTCCAATAAGAAGCGCCGTGACGGAAATACTCCTGTGGGATGCCAGCGTTGTCAGGCTTGTTCACGTGTATTTCATAAAAGTGATCAACCCGCTACGTCTAAACAATCTTGAGGCAGGTCTGTACTTTGGTAATACATTCCTTGTGTTTGGGAAGTGAATTTGCCGGACTTCTGTTGAACACCCCGGTGCGGAAGGTCTGGGGACCCTGGAGGTGAAAGGTCAGTTTTGTCCTCAGGTGACACACGGCTTAGAGGACAGAGCTTCGAAGTCGGTACTTGGTGATGAAATTTGGTGATGATGGCACACTGCATTACGGGTATTAATCAGCTGGAATTAAGGCGGCGATGCCCAAATGTCCCTGGGCCCAGCAGTACAGGAAGACTGGATCGCTGACCCTGGAGAGTGGGTTAATTCCCTTCCCAGCTTTTTGGACAGTGTTGCTTGTTTTGCTGCCAGAAGAAAAGACAGAGGCATTTTAAGGACAATGCATTAGTCCTCATCCCCTTTCCCCAAGAGTCCCATCAGAGGAGCTCGAAGTGATCTGGCGCCTTTGAGCCACTGTTTTTTGATTGATATTGTGCACTATAGGGAATGTCTCATTAGAATTCAGAGGGTATCTAGGGGCACGTAAGATAAATCTTTGCAGTCTCCTTTTTTATTCCACAGGGATTGTATGTCTCAGTCCTCTGTTTTCATACTCCCGCGGTTGCCCTGAAGTAGGAACATTCTCCAGACGGGGGGAAAAAAAAACCCACCAAACAACCCTGTTTTACTTTAAAAGCAATTTTTAAAAGCACTGTTTTCTCTACAAAATGTATCAAATGCTGTCTTTTTCACAATGATGATAGCTAATTGTATTTTGGTCTATTCTGTGACATTTCTCATCACAGCTGGGTCTCCCTTGATTACTTTAATTACCCAGTGAATAAGGGAAGGTCATTTCATTTCAATCACATTTATTAATCACCCACATTTTGTCCTCATTAACATTTTTTCTATTTAAAACATGAAGCTAGGCTCCTAAGTGACTCTCTCAGAGCTATTAAGATGTTAATGTCAAGTCCAGCTGCAGTGGAGTAAGTACTCCATGAAGGCCGAGGAGGTTCTTTTCACTCCTAAATTTTGTTTGTTTTCACTTGGTGAGTATTAATGACGGAGGCCAGGAACAATTCCAGCTCTGATCGTGCACAGATTACTGGTTACCAGTGGGAAATTAATCTTTTTCCCTTTTGCAGGGGGTGCTGCTGAGAGATGCCGTCCAAACAGGGTTTTTCTAGATGATTCTGTAGGTCCTCAGGACCTGTTGCCGTCTGAACACCATTAGTCCTTTCAGGGGTACAAACGCTGTTTTTTACCCATTAGGATCTGCTGTGTCACCTTTAAAATACCAAAAAAATTTTTTTTAATATGTGTATGCACCAAAAGGGTATCAGTTGAATCAAAATGACGTTTTAGATGATCTGCGTACGTGCAGGCTTACCATGTGTTTGCCTCACTGCCTGTTTTGGTTCAACGTCTTCTTCTTCTTTCTTTTATAAAGACTTTATTTATTGGAGAAAGAGAGAGAGGGGAAGAGAGAGTAGAACAAGCTGGGTCAGGAGCAGAGGGACAAGCAGACCCCCGCTGACTAGGAAGCCCAATGCGGGGCTTGATCCCAGGACCCCTGAGATCATGACCTGAGCAGAAGGCAGAAGCTTAAGCAACTGAGCCATGTAAGCACCCCTCAGTTCAACTTATGGATGACTTACGTGTTTCGGGTCGGTTTTCCTAATTGAGGTCAACCGTTTTGTACCTCTCTTCAGCTCTGTTGAATTGAGCACTTACACACTTGTTTTCAGCTCTGGGATATGTTGTGTAATGTGTCATTGTATGGGTACACTCAGTGCTTTTCAAAGTCAGTGCCCTAGAAAGGGTCTTGAGCAAAACCCACAACTGAACATGCCTGTGGCTGATTAAAGCCACTGGACGGTTCTGTATTTATGCACTTGTGTTCATTCCCTTCAATGTGTACACGTGCACACGCGTGCACACACACACACAAACAAAAAACCCAAGGGTCATTCAATAGAAATCCCAGTAAGTTTGGTTTGGGTTCGTTGCTATTTAGCAAACACTTATAAATGTATGAATAATAGCAGTCTTCCCACAGTAATCAGAATGATCCTGAAAATTCTGAAAAATAAGAACAGAATGAGGGGGTTCTTTCGTAATTCATAATCAAGATTTTTGCAAAGTGATACAATGAGATTATGAAACAAAAAATACAGAAGTTGGGATGCCTGGGTGGCTCAGTGGGTTAAGCCTTTGCTTTCAGCTCAGGTCGGGCTCTCTGCTCGGCGGGGAGCCTGCTTCCCCCTCTCTCTTTCTGCCTGCCTCTGCCTATTTGTGATCCCTCTCTCTCTCTCTCTCTCTCTGTCAAATAAATAAATAAATAAATAAATAAAATCATTGAAGACAAAAAAGAGAGCTGACCCACACATATATGCCTTTTCATAGACTCAGATTTCGTAAACAGTGTTCAGAGAATTGACTCTCCATATAGGACAAAATAAAAACAAAACAAAACAAAACCTTAGGATCTCTGTCTCATAGCATAGATGGCAACAGATTAATTGTAAAGATTAAAAACAAAGATTTGAAAATACTTGTATGGAATCGGTATTATAATTTCAGGGTAAGAAGTAAAATTTCAAAACCATACCCAATCTTTTGTAAACAAAAGATTATAATTACGCTTTTATTAAAATTAAATTTTTTTATGACCTAAGTCACCATAAATTTAAAAGTTAAAAGTATACAGGAGAATAGATGACGATATCATTATATCATCATGATGACGATATCATTAAAGCTATACATGTATCTTTTTTTCATCGATCTCTATCACGTATTTGTGCCAGACCTCAGGATTATTGTTTAGGATATAAAAACCCAACAAGTCAGTGGAATAAAAGACAAAGAGATCAAAGGAAACATGATGAAAGGCTTTGAATGGAAAGTTCCCCAGAGGCTGTAAATTCAGTAGTATTTGGGAAAATGCAAATTGAAATTAAGATATATTTTCACATCCATCAGATAATCTGACACTATTGTGTTGGCAAGGCCGCTGTGTGTGAGCAGTTTGCAAACATCTAGGAAAGTGGGAAATGCGTCTGTTCCATACTCCCACAATTCCGCCTGTGAGACGGGCTGATAGGAAACTGACCTGTGTCCAAAAACACAGTCCAGGGGAGTATCCGATACGTGGATGGTATTTCAAAACAGACGGTCATCTTTGCCCTCGTGGTGAATGGCTTACGCAACCAATGAAGGATTTGTCCCGTTCTGCAGCTATTTGCTAATACATGTAACGAGAGGGGCAGCTTGAGACTGGGTCAGAGCTCACAGAGGGGACAGATGTCACGCAGCAAAGGAGGGGTGAAATCAGAGGCACATTTTCAGAGTAGGTGGTCAAGAGCCCATTCCAAGATTTTAAAATTTTTCTTCAATATCAGGGGTATGTGTAAAAAGGGTCAGGACATTTGTTTGAAAGCTCCAAGTCTTTGTCTTAAAGTATTTCAGGGGAATCCTGGAAAGCAAGAGTGGTTCGTCACTCCGAGCATGACTTCTCCAGCCGCCACGGGCCTTTGTGCTGTAGGCCACCTTCTCAGCTACCGTCTCTCTGCTGTCGTACCGACTCACGCCGCCAAGAGACTTCGCAGTGTTGGCCATTTGCCGAACAACGACCGCCCAACGCGTATATATGTGAAGGGAAGGCATTCGTGTAGAAAATATATTTAAAAGTTAACTTCAGATGGTCTGTTTTGTGTCACCACTGAATCTTTGGTCCCGTCTCCAACCCTGGAGTAGAGGTTTAATGTGCTTGTGGAAGGAAATTCTCAAAAGGTGTTTCTCGCCACTTCCAACCCCACAGATGTCACTGGTACAACTGATCAATCATAGCTCATTTCTGCTGAGTTGTTGATGGCAACTTCTGATCCCTACACTGTGTTGATTGTACACACGGAGACTGTCCATCCTACGTCTCCTGAGACGGTGCAGGTTTATGGCTACATAATTAGTAGCAACTTTGCCTTTTACTAATAAGTGGCTCCAAGTTTGGACCATAAAATCACACCGTCATCTCTCAGGAATTAACAGTGACAACAGCCGCTAACATTCCTCCCTATTTTCTGTTTGTCACATGTTCTTGCTATGCAATTAACTTATTTAATCTTTTATAATCTTATTAAGTGCAGCTTCACAGATGAAGAAAGTGACACTTGGGCACAGTAGAGTACTTGCTGGAAATCACAGACCTACTCCACCTGTGTGAGGAAAGAAGTTGGTGACGTGGGGCAGCGAATCAGGGCTTCACACATTTCCAAGTTGTGATAGTGATCTTCTTAAGAGCGGATATCGTTTCAAGTTTCATTGTACTGTTCTCATCAGTGCACTCTTGGAGTGTCTGAATGAGAAGAATATAAAATGCGCTTAGAAATCCACCGCAGTCCCGGATCCTTCATGAGACATCGTAGAGCCTGTAGCTGGGGTCCGGCAAGACCTTCGGTCCTGAACAACAGACTCGTCTTGCAGGCATCTGTCTGGTGTGCTTCCGTGCACTGGGTTCGGGCATGTGTGTGGACCGTGCTGTGCTTGCTGGGGAATTCCAGTAACAAACAAGGTTCCCATGCTGTGCCCCGTGGTCATGTTGTGTGTTACTTAATCCCCGGATTAATGAGGGGCTGTTAACCATTCAGATGCTGGGCAGTATGCATCCGGACAAGGCCACGTGCAGGACTTCTTTAGCCTGATACGACGGGAGCCCCGAGGCTCTTCCTTCACTCATTACTACCATCCGTGGCTAGGCCCTGGCTAGACCTGCCACCCCCAAGCCCGGCTGGGTTTGGAGCTCCCGAAGCATTTGACCCATGCCTGTCGCTCTGCTGTGTCGTCTGCCTGCACTGATAATTCTCTTCTTTTTACAAAGTAATCCTGGTTTTTGGTACTTAGATCTGTTTCTGTTAAGATTTTGCATTCAACCAAAGCCGTCTTTTGTGCAGATAGTGTACAATGACATTGCTATGTCCAGTAGCACATGCTACCCATGTGGGACTCCTGTTCCTGAGACCTTACTGGTTCCCTGTGGCTGTCACTTCCAGGACGCCTGGAAGGTGGATATGCTGGTGTGGGGGTGGGGGGAGGGGGGCCAGAGCACTGGGGAGTTACCTCCTGGGAAGCCTCTTCCACGATGACATATGCAAGTAGGCATCGCTTCCTTGGCTCCCTTGCTACTCAGATGCGAGCACTCCAGAACTGGCACTTTGCACCATTCTCTACAGTTTGCTGATAGGATTAAGTCCTACTTGCTTTCCATGATTGCTGGCTTAATAGTGCCTCCTTCACCGGCTTTCCCCGTCTCACTTCCCTTCTCCCCACGCCGAATGTGAGCACCTCCTAGTGTATCACTTGTGGTTCAACCCTTGTCTCAGGATCGGTCTATGGGAACCACACTGAAACAGGTCCGGCTCTGAAATCCCCCCAGACCCTCTGTTTGTTTCTTTGGTGGCACTTGTCTCAATTATAACTGTGTAGCAATTTGTGTATTTCATGCCTGTGTCTCGGACGGTGTGGTAGGGATGGCTGTGTCCGGGAAGAATTCTTTGTGTCCAGTTAACATGACATCGTGCCAAGTTAGATGCCCGATAGGTGTTTATTTTAAAAAGTGAATGAGTGAAGTTAGTGAAATCCACATTCATGACTCCTACTAGGCACAGCCTCTGGGCTTACAGACCAGATGGGTTCTGACAAAGCTACCGAGAGTTAGCAGGTGGCAAAGCAAAGCAGAAGCCATTCCTAACAGACGGAGAACAGGACATAGTAAGATATTTGAATGGAGGCTTGTGGGAGAACGAGCAAATCAAACCACTTCCAGAGCCCTGTTTCTGAGAAGCATTAATATATGCAACCTTTTCCCCATTTTCCCCCCAAGATTTGCCATTGAATTTAAGGGCAATGCACGGAAACTGAGAGTGAGCCCATAGTTGGAAAAAATACTGTGGGGTTGCACCTGTAGCCAGGGTAAAAATCCTGCTGTTGTTGATTTTAAACCACTAGAAAGTTTAGGAAATTGTAGGAAAAATCTGAACTCTGGTCTTTCGTCTTTTTTTTTTTAAATAAGATTTTATTTATTTATTTGTCAGAGAAAGAGACAACTCAAGAGGGGGAAGCAGCAGGCAGAGGGAGAAGCAGTCTCCCTGCTGAGCAAGGACCCTGGTATGGGACCTGATCCCAAGACCCCAGGGTCATGACCTGAGCCAAAGGCAGACGCTTAACCCACTGAGTCACCCAGTCGTCCCTGGTCTTTTGTCTTAAATATACTTGGGTCCTAGAAACAGAAGGATAGACTCAGGTTTAAAGAATGACCTTAACAGACATTTTATTTAATGTTTGAGAGATTTTAAGTAACTTCCCTCATCCATGGCTGTTTTCTTAGCTAATTATTGTTACCATCATCATCATTATTAAAACACATCAAGTTTATTTTTTCTACAGTTGCCTGGCAAATGGATGAACCATATTAGCCTTACCTTTATTTTGTAAGTTTAGGTGGTTCCTAATTTTTACTCTTGTAAATAATATTCTGAGAAGAATCTCTGAGCGTCTAATTGTCTATATTTTTCAGTTTCTTCCTTAAAGAAAAAATTCTCCAAAAGATTTACTACCTTCTCTTTAAGAGGTCAAGAGATCTTTTTATGTTTCTAAGACGGTTTCAGTATGAAAGAAATACAAAGACTTACTACCTATTAGCACCTCTTTACTCCAATTCTAATCTAAACCTTATTTTTTTATTTTTAAAAAATATTTTGTTTATTTATTTGACACAGAGAGAAAGATAGCAAGAGCAGGAAACAAGCAGGGGGAGTGGGAGAGGGAGAAGCAGGCTTCCAATGGAGCGGGGAGCCTAATGCGGGGCTCAGTCCCAGCACCCTGGAATCATGACCTGAGCTGAAGGCAGACGCTTTCCTTTGTTGGCCGATGCAGCCCTTGGTCACCTTCACTTCAAATCTACGCAGAGTTCCAGATGTGCGTCCTCAGCCCATTTTACATCCAATACATTGGCCACATTCCAACTCTTGTCTATGTTTTGCGTCCATTTCATCTCTCATACAAGGCTTTCATTTCCCCTTGAGCCTCCAGCCTCCCCTGCTCGGTAGTGATGGTCGTCACTATCCCGTCTCCTCTCCACAGTGACACGGCACAGCTAAAGGTCTGCACTCTGGGCGCCGACCAGCACTAGCTCCATTTCCTTCCCTGGAGCTCTCAGATCTGATGCCACACCCGTGTTCTCAACACAAGACATGCTTGTATGCAGGCCATTAAGGAAAAGAAAAATTTTTAAAGATTTTATTTACCCGAAAGGAAAGAGCGAGAGAGCACAAGCAGAGGGAGCAGCAGAGGGAGAGGGAGAAGCAGGCTCACCACTGAGCAGGGAGCCCGACAGGGAACTCGATCCCAGGATCCTGGGATCATGACCTGAGCTGAAGGCAGTCGCTTAACTCATCAAGCCCCCCAGGTGCCCAAAGAAAATACATGTTTGTTGGGTGATTCTCATTTCCGCTTTTAGTTCACAACTTCATTTCCATCTTCAGTTTGTGTTTTTAATAGGCTATCCACTTTTAAAAATATAAACCGTGTGCCATTTAATTTTATTGGAATTGGGGGAACATGGGGCAATAAAGTAATATATATGACGTGTAAGGGTCCACAGGGCCAATATCTAAATGAAGTGAGCCTTGAGAAGGAATTTTCCAGTATATAATAGAAACTTGAATGATCTGTATTTTCTAGAAGTTTAAATTGACACTGGCTTGAAATATAGTTGGAAAATTCCAACTATATTTACTCTGACAATAAAAAGCGTAAAGCAAATATGTAGCCATAGATGATCTTTTATAAAGTGATGATCCCCTTAATCATCTAAAATATATATACTCAGAAAATTCAGAATTTACTTTTGAAGTGAATACAGAATGAACCTGCCAGATCATTGTGAAATCATTTACTAAGCTAAGGTAATTATAAAGCTCTTTGCCCAGGTGCTGTATAAACAAAGGTATCGTATGATGATAGCTGGTTGCCATAGCTACCTGATTTTTAAAATGCTTCTAACTGACTTTTAAATATTCTTGCCAAGTTCATGCAAGAGACACGTTTCACACATAATGAAAATCATGACTAATTAGAGCTGGTAGGACCAGGACCACAAACTCTAATTTGAAGTATATGTTGCACTTGAAAGTAAATATTTATTTTGTAGCCATGAAAACAAGACCGTGTTTGTCCGTGACTCATCTAGGTGCTGTGCAAACCGGCGTGCTCATCTTGTCTTTCTTCAGCACTCGCTTTATGTGGGTCAGGGGAAGAGTATAAGAATGTTTACAAAGTCCCCAGAGCTGGGTGTGTCCTCTGACAGCATTGAGCTCATCACAACGTCGCAGTGTTCAATTTCCTTACGATTCTCATCGGTAAGCAGAGAGAACCCAGGAGAACCAGCTCAGACGATCCATGTCCTCATTTATGACCATATCTACGTCTGTGTACCTGCGGCTACATCTACTTTTATACCTACATCTGTTTCTGGAACTATTTTTTAACAATATTTTATAACAATAAAACTATTGTTTTAGTTTTATTTTTAAAATAGTTTATTTATTTTGAGAGAGAGAGAGAGAGGGAGAAAGCACAAGTGAGAGTAGGGGTGGAGGGAGAGGGAGAGAGAATTTCAGAGAGACTGCGTGCTGAGCTTGGAGCCCAATGCAGGACACGACCTCACGGTCTTGAGACCATAACCTGAGCCTGAATTGAGAGTCGTGTCCTTAACTGTCCAAGCCACCCAGGCACCCCTAAAACTATCTTTTTAAAAATCTGTGTCTGTGAGGTCGCCTGGGTGGCTCCGTCAGGGAGGCGTCTGCCTTCGACTCAGGTCATGATCCTGGGGGTCCTGAGATCCAGCCCCACGTCAGGCTCTCTGCTCTGTGGGGAGCCCGCTTCTCCCTCTGCCTGCCGCTCCCCCTGCTTGTGCTCTCTTGTTCTCTCTCTGAAAAATAAATAAATAAAATCTCTTAAAAAAAATCTGTGTCTGTGGCTATTACTGTAACTCCAGTTAGACGTACATCTATCTTTATGTATATCTGCAGTGATGCCAGCAGATACAGACATCGTAATGTCTGTATCTGCATGCACGTGCCTGTCCATACTTCCACCTGTCCTCCTCCTATACCTGTGCCATGCACGTCTGCATCCGCACGTCCATCTGCACATGCACTCCTGGCCGCCTCTGCACCTCAGCAGTACCTACTTCCGACTTCAGGCTCTGTAGCATCATGCACGGCCTGGATGAACTTGGACTGCGGGCTGAGGACAGTGCAATGAAGCAGTTGTTACCTGTTTCGTGCCTCCAGCCTCCTCGGACCCATCTGCCTGATCTTTCTCCCTCCGCACTTCCTGGCCTGTGCCATTGCCAGGGCCATTGCCTGCCACCCCTGGGCATTCAGGGTCCATTTCCGGTGTTCCCCAGAGACAGCAGGAAACCTTCCTTCCCCACCATCAATCCTGCAATAATTTCTCTGGGGCCACATCTCGGCTCAGGGTGGCAGAAGTTTCCTGTGACTATGCAGAAGGACCTACTCCTTTTTGTTCGGATTCCTTTTGAGAATAGGATTTCGGCTTTCTGTTTCCCTATCCAAATGGTCTGAGGAATATGCCTGTTCCCAAACCGAACGTTCAGGCTTCCTGCAACATGACTTCTGCCTCTCCTGCTCAAGGAAAGGAAAATGGTTCAGGGCTGTTAATTCATTTCTTCCTCTGGAGCTCCAGAAAAGAAGTACTGTATTTTCCACTGCTCCCAGGAAAACATTAGGACCAATGTGTCACTTAATTCCAATGCGTGGTCAGGATGTAGCCTGGGTGCAGTCAGGCCCAGCTTTCTTAAAATGAAACGTGTTGAGCCAGGGTCAGTTGGAAACAATAAAAAGTTCCAGCTGCCCCGCTCCCTGCGGCTCCATCTAGCTGTGTCCCCCGAGGCGAGGAGTGGACTCCCTTCCCTGGACCCTCTGCTCCGGTCCTTCCTTCTCTTCCACCTCCTCTGACCCTCTCTTTCTGACCTGTGCTAAACCGCTTGACACAAATCTTTGGACTTCTTCTCGGGCCTCTGCTGTATGCCAGTCTCTCCTGCCCACGCATGCGATGTCAGCTCAGGCTCTGACCCCAGTTCTGATCACTGCTCCAAACGCCTTCCTTCTGTTTCCCTCTGCACACATTCCTCCAACTCAGTCCTTTGGTCATTAGCTTGGGTTCCAAAGTCGCACACGACCGGTTCTTACTCATTGTCCTTTTCCCCCAGTACATAGCCTGTTGCAGGGAGTGGGTGCGCTGAGTTGCATAGAACCAGCTGGTCCTCCTGTCAACTAGCCCGGACACATCTCCCTTCCCAGGTTCACTCATTTCCTTCACACACTCTCCAGCCCACTCTGAAGCCCGGCCATCCCTGGCCACATTCTGCGCCCAGCCTCGCTCCACTTCCGTGCCTGTCCTTCCTGAGACCTGGAATTGTGTCCTTTCTGAGAGTGTGGGAGGGCCGGCTTCAGGGCTGCGGATGCCCCGAGCTGCTTCCTTTCCCCGTCAGGAGATTTCCACTGTTGTCCTGCCTCGCCGTAGCTCTCGGACAGTGCTTGCGCTCACTGCCTTCTGTCTTCCGTTGTTCACCTTGTGAGTCACCTCTCCTGTGACACAAGCAGCAGCCTCTCTTGGAACTGCAGATTCTCCTACCAAGTCCAAAACTCCGGGACTGGGGCCCAGCAAGCTATTTTCACAAGCCCTGCCTGTGATTCTGATGCTCAACTCAATTTCGGAAAGTGCTGACCTAGACGATAACTATCTAAGGACAAAGACTTTCTTTTCCCCTGACAGTGCAATAAGTCATTGCAGGTGGGAGTTTTGTAACAGGAGCTATAGTATGAAGTTACTTTTTTTCCCTCTTTGTGGGTTTTTTTTTCTTCCATTTTTGAGTATCGCCTTTCCCATAGCTCTCTCAAGCTATTTTTCTTCCTTGCCAGGGATGACAATAGACGTGAAGTTTCTCTTATAGCAGACGTGAGGGGAGGCACATCAAGGTCATGTCTGGTTCCCAGTATCAGATGGGTTTTGACCCAATTAAGATTTAGCAACAAGCAAGTCACCTTGTGAGGCAGACTGTAGTGCTGATTAAGAACTGCTAAATTCAGGGGTGCCTGGGTGGCTCAGTCCATTAAGCATCTGCCTTTGGCTCAGGACATGAGCCCCACGTCAGACTCCCTGCTCAATGAGGAGCCAGCCTCTCCCTGGGCCTGCTGCTTCCCCTGCTTGTGCTCTCTTTCTCTCCCTCTCACTGTCAAATAAATAAATAAATCTTAAAAAAAAAAAAGAACTGCTAAATTCCTTATTTGTACATTTAGTATTTCAAGAGCTATGTTTGATGGGTCAGACCGTGGAGCTTTTTGAAAGGGAAAAAGATCCAGGGAGGAGAAGAAAGGAGGGGCCATGGTATGATAGCAAGAATGAGGCTGTGAAAACCAGATGTATTAGTTTTGTATCACCACGTTTGTTGGCTTAAAAGAATAAAAATGCATGATCTTGCTATTCTGGAGGTCAGAAGTCTGAAAGGGCCTTATGGGGTAAAATCAATGCCTGTGTTCCCACTGGAGGTTCTAAGGGAGAGATCTGTCTCCCTGTCTTCTCCAGCCCCTACAGGCAACTCGTTGCCCTTCGCACTTGCCCCTCTTCTCTCATCCTCAAAGGTAGCACGGTGGAATCTCCAGTTTCCTCTTTTCCTCTGTGACATCTGCTGTCCTCACACCTCCTTCCTTCATCCTGCCCCTCCTGCCTCCCTCGCACGGAGACCTTCGTGATTGCATCGCCTGCCCCCAGACCATCCACACCATCTTCCCAGCTCAGGATCCTCAATTTCATCACGTTTGCAGTCCTTAACATCACATTCCCCAAGTCCTCGTTGCCGTTGAAGGTGACATGGGGCTGGTTGCAGGGACTGGTCCGTGCACATCTTCGGGAGGAGGCATTCTTTGCGTACCTGAGCACCTCCGCCACACTGCGCTGCGGGGCATGCGGTGGATTTGTGGTTGGTCATCGTGCGTGCACGTTCACGTTCACGCCGTAGCTGATGCCCTTGGCCACGTGCGCTCCCCGAGGTCGAGGTCTGACTTGCGTGTCCTCGTATATGCCGCTGATTTCAGAGATGGAGGACAGTAAGTATATTCTAGGCTCTCTGTCACCTGTGGCACAGAGGAGATAGGACTGTGGCATTAATGTGTCTGCCTGCTTTCCTCTCAATTGCTTTTTAATTTTTCCATTTGAGAAACCAGAAAGCACATACAGGATATATAGCACCATCCTAAACTGTGATAAGAATACAAAATCAAGTTAGTTCTTTGCCAACATTTCTCAGTCAGAGCTCTGGCTATTGAAAAAAGAAATGTCTTTCTGAGGGACAGGAGCGATTAGCCTGATAAGGGAACAGATTTTGGTTATGGAGACGTGCGTCCTGGTAAGGGATCTCGCTGTTCCCAACAGACCTGCCTGATGTAGTCTGACACTTCAGCCTCTGGAGCAGCTCTTGGGAAACCAGATCTCCTCTCCATGCAAGCAAGTGGAGATGGGAGGCTTACACTGTGACACGCCAGCGCCACAGGCAGATGACTTTCAACTCATCTCCAGTGTGAAAATTGGAAAATGGAAGACTGGAGGGAATTCTGCAGGGGATTGCTTCTGAGTTCCTTGGGAGCATTTTCAGAAAACACTCACCCCAAAGGCATCTTTACCAGCCTAGAGACAATGGATTATGTAAACACCCTTCCACCATGGTGTCAACAAAGCATTGTCAGGAAACTGTGTGTGGGTGGGTTCACCACGCAGAATAGAATCTTTGAAAACATATTTTTCAGAACTGTAAGACTTTCTGAAGTGGTCCAGTCTGCTTTAATTATCATGGGGTGTGTGGGGGATACATTAATCACTGGTTGATGTTGTGCTGTTGAAACTTGGGTGTTTGGGGTAGAGCTAGGAGCATTCATAAGCAGAATGAGCAAGCAGATGTTCCAAGGAGCAGAGCAAGGGCAGAAGTCCTCTTGAGCTTCATGGACTGTGGGCAAGTCAGAGAACCCTGCCAGGACCTGCATGAAAGTGAGAAGCCTTGTAGTGGGTGTATTTCTTATACCCCATCGGACACACCTCTGTCCTGCACTCTTTCTCTAAGCTGAGAGGAACTACCCATAACCATTCTGTCTGTAACCAGCGGACTCCCTGTGTGGACATCTGCCAGCTGGATTCATGTTGGCTTCTAGGAGGAAACAGGCATGAGTCAGGAGATCTACCTTGGGATATAGCTACTGCCAGGTTCTGGAACCATCCTATCATAGCCACTGACGTTCTGCAAGGAGTAGCTGTTCAGCGGTGCTCCTGGCCCCAGGGGCTTCACCATTCCCCTCCGTATCTTTGCAAGTCATCAGTTTCTGAAACCATCCTCAGAACCTTTTTTCCCTTTCTGCTGAGATTTTCATAATTATTTTTCATTCTCTTATGTTATCTGCTTTACAGAGTCTGTAGAAAATATTCTACTCTCTTATGTGGATTCTGTTCATTCCAACGTATCTCTTAAAAAAAGACAAAAACCAAAAAAACTCTTCAGATGAAAGATGGAACTGTGTTCCTTCATGGGCCTGTTCTTCCACATGCTAATAGGCAATCCTCACAGAAATGGCTCCCAAGAATAAGGGTTCCTGAGCAGGACCTAGTTCCTTACTGAGAATGCTCTGCCCGGTCCTCCGGATACAGTAAAAAGTGGTGGAGAAATGGCCCATTTCCTGTATCAGAGAGAGCTCATTCCCAAACCTGCTTCCATCACCATGCCTGTGCAAAGTTGAGTGGAGACGCCCCCAGAATTCCTTGTTGGTGAAATGGAGATAGGAGAGATTGGAGATAGGTGATAGGAGATGGAGAGATTCTTTGTAGCGTTACTGTGAAGATCAAAGAAGTAGGAGTAGAAACATCATCTCCTCAAACGATAATGAAACAGTTTGTTCCCTTGTACTTGCTTGGAGAAAGATGAGCTGATCTTATTTTAGATACTATTTTAGATTGACATCAAAAGCACGCCTTTGAGTCAAACTCACTAATTGCGTTGTACACTATAGTCTTACTATCTTCAATCCACGTATCTCATGAGTTCTTTACATTTCTTAGAAAAAGTCAGCCCTCGCATCTAGAGTAGGCACGTCCTTTCTGCCATGAGGCCATCATATTTACCTTAGCAGAGCACCTGGAAATTTCTTACAGTGTGCTCAGTAGAGATTGTCCAAATCTTTCCATTTCGCTCGTCACTCTTATCCAAACTTTGGACATGGCCAAATACTTCTGCTTCTGGAAAGCATCCTGGAAAACATTTTTGCCTTTTTGAGTGCCAGCCAGCAACTCAAGCCCATCATTCTGGGGAGATTTTAAAATCCTGGTAGGCTGAATAACATTGCTTATCTTGTGCTTCATTCTGAAGTATAAGAACTCAGGGGTGTGTGTGTGTGTGTGTGTGTGTGTGTGTGTGTGTCTGTGTCCGTGTCCAGAAGAGTTCTCAGATGGGGAAGTGGGTTTGTAATCATGCATATAGAGTTGATTAATCAACTTTTCCTGGTTTAAAAGAACCCTCAGTTCCAGGCATCCTGGGACATTTGGTCAGCCCATGTATTAAAAGCATATTTAAACACATTTCTGATTGAAGGTCTACAATGCAGCAGAAACGGGAGGCAGAAAAAAAGGCAAAGGATGTGAGCTTGGGTCCCCACTCTTCCAGTTTCATTACCTTGTAGGGGGCGGGGGCATTTCTTTTAAGCCTCCAGGGGATGGCGTATTTTTGCAACATTCTAGAATAGAGCATATGTGCCCATCATTAAATTTCATGAGTACGCTATTTGCATCTCCCAAATTCTCAGTTTTTATCAGGTTGACAGGTATGCAAATGGGGAAAAGACAGGGAAAAAGAAAGTCAAGTTGTTGATAAGTCTTCTTAGTGTTACACTGAGTGAGACTAATGGTAAGTCATGTATAGGAAATGAGCTATCTCCTAGCCGAATGTCACTCAGTCGAGCAGAATGGTTGCACGCATTTTGGGCGCTGCCATATTAGGCATCCTTTGCGATTTTTTATAGATTCCATTTCTCTAGGAGGAGTTTCCTTGGGCTTTTTAATAATGAGCTACACAGTGACATCTAGTGTAGGAAGCAAAGAAAATTTTCAGAGAAAACACAAATGTTGATCACTATTTGATGGAATGTCCAAAAGAATTTAATGACTATTACTGAGAAATAACTCTTTTCTTCCTTAACTATAATGCTCTTCCTTTTTAAAATTAGCACAGTGAACAACCTAACGGGTATCTGTCAGTTAGGATGTCTAAGTCACAACAGAGGGAAGAAAATGCTCAGTTAAGATGTCTGAATCACAGCAGTGGGGAGAAAAACCTGTCCCTATTGGTGCTCTCAGGACTAAACCTATTATAGATCTTCCTTGCCTTACAATGGGGTTACTTCTGATAAACCCCTCATAAGGTGAAATCCTAAGAAGAAAATGCATTTAATACATTTAAGCTCCTGAACACCATAGCTTAGCCCAGCCTACCTTAAATGTCTTCAGGGGCACCCGGCTGGCTCAGTCACTTGGGCATCCGACTGGTGATTTCAGCTCTGGTCATGATCTCAGGGTCATTAGATTGAACCCTGAATTGGGCTCTACACCGAGCACTGAGCCTGCTTGGGACTCTCTCTCTCTCCCTCTGCCTGCCACCCCCCCAACCCACTTTCCTGCTCTCTCGAAAAAAAAAAAAAAAAAAAAAGTGTCCAGAACATTGACATTTAACCTACAATTAGGCAAAATTGTGTCACACATAGCCTGTCTTACATGAAAATGGTGACCGTCTCACGGAATTTCTACTATGCTGTAAGTGAGAAACAGAATGGCTGGTTGGGGCTAGAATGCCTGTCATTGTATCCATTTGTTTCTGTTGTGTTTGTATCCATTGTGTCCGTTGTATCCATGGTCACATGGCTACTGGCAGCTGCAGCCCCTCCTGGTGCCCAGCGTCATGAGACAGAATCAGACCGCATATTGCTAGCCCAGGAAAAGATCCAAATTCAAATTTCCAAGTACCATTTCTACTGAACGTGTGTCGCTTGCACACCATTGGGAAGTTGGAAAATACTAACTCGAACCATCCTAAGTCGGGGACCATCTGTACGTAACTGAGACATTTTCTATCCTGGGGTTCCCTGTTAAAGAACAAATATTCAGGGAGCTTGTCTTGTTAACCCACACATCTTGTGTGTTTCTGGTCACCCCGAAAAGCAGTGATTCACCACTGAGCTCTGTTTGCAAAGGAGCAGCTTAATCTTTGCATGGTGCTCTATTTAGGTAGGGCTGGCCCAAGTCAGAAGCGCAGCACGGAAAGAATGAGGAGCTTGTGCAAGCGATATGTTGGGAAATATGGAGCAGAAGGTGGAAAATAGCAGACATGAAGCTAAATCGGCAATTTTGATCCAGAGTCAGAATAACCCAGGATCATCTAGTGCCTGTCACCCCCGCAACAGCGTATTCTGACCAATATAACAAACAGAAACCATTTAACAAGTATGTACATGCACTTGGCATTGCAAAGGCAACATAGTTTTCTACCTTTTCAAGAGTTTACTGAGTTAAGTGCAACAATTGTTTTTTTGCAGCTTTTCTGTCTGACCTCTGTACTCTAATCCACTGGCCTTTCTTCTCCTGCCCAAACACATCAGACTTGTTTCCACTTCAGGACCTTTGTACTTCCTGTCCCTTTGCATGGAGTATTGGTCTCTCTGATTTCACATGCCTGGCATCAAGTCAGTATTCTAACCTTGGCTTTTCAGAAAACCCTTTGTAACCAACCCTTTGGATAAAGTAGATATTCCCCTTCACATTAGCATACAATTTTTTTTAAAAAAAGTTTATCCTTGGGCACCTGGCTGGCTGAGTCCTTGGAACATACAATTTTTTCTTTTTAAGGACTATTTATTTATTTGAGAGAGGAAGCACAAAGGGAGATTGTGAGAGAGAACCAGACTCCCCACTGCGCAGACAGCTGGATGCAGGGCTCAATGTGGGGCTCAATCCCAGGACCCTGAGATCATGACCTGAGCCGAAGGCAGATACTTAACCACCTGAGCCACCCAGGCACCCAGAACATACAGTTGTTAATTTCAGGGTTGCAGATTTGATCCCTAGGTTGGCTGTACAGACTGTTTTAAAATAAAATCTTTAAAAACTATATGTATCCTTATTGAAATACTTCATGTGTTTGCTCACTAAAAAAGAAAACAAAACAAAACCCCACAATGTTACAGCTCCAAATCATTGAAACCCCTCCTTTCCTGCAAAGTAAAAAGGTTATTGAGAGGATCAGTTGGTTCATTTTAACCGAGTGTGATGAAAGAGATGAGCTAGAAAAAGATGTGGACAATTTCCAAGCAGAATTCAGAGAGATGATATAGGGACCAGAATTCGATTGGAAAACAAAACTTTCTCATCTCCAATTTCCCCAAATTTAGATTCTCAAAATAAGAGGTAGTCTGGGGATAAAGATCAAATCAAGACTGTTATTTCTGTGAACCTTTGTTAAAATCACTGAACAACTGAAAGTGGTGAAGAATGATTGGATCCTCTCAGCTAGATGGAAGAGCTACTAACGACGTGGATGGAACTAGAGCGTATCATGCTTAGTGAAATAAGTCAATCGGAGAAAGACAACTATCATATGATCTCCCTGATATGAGGACATGGAGAAGCAACATGGGGGGGTAGGGGGATAGGAGAAGAATAAATGAAACAAGATGGGATTGGGAGGGAGACAAACCATAAATGACTCTTAATCTCACAAAACAAACTGGGGGTTGCTGGGGGGAGGTGGGATTGGGAGAGGGGGAGCGGGCTATGGACATTGGGGAGGGGAGGCGAACCATAAGAGACTATGGACTCTGAAAAACAACCTGAGGGTTTTGAAGGGTCAGGGGTGGGAGGTTGGGGGAACAGGTGGTGGGTAATGGGGAGGGCACGTTTTGCATGGAGCACTGGGTGTTGTGCAAAAAGAATGAATACTGTTACGCTGAAAAAATAAATAAAATGGGAAAAAAAAAAAAAGAATCTTGAGAACTTTGCTGTTAACAATGTTGCTGACACAAACATTTTGCAACTGTGTCTCTTAGAGTACCCACACAGACATTTCTTCTCTGGACTATGCAGGAATTCAAATTTATGAGATTATACCAAATCATTTTCCAAATCATGTATACTCCCAGCAGCACTATATGAGACTTTCTATGACTCCACATCCTTGCCCATAGGCGATGTTAAGTTTCTTTTTTTTAACTTTCTGTAATTTATGGGACATGAAATGAAATGTCATTGTGAATGTAGGGGGAATTGATCCATCATATAGCTATAGATTTGGTATGTTCCTGGGAGGAAGTGAGTTCAGAATCCTCCATCCTTATCTTGAAGCATTGTGAATTAAAACTACATTTTTTTTTCTTCTGACTACTATTGAATCTTGACATTTTTTCTTACATTCATGGGTCATCTGTGTTTGAAGTACCTGCTCACATATGTTACCTATGGAGGCTTTTGTTAGTTGATGTTCATGTATGTGTATATACATACATTTATACATATTTATTGGCCCTGTTAATACTTTGGTCCCTGGCCATGTTGCCTCTGCAAGGAAAAGAAACAGAAGAGAAAGGAAAGAGAAGAGGAAGGGAAGAGAAAAAAACAAGTGTCTGTGTAATTAATCCTTACATCATGGGCCACAGAGAATCTGCCAAACTTTTGATTAGAATGACATTGAATTTGTAGACCAATTTTAGGGAGAATTGACATCTCTGTGCTATTGAGTTTTCTAGAAAAGGTCATGTTTCAGTCCCCAAACTAAGCTCTTTGAATGTTATACACTCTCTGTAACTTTGTACAGAAAGAGTATATAGTATTCCTCTGTACGTTGTTTAATAGATGACTAGATATTCTAACCTTGAAACAACCTTGATCTTCACGTGATATTTTATACAGACACACACACGCACACGCACCCACACACTTTATTTAGGATTTTTGTATCTATGGTCATGAGTGGGATTGGCCAACTTTTTTTTTAAAGAATAGCTTTTTTGGGATGCCTGGCTGGCTCAGTTGGCTAACCATCTGCCTTCAGCTCAGGTCATGATCCCAGAGTCGGGTCCTGGAATGGAGTCCAGCATTGGGCTCCTTGCTCAGTGGGGAGCTTGCTTCTCCCTCTGTCTCCTGATCGCCCTGCTTATTCTCTCTCTCTTTCTGAAATTAATTAATTAATTAATTAATTAATTAAATCTTTTTAAAAATAGCTTTATTGGGGCAACTGGGTGGCTCAGTGGGTGAAGCCTCTGCCTTCAGCTCAGGTCATGGTCTCAGGGTCCGGGGATCGAGCCCCGCATCGGGCTCTCTGCTCAGTGGGGAGCCTGCTTCCCCCCGCCCCCTCTGCCTACTTGTGATCTCTCTCTCTGTCAAATAGATAAATAAAATCTTAAAAAATAAATTTATTGACTTAAAATCCACTTATCTTATAATTTATCTGAAGTATACAATTTGATGGCTAATAATGCATTCACAGAATTGCTCAAGATTTACCATCATCAACTTCAGACCATTCTCATCACCCATAGAAGAACTTGTTGCCCATGAGCCATCACTGCATTCCCCCAACCCCTGGCAACCACCAGTCTAACTTCTGTCTCACTGGATTTGCCTGTTCTGGGTGTTCCAGTAGATGGAAACATGCAGACTTTTTTTTTTTCTTTCATTATTTTTGTTTGCTTTAAGTACCTAGGTTACCTTACTTAGGGTATTTTCCTTATTTTTATACTGAAAGGTATTACACCATTCCACAATTAACAGATTAAAATATCTGTTCTTTGAATGGAGAAAGCCATCTATATAATTGTTGTGCCTCCTGTTTTTATGTGGGTAGATTTGTAACCATTAATGCTTATGGAATCATTCTTATATTCAAGTTAAGAGTGTCTCTTTATCTAAGCTGCTTCATTAACAGATTTATGGGGGGAAACCATATACTTTTGTTGATAAATGTAGGAAATAATCACTATTAACGTAGGATCTTAAAATCTCGGAAACCCTAGGAATATAATAGGATATTCTTAAGCTGATTAATAGCTTCAAAAATACTGTAGTGAAAGCTATACTCAAGGAATCCTCCTTTCACATCTTGAAGGAAAATAAAAAGAGAAGCCTGAAGTCATTTCTATACCACACTATATTAGTAGTCCTAGACACACAAAAGTAAAACTGCCATTATTTGCAAATGATATGATTGTTTCTTTGAAAACACCGACGAATCTAAGAAAATATCATAATGAATAAGATATTTCACAGTTTGCCCAAAATAAGATTAATATGTAGAATTCCCATCATTATGCACCACCAGCAAAGGTTGTCATTTAAAGAACATGCACACGACACCCAAGAATTATCAAAAAATGGTAGTGCCAGGATTTTCTGCAGGTACTTCTGTAGTGCAGGTAGAGAATTAGAAACACAGGACACTTGATTACAATTTTGGCTTGGGGGTTTTGGGCTTCATCCATACTGCGTCTTCAAGTCTGAAAGCATGTACATGAAGACTTGTTTTAGGAATTTTTGTAGATAATTATCTGGTTTCTTTCATTCCCTCAAAAGCCAGGCCACCCTTCCTGGAGGATATGTTGTTCCATTGTTTTCCCCCTGAGGTTCCCGGTCTGTGCAGGAACATCAGAGTCGTTTTGCCGTCCAGCCTGGCCCCAACTTGTGGGTGCTGAGGACAGGAGCTCCAGGCCAGCAGGGAGCACTGGCTCCCAGCAAACTGGCTGCCCCTTTGCTCACGTTTCTAGGATCCTGTGTTCCTATCATTTCTGGCCTCTAGCTCTTGCCCTTGCTTTACTGTCACTGTAGCAATTATCCCAAAGATACCGGTCAGTGTGTTTATCTAGAATATATAGATGTTTTGTACCCACAATGCTTTGTGGAAATGGAAGTCTTGTTTTTTAGTTTAAGTTATACAAATTTGTGTTCTTTAATAGCAGGAAAAAAATTTTAACAAATACATTTTTTTAAACTAATACCTGCTTAAAAGATATTTGTTGAGCAAATGGAGAAAGTGTAACTTTAATCTGAGTGAAGGAAATCATGGAACAAGGATGATGTCTTGTGTTGACAGGACATCTGTCATGTACATCCGTGCAACATTATAGCCATAAAAGCCTGTTCATTCATGTTTTCATGAGGAATCTAGCCTTGGTTGACAAGTGTGGTAAATAGAGGCTCTGTGGTAAAGACAGCCCTGGTGATCCCTGTTCCTGCTGTTCATGCTCTTATGGAATTCCCTGTCTGTGAGTCTGGGTGAGACCTGTGACTCGCATTTAACTCACAGAGCATGGCAAGGATGATGGGTTACTTCTGGGATTGCAGTATGTAGGACTTGGACCTCCCTCCTGGGAGCTGAATTCTGCCAACAACCATGTGAGCTTAGAAGCGGACCTTCCCCATCCGAGCCTCAGATGAGCCCCCCACCCTCTGCGCTCCTTGACTGTAGCCTCATGAGAAAGCCTGACAAGAGGACACAGCAGAAGTGTGCCTGTATTCACAGCCAGCCTCACAGTTGTAACGGTGTGTTGCATTATCAAGCTGCTACGTGTATGGTCCTGTGATGATGTGTCCATAAATAACCAGTACAGCAAGTGACCTGGTTATGGGAGGTGTTCAGAGCCCTTCACACTGGTGAAGATGTATTTGAGGTGAGATATTGGGGTAACAGAGTCTAAATTATGGTATTCCTGGGGATGCACCTAACTCCACAGTTCTAAATGAGGGAGAGCTCCTGACCGCCGAAGCAGCATAGAGAATCCCCACCACAGCGGTCTTTATTAGCAATCCACAGAATCACGGGTCTTAAAGAGTCCCCCAGAGTTAATCTGTCTTATCTGCAGATTTGAGACAGATTAATATCTAAAGCATTCTTCTTTATCACTCCCTTCATGACTTATCAGTAATGTCTGATAATGAGTTTCAATCCTTGCCAGGCTACAGAGGGAAATTAATGGAGGCAATTAGGAAAGGTTAAGAGGGATGCAAATTAATCTGGTTAAGAGTAAAGACTTATCGTCAAACCAGAAAATCCCTCTACCTCCCCTCCCTTTTTCTATCCTCTTCTCTGTCTTTGACTTGACAAATACTTATCGAGGTCCCTCTATGTGACAGGCTTTAAGCACTAAGTTAGAGTAACAACTATGTCTTATAAGTCTTATTTAATAAGTGGCACATGGGTCTTATTTATTAACCTATATCTTAAAAGATCTCAATTTCAAGTCAGGGGTTAGAGCAAACCCATAATCAAATAATTTTTATAATCAGATAAATACCAATAAAATCATAGGCCAAGCATTAGAGATAGCCAGAATTAAGCTGTGTCCCTGTTTTCCTGTTCCTTTTTCTTTTTTCTTTTTTCCTTTTCTTTTTCTTAATACCACGACTAAATAAGGGAAGGTAGTAGAGAAGAAGTAACCATAAATACTTCAGTTAGGAAAGCTTAATGAGTGGCACTACGGGTTGAATTCTGTCTCCCAAAAGACGGAGGCTGAAGTGCTAGCCTCGGGCATCCGAGCATGTGACCTTGTTTAGGAACCGGGCTTTTGCAAAGACAGTCATGTTAAGATGAGATCATTACAGTGTGCCCTAGCCCAATGACTGGTATCCTTAATTGAGGAGGGTATTTTGGACACAGAAACATGAGGGAAGGATGCCAGGTGACTAAGGAGCCAGAGATCAGACTACAGTGGCTGCGAGTCAGGGAATGCCAAGGATTGAGCTATGTCTAGAAATTAGAAAGAAGCAAGTTGGATCTGTTCCGTTTGAGCCTTCGGATGCAGCAAGGCCTGCTGACACCTGCATTTTGGACCCTGAGCCTCCAGAACTCACGACCATACGTTTCTGTGGCTGTCAGCTGCCCAGCTTGTGGATGGTATGATGGTGGTGCTAGGAAATGATGTGCTAGTGACATCACACTGATTTGGCCCAGGATGAGGGAGTGATTGGGAATGTCCTGTGTGAATAAGCAAAAACATGTGGAACCCACAGAATGGCGTTGTTTGCCCTTTTTTGTTCAAAGGCAACAGAGATTCAGAAATCTGTGGGTGCCTCACCTGTGTGCGGTGGGCAGCATTTGGTGAGCCCCAGCTGCCCACCCATAGTCACTGCTGGAGGCAACTCTTCCTGAAGCCCTTCTCTGACTGAGAAGCCAGAGGCAGGGAGGCTGCTCAGAGAGAGGCCCAGGCAGAGACGTGCACAGGCAGTCAGCACACTGAACAGACTCCCCAGCGGTGCAGAATGAGAGCCTTGAGGACTTACTGTGCCTCTGAGTCTATTTCAACACACACACATGCACACACACACACACAGACACCCCCCCCCCCCCCCAAGAAGAAGCTGTTCCTCAACGAGGCAGTCTGAAGTGTTCTGGAAATGTTGTTCCACAAGAATGAACACTTGGTTCTGCAGCACCAGCTTCGCTCTCTACTGCTGGTTCTCTGGGGCTCTCCTATCGGTCCTCTCGAGAACAGAGACACTCTCACAAAGGGTGGAGGCTCTGTGATGCAGCTCCTTCTGCCAGAGACTTGGGGGTGTCCTTGCTCTCTGCCCCTTACCCCGAAAACCCACTGGCCTTCCTTCCTGGCAGCTGGATCTTCTCCATAAGTCTCCAGGACACTCACCTCCCTTCATGTCCACTCAACTCTCTAGTGCAAGAGGCCGTCCTCTCCTGCCCGGACCACAGGAAGAAGCTGGATTCACCATTTGCATTTGGCCATCCAGCCCATGTCCCCATAGCAACCAGACTTCATGTCAAATGCAGTATGAGTTCTGCCATACCCTATGTCCCCCTTCTGTTATTAATGTTAAGGACTTAACATTCTTACCACTGACCACATCCCCACCCCCACTGCTCTTGCTATAGGGACCAGAACCCAGCAATAATGCCCGGGTCCGATACTGGGCACTCCCCTGCCTAACTTACTTCACTCTCCAACTCACTGTTGACCTAATGCACCCCCCAACCCCACTCTGTGTCTACTGATTTGCTGCCTGGGAAGCTTTGTTCTTGTTCCCCCAAATGTCGCTTCTTTCTAGGCCATGCCAGGCCCCTTGGGCAGAGGCCCCCAGCATGTTGTGGAATTTTGCAGTGTAACTCGTCAAAGATCCTTTGTGTTTGAGGTTCCCTGATGGATGTCTGTCATCTACATGGGACGCCAGCTCCCCGATGGCAGAATGCACACTTGTTTCCAAGTGCTCCAGTATCTGCAGCCTTAGGAGCAGTTTTTGTTGAATCAGTAAGGGAAGGGATGGCCCTGAAGGCGATGTGTTTTGAATAGTATTTGGGTCCTCCATTCGTGAACTTGTTTACTTTACAGCAGGATGATGTTCTTAATTCTGTTGTAATTCAGTATTCTGCCTGGTGAGCACAGTGAGCGTTAGGATAAAATGATCTTTCCCCCCTTCTCCAGAGTTTGAATCAAATGAAACAATAAATAATGTGGGGTAAAATGTGAGTCTTCAAAGATGGCGGAGAAGTAGCAGGCTGAGACTCCATCAGGTAGCAGGAGATCAGCTCAATAGCTTATCTAAACATTGCAAACACCTACAAATCCAACGGGAGATTGAAGAGAAGAAGAACAACAATTCTAGAAATAGAAAATCAACCACTTTCTGAAAGGTAGGACTGGCGGAGAAGTGAATCTAAAACGACAGGAAGATAGACCGCGGTGGGAGGGGCCGGCTCCCGGCAAGCGGCGGAGGAACGGAGCACAAAATCAGGACTTTTAAAAGTATGTTCCACTGAGGGACATTGCTCCAGAGGCTAAACCAGGGTAAAGCCCACACAGGGTCAGTGTGGCCCCAGGTCCTGCAGGGTCACAGAAGGATCGGGGGTGTCGGAATGTCACAGAGCTCGCAGGTATTAGAACAGAGAAGTCAGCTACAGAGACAGAGCAGGGGACTGAACTCTCAGCTCGGGGTTACCTTGAACTGGTCGCGGGCTGGGTGAGCTCGGAGCACGGCTGGAGGCTGGGGATATGGGAGTGATTGGGTGCTGTCCTCTGGGGGCGCACTGAGGACTGGGGCCCCGGGCTTTCGGCTCCTCTGGGCCAGAGACTAGGAGGCCGCCATTTTCATTCCCGTCCTCTGGAACTCTACGGAAAGCGTTCAGGGAACAGAAGCTCCCAAAAGCGAAGCTGAGCTGATTACTTAGTCCGGCCCCCGGTAAGGGCGGTGCAATCCTGCCTCGGGCAAAGACACTTGAGAGTCACTACAACAGGCCCCTCCCCCAGAAGATCAACAAAAATCCAGCTAGGACGAAGTTCATCTACCAAGGAAAGCAGGTTCAATTCCTAAGACAGCAGCAGAATTCCAGAGGAGGAGAAAGCAAAGCACGGAACTCATGGCTTTCTCCCCATGATTCTTTAGTCTTGTGGTTAATTCAATTTTTTTTCTTTTTTCAATTTTTTTCTTTCTTTTTTCTTGTTCTGCTAAATTTTTTAAAACTTTTACCCTTTCCTTTTTAACGTTTTTTGACTAGTTTATCTAAATATATATATATATTTTTTCTTTTTAATATTTTTTCTTTATATGTTTTATTTTTTAAAATTTTTTCTTTTTTTTTTCTGAACCTCTTTTTATGCCCCTTCTCCCACCCCACAATTTGGGGGTCTCTTCTGGTTTAGTTACAGCGTATTTTTCTGGGGTCTTTGCCACCCTTTTAGTATTTTATTTGATCCTTCATATCCTCTTATCTGGACAAAATGACAAGGCGGAAAAAATCACCACAAACAAAAGAACAAGAGGCAGTACAGAAGGCTAGGGACCGAATCAACACAGACATTGGTAATAAGTCAGATCAAGAGTTCAGAATGACGATTCTGAACGTTCTAGCTGGGCTCGAAAAAGGCATGGAAGATATTAGAGAAACCCTCTCTGGAGATATAAAAGCCCTTTCTGGAGAAATTAAAGAACTAAAATCTAAACAAGTAGAAATCAAAAAAGCTATTAATGAGGTGCAATAAAAAATGGAGGCTCTCACTGCTAGGACGAATGAGGCAGAAGAAAGAATTAGTGATATAGAAGACCAAATGACAGAGAATAAAGAAGCTGAGCAAAAGAGGGACAAAAGCTACTGGACCACGAGGGGAGAATTCGAGAGATAAGTGACACCATAAGATGAAACAACATTAGAATAATTGGGATTCCAGAAGAAGAAGAAAGAGAGAGGGGAGCAGAAGGTCTATTGGAGAGAATTATTGGAGAGAATTTCCCTAATATG
Source organism: Meles meles (assembly GCF_922984935.1). Taxonomy (NCBI): domain Eukaryota; kingdom Metazoa; phylum Chordata; class Mammalia; order Carnivora; family Mustelidae; genus Meles; species Meles meles. Next base: position 14,097,169 of record NC_060088.1, read on the forward strand.
GCAAAGGGAACAAGCATCAAAATCCAGGAGATGCAGAGAACCCCTCTCAAAGTCAACAAAAATAGGTCCACACCCTGTCACCTAATAGTAAAATTTACAAGTCTTAGTGACAAAAATAAAACCCTAAAAGCAGCCCGGGAAAAGAAGTCTATAATGTACAATGGTAAAAATATTAGATTGGCAGCAGACTTATCCACAGAGACCTGGCAGGCCAGAAAGAGCCGGCATGATATATTCAAAGCACTCAATGAGAAAAACATGCAGCCAAGAATACTCTATCCAGCTAGGCTATCATTGAAAATAGAAGGAGAGATCAAAAGCTTCCAGGACAAACAAAAACTGAAAGAATTTGCAAACACCAAACCAGCTCTCCAGGAAATATTGAAAGGGGTCCTCTAAGCAAAGAGAGAGCCTAAAAGTAGTAGATCAGAAAGGTACAGAGACAATATACAGTAACAGTCACCTTACAGGCTAATAATGGCATCAAATTCATATCTCTCAATAGTTACCCTGAATGTTAATGGGCTAAATGCCCCAATCAAAAGACACAGGTTATCAGAATGGATAAAAAAACAAAACCCATCAGTATGTTGCCTACAAGAAACTCATTTTAGACGCGAAGACACCTCCAGATTGAAAGTGAGGGGGTGGAAAACAATTTACCATGCTAATGGGCATCAGAAGAAAGCTGGGGTGGCAATCCTTATATCAGATCAATTAGATTTTAAGCCAAAGACTATAATAAGAGATGAGGAAGGACACTATATCCTACTCAAAGGGTCTGTCCAACAAGAAGATCTAACAATTTTAAATATCTATGCCCCTAACGTGGGAGCAGCCAACTATATCAACCAATTAATAACAAAATCAAAGAAACACATCAATAATAATACAATAATAGTAGGGGACTTGAACACTCCCCTCACTGAAATGGACAGATCATCCAAGCAAAAGATCAACAAGGAAATAAAGGCCTTAAATGACACACCGGACCAGATGGACATCACAGATATATTCAGAACATTTCATCCCAGAGCAACAGAATACACATTCTTCTCCAGTGCACATGGAACATTCTCCAGAATAGATCACATCCTGGGTCACAAATCAGGTCTCAACCAGTATCAAGAGATTAGGATCATTCTCTGCATATTTTCAGACCACAGTGCTCTGAAGCTAGAACGCAATCACAAGAGGAAAACTGGAAAGAACCCAAATACATGGAGACTAAACAGTATCCTTCTAAAGAATGCATGGGTCAACCAGGAAATTAAAGAAGAATTGAAAAAATTCATGGAAACAAATGAGAATGAAAACACAATGATTCAAAATCTGTGGGATGCAGCAAAGGCAGTCCTGAGAGGAAAATATATAGCGGTACAAGCCTTTCTCAAGAAACAAGAAAGGTCTCAAGTACACAACCTAACCCTACACCTAAAGGAGCTGGAGAAAGAACAAGAAAGAAACCCTAAACCCAGCAGGAGAAGAGAAATCATAAAGATCAGAGGAGAAATGGATGAAATAGAAACCAAAAAAACAATAGAGCAAATCAATGAAATTAGGAGCTGGTTCTTTGAAAGAATCAATAAGATTGATAAACCCCTGTCCAGACTCATCAAAAAGAAAAGAGAAAGGACCCAAATAAATAAAATCATGAATGCAAGAGGAGAGATCACAACTAACATCAAAGAAACACAGACAATTATAAGAACATACTATGAGCAACTCTATGCCAACAAATGTGACAATCTGGAAGAAATGGATGCATTCCTAAAGACATAAAAACTACCACAACTGAACCAAGAAGAAATAGAAAACCTGAACAGGCCCATATCCAATAAGGAGATTGAAACAGTCATCAAAAATCTCCAAACAGATCGGAGTCAAGATGGCGGGGAAGTAGGAGGAGGCACCGTTTCAACCTGTACCCTAAAGTGAGCTGATTATCTACCAAAGAACTCCGACCACCCATGAAATCAGCCTGAGATCAGAATTTTACACGTCTGGATCTCTACAGGAGCAGAAGACGCCAGTGGCAGGTAAAGCAGACTGGGAGCTTCACACTGATATGGGAAGATAAACAAAAGGGGGAGGGAGCCACCAGAGGTGACCCATTGGAAAGTAACACCCCAACACGAGAGTGCTCTGTGTCTGGGGACCAGCATTAACTTGGAGTCTGGATGAAAGCACTCAAAAAACAAACAGCAAAGGATCGCGGGGGGTAATAGTGGGAACCTGAGCGGTTAGGGTCAGGGACATAAGTCCCTGGACCCAGGACAGCCTCCCCTGACACTGAGCCAGAGAGAGTGCGGCGGAGAAATCAGGTCTCCGTCCCTGAGCCGCCAGTGCACCTGAACTCCAGCGCGCCCGAGAACGAGTGGGGTCCGGCTCCCGTGAGGGGCTGGGAGCCTGGCCAGATGGCAATCTTGAAACATGTGCATCCCACACCCTCCCTTGAGATAGGTGCTCACAGGCACTAGCCTGGAGCTCTGGTATCCTGAAAAACCAGACAATCCCATCCCGGGACAGCGGGAAAATCTCAGTGTGCAATCTCTGCTCGGAACCTCTCTGGCGGTCTGGAGCTGCCCAGACAGCCACTGCTGCCCTGATTTTGGGTACAACAAGGAGCTCCTGCATCCCCAGGGACAGTGACTCAGAACCGACTCTGCCAGCAGCTTTTGCAAAACAGTCTGAGGCTTCTCTCTGAGAGGGAGGTTGGGGTGCTGTTTGCTCTCCTCTAAACCTCCAAAAACCATCAAAAGCTGTCAAGGCGAGAGAAAGCAGATGAAAGAACATAAAAACCCCAAGAGAACAAAAGGCGGAAAAAAACAGTTTCCTCAGAGCTCACCCCCATGAGGGGAGCGGGAGGACCTAACTCAGGGAACATCATTGTCTGAAAACCCACGTGGCAGACCTGTCCCCCAGAAAACCAACCAGGAAGGAAGAAAAAAAAAAAAAAAGACTACAAGAGAACAACCACCACTACTTCATAAATACAACTTTTATTTTTAGCTCTTTACCAATATTCTGGTTCTTTTTTTTTATACATACAGATAATTTTTTAACCTATTTACCCTCATACTGAGATGTCCAGTACATCAAATTCTTTAATAACCTTCTAACCTGAACTTTTTGATACATACACCCGTGTTTTTCTTTTGCTTTTCTATTTTTTTAATTCTTTTTAAATTTTAACTTAGTTTAGTCTAGTTTATTCATTTTTAATTTTTATTTTCTACTATACATATAGAGTTAAACTTCAAGGTAATCCCCTTTCCCCAATCAATGCTACCCCTATAGGCAAACCAGTTTCTAATCCCCCTGTAACTTAGGAAAGTTGAGTCCCTTAACAAGAACATCAAGATACCTTCAGGAAGAATCAAAATAAGCTTCCTCACCCACACTGAGAATCTATAACCATTCTCCCAATTTTTCCTTCTGCCAGTGTTTCTGTGAATTTGTGTTTGTCCTGATAATATATAAATCTTATACTTGGGGTTCTTTCTGATGAGGTTCTTCCCTTTTATTTTGTTTATATATACATATTTTTTTCTCTTGTCATATACTTTTATCAGTCTTTTTGTTTGTCTGTTTTTGTTTGTATACTTCACAAATCTTACCTTGTGGCCCATTTGGGCTGAGACTTCTCTTTTATATTCCCTTTTTTTCCCCTAGCTCTCTCTCTCTCTCTTTTTTTTTCCTTATTTCTTATCCCCTTTTTTTTCTTTCTTCTTCTCTATTTCTTTTTCTTTTCTTTTTTCTCTCATTTGGGGGGAGAATCCTGATTGCACAGAAGTGTTCCAGGGTGCACATTGACTGCACCACAATCGATAAGTCCAGCTGCATCTGTTCAGTCATCACTTACCAAAATAACTAGGAGGAGGAATACCCAACTGAAGAAAAATACAGAGGATGGGCCTTCTGCAACAGAACTAATGGCTATCCACATAGACAATATGTCAGAAAAGGAATTCAGACTAACAATTATCCAGGCAATAGCTAGGTTGGAGAAAGCCATGGATGACCAAACAGAATTGATTAGGGCAGAACTGAAAGCCACCAGGGATGATGTTCACAATGTTAGGGCAGAACTGAAAGCCACCAGGAATGATGTTCAAAATGCTCTCAATGAGTTCCAATCTAATCTAAATTCTCTAAAAGCTAAGGTAACAGTGACAGAAGATAGAATTAGTGATCTGGAGGACAAACAGATAGAGAGAAAGGATCAGGAGGAAGCCTGGAACAAACAGCTCAGAAGCCACGAAAACAGAATCAGGGAAATAAACGATGCCATGAAACCTTCCAACGTCAGAATTATTGGAATCCCTGAAGGGGAGGAAAAAGAAAGAAATCTAGAAGATAGAGTGGAAGAAGTTGTCTATGAAAATTTTCCCAATCTCATGAATGGAAACAACGTTCATGTACTAGAGGCAGAGAGATTTCCTCCCAAGATTTTAGATTCTCGAAAGTCCTCACGACACCTTATAGTTAGAATGGGGAATTATGTTTCAAGAGAGACCCTCTTAAAAGCAGCTAGGACAAAGAGGCTCCTTACATACAGAGGAAAGCCCATTAGAATAACGTCAGACCTTTCCACAGAGATCTGGCAAGCCAGGAAGGGCTGGCAAAAATATATTCAGAGTACTAAATGAGAAGAACATGCAACCAAGAATACTCTATCCAGCAAGACTGACATTTAAAATGGATGGAGAGATAAAGAGATTCCAAGACCGGCAAGGCTTAAAAGACTATGCAGCCACAAGCCGACAGTGCAGGAAATATTAAGGGGGGTCCTATAAAAGAGAAAAAATCTTAAAAATATCATTGAACAGAAATATAGAAACAATCTACAGACAGAAAGACTTCAAAGGCAACACGATGTCAATAAAAACCTATCTCTCAATAATCACTCTCAATGTGAATGGCCTAAATGCGCCCATAAAAAGAAACAGGGTTGCAGATTGGATAGAACAACAGGACCCATCCATATGTTGTCTACAAGAGACCCATTTTGAACCTAAGGATACACCTAGACTGAAAGTGAAGGGATGGAGAAGCATCTTTCATGCCAATGGGCCTCAAAAGAAGGCTGGGGTAGCGATTCTCATATCAGATAAATTAGATTTCAAACTAAAGACTGTAGTCAGAGATACAGAAGGACACTACATAATTCTTAAAGGGACTATCCGCCAAGATGATCTAACAATTGTGAATATCTATGCCCCCAATATGGGAGCACCCAATTACATAAGAAAACGATTAATCAAGATAAAGAGTCATATTGATATGAATACAATAATAGTAGGAGATCTTAATACGCATCTCTCAGAAATAGACAGATCATCAAAGCAGAAAATTAAAAAAGAAATAAGAGCATTGAATGAAATATTGGACCAGATGGACCTCATAGACATATACAGAACATTCCACCCTAAAACAACAGAATACTCATTCTTCTCAAGTGCACATCGAACCATCTCCAGAATAGACCACATACTGGGTCACAAAGCAGGACTCAACCGATGCCAAAAGACTGACATTATTCCCTGCATATTCTCAGATCACAATGCTTTGAAACTGGAACTCAATCACAAGGAAAAGTTCAGAAGGAACTCAAACACCTGGAAGCTAAAGACCGCCTTGCTTCAGAATGCTTGGATCAACCAGGAAATCAAAGATGAACTTAAACAATTCATGGAAACCAATGAGAATGAAGACACTTCAGTCCAAAACCTATAGAATACAGCAAAGGCGGTTCTAAGGGGGAAATACATAGCCATCCAAGCCTCCCTCAAAAACACTGAAAAATCCAGAATACACCAGCTGTCTCTACACCTTAAAGAACTGGAGAAGAAACAACAAATCAAACCAACTCCACATGCAAGAAGGGAAATAATCAAGATTAGAGCAGAGAGCAATAAGGTAGAAACGAGAGATACAGTAGAACGTATCAATGAAACTAGAAGCTGGTTTTTTGAAACAGTCAATAAGATCGATAAACCATTGGCCACACTAATCCAAAAGAAAAGAGAGAAAGCCCAAATTAATAAAATTATGAATGAAAAGGGAGAGATCACAACAAACACCAAAGAAATAGAAACAATCATCAGAAATTATTACCAACAGTTATATGCCAATAAGCTAAGCAACCTAGATGAAATGGATGCATTCCTGGAAAGCTACAAACTCCCAAAATTGAACCAGGAAGAAATTGACAACCTGAATAGACCGATATCTAGTAACGAGATTGAAGCAGTGATCAAAAACTTCCCAAAAACAAGAGCCCAGAACCTGACGGATTCCCTGGGGAATTCTACCAAACTTGCAAAGAAGAAATAACCCCAATTCTCCTGAAGCTGTTCCAAAAAATTGAAGCAGAAGGAAAACTTCCAGACTCTTTTTATGAAGCCAGCATTACCCTGATCCCCAAACCAGGCAAAGACCCTACCAAAAAGGAGAATTTCAGACCAATATCACTGATGAATATGGATGCAAAGATTCTCAAGAAGATCCTAGCAAACAGGATCCAGCAGCACATTCAAAAGATTATCCACCATGACCAGGTGGGATTCATCCCTGGGTTGCAAGGTTGGTTCAACATTCGCAAATCAATCAATGTGATAGAACAAATCAATAAGAGAAGAGAGAAGAATCACATGGTGCTCTCAATTGATGCAGAAAAAGCATTTGACACATCCAGCATCCGTTCCTGAGGAAAACGCTTCAAAGTATAGGGATGGAGGGAACATTCCTGAACTTCATAAAATCTATCTATGAAAGAGCCACAGCAAATATCATCCTCAATGGGAAAAAGCTTGCAGCCTTCCCGTTGAGATCAGGAACCTGACAAGGATGCCCACTCTCACCACTCTTGTTCAACAGAGTAATAGAAGTCCTAGCAAGGGCAATCAGACAACAAAGAGAAATAAAAGGTATCCAAATTGGCAAGGAAGAAGTCAAACTCTCTCTCTTCGCAGATGACATGATTCTTTATATGGAAAACCCCAAAGACTCCACCCCCAAACTACTAGAACTCATACAGCAATTCAGTAACGTGGCAGGATACAAAGTCAATGTACAGAAATCAGTGGCTTTCTTATACACTAACAATGAAAATACAGAAAGGGAAATTAGAGAATTTACTATAGCATTTACTATAGCACCAAGAACCATAAGATACCTGGGAATAAACCTAACCAAACAGGTAAAGGACCTGTACTCGAGGAACTACAGAACACTCATGAAAGAAATTGAAGAAGACACAAAATGATGGAAGACTGTTCCATGCTCTTGGATTGGAAGAATAAACATTGTTAAAATATCTATACTGCCTAGAGCAATCTATACTTTTAATGCCATTGCGATCAAAATTTCACCGGTATTTTTCAAAGAGTTGGAGTAAATAATCCTAAAATGCAATCAGAAGAGACCCCGAATTGCTAAGGAAATGTTGAAAAACAAATACAAAACTGGCGGCATCACGTTACCTGATTTCAAGCTTTACTACAAAGCTGTGATCACCAAGACAGTGTGGTACTGGCATAAAAACAGACACATAGACCAGTGGAACAGAGTGGAGAGCCCAGATATGGACCCTCAACTCTATGGTCAAATAATCTTTGACAAAACAGGAAAAAATATTCAATGGAAAAAGACAGTCTCTTCAATAAATGGTGCTGGGAAAACTGGATAGCGATATGTAGAAGAATGAAACTCAACCATTCTCTTACACTGTACACAAAGATAAACTCGAAATGGATAAAAGACCTCAACGTGAGACAGGAATCCATCAGAATCCTAGAGGAGAACATAGGCAGTAACCTCTTCGGTATCAGCCAGAGCAACTTCTTTCAAGATATGTCTCCAAAGGCCAAGGAAACAAAAGCGAAAATGAACTTTTGGGACTTCATCAAGATCAAAAGTTTCTGCACAGCAAAGGAAACACTCAACAAAACAAAAAGGCAACCCACTGAATGGGAGAAGATATTTGCAAATGACAGTACAGATGAAAGGTTGATATCCAGGATCTATAAATAACTCCTCAAACTCACACACAAAAAAGATAATCATATCAAAAAATGAGCAGAAGATATGAACCGACACTTCTCCAACGAAGACATACAAATGGCTATCAGACACATGAAAAAATGTTCATCATCACTAGCCATCAGGGAGACTCAAATTAAAACCACATCGAGATACCACCTGACACCAGTTAGAATGGCCAAAATTAGCAAGACAGGAAACAACGTGTGTTGGAGGGGATGTGGAGAAAGGGGAACCCTCTTCCACTGTTGGTGGGAATGCAAGTTAATGCAGCCACTTTGGAGAACAGTGTGGAGATTCCTGAAGAAATTAAGAATAGAGCTTCCCTATGACCCTGCAATTGCACTGCTGGATATTTACCCCAAAGATACAGATGTAGTGAAAAGAAGGGCCATCTGTACCCCAATGTTTATTGCAGCAATGGCTACGGTCACCAAACTGTGGAAAGAACCAAGATGCCCTTCAACGGATGAATGGATAAGGAAGATGTGGTCCATATACACAATGGAGTATTATGCCTCCGTCAGAAAGGATGAATACCCAACTTTTGTAGCAACATGGCCAGGACTGGAATGGATTATGTTGAGCGATATAAGTCAAGCAGAGAGAGTCAGGTATCATATGGTCTCACTTATTTGTGGAGCATAACAAGTAACATGGAGGACATGGGGAGATGGAGAGGAGAAGGGAGTTGAGGGAAACTAGAAGGGGAGATGAACCATGAGAGACTATGGACTCTGAAAAACAACCAGATGGTTTTGAAGGGGCGGGGGGGGTGGGAATTTGAGGAACCAGGTGGGGGGTAATAGGGAGGGCATGGTTTTGCATGGAGCACTGGGTGTGATGCCAAAACAATGAACACTGTTATGCTGTAAATAAACAAACAAAAACAAAATCTCCAAACAAACAAAAGCCCAGGGCCAGAGGGCGCCCCAGAGGAATTCTACAAAACATTTAAAGAAGAACTAATTCCTATTCTCCTGAAACTGTTCCAAAAAACAGAAATGGAAGGAAAACTTCCAAACTCATTTGATGAGGCCAGCATCACCTTGATCCCAAAACCAGACAAGGATCCCATCAAAAAAGAGAACTACAGACCAATATCCTTGATGAACACAGATGCAAAAATTCTCGCCAAAATACTAGCCAATAGGATTCAACAGTACATTAAAAGGATTATTCACCACGATCAAGTGGGATTTATTCCAGGGCTGCAAGGTTGCTTCAACATCCACAAATCAATCAATGTGATACAACACATTAATAAAAGAAAGAACAAGAACCAGATGATACTCTCAATAGTTGCTGAAAAAGCATCTGACAAAGTGCAGCATCCCTTCCTGATCAAAACTCTTCAAAGTGTAGGGATAGAGGGCACATACCCCAGTATTATCAAAGCCATCTATGAAAAACCCACCGCAAATATCATTCTCAATGGAGAAGAACTGAAAGCTTTTCTGCTAAGGTCAGGAACACACGGCAGGGATGTCCACTATCACCACTGCTATTCAACATAGTACTAGAAGTCCCTGGCCTCAGCAATCAGACAACAAAAAGAAATTAAAGGCATCCAGATCAGCAAAGAAGAAGTCAATCTATCACTCTTTGCAGATTATACGATACTATATGTGGAAAACCCAAAAGATTCCACTCCAAAACTGCTAGAACTTGTACAGGAATTCAGTAAAGTGGCAGGATATAAAATCAATGCACAGAAATCAGTTGCATTTCTGTACACCAACAACAAGACAGAAGAAAGAGAAATTAAGGAGTCAATCCCATTCACAATTGCACCCCAAACCATAAGATACCTAGGAATAAACCTAACCAAGGAGGCTAAGAATATATACGCAGAAAACTATAAAGTACTCATGAAAGAAATTGAGGAAGACACAAAGAAATGGAAAAATGTTCCATGCTCCTGGATTGGAAGAATAAATATTGTGAAAATGTCCATGCTACCTAAAGCAATCTACACATTTAATGCAATCCCTATCAAAATACCATCCATTTTTTTCAAAGAAATGGAACAAATAATCCTAAAATTTATATGGAACCAGAAAAGACCTCGAATAGCCAAAGGAATATAGAAAAACAAAGCCAAAGTTGGTGACATCACAATTCCGGACTTCAAGCTCTATTACAAAGCTGTCGTCATCAAGACAGCATGGTACTGGCACAAAAACAGACACATAGATCAATGGAACAAATGGAGAGCCCAGAAATAGACCCTCAACTCTATGGTCAACTAATCTTCGACAAAGCAGGAAAGAATGTCCAATGGAAAAAAGACAGCCTCTTCAATAAATGGTGCTGGGAAAATTGGACAGCCACATGCAGAAAAATGAAATTGGACCACTTCCTTACACCACACATGAAAACAGACTGAAAATGGATGAAGGACCTCAATGTGAGAAAGGAATCCATCAAAATCCTTGAGGAGAATGCAGGCAGCAACCTCTTCGACCTCAGCCACAGCAACATCTTCCTAGGAACATCGGCAAAGGCAAGAGAAGCAAGGGCAAAAATGAACTATTGGGATTTCATCAAGATCAAAAGCTTTTGCACAGCAAAGGAAACAGTTAACAAAACCAAAAGACAACTGACAGAATGGGAGAAGATATTTGCAAACGACATATCAGATAAAGGGCTAGTATCCAAAATCTATAAGGAACTTAGCAAACTCAACACCCAAAGAACAAACAATCCAATCAAGAAATGGGCAGAGGACATGAACAGACATTTCTGCAAAGAAGACATCCAGATGGCCAATAGACACATGAAAAAGTGCTCCATGTCACTCAGCATCAGGGAAATACAGATCAAAACCACAATGAGATATCACCTCACACCAGTCAGAATGGCTAAAATTAACAAGTCAGGAAATGACAGATGCTGGCGAGGATGCAGAGAAAGGTGAACCCTCCTACACTGTTGGTGGGAATGCAAGCTGGTGCAAGCACTCTGGAAAACAGCATGGAGGTTCCTCAAAGTGTTGCAAATAGAACTACCCTATGACCCAGCAATTGCACTACTGGGTATTTACCCTAAAGATACAAACACAGTGATCCGAAGGGGCACGTGTACCCGAATATTTATAGCAGCAATGTCTACAATAGCCAAACTATGGAAAGAACCTAGATGTCCATCAACAGATGAATGGATAAAGAAGATGTGGTATATATACACAATGGAATACTATGCAGCCATCAAAAGAAATGAAATCTTGCCATGTGCGACAACGTGGATGGAACTAGAGGGTATCATGCTTAGTGAAATAAGTCAATCGGAGAAAGACAACTATCATATGATCTCCCTGATATGATGACATGGAGATGCAACGTGGGGGGTTAGGGGGGTAGGAGAAGAATAAATAAAACAAGATGGGATTGGGATGGAGACAAACCATAAATGATTCTTAATCTCACAGAACAAACTGGGGGTTGCTGGGGAGAGGTGGGGTTGTGAGGGGGAGGGTGTTATGGACATTGGGTAGGGTATGTGCTATCGTGAGTGCTGTGAAGTGTGTAAACCTGGCGATTCACAGACCTGTACCCCTGGGGATAAAAATACATTATATGTTTATAGAAAAAAAATTGGAAGGGGAGGCAAACCATAAGAGACTATGGACTCTGAAAAACAATCTGAGGGTTTTGAAGGGGCGGGGGTGGGAGGTTGGGGGTACCAGGTGGTGGGTAATAGGGAGGGCACGTATTGCATGGAGCACTGGGTGTTGTGCAAAAACAATGAATACTGTTACGCTGAAAAAAATAAATTAATTTAATTAATTTGAATTAAATTAAATTAAAAATTCAGTCCTTAAGATGCATTTGGCATATTTTAAGTGCTTCATAGCTACATATGGCCAGTGGTTACCATACTGGACAGCACAGAGCATTTTGCATTAGCACAGAGAGTTCTTTTAGTGGGTGCTTGTCTAGGGAGCTTTCTTAACTGTATTGTAACACAAATCAGTAGTATATTTTGTTGTCTTATTTCAGTGGTTAAACTGGGTTAGCACATGTTTACTTGGCAGAGAAAAGTAGTCCCAGTTTCCTAGGCCTCTTTGCTGCATTAGATCCATCGAGCTGTGGCCAGCAAACCACACACATCAAATCCAACCTGTCCCCTGGTTTCGAGGAGAAGGTTTAACTCAGGCACATGCTTCCTCATTCATTGATGTGTCGTGTATGTCCGAGTTGAGTCACTGCGATAGAGACCCTATGGCTTGCAAAGCAAAAAACACGTAGTGTCTGTCCCCTTGCAGAAAATGTTTGCCGACCCCTGGTCTGGATCATTGTGTCCCACAGAGTTTTGATGGATTGATCACCAACCAGGGAAGGAACTAGGAGGGGTCACAAGTAACAGAGACACTAGAGAAGGAATGATTTCTGTAGTTGAGGTTGTACTCAACTATTTCAGAGGCTTTCATCTAGGAGAATGAAGACAACAGGGCAGAATTTATGATGAGGAAGAATTATGGTCAGTGCATGGGAATAAGTTCTTAATAACTGGACCATTTTCTGGATAATGGGACCATCGCTCTGAAAGATTAGAGCCTCCTTACTACAAAGTGTGACGGTGAAGTGGAGGGAGCATCAGATGGACGTTTGTAGAGCAGATTCCAGCCCCTGTGCACATGGGTGCCATAATTTCCCAGGTTGCCCTTTCTGCCTCACCAGTCCCTTGAAGACCCTGATGAAAACCCCTTTCCAAGGAAAACACACTTCCACTGGTATGCACATGAAATGAGTTCAAGAACCTCTGAGCTGTGTACCTCTTAACCCTCAAAGAATTCATGCAATTCTCAAATTCGATGAGATAAGAATATTTTCAATTGTGTAAAACCTGAATCTAGAAAGAATTCAAGACAAGTCATAATCACCAGTCTACTGTTACATGGTGCAGATTTTGGACACATACATAACCCATGTAAAATGCCTTCAAAACATTGTCTTCTCCAAGGCATGTTAAAACAAAATGCTGATGGCATTATGTTTTCATTTTTATGGATAGTTTAGTGCTAAACTTAAGATAAAAATTTAAATTTCTGGAAACAAGAAGATCTGTGAAATAATCACATTTATGCAGGTGTTTTCTTGCATTGCAGCCATTGATTTCCGTTTGGCGTTATCCTGATGACCAGACTTACACTCTGCTTCGAATCCTTTCTCTCTTTCTATCCACCTTCTTACTGAGATACTGTGTTGGATGATACTCACTTTTCCTTTCACTGAAAAAAAAAATACTTTGATTTCCTATGGGACTGAGATTTAAACTTAGAAAGTTTAAGAAAGCCAAATCAAGTACTAAGAAAATTCACAAATGAAAAATGTCTTAATATTGTTATGGGCATTTATTATATATCCAAATCATATTATATCATCAGAAATCATAATAACACCATTATGCTCTGCAATTAGATGCTTCAGTAGCAGCTTATCATGTGTTTACTGTAATTACAGCATTTGCCTAATTACAGCAATTATGCCACTTAGTGGCTGAATTCTTAGCTCTGAATTCCATTGATTGGGTGGACTTTCTCCATAATTCTGTGAGGTTTTGTGCCCTAAATTTGGTGAATGTAAGTTCGAATTTTATGTTTCTAGATTCTTCTGAATTTCCGGTAATGATTTTAGGGATTGGGGATGACGATGCCATTTTCATTTGTCTTACTGTATAGAAATGTCTAGAGGAGGGCAGACTGTTATCTAGTGGCCCCAAGCACAGAAACGCTGCTACCTGTTGGGTAGGTCCTTGTCTTCAGACCAGGGGCTCATGTCTGTGTCCTTCCTTGGGGGGAACGGTTGCGTTGAACAGACAGGATGCTTCCCCAAAAGGAGACGTCAATTTGGTAACTTGATAAAAATAATCAAGTTACTTCTTGTTCCACTGATTGTTCCTCATTCCACCAATGGCTTGTTAAGCTACATGCACTACATAAGTGTTTTGTTTGTGTGGCATTGTGCAGCCGGAGTCCAGTCACTAACACGCCCTGTGTATAGAGGTTGAAGTGCAAACTCAGTCCACGGGCGTGTTTTCATGTGCCTGGTTCACCCAAGCCACTGTGCCCGCTGCGGAGGAAGGAAGAAAGCATGGGAGACACAGGCCCCATGTCCAGAGACTAGTCTATCCAGCACTTTCCTCATGTCTGCGAGGAAACCTTTGACTTCCAGTGAAAATCACATAAACAGGTTAAACTCTGTGATCTGCTTTGGTCTTATCTCCCTGTTTGCCTTTGAGGAGGAGGGAGTGAATTCCTTGAGTTCAGTCCCTGCTTCTGACTCCTTCTTCAGTAATGGTGACATCGGGACTCCTTCTTCAGTAACAGTGACATTGGGACTCCTTGTTCAGTAACGGTGACGTTGGGACTCCTTGTTCAGTAACAGTGACGTTGGGACTCCTTGTTCAGTAATGGTGACGTCGGGACTCCTTCTTCAGTAACTGTGACATTGGGACTCCTTGTTCAGTAATGGTGACGTCGGGACTCCTTCTTCAGTAACGGTGATGTTGGGACTCCTTCTTCAGTAACGGTGACGTTGGGACTCCTTGTTCAGTAATGGTGACGTTGGGACTCCTTCTTCAGTAACGGTGACATTGATGACAGCAGAGGGAGGTGCAGGGAACCTGGCCATTATGCTCAGCCTGGGTCTGCAACCTGAAAGCTGGTAGACTTTGTAAAACTCACTCAACGTCCAAACTGCAGATTTCTCATATAGGGAGGAAGGGGACTTACAGTAGCTCCCTCCTAAGACTTTGATGGCAGTTAAGTGGGAGGAGGAGAGCTCTTCATAAAACAGTGTGACAAATACATGGAACGTTCACTGCCTCTGTTTCAAGAAAAAATATTCACTCGATGAAATAATTCACTCTTCCCTGAGAATCAGAGTTCTTCGATACGACGCCATTGATTGCACGGACACGAACGTCTGCAACTCCTAACAGCTTTTCCCATCACATTCATCTGCTGAAACAAGAAGGTTTGAAATTGGAGGCTCTGGGGAGTGGAGTGTCTTTCAAAATTAGAATAGCAAGGATTAGGTGATCACATAAAACTACTTGGAACTTGAAAGTAGATCTAAGGCAAAGTATCAAATATTTACTGGTAATCAAAATTTTATAAACAGCTTGAGAACAGAGCAGAATGTCATCCCACATCAAGTTTAGGATCTGGTGTTTGGGTGGCAAGTGCTCGTTCCAAGTTGGGTTCCGTCATGAACTAGTCATGAAGCCACTGAGTATTCTAGTGAGATGGGAGAGACAAACAGAGTAGAATAGGACGCACACATATATCTTCTTTTTCTTTGATGGTGGGCTATGAATAATGAATAATAATTGACACAAAGGGGTATTCATAAAGTAGTTATTGTTAGAGCATATTCTGAATAAGACTTATGATGCCTTCCGTGTGATTACTCTATATTACTGATTCAAGATGGACGAAAAGTGTGGAGCTGTGTTCTGCATGTTCATCTGTTTCTTTTGGCTGTCCTTGTCCTCTGAGGAGCTTCTTTTTACTGTGGGCTTGGACTCCACTGCTGTAAGCGTCCTGAACCTTTTCCGGGGCAACACAATGTGGCTTTAGAGAGGTATCTTTAGGCTGTGATCATTCATTTTTGACAACTATGTAAAATAATAATTCCCAAATGACATGAATGATTGAAACAGGCCAGGCTATGCTATAAGCCACAGAATTCTGATCTAAAAAACCCCTAAACAAGCAATGAAATAGTATTCCTCTAATATTTCAAGCAAAACTTACTTTCAGTGCACAGGAAGCCACTAGCATGGTGTTTGCTCAACAAAATAGGGAGTTGCGCTCTGCTTTGTTAATGTGTAGCCCAAATCAAACCTCCCTTTGCATGGCTAGCTCGGAGAAAGTCATTTGCAGGGCATCACTTAGCATTCACTGTTTTACCATTGGGTTTGCCGTTCTTTTTTTTTCTTTTTCTGGTTTTGTTTTAGTGGGCCAGGCCTAGTATGGAGCCCAGTGCAGGCTTGAACTCATGACCCTGAGAGGAAGACCTGAGCTGAGATCAGGAGTCAGACGCTTAGGTGACAGAGCCAGCCAGGCACCCTGGCTTTCCGTTCTTTGGGTGGGAGCCCACATTTACCCGCACTCTTCCTTTGAACACTTCCTGCCGGGGTGCTCAGCTGGCTGTCATCCATTTGAGGGCTCGTTTTGTTAGAGTCCTTAAAAACGGCTCCCAGAACTGGACCGTTGTCTAGATGTAGCTTGTCGGGCACAGAGTGTCATTGTCTTTCTTCCAGCCACATGATACATTCCCACGGACGCTGCTTGAACTTGTGTCCTTTGCTCCTGCAAAGGACACTATGTCATTGGTTCCTGGGGTGGTTGCCATCACCGTCCCGAAGACGTAGTCTTGTTCCTGGGGTGGTTGCCTTCACCCTCCCGAAGACGTAGTCTTTTTTTGTTTGGCATAAACATGACAGAATGTGTGGATGGGTAAATCACTCTTCATTACTTCGGAACACAACGAAGTGAATCATTTTGATCTACAAAGTTGGATCTTTTCCCTCTCAGTAAACTATGTCTCATTTGTTCCTGCGATTTGCAAGATAGAATACCAGGTGTTAAATCTAGTTAGCCCTGGGTTCAATTGCTGGTTTCTCCACCTATTAGCAAACAATGGGTAATTCGTAGGCTTCCCTTTCAACAACAGGGATAAAATAGTTTATGTTTTAGAAGGTTCTTATAAGGGTTAAAAGTGTTATTAAATGGAAAGTGCTTACAGCACGTAGGACATCCTAGTTATTTAATGAAAGTTATCGTAATTCCTTCTTTTCAGTTATTCTGGTGGCTTCGTCAAGAAAATAATTTCTTTACACTGACTCTCTCTCTGTTCCTGTGTTTTCTGTATGTACACCGGCCCTGGGCTCCTTCTCTTATTTAGCTTTTGCTGGAGACATGTGAACGCTAGGGATTATGGAGCCCTGGCTTGGCCAGCAATTAGAAAATATTTTTGACACCCATTTGGAAATCAGCTCCTTTAGCTTTTGCTGGAGACATGTGAACTCTAGGGATTACGGAGCCCTGGCTTGGCCAGCAATTAGAAAATATTTTTGACACCCATTTGGAAATCAGCTCTTTTAAAGAACCTTAAAGGGAAAGGAGATCTCCCGACATTCCTAGAAGCCTTCTGTGATGTTCTCAAGATGCTTTGTGCCTTACCTGGAATCTCATAGATGCCTTATGTGTTCTTCTGTAACAACATGTTACAGTCACTGTGCAGCGCTCAGTACAACTGCGGGGCTAGAGTGCGTCTTTGCAACAGTGGGCTTCACGGGAGCCCCACGTGTTTCCCACGTGCCTGTCATGGCCACTGGCTTCCCCGGAACTCTACAAGTCCTGGCTCAGTGAAGGAACAGAACATGCAAGCTGCTTGGGTGGGTGGACAGTTCTGCTAGGATCTGTCTCTGTAGTAACACAGTCCCCAGCACACTTGAGTTATTTATTTAAAATCACCTCAGGAATTAGAGTGGTGCTAAAAAACCCAGTTTCTTGAGTATGCCCTACATCCCCTTTTGAAAGCTGGGGTCTTGCCGGAAGTCTGACGGGGATTGTACCCACTCTGTTCTCCCCAAAGTTCACGGATGGGGTTTTTATGCTCATGTCTTCAAGTCTTCCGAGTAAGCTGGGGTACAGTGTGTCTGGGCATGGATATAATTGACCTTAAACAATCCAGTCCTCTCTTAGGCTCACTCACAATGGGCGATAGTTTCCTGTGAATCATGTTTTCCTCCACATCCACTTTGAAGACGATTCATCCACACGTTCAAGACACAACACCACGGAACCGTAAAGCTTTCCGTCTGCTTCCTTCAACACGATTTCGTCTGCCCCAGGTGCTCGATGTGTACCTCCTTTGCTCCATGTTTTGCTTCAGATCCAGCTTTCAAAATCATTTTGCCCTTAGAATTTTTGCCAAACCTATTAAATGATTCCTAGGATTTACCATCTGGTGTATGGCTTGGAATGAGAAGAAGAAAAAAAAAAAAGAACATCATGAAAATATGCAACGTGATTATGATTCAGAGGGATAGGACAAAAATGCCCTTTGTGTCTTCACCGTTCCTAGTGACATAGAATCCTTTTACAGCTCTGTCTGCTGGAGGGAAGCCCTGCCTTACTTACGGAAGAAGTGAATGGAAAGAAAGACTGTTCTCTATCACACTTCTCTCAAAGGCAACTTGAACCGGCGGCATTACCCTTCAAAGAAGCTTTTGACTGGTGTAATTTGCTGGAAAATGTATCTAGAAGCCAATTACTCTTTAAATCACTTGTAAGAACTTAATTTTGAGGGGGAAAGAAAAATCTAGAAATTTACATGTGAATGGGCTTGACTTCATTAGCATTTCATAGACATGCATCTTCTCAGGCATGTGGAGTGAGGGAACTTTCCAGCTGAAGTGGAAATTCCACTCTACATTTGCAGTTTCAAGAGCACAATCTTCCTTATTGCCTCTGAATTCCCCTTATTCTTTGGCTCTCACCCTCAAAAAGTCATACTTGGTGGGGTTTCCTAATGAGGTGAAGAAAACTGCCTTTGCTATGGAGGAAATCTGTGCTCTACTCTTGAGGCAAACTGTAGAGGCAGGCCTCGGTTGTGTTCAGTGCCCTGGGTGAGGTCTGGGCTGTCTGATCTGTTATGCCCTGGGCAGCTCACAGAGGTGTGACTTGCTCATCAGCCCTTCTAGGCTGATAATAACCTGAATGCTGGGAAAAGGGAAGGGGGAGGGTACATGAGTATATCATATCACAAGCTCTCATATCTGGTGTCGTATTTCCAGAGCTAGCGAATAATTATTTACTGAACACATAGGAGTCGAAAAGCCATGTGCAAGGTATTTTAGATAAACCAAATCATGGGAGCTTCACAAAGAGCCTCGGGTGTCGTGACTACTATTGTACTTGGTACACAGACACTGAAATACTTTCTGTGCAAGATGCGGACATCACATACCAGGAGGACAACCAGCTCTTCCCGTTCCAAGTCCTGCCTGTCTGACCTGGCACCATGCCTCTAGAGATTTTCAAATCTGTCTGTGAAACTGGAACCTGCTGTCCCAAAAGGTAAAAGATTCATGAGCCCATTATTGTGTACAAGGACGGCTGAGTGACAGAGACCACCACGACTGTGAGAAGTGTCGGGACGGGGAAGCTGCGTTGGGCAGCAGCACTTACAGAATTTGGGGTGTATGTCCTCGCTGCCTGGGTTTGGTGCCGGCATTCCAGGTGGGCACAGAGGAATCCGTGTACATGGGGAGATCGGAAGGGAGTTTATTCTGGTGACAGGTAAGTCTCGCAGTCACTCCCTCTGCTCAGACCACAACTTCTTTTCATTTAGAAAAGTTTTCTCCTGTTCTGGAGCACACTTAAGAGTACAGACTGTTAAAAACACAGTTTAATTTTGCATGCTTAGTGATGAGTAACCGAAGAATGCTGTTTGCAGGGTCGTGTGTTTATTCCCATTGCCCCACGACCAGTGACTGCAAGCTTCGCGGCTCACGACAAACTGCCATCTCCCAGCTTCTGTGAGTCCAGAGCCCAGGCATGGCTTCACTGTGTCCTCTGCTCAGGTCTTAGCAGGTGGGAATCATGGTGCTAGCCAGGCTGCACTTCTTTCTCATGCTCACGGTCCTCTGCTAAGCCTGGAAGGTTGTTGGCAGAATAGGTTTCCTTGCAGTGTGTGCCTAAGGTCTCTCTTTCCATCTGCCAGGGCCCATTTCAGGTCTTAGAAGCCACCCACGGTTCCTTGCCACATGTCCCTGTGGACAGTTCCCAGCGTGGCTCCTGCTTCCTTCTTTGTGCAGGACAGTAACTGCCACCGCCTCCTGTCACTTCCTTTCTAAGTCAGTTTTTTGAAGATTTTATTTTGAAGTAATCTGTGTACCCGACGTGGGGCTCAAACCAACTCCGAGATCAAGAATCACATGTTCCACTGACTGAGCCGGCCAGACGCCCCGGGTCTTGTCACTCTTGAGGGCTCAACTGAGCAGCTTAGGCCAGCGCAAATAATAACTCTTCACATTAACTCCAAGTCACCTGTTTACAGACCCGGTCACTGCAGTGACAGCCTTCATGTTCATGGATCGTGACCGAGCTTGAAGGGAGGGGATTGTACAGTGTGTCTACACCAGGGGTGGGAATCTCTATGTCCGTTTGATACTTCTGCCCACCACAGATGGAAACTAAGGGGGAGAAAAGGATCTAGATCTCTAATGAGGAAGGTTTGACCTTGCATGCGTGGAACTGGCCAGCTGCAGGTCTATGAGAACATGGGGGGCTTTGCAGGAAACAGTGCGGCTAGGACTGAAGGGACGTGTTTTCAAGCCCACCCTTGTCTTTGTGGTGGATGACAGCAGTTATCAGTCCGGGGACTGGGGCTCCAGAGATGCAAGAGCTCTTACTGGGAAGATACGAAGCCATGCACGCACGGAAAGAGTGCAGACTGAACTAACAGTGGATTTCACACTAAACTTTTCAAATGTGTTACAGAGTGTATTAGCCTCTTAGAGCTGCTGCAACACATTGCTAAACATAGTGGCTTGAGGGAACACAGACATAAGACTTTACAGTCCTAGAGGTCAGAAGTCCAAAATGGTCTCATTGAACCAAAAGGTGTCAGAAGGGCTGCTCCCTCTGTTCTCAGGGCGAGCCTTTGGTCGCTTCCAGGCTGCATGCCTCAGCGCCTAGTCCTTTCACCATCACAGTGCATCCCCTCAACCTCTGCTTCCCCGTCACCTTCTCTCCTTGACTTTGGTCCTCCTGCTTCCCTCCTGTGAGAACACTTGTAGTTGCGCTGGGACCACCCAGATAACCCCGGACACCTCCCTCACTCAACACCAACCGATTATGGGCTTTAATCCCATCTGCGACAGACCTTCGGTACAACCCTCTGATTAGCATCTTGTGAGTCACTGGGAGTGTAGCCCAGCCAAGTCGGGACACGTGAAATGGCTCATCACAGATAAGAGTCGTAAGATGAAAATTTAAAAGCGTGGCTGGATTAAAGGGACACAAAGGTACTTCATCTCTCTTCACTCTGGTAGCTCTTGTTACGGGGAAGGGCCCCTGAAATCTTTTGAAGCTTGGCCGTTGTCTTCATCCCAACAAGGACGAGAGCACTGGTTGATGAGCGTGGGCATCTCTTGGGAGGGAAGAGGTCCTGGGATCCCAGTGGTGAGCCTCACGGCCCTGGGCGCTCACCACACAGACCCAAAAATGGGGAGCAGAGAGCTGGGAAACACAGAGGAGAGGATGTTGAGGACGGATTTTGCCTAACTTGTAAGACTTAGTCACCGCTGCTGTAACCTCAGTCTGCTGTGCGCTCACTCTCTCTGTTTATTTTGGTCCCAGCTTCCAATGAAGCTTGGAACTGTCATCAGGAATTTAGGGCATTAGCATTCAGCGTCTCATACATTGACTGCCTCGGAATCACAGGGAGAACCATGAGAATAATGATTTTTTTCCCCTTTAGCGAGCAATTAAATGTGATGAATATGTTATACACAATGGTGGGTGTTGGAATTGATAAGCTGAAATGTCAGTGCGTGACTATATACTTGACATCTAATAATTACATCATTTATCATTTAAAAAATCTGGCAATCTTAAATAGAGAGCATTTATAATTAATTTGCTTGCCCTGGAAAGTCCAATGCATTCCACAGTCAAAAAGAGTCAGTGTTAATTTCTTTTCCATCAGCCATGGTCCACAAGCTAATGTATTAAAATCCAAACATTTACAATAACAGACTAATTAAATTATTTCCTCAACTGTAGTAGAAAAATGCATGGTTCTTATGCTGTTCATCAGTCACTACGGTAAACCCCATTTAATTCTCCTTGAAAGTCAAATTCTTCCCAGTGGCAATTTTAAACTGTCAAGTCGGTTGAGAAATCCAGTTTGCTGGAGTAAAAAATATTGACTTTTGCATATCATTATTGTTAATATACTTTAAATGAGACTGAGAAGGAACTCATTAAAACATTATTTTTCAGTAGACAAGTTTGAGTCATCAGCAGATGAATGAAGCCAGAAGAAATTATCTTAATTCTGTAGAGAGAGCACAGATTTGAAGTGTTTGTGCAGAAACACTTTCTAGGACAGATTTAATTCAGTAAACAAGATACATATTTTAAAATAGAAACACAAGGCATCTCCTAACAGCTTTCCACTTGAGGGCAAGACGTGTTTACCAAGAGCAATTGAAGAAATGTGAGTATTTCACTTTGGAATGCTCAAAAATGTGACAGAAGAAATATTAAAAACTTTGTCCAGGAGTCAAGATGGCGGGGAAGTAGGAGGAGGCACCATTTCAACCTGTACCCCAAAGTGAGCTGATTACCTACCAAAGAACTCCGACCACCCATGAAATCAGCCTGAGATCAGAATTATACATGTCTGGATCTCTACTGGAGCAGAAGATGCCAGTGGCAGGTAAAGCAGACTGGGAGCATCCGACTGATATCGGAAGATAAACAAAAGGGGGAGGGAGCCACCAGAGGTGACCCATTGGAAAGTAACACCCCAACACGAGAGTGCTCTGTGTCTGGGGACCAGCATTAACTTGGAGTCTGGATGAAAGCACTCAAAAAACAAACAGCAAAGGATCGCGGGGGGTAATAGTGGGAACCTGGGCGGTTAGGGTCAGGGACATAAGTCCCCGGACCCAGGACAGCCTCCCCTTGCGCTGAGCCAGAGAGAGTGCGGCGGAGAAAGCAGGTCTCCGTCCCTGAGCCGCCAGTGCACCTGAACGCCAGCGCTCCCGAGAACGAGTGGGGTCTGGCTCCCGTGAGGGGCTGGGAGCCTGGCCAGATGGCAATCCTGAAACACGTGAGTCCCACACCCTCCCTTGGGATAGGTGCTCATAGGCGCTAGCCTGGAGCTCTGGCAGCCGGAAAAACCAGACATTCCCAGCCCGGGACAGCAGGAAAATCTCAGTGTGCGATCTCTGCTTGGAACCTCTCTGGCGGTCTGGAGCTGCCCAGACAGCCACCGCTGCCCTGGTTTTGGGTACAACGAGGAGTTCCTGCATCCCCAGGGACAGTGACTCAGAACCGACTCTGCCAGCAGCTTTTGCAAAACAGTCTGAGGCTTCTCTCTGAGAGGGAGGTTGGGGTGTTGTTTGCTCTCCTCTAAACCTCCAAAAACCATCAAAAGCTGTCAAGGCGAGAGAAAGCAGATGAAAGAACATAAAAACCCCCAAAGAACAAAAGGCTGAAAAAAAACAGTTTCCTGAAAAAAAAAGAGCTCACCCCCTTGAGGGGAGCAGGAAGACCTAACTCAGGGAACATCATTGTCTGAAAACCCACGTGGCAGGCCCCTCCCCCAGAAAACCAACCAGGAAGGAAGAAAAAAAAAAAAAAAAAGACTACAAGAGAACAACCACCACTACTTCATAAATACAACTTTTATTTTTAACTCTTTACCAATATTCTGGTTCTTTTTTTTTAAACATACAGATAATTTTTTAACCTATTTACCATCACACTGAGATGTCCAGTACATCAAATTCTTTAATAACCTTCTAACCTGAACTTTTTGATACATACACCCGTGTTTATCTTTTGTTTTTCTATTTTTTTAATTCTTTTTTAATTTTAATTTAGTTTAGTCTAGTTTATTCTTTTTTAATTTTTATTTTCTACTATACATATAGAGTTAAACTTCAAGGTAATCCCCTTTCCCCAATCAATGCTACCCCTATAGGCAAACCAGTTTCTAATCCCCCTGTAACTTAGGAAAGTTGAGTCCCTTAACAAAAACATCAAGATACATTCAGGAAGAATCAAAATAACCTTCCTCACCCACACTGAGAATCTATAACCACTCTCCCAATTTTTCCTTCTGTCAGTGTTTCTGTGAATTTGTGTTTGTCCTGATAATATATAAATCTTATACTTGGGGTTCTTTCTGATGAGGTTCTTCCTTTTTTTTTTTTTTTTTTTGCTTATATATACATATTTTTTTTCTCTTGTCATATACTTTTATCACTCTTTTTGTCTGTCTGTCTGTTTTTGTTTGTATACTCCACAAATCTTACCTTGTGGCCCATTTGGGCTGAGCCTTCTCTTTTATTTTCCCTTTTTTTCCTATCTCTCTCTCTCTTTTTTTCCATTTTTCTTTCCCCTTTTTTTTCTTTCCTCTTCTCTATTTCTTTTTCTTTTCTTTTTTCTCTCATTTGGGTGAGGAATCCTGATTGCACAGAAGCGTTACAGGGTGCACATTGACTGCACCACAATCGATAAGTCCAGCTGCATCTGTTCAGTCATCTCTTTCCAAAATGACTAGGAGGAGGAATACCCAACAGAAGAAAAATACAGAGGATGGGCCATCTGCAACAGAGCTAATGGCTATCCACATAGACAATATGTCAGAAAAGGAATTCAGACTAACAATTATCCAGGCAATAGCTAGGTTGGAGAAAGCCATGGATGACCAAACAGAATTGATTAGGGCAGAACTGAAAGCCACCAGGGATGATGTTCACAATGTTAGGGCAGAACTGAAAGCCACCAGGGATGATGTTCAAAGTGCTCTCAATGAGTTCCAATCTAATCTAAATTCTCTAAAAGCTAGGGTAACTGAGACAGAAGATAGAATTAGTGATCTGGAGGACAAACAGATAGAGAGAAAGGATCAGGAGGAAGCCTGGAACAAACAGCTCAGAAGCCACGAAAACAGAATCAGGGAAATAAACGATGCCATGAAACATTCCAACGTCAGAATTATTGGAATCCCTGAAGGGGAGGAAAAAGAAAGAAGTCTAGAAGATATAGTGGAAGAAGTTGTCTATGAAAATTTTCCCAATCTCACGAATGGAAACAACGTTCATATACTAGAGGCAGAGAGATTTCCTCCCAAGATTTTAGATTCTCGAAAGTCCTCACGACACCTTATAGTTAGAATGGGGAATTATGTTTCAAGAGAGACCCTCTTAAAAGCAGCTAGGACAAAGAAGCTCCTTACGTACAGAGGAAAGCCCATTAGAATAACATCAGACCTTTCCACAGAGACCTGGCAAGCCAGGAAGGGCTGGCAAAAATATATTCAGAGTACTAAATGAGAAGAACATGCAACCAAGAATACTCTATCCAGCAAGACTGACATTTAAAATGGATGGAGAGATAAAGAGATTCCAAGACCGGCAAGGCTTAAAAGACTATGCAGCCACAAGCCGGCACTGCAGGAAATATTAAGGGGGGTCCTATAAAAGAGAAAAAATCTTAAAAATATCATTGAACAGAAATATAGAAACAATCTACAGACAGAAAGACTTCACAGAAAGACAACACGATGTCAATAAAAACCTATCTCTCAATAATCACTCTC
The DNA here is from genome assembly GCF_922984935.1 of Meles meles. Classification (NCBI taxonomy): domain Eukaryota; kingdom Metazoa; phylum Chordata; class Mammalia; order Carnivora; family Mustelidae; genus Meles; species Meles meles. Next base: position 14,122,575 of record NC_060088.1, read on the forward strand.
AATGTGAATGGCCTAAATGCGCCCATAAAACGACACAGGGTTGCAGATTGGATAAAACAACAGGACCCATCCATATGTTGTCTACAAGAGACCCATTTTGAACCTAAGGATACACCTAGACTGAAAGTGAAGGGATGGAGAAGCATCTTTCATGCCAATGGGCCTCAAAAGAAGGCCGGGGTAGCAATTCTCATATCAGATAAATTAGATTTTAAACTAAAGACTGTAGTCAGAGATACAGAAGGGCACTACATAATTCTTAAAGGGACTATCCGCCAAGACAATCTAACAATTGTGAATATCTATGCCCCCAATATGGGAGCATCCAATTACATAAGAAAACTATTAATCAAGATAAAGAGTCATATTGATATGAATACAATAATAGTAGGAGATCTTAATACGCCTCTCTCAGAAATAGACAGATCATCGAAGCAGAAAATTAATAAAGAAATACGAGCATTGAATGAAACATTGGACCAGATGGACCTCATAGATATATACAGAACATTCCACCCTAAAACAACAGAATACTCATTCTTCTGAAGTGCACATGGAACCTTCTCCAGAATAGACCACATACTGGGTCATAAAGCAGGACTCAACCGATACCAAAAGACTGACATTATTCCCTGCATATTCTCCGATCACAATGCTTTGAAACTGGAACTCAATCACAAGGAAAAGTTCAGAAGGAACTCAAACACCTGGAAGCTAAAGACCGCCTTGCTTCAGAATGCTTGGATCAACCAGGAGATCAAAGATGAAATTAAACGAATTCATGGAAACCAAGGAGAATGAAGACACTTCAGTCCAAAACCTATGGGATACAGCAAAGGCGGTTCTGAGGGGGAAATACATAGCCATCCAAGCCTCCCTCAAAAACATTGAAAAATCCAGAATACACCAGCTGTCTCTACACCTTAAAGAACTGGAGAAGAAACAACAAATCAAACCAACTCCACATGCAAGAAGGGAAATAATCAAGATTAGAGCAGAGAGCAATAAGGTAGAAACGAGAGATACAGTAGAACGTATCAATGAAACTAGAAGCTGGTTTTTTGAAACAATCAATAAGATCGATAAACCATTGGCCACACTAATCCAAAAGAAAAGAGAGAAAGCCCAAATTAATAAAATTATGAATGAAAAGGGAGAGATCACAACAAACACCAAGGAAATAGAAACAATCATCAGAAATTATTACCAACAGTTATATGCCAATAAGCTAAGCAACCTAGATGAAATGGATGCATTCCTGGAAAACTATAAACTACCAAAATTGAACCAGGAAGAAACTGACAACCTGAATAAACTGATATCTAGTAAAGAGATTGAAGCAGTGATCAAAAACCTCCCAAAAAACAAGAGCCCAGGACATGACGGATTCCCTGGGGAATTCTACCAAACTTGCAAAGAAGAAATAACCCCAATTCTCCTGAAGCTGTTCCAAAAAATTGAAGCAGAAGGACTACTTCCAGACTCTTTTTATGAAGCCAGCATTACCCTGATCCCAAAACCAGGCAAAGACCCTACCAAAAACGAGAATTTCAGACCAATATCACTGATGAATATGGATGCTAAGATTCCCAACAAGATCCTAGCAAACAGGATCCAGCAGCACATTCAAAAGATTATCCACCATGACCAGGTGGGATTCATCCCTGGGTTGCAAGGTTGGTTCAACATTCGCAAATCAATCAGTGTGATAGAACACATCAATAAGAGAAGAGAGAAGAACCACATGGTCCTCTCAATTGATGCAGAAAAAGCATTTGACAAAATCCAGCATCCGTTCCTGATGAAAACGCTTCAAAGTATAGGGATGGAGGGAACATTCCTGAACTTCATAAAATCTATCTATGAAAGAGCCACAGCAAATATCATCCTCAATGGGAAAAAGCTTGCAGCCTTCCCGTTGAGATCAGGAACCTGACAAGGATGCCCACTCTCACCACTCTTGTTCAACAGAGTAATAGAAGTCCTAGCAAGGGCAATCAGACAACAAAGAGAAATAAAAGGTATCCAAATTGGCAAGGAAGAAGTCAAACTCTCTCTCTTCGCAGATGACATGATTCTTTATATGGAAAACCCCAAAGACTCCACCCCCAAACTACTAGAACTCATACAGCAATTCAGTAACGTGGCAGGATACAAAGTCAATGTACAGAAATCAGTGACTTTCTTATACACTAACAATGAAAATACAGAAAGGGAAATTAGAGAATCGATTCCATTTACTATAGCACCAAGAACCATAAGATACCTGGGCATAAACCTAACCAAAGAAGTAAAGGACTTGTACTCGAGGAACTACAGAACACTCATGAAAGAAATTGAAGAAGACACAAAAAGATGGAAGACTGTTCCATGCTCTTGGATTGGAAGAATAAACATTGTTAAAATGTCTATACTGCCTAGAGCAATCTATACTTTTAATGCCATTCTGATCAAAATTCCACCGATATTTTCCAAAGAGCTGGAGCAAATAATCCTAAAATTTGTATGGAATCAGAAGAGACCCCGAATTGCTAAGGAAATGTTGAAAAACAAAAACAAAACTGGCGGCATCACATTACCCGATTTCAAGCTTTACTACAAAGCTGTGATCACCAAGACAGCGTGGTACTGGCATAAAAACAGACACATAGACCAGTGGAACAGAGTGGAGAGCCCAGATATGGACCCTCAACTCTATGGTCAAATAATCTTTGACAAAACAGGAAAAAATATTCAATGGAAAAAAGACAGTCTCTTCAATAAATGGTGCTGGGAAAACTGGACAGCGATATGTAGAAGAATGAAACTCGACCATTCTATTACACCGTACACAAAGATAAACTTGAAATGGATAAAAGACCTCAACGTGAGACAGGAATCTATCAGAATCCTAGAGGAGAACATAGGCAGTAACCTCTTCGATATCAGCCACAGCAACTTCTTTCAAGATATGTCTCCAAAGGTCAAGGAAACAAAAGCAAAAATGAAGTTTTGGGACTTCATCAAGATCAAAAGTTTCTGCACAGCAAAGGAAACAGTCAACAAAACAAAGAGGCAACCCACGGAATGGGAGAAATATTTGCAAATGACAGTACAGACAAAAGGTTTATATCCAGGATCTATAAAGAACTCCTCAAACTCAACACACACAAAACAGATAATCATATCAAAAAATGGGCAGAAGATATGAACAGACACTTCTCCAATGAAGACATACAAATGGCTATCAGACACATGAAAAAATGTTCATCATCACTAGCCATCAGGGAGATTCAAATTAAAACAACATTGAGATACCACCTGACACCAGTTAGAATGGCCAAAATTAGCAAGACAGGAAACAACGTGTGTTGGAGAGGATGTGGAGAAAGGGGAACCCTCTTCCACTGTTGGTGGGAATGCAAGTTAGTGCAGCCACTTTGGAGAACAGTGTGGAGATTCCTGAAGAAATTAAAAATAGAGCTTCCCTATGACCCTGCAATTGCACTGCTGGATATTTACCCGAAAGATACAGATGTAGTGAAAAGAAGGGCCATCTGTACCCCAATGTTTATTGCAGCAATGGCTACAGTCACCAAACTGTGGAAAGAACCAAGATGCCCTTCAACGGATGAATGGATAAGGAAGATGTGGTCCATATACACGATGGAGTATGATGCCTCCATCAGAAAGGATGAATACCCAACTTTTGTAGCAACATGGACGGGACTGGAAGAGATCACGCTGAGTGAAATAAGTCAAGCAGAGAGAGTCAAGTATCACATGGTCTCACTTATTTGTGGAGCATAACAAAGAACATGGAGGACATGGGGAGATAGAGAGGAGAGGGAGTTGAGGGAAACTGGAAGGGGAGATGAACCATGAGAGACTATGGACTCTGAAAAACAACCAGAGGGTTATGAAGGGGTGGTGGTGGGGGGGGGAGCTTGAGGAACCAGGTGGTGGGTAATAGGGAGGGCACGTACTGCATGGAGCACTGGGTGTGATGCCAAACAATGAACACTGTTATATTGTAAATAAACAACAACAACAAAAAAAAACTTTGTCCAGAAGTTGTTCTGAAAACATAAGCAAGAAAAAAATGACAGGCCTAAAAATCTGTGGATCAGAGATATTTATATGGGTTCTAAAAGCACAAGAAATAAAGTATGTCAAAAGGCTGGTTTTATGCACAATAGGACACTAATGAGAATGACATGATGGCCCAAATCGATTTTAGTCTTCCAAAAAGGAAAGGGAAAATCAAGATACAGTCTTTGGTGTCTCCAGGCTAAGAGCTCAAGGCTGTGAGGTTATCTCATCCATTTTTTTGGTAGAGAGGGGCTCTCCCAGAGAATATGGTGGCCACGCTAAAAACATTTGCTTAGCAAAAACCAGAGGGGCTCATCCCGGGGAAGACGGCCATCTTGGTCTGGCTGGTTCTTGCCCAATTTCCTGGAATGTATTCGGTGGTCCATGTATGTCAGTGGAAGAATTGTAATTTCTTCCATGAGTCACTATTTATTAACGTCATAGGGTTGGCCTGCCAGTCATTCATCTGAAATCCCCTTATTTCACAACTGCTCGGCAAAGTTGGCGTCGTCACGAAGTGTTCCAGGCTGGGAGGGCTGGGTTCAGAAACGTTCCAGAGGGTCCAACAAGCTGACCCTCGGCAAGACAAGGATTTGAATCCATGTGTCTTTCTCTCCAGCTCCAGATGTGACCCTGCCCAGTTGCCAGCCATGTGTGGTGAGTGGGAGGCACATCTCACTACACTCAACGGATTTGTTTAGCCCAGGAAGGCTGCGGCATAGCTTACTCTGTGTGCGGACGATGGAGACTGTGTATAATGCGGGAAGGAGGAGGAGCAAAGAAGAGAAAGGGACCGAAAAGGAGAAATGGAAGAAGGTTGAAGGAGAGTTAGAAGAAAAATTGGGATTAGAATTAACATGCGAAGCAGGAGGAAGAACATTAACTCAGGGCAAGAGAGACCAGCAAACAGGATCTTACTTTTGGTGACAGTAACGGTCCTAAAGGGAGCTCACAACGGAGGGTATGCCATCTTGAGCAAACTCAAGATCTTCAGTAAGACGGAGGACTTGAATACTCATTGAGTATTTCCTATATGCCAAAGACATTGTTCGAGCATCTCATTTAATTTTGCAGATGAAAAATAATTTGCATCCCAGTGAGTAAAATTCACACATTTAACAATCAACAGAGCCAAGCTTTGAACCTCCTGAAGACACAGTGGGACTCCAAAGCCATGAGGTTCCTTTAGGGGCCAGTCAGGAGTGAGTCTGGAGTTGGACCCTGGGCTGTGGCCCTGGATCTCTCTGCCATCTCAGGGTCATGGGTGGAGAGTGTGTCCGGAAGCATCACAAGGAAGGGCTGTCAGGGGCAGCCTGTAGAGGACAGGTCCCTCTGCATCCCCTGTTGCCAGTGTTGCCACTGACACTGACAACCTGGGGCTCCTCCTCTGATGCTCTGAAGGGCCTAGGAACTTAGTTCCTCCCCCATCCGGGAGGTGACCTTCAGCCAGTGATTTCCAGCTGCAGCTGTGGGAGGGACCACATCGGGCTTCTGGGCTGAAACCCGAGTTATCATCGCAAGGCAGCACCACCTAACACCATGAGAGATTTATTTCTTCAGGTGCCATCGTCTGACCAATAGAGGGGACGGATAAGAGTACGTGCTACGAGAAGCTCATTCTTCAGAGGAAGGACAATGGAAGAGAGAGAACAGACTCTAAATTTCAAGACGCTTCAGAGCCTTTGGAAGATAAACCACCTGATGTTCTTCTAGGAAGGCCCGAGTGACCAGACCCATTATTGCTGAGGACAAACATTTTCTGGCAGTCTACCATCTCTGCTGCTCCGTGCTCTATTAAAGAACCCAGGTTCCGTGATTCAACATAAATGAGGTGGCTTCAGACTCGGCTGCCTTCTGAAACCAACAAAAACCAATATCCCTCTTTTTATCGCATTTCTTGGAAAAAAAAAAAGGGTGGGGGGAGCTTATGTTGAAGCAGCATCTGAACGTCTCTTATTCAACAGGGGCCCTGGGAAATGCTTTCTCAAAACCATATTGCAGAATCTTCTGCCTAACTCAGAGCTTTGCTAGCGGTAGAAGGTCAAGACCCTCCAGTACTTCCTTTGCATTTTCCACCACACACACGCCCGAGGTGTACACACTCCAAACAGCCCACCCCCGTCCACACACGCATGCATTAGGAGCCAGAATCCGTGCACTGAGTAGCTCAAAAGTTTTCACTGATTTTGTGTCATCAGACGTGACTTGGGAGTATGAAATTTAATAATTCAGCCAGCGTTGGGGTGCCTGGCTGCTCATTCGGTAGAGCAGGGGACTCCCAATCTGTATTGGGTGTAGGGATTACTTAAAAATCAAACTCTTTAAAAAAAAAAAAAAAGGAAAAAGAAAATTTGGCCACCATTGTCTAGTCATCTCAGGGAGAAGAAACCCCCCCCCCCCCCACAAATTTACTCATTTTCAGAAGGCTTTTTTTTTGCTGTAAATATTGTAGTACTTGTTTGCTTTTTGCTAATTTTGACCTCTATGTTTGGCAAACATGAATAGAGAGTATAGAACTCAGTTGCGTTTATATATTCCTTAGAAAATCACACCAAAATACATATTCACCAGCTTCTGGTCACAGTTGAGCTTTCAAACTTCAGTGGAAGTTTGATTTTTGAATAAGAAATCATTCCTGGCAACGCTTGCTAAAATGAGTAAATGAGTTATATATTACATTTCATGCCAGAAACATAAGCGGTCCATTTGAATACCAACAAAAAAGGTCTTGTGCCAGCCTTAAATGATCGCTAGTTGTAACTTGGAGAACACCCTCGGATCACAGAAGGGTCCTTCCTTTCAAGAGAGCCAAAATTCTTCCGAATGTTTTAACTCTGTTTTAAGTCACAACTTTTCTTCCTGTGTTAAGGAGTTTATTATGGAATCAACAGAGCAGTAATAAACGTTACTGGGCTCTGAGCCTTTCACAGCCGTGCACACAGAGGGAAGGAAGCCAGTATTAACTGCCTTCTTCATTATGTCTGCATCTCAGAGAGGGGAAAATTTCTGGGGAGCGGCACGTGAATGGATGGTGAAACATGCCTTCAAGGGGGTTAGGAGAGCTGATGTTTTTATAGAAACTCAGATATTCAACTGCCAATGAAGATTGTTTCTTCTTAATTCAAAGTTAAGGAAGTATTTTTAATTTATCTTTTTCCCGTCAGTCTACAGTTTTGTTTGTTTCAGAAGCCAATATGCGTCTTACCTTCATTGGGATGTAGTAGTGTTTCTTTTCCCTGAAAATCTCCCATGTTAGATTTTTGCTGATTTACAACTGACGTTGTCTTGGAATTAAGAGAATGCAAGGAATATTGTATGCGATGTTGAGAATTCTGTCTCAGTGGCCTGTCGCTGCTATAAGAAAATGATCACAGACTCAGCAGTTTAAAACAGCACATGTTTATTATCTCCCATTTATCAGCTCACCGTTCCACAGGCGAGGTGTTGACATGAGGCTCACAAAATCCAGGTGTTGGCTAGGCATGTTCCTAATTGAGGAATTCACTTCCAGCCTCCCACGAGCAAGTTGTTGGCCGCCCTTGTTTCCATGCTGGGCTCTGAGGTCCCCGTCCCTTTGTTGGCTGTCAGGTGGGGGTGATTCTCAGTCCTAGAGTTCATGCTCATTGCCTGGTTCTTGGTGCTTTGCACCTTCAGAGCCTGTAGTGGCAAGTCGAGCCCTTCTCGTGCCTCATGCATCCCACTTCTTTGTCCTCTACACTCTGATCCCACTGGGAAAGAGTCTCTGCTTTTAAAGGCTTAGGTCATTGGTTTGGACCCTCCCAGATAACCCACGATAAGCTCTGCATCTCAGCATCCTTTATGAATCACATCTATAAAATCCCTTTTGAGCCATAAAGGAATGTATCCTCAGAATTCCAGGGCTTAGAATGTGGACCTCTGTGGGAGCCATTTTTCTGGCAGTAATGTGTCTTGTATGAATTAACTCTTTCTAAAGCCCCAGAGCAGAGCCCAAACAGCAGACTGTGGAAGGCCCCACACAGAACAGTGAGACAGCCAGTGTACAGACATGCAGGCCTTCAAAGAGGTTTCTGGTCTTGCGATGGAAAGAAATGAGGACAATCTTAAGCACACAGGTAAACACGCCTGTCTGTATGTCTGTACAGAGCATTTCGGTATATTGAGAGACTGATGATGCTAATGACGCAAAGAAAGGAAACCTGGTCCCTTACACCTGGCGTTTTAGGGCGTGCCTGTTAGTAATGGATGGCGTTAGCTCTCATTCCTAAAGAAAACGTTTTACAGGCTCTCTCTCTAACAAAGCCCCTGAGCTGGCGATTTCCTAACATCTACTTCACTGAACAGCAACAAAATCATAATTTTCTTGGGAAGATTGGGCCATATTTCTAGACAACTGCACATTCTTTTATTACCCTTTCATTGAAGAGCTAGCTTTAAAATGTAGCTCCTCTTGGGGTCAGTGGAGTAAAGTTCTCAAATCCAGTACTCTCTGCTACTTTTGGAGAGACTACCGGTATTTCCATTTTACAGAAAATACCACTCTTTTGATGGGCAAGAATCACTTTTTCCCTGCATATTGTTGAGGACGGTGGTGCAGGTGGCCGTGCCGTGAATTTAAAGGCCATCCTGTGACTATCAGAGCCAAGACAGTGGAAGACAATGCACCTGTTCAGTCAGGGTAGGGATTGACCTACAGAGAGAAAATTGCATTGTAATTTCCATATACTCAGCTGCCTGGCTGTGTGTGAGAATTGGAAAGCATTTTTATCACCCAAATTTGCAAGCAGCATACGTTAGTTCACATAGGACATAGTAGGCACGTGCGTCAGATAGAACCTCCGCAAGTAAAAGACTTCTTATAAACGGCTGCACCCTTAAAGAAAACCTCTACATATTTTAACTCATTTAAATTCACTTTTTCACCTGTTAAGCGCAGTAAAGTTGCACACCGAGTCTTGGTTCTGCCAGGGGTCATTTCAGAAGACAGGCTGTGATTTTCACCTGAAGCCAGATTGGATGAAGGGACCCAAAGTAAGAAAACCATGCCTTTCAGTCTTCAGAGAGTCAGCAGAAGGATTTTGCAGAAACAAAAATGACATTTATATTATGCACCTTAAAAAGTGCTATGGTAGACTTTCTTTTTGCTGTTTCAAGAAATTTTAACAGCGATTATCGCCTTTCCATAGATAACGTGACTTCTGGTCCGGTCACAAAACTGCATACCTAACGGGTGCCATGATAAAAATACTCAGCGTCTGCTTTTGGGAAATAAGACTCCTGAATTCTTCTGGTGAAAAGATAACGAACCAGTCCCGGCCCGCGTTTTATTGCGTTTGAATATGTGGTACGTATCGCTCGGAATGTCAGTCTCTCGGTTTTGTGTGTGCTTTCTCTCTGCCAGGGGTTGCACATGCACTTTCACGACTTTCCAAGGGCTGACTTGTCAGCAGGCTTGTTTCCCCTCACTTCCCCCGCAGGCAGGGCCATCTGCCTGCGAGAGCAGGCCAGGGTTCGGGTTCTGGGTCCTGCTGCCCTCACTCTCCTTTGTCTGAATGTCCATGAAATTCGTTTTTGGAATTGGTGTTGAATGATGTCCTACACGGGCGCGTGGTGAGACCTTTTAGTGTGGTATTTTGAACGGGCTGTAGCGTGGAGTTGCCTTGTGGCCTCCTAGTACTGTCCCCAAGGAGAGACCCTTCAGTGACGGGTGCTCCCACCCAGACTGTGGACCACAGGGAAATCCCTGGTTTAGGGCAAAACCTTGGCAAATCGACCAGAGCCCATCAGTTGCCCTAACATCAGCGATGAGCCGGCCCCGGAAGAAAAGTGAGCTGGAACCAGGGATGGTGGAACCAACCTAGCCCAGGGCGGAAGCTTGTAAAGAGGAAGGACTGAGAGAGAGAAAGGGTGAATGGGAGTTTGGCAAGGATGCTGCTGCTTTTTCCTGAATCATTTTCCTCCATCATCTTGGAGGACAGATGCTAAATGCTACTGGATATGAGGGGATTGAAGGGCCAGAGCTTATTTCTAAAACATTTGTTGGCATTTTTCTAACATGTTTGTTGGCTCAGAGTCTGAAGCAAGCAGAGAAATCCATGTGAAGAACACCACTGAGGTCTTCTTGTAGAGAAGGCTCTACAGAGGCCCAGATAGTAAGTATTTTAAGCTTTGTGGCTGTACAGTCTCTGTTGTACCTACTCAACTCCGCCGTCACGACTTCACAACAGCCACAGGCAGCATCTCCACAAATGGGTGCTGTTAGTATTCCAACAAAACTTTATTGACAAAAACAAGCGGCCGGCCAGATCGGACTGTTGGGCTGTAGTTTGCCAAGCTGCCGTCAGGAGCTAAAGACGGGGGTCTAAGGAAGCTAAGTACTAGGGACAGCGCTTCTGAAAGCTTGGTGTAAAATGATCCCCTGGGATCTTACTTCAAAGCAGAGATTAGCAGGCTCCACACCAGATTCACATGAAGTAGACCCACTGTGAAATGCGGATTTACGGGATGGAGGGAGAAAATGCATGTAAGAAAGGAAGGAAAGGGAAGCCTTCTAGAGGCCAGGTTGAAGGGGTCATACAAAATGCCCCTAAGAAATCGAGTGCAATTAGCACGACACCTTACCCACTTGAGACAGCAACAAGTTTTGGGTTTGTGGTGGGAATGGAGATCTTCATGTGGGGGTTGACAAACACCTGGGCAATCAAGCTTGAGAATAGTGGCTATAGACAGCCACTTAATGTGGGGTAGCAAAGGTGGTTTTTAATGGAACAAAATTTGATTCCATGAAAAGTTTTAAGATACGGCAGACACCATCATGTATTTTAAAATTAATTTATTTTAAAAATTCCAATATAATTAATGTAAGTATTAGAGTAGTTACAGGTGTACAATATAGTGATTCAGCAATCTTATACATCACTCAGTGCTCATCGTAAGTGTGCTGTGAACCCCCGTCACCTGTGTCTTCCATTGTCCCCCACACCTCCCCTCTGGTGACCACCAGTGTGTTCTCTGCAGTTAAGAGTCGTGTTTTGTCTCCTTTTTAAATTTGTTCGTTTGTTTGGTTTGTAAAATTCCACATAGGAATGAAATTATATGGTGTTTGTCTTAACTTAAGACCCTTAATAAGTTTTAAACTTACTAAACTTAATAAGTTTGTCCAACTTATTTCACTTAGCCTTGTACCCTCTCGATCCGTTTATGTTGTTGCAAGTGGCAAGATTTCATTCTTTTTTTATAGCTGAGTAATATTCCATTGTCTTTGTATACCACATCTTCTTTATCCATTCATCTGTCAGAAGACTCTTGTGTTGCTTCCATATTTTGGCTATCGTAAATAACGCTGCTGTAAACATAGGGACTCATATAGCTTTCTGAGTTAGTGTTTTCATATTCTTTGGGTAAATATCCCATAGTGGAACTACTAGATCCTATGGTAATTCTATTTTTAATCATTTGAGGAGCTTCCATACTGTTTTTCCACAGCGGCTGCCCCAGTTTGCATTCCCACCAACCGTGCTCAAGTGTTCCTTTTTCTGCACATCCTCACCAACCCTTGTTTCTTGTGTTTTTTTAATTTTTTATTTTTTAAATTTCTTTCCAGTGTACCAGAATTCACTGTTTATGCACCACACCCAGTGCTCCATGCAAAACGTGTCCTTCATAATACCCACCACCAGGCTCAGGTTTCTTGTGTTTTTGATTTTAAAACTTCTGGCAGGTGTGAGGTGATATCCCATTGTGGTTTTAACTTGCATTTCTCTGCAGGTTAGTGATGTTGAGCATCTTTTCATGTGTCTCTTGGCTATCTGTATGTCTTCTTTGGAGAAATGTCTGTTTATGTTTTCTGTCCATTTTTATATTGGGTTATTTGGGGTTTTTGTTTGTTTGCTTCTTCTTGGTTTGTATTTTGGTGTTGAATTGTGTAAGTCCTTTATATATGTGGTTGTTAATCCCTCATCAGATATGTCATTTGCAATTATCTTCTCCCATTCGGTAGGTTGTCTTTTAGTTTTGTTCCCTTTGCTGCGGAGCAGCTTTTTGTTTTGATGGAGTCCTACTAGTTTATTCTTGCTTTTGTTTCCCTTGCCTCAGGAGACGTATCTAGAAAACTTGCTACAGCCAATGTCAAAGAAATTACTGCCTGTGTTGTCTTCTAGGATTTTTATGGCTTCAGGTCTCACATTTAGATCTTTAATCCATTTGTTCATTTTGTAAGAAAATGGTCTGTAGATTTTGCATGTAGCTGTCCAGTTTTCCCAGCACCATTTATTGAAGAGACTATCTTTTTCCCATTGCATATTCTTGCCTCTTTTGTCATACATTAATTGACCATGTAATCATTGGTTTATTTCTGGGCTCTCTGTTCTGCCCCATTGATCTGTGTCTATTTTGTGCCAGTACCATACTGTTTGATCACTACGACTTATAATATAACTTGAAGTCTAGAATTGTGGTATCTGCAGTTTTGTTTTTTCTTTTTCAAGATTATTTTGGCTATTTGGGGGTCTTTAATGGTTCCCTATAGGTTTTAGGATTTTTTTTCTAGTTCTGTAAAAAATGCTGTTGGTAATTTTTTTTTTTTTTAGATTGTATTTATTTATTTGACAGAGAAAGAGAGAGACAGCACAAACAGGGGGAGCAGCAGAGGGACGGGGGAAACAGGTCCACCACTGAGCAGGGAGCCCGACCCAAGGCTCAATCCCATGACACTGGGATCATGACCGGAGCCAAAGGCAGATGCTCAACCAGCCGAGCCTCCCAGGTGCTTCTGCTGTTGGGATTTTGATAGGGATTGCATTCAGTGTCTAAACTGCTTTGAGTACTATGGATATTTAACAATATTTGTTTTCCCAATCCATGAGTATGGAATATATTTCCATTTGTTTGTGTCATCTTCAGTTTCTTTCATCAGTGTTTTAATTTTCAGTATAGGTCTTTTACCTCCTTGGTTAACTTTATTCCTAGGTATTTTATTATTTTTGGCACAATTATAAATGGGATTGTTTTCTTAATTTCACTTTCTGCTGCTTCATTATTAGAGTATGGAAATGCAAGAGATTTATGTTTATTGGTTTTGTATCCTGTGACTTTACTAAATTCCTTTATCAATTCTAGTAGTTTTGTGGTGGAGTCTTCAGAGCTTTCTATATATAGTATCATGCCATCTGCAAGTAATGAAAGTTTTACTTCTTCCTTACCAAGGTGGATGCCTTTTTTTGTTGTTGTTGTCTGATTGCTATGGCTATGACTTCTAGTACTATATTGAATAAAAGTGGTGAGAGCAGACATCCTGTCTTGCTCCTAATCTTAGGGGAAATCTTTTAGTTTTTCACTATTGAGTATGATGCTAACTGCGGATTTTTCATAATTGGCCTTTATTATGTTGAAATCTGTTTCTTCTAAACCTAAATCTGTTTCTTCTAAAACCTTTTGTTGAGGGTTTTTATCATGAATGGCTGTTGTACTTTGTCAGATGATTTTTCTGCATTTATTGAAATGATCATATGTTTTTTGTCCTTTCTCTTGTTGATGTGATATATCATGTTGATTGATTTGTGAATGTTGAACCACCCTTGCATCCCAGGGATAAATCCTACTTTATCATGGAGAATGGCTTTGTTAAGATATTGTTGGATTCAATTTACTAATACTTTGTTGAGGATTTTTGCATCTATTTTCATCAGAGATACTGGCTGTAATTCTCTTTTCTTGAGTGTCTTTATTTGGTTTTGGTGTCAGGGTAGTGACGGCTTCATAGAATGAATTTGGAAGCTTTCCTTTCTCTCCTGTTTTTTGGAATAGTTTGAGAAAAAGAGGTTTTAACTCTTTTTTAAATGTTTGGTAGATTTCACCTATGAAGCCATCTGGTCCTGGACTTCTGTTTGTTGGGATTTTCTGGAATTTCCTTGCTTGTAATCAGTCTGTTCAAATTTCCTATTTATCCCTGATTCAGTTTTGGGAAGTTGTAAGTTTCTAGAAATTTATCTGTTTCTCCAGGTTTTTCAATTTGTTGGCATAGAATTTTTCATAATATTCTAGTATAATCCTTTGTATTTCTGTTATTTTGGTTTTCATTTCTTCTCTTTCATTTCTGATTTTATTGATTTGAGCCCTGTCTTTCTCTCTTTTGTCAGCTCTATCAAGATCCAGTTTTGTGGATCTTTTCACAGAATCAGCTCCTGGTTTTGTTGATGTGTTCTGTTTTTCTTTTGTTTTTTTGTTTGCTTGTTTGTTTGTTTTGTTTTGTTTTGTTTTGTTTTTTAGTTTCTATTTCATTTCTTTCTGCTCTAATCTTTATTTTTCCCTTCCTTCTACTCTTTCTGAGTTTTGTTTGTTCTGGTTATTGTTTGCTCCTTTAGATGTAAGGTTAGGTTATTTACTTGCAACTTTTCTTGCTTCTTGAGGTAGATGGGTAATGCTATAAACATTCCTCTTAAAGCAGCTTTTGCTGCATCCCAAAGATTTGGGAGCATCGTGTTTTCATTTTCATTTGTCTCCATGTATTTTTTAATTTGCTCTTTTATTTCTTGGCTGATCCATTCATTATTTAGTAGCATGTTTAGTAGCCTGCAACTTCCATGTATTTGTATTCTTTCTAGATGTTTTCTTCTGGTTGATTTCTAGTTTCATAGTGTTGTGTTCAGAAAAGATGGTATGACATTGATCTTTTAAATTTATTTAGACTTATTTTATAGCTTCACATGGGATCTATTCTGGAGAATGTTCCATGTACACTTGTAAAAAAAAAAAAGTGTGTATTCTGCTGTTTAGGATGGAATGTTCTGAACATATCTGTTAGATCTATCTGGTCTAGTGTATCATTCAAAGTACTGTTTTCTTACTGATTTTCTGTTTGGGTGATCTACCAGTTGATGTAAGTGGTAGGTTGCAATCCCCTACTATTATTGTAGTACTATCTACTACTTCCTTAAACGTTCATTAGCTAATTGCTGCTTTATGTAGGTGGGTGTTCCAACGTTGGGTGCATATGTATTTACAGTTGTTAAATGTTCTTTTTTTTATTTGTTTATTTTCAGCATAACAGTGTTCATTGTTTTTGCACCACACTCAGAGCTCCATGCAGTACGTGCCCCCCATTACCCACCACCTGGTTCCTCAACCTCCCACACCCCCACCCCTTCAAAACCCTCTGGTTGTTTTTCAGAGTCCATAGTCTCTCATGGTTCATGTCTCCTTCTAGTTTCCCTCAACTCTCTCTCTCCATATCCCCATGTCCTCTGTATTCTTTGTTATGCTCCACAAATAAGTAAGACCATATGATACTTGATTTTCTCTGCTTGACTTATTTTGCTCAGCATAATCTCTTCCAGTCCTGTCCATGTTGCTACAAAAGTTGGATATTCATCCTTTCTGATGGAGGCATATACTCCATTGTGTGTATGGACCATATCTTCCTTATCCATCATCCGTGGAAGGGCATCTTGGTTCTTTCCACAGTTTGGCGACCGTAGCCATTACTGCAATAAACATTGGGGTACAGATGGCCCTTCTTTTCACTACATCTGTATCTTTCGGGTAAATACCCAGCAGTGCAATTGCAGGGTCATAGGGAAGCTCTATTCTTAATTTCTTCAGGAATCTCCACACTGTTCTCCAAAGTGGTTGCACCAACTTGCATTCCCACCAACTGTGTAAGAGGGTTCCCCTTTCTCCACATCCTCTCCAACACACGTTGTTTCCTGTCTTGCTAATTTTGGCCATTCTAACTGGGGTAAGGTGGTATCTCAATGTTGTTTTAATTTGAATCTCCCTGATGGCTAGTGATGATGAACATTTTTTCATGTGTCTGATAGCCATTTGTATATCTTCATTGGAGAGGTGTCTGTTCATATCTTCTGCCCATTTTTTGATATGATTATCTGTTTTGTGTGTGTTGAGTTTGAGAAGTTCTTTATAGATCCTGCATATCAACCTTTTGTCTATACTGTCATTTGCAAATATCTTCTCCCATTCCGTGGGTTGCCTCTTTGTTTTGTTGACTGTTTCCTTTGCTGTGCAGAAGCTTTTGATCTTGATGAAGTCCCAAAAGTTCATTTTTGCTTTTGTTTCCTTGGCCTTTGAGACATATCTTGGAAGAAGTTGCTGTGGCTGATATCGAAGAGGTTACTGCCTATGTTCTCCTCTAGGATTCTGATAGATTCCTGTCTCACGTTGAGGTCTTTTATCCATTTCGAGTTTATCTTTGTGTACGGTGTAAGAGAATGGTCGAGTTTCATTCTTCTACATATCGCTGTCCAGTTTTCCCAGCACCATTTATTGAAGAGACTGTCTTTTTCCCACTGTATATTTTTCCCTGTTAGTCAAAGATTATTTGACCATAGAGTTGAGGGTCCATATCTGGGCTCTCCACTCTGTTCCACTGGTCTATGTGTCTGTTTTTATGCCAGTACCACGCTGTCTTGGTGATCACAGCTTTGTAGTAAAGTTTGAAATCGGGTAACGTGATGCCGCCAGTTTTGTTTTTGTTTTCCAACATTTCCTTAGCAATTCGGGGTCTCTTCTGATTCCATACAAATTTTAGGATTATTTGCTCCAGCTCTTTGGAAAATATCGGTGGAATTTTGATCAGAATGGCATTAAAAGTATAGATTGCTCTAGGCAGTATAGACATTTTAACAATGTTTATTCTTCCAATCCAAGAGCATGGAACAGTCTTCCATCTTTTTGTGTCTTCTTCAATTTCTTTCATGAGTGTTCTGTAGTTCGTCGAGTACAGGTCCTTTACCTCTTTGGTTAGGTTTATTCCCAGGTGTCTTATGGTTCTTGGTGCTATAGTAAATGGAATCGATTCTCTAATTTCCCTTTCTGTATTTTCATTGTTAGTGTATAAGAAAGCCACTGATTTCTGTACATTGACTGTGTATCCTGCCACTTTATTGAATTGTTGTATGCGTTCTAGTAGTTTGGGGGTGGAGTCTTTGGAGTTTTCCATATAAAGAATCATGTCATCTGCGAAGAGAGTTTGACTTCTTCCTTGCCAATTTGGATACCTTTTATTTCTCTTTATTGTCTGATTGCCATTGCTAGGACTTCTAATAGTATGTTGAACAAGAGTGGTGAGAGTGGGCATCCTTGTCGTGTTCCTGATCTCAATGGGAAGGCTGCAAGCTTTTTCCCATTGAGGATGATATTTGCTGTGGCTCTTTCATAGATAGATTTTATGAAGTTCAGGAATGTTCCCTCCATCCCTATACTTTGAAGTGTTTTCCTCAGGAACGGATGCTGGATGTGTCAAATGCTTTTTCTGCATCAATTGAGAGGACCATGTGGTTCTTCTCTCTTCTCTTATTGATGTGTTCTATCACATTGATTGATTTGCGAATGTTGAACCAACCTTGCAACCCAGGGATGAATCCCACCTGGTCATGGTGGATAATCCTTTTAATGTGCTGCTGGATCCTGTTTGCTAGGATCTTGTTGAGAATCTTTGCATCCATATTCATCAGTGATATTGGTCTGAAATTCTCGTTTTTGGTAGGGTCTTTGCCTGGTTTGGGGATCAGGGTAATGCTGGCTTCATAAAAAGAGTCTGGAAGTAGTCCTTCTGCTTCAATTTTTTGGAACAGCATCAGGAGAACTGGGGTTATTTCTTCTTGAAAGTTTGGTAGAATTCCCCAGGGAATCCGTCAGGTCCTGGGCTCTTGTTTTTTAGGAGGTTTTTGATCACTGCTTCAATCTCGTTACTAGATATCGGTCTATTCAGGTTGTCAATTTCTTCCTGGTTCAATTTTGGGAGTTTGTAGTTTTCCAGGAATGCATCCATTTCATCTAGGTTGCTTAGCTTATTGGCATATAACTGTTGGTAATAATTTCTGATGATTGTTTCTATTTTATTGGTGTTCGTTGTGATCTCTCCCTTTTCATTCATAATTTTATTAATTTGGGCTTTCTCTCTTTTCTTTTGGATAAGTGTGGCCAATGGTTTATCGATCTTATTGATTCTTTCAAAAAACCAGCTTCTAGTTTCATTGATACGTTCTACTGTATCTCTGGTGTCTACCTCATTGATATCTGCTCTAATCTTGATTATTTCCCTTCTTGCATGTGGAGTTAGTTTGATTTGTTGTTGATTCTCCAGTTCTTTAAGGTGTAGAGACAACTGGTGTATTCTGGATATTTCAGTTTTTTTGAGGGAGGCTTGGATGGCTATGTATTTCCCCCTTAGAACCTCCTTTGCTGTATCCCATATGTTTTGGACCGAAGTGTCTTCATTCTCATTGGTTTCCATGAATTGTTTCAGTTCATCTTTGATCTCCTGGTTGATCCAAGCATTCTGAAGCAAGGTGGTCTTTAGCTTCCAGGTGTTTGAGTTCCTTCCGAACTTTTCCTTGTGATTGAGTTCCAGTTTCAAAACATTGTGATCGGAGAATATGCAGGGAATAATGTCAGTCTTTTGGTATCGGTTGAGTCCTGCTTTGTGACCCAGTATGTGGTCTATTCTGGAGAAGGTTCCATGTGCACTTGAGAGGAATGAGTATTCTGTTGTTTTAGGATGGAATGTTCTGTATATGTCTATGAAGTCCATCTGGTCCAATGTTTCATTCAATGCTCTTATTTCTTTATTAATTTTCTGCTTCGATGATCTATTTCTGAGAGAGGCATATTAAGATCTCCTACTATTATTGTATTCATAGCAATATGACTATCTTGATTAATAGTTTTCTTATGTAATTGGGTGCTCCCATATTGGGGGCTTAGATATTCACAATTGTTAGATCATCTTGGCGGAAATAATCACTTAATTCTCATATCCTCCCATCAAAGAACATTTAACACAACTGCTCAAAACAGAATGTCAAATCAGGTAAGTGAATTGATCACCCCTTTCCAGTACAGTTTCATGAATAATGGAGCTGTATCTTAAATCAAAAGATCGTTTTCTATTCCAGACTCACAGGGTAAAACCATTATACATAATGGATCAAATTAATTGAATTATTACCTGTAAATTTACCAGTAATGGTTTGCACCGAGTTAGCTAATCATTGTCAGTTGAATTAATTGTACTAATTCTATGTTCATTTTCCAAAGAAGCTATAAAATATTGCTTGTAGGGATATTCAGTAAATGCTTAGAGATAAGAGATTAAAACCATCTCTTTGGCAAATTGCTCCAAACTCTATCCTAAATTAATTCTCAAAAATTCACATATGGCAGCAGACGTTTATGCCCTTTACAAGTGGAAAAGAATTGTCCAAAGTCATATTCTTACAAATCTCATACCTACATTAGCCCCATCTTGAGGTTTTATTTCTTCTGATGTTTGTCGGTGGAGACTAGGAATTTTTAAACTAAGTGAATTCCCATTGATTTGCAAAATGTTTTGCAACCTATTATGCCAGACATAAGAATAACAGAGTTTCCTTGACCATAAAGGTGAGAAAGGATGAGGAATAAGTTTAGTTTAGAAATAAACACTTCTTTCTGAAGTTTAAGTTGGCAGAACAAGAGAAGAGTGGAGAAAACCTTAACCTGCAATCTCAATTAGTGGCCCATGGCTGCAAGACCTTTACATTCTCTTTTTTTTAAAAGATTTTATTTATTTATTTGACAGACAGAGATCACAAGTAGGCAGAGAGGCAGGCAGAGAGAGAGAGAGAGGGAGAGCAGGCTCCCCGCTGAGCAGAGAGTCCCATGCGGGGCTCGATCCCAGGACCCAGGGATCACGACCTGAGCCGAAAGCAGAGGCTTTAACCCACTGAGCCAGCCGTGTTGTGCCCAACACCTTTACATTCTTAATACACCGCTTTAACAAAATCTGTTTACTTTTATAGTTGTCTTTCTCTGTTTGACTTATTTCACTAAGCATGATACCCTCTAGTTCCATCCACGTCGTCGCAAATGGCAAGATTTCATTTCTTTTGATGGCTGCGTAGTATTCCATTGTGTATATATACCACTTCTTCTTTATCCATTCATCTGTTGATGGACATCTAGGTTCTTTCGATAGTTTGGCTATTGTAGACATTGCTGCTATAAACATTCGGGTACACGTGCCCCAGATCACTGCGTTTGTATATTTAGGGTAAATACCCAGTAGTGCAATTTCTGGGTCATAGGATAGTTCTATTTTCATGAGTGCTGTGAAGTGTGTAAACCTGGCGATTCACAGACCTGTACCCCTGGGGATAAAAATACATTATATGTTTATAAAAAAAAAATTGGAAGGGGAGGCGAACCATAAGAGACTATGGACGCTGAAAAACAACCTGAGGGTTTTGAAGGGTTGGGGATGGGAGGTTGGGGGAACAGGTGGTGGGTAATAGGGAGGGCACGTATTGCATGGAGCACTAGGTGTTGTGCAAAAACAATGAATACTGTTATGCTGAAAAAATAAAAAAAAATCTGTTTACTTTGAATGCGACAAGAATGATCAGGCATCAGCTGCATTCTTGGTGCTGTGATAGGTATAGGGGGAGAGAGACAAGTTCTAAAGTTCTTCCTTCATATAATAGTATGGATAATGGAACATATGTCAGGGAGAGTGGCTTGGGGGCTTAGGGAGCCATACATAGAGCTCTCTGGGCTCTGTTGGATCGTGGCCACCAGTAATTGCTTCTCTGGCTGGGTATGCTCCTTGTGGACAGTGACCTGCCGCCCAGCCCCATCTGACTCATTCTCAATTCATCTCTCTTAGTAGTCATCTGTTTGTGTTGCAAACACTTGACATTACATCTGTATTTTTTTTAACCACTTCTTAATTTTATCTCCCCTGCAAATTACCAATTTTACTGTTGGTGTGTTAACTTTATCTGCCCAGTTCTCTTCTAAAAATAGGATCCCACCTTCTCTCTGGAATTTCTACCCAGTGCCACATGGAAAGCCTATAATACACGGGATCTGAACTATTTCATTGCAGGAGGCCTGTGGCCTACCGTATCACACTGGGTTGGCAGTATAATCCCAAAAAACCCCATCAGCCGTCTCAGCTTTCCATCTGAAAGAGTATGAAAATGGCAGGTTCAGAGTGCTAGAAATCTTCAATAGTCTTCTGAGCTGCTCATGAGAAATCTGTGTAACGCAGGAGTGATAAGGACAGAGCAGTTCAATATGTCCTAGAGAGAGGCCGTGTTACACTCTAAATAGTCTGCATTCCATACCCCTAGCAGTTATTTTTTTCCTGAAAGCCTGGCTTATTTTTATAACACTTAACAGCTCTGAAATTGTATTATTAGTTTTCTCCTTCTTTATTGGCCTTTCCGTCCTCTTTGAATGGAAGACCGATGACATCAGGGATCCTGTTCTGTTCTCTTTCTCCACTGAACCTTTACACCTAAGACTATGTGTGATCCTTTATAAGAACTCGGGATATTCTTAAGGAAGGAAAGAAGGAATTCTGGAACCAGTTCCGTGATGTTTCCATACCTTATTATTATAAAATTAAAAGTAGGTTTACTTGAGTATATGGTAGCTTAAGTCTACCCTCATTCATTGCTGTGGGGAATGTACAATGATATAGTCACTTTGGATAACTGCTATATTCTAATAAAATTAATTCCGTGGGACCCAGAAATTCCAGTGGGTATGTAGCCAAAACAAAGGAGTACTCATATGTACAAAAAGACTTCATTAATAATAGCTCAAATTGGGAACAGCCCAGTGTCCATCAATAGAGGATTTATGAACATCTTTTGGAATATTCATATGGAGGAACAGCCATGAGAACAGACTGCAGAGAAGCTTAACAACGTAAGTGACTCTAGGTCGTTATGTGAAGCTTAAGTACCCAGACACCAAAGTCATATACTGTATGATTCCATTTACATGGAGTTCAGGAATAGGCAGATAGATATCAGCACGGGTCAGCTCCTAGACGGGGAGGGCAGGGTTGAGCAGTAGCTGGGAGGGGCAGGAAGAAACTTTCCAAGTCATGAAACTCTAGAAAAATAAGATTTGCATGTTGCTGCATGAAAAGTTTTCCTTAATATATAAAACGTAGTAGGGGAGAAATGAAGATCTATCATGTGTTTTCTGTTTCTCTACATGCAAAAATCCGCTCTAGTCTTTTTCTTTTCTTTCTTTCTTTTCTTTTTTTTTTTTTCCAACTGAGCTCAGCAGAGAAACTGCAGCCATCATTGGTTGTTTCTGAAGCCTCTCTGTTCTCCATTATGGGCAACACTTAAGACTGTGATTTTAGAATCAACTCACAGGGCTTTCTTAGCCTGACTGAGCCACCATCCTTTCTGAAGTCTCAAAGGTTTCTCTGGAAAGTACTGAATCTTTAGATACCACATGCCAGGTGATTTAAACACACAAGTTCCAACTCAGAACATCCCTGAATGTTGGAGTAGTTCGTTCCATTTCTCCGTGTGCAGTTTCTAAGGAAACACTTGCCCTGGGTGATCCAGCTAAAGGGGAAGAATGCCATATTCTAGTGCCGGAGGCTTTACCCCCAGCTCCAGAGAGAGCACATCCACTTTAAACCAGAGTCCACAAAAAGTGACGTGCCTGCACTACAGAATGGCTTGCAGGAATGATACATCCATGACTCCCAGCGGAGACCCTGAGACATGGGGGCACCAGGAGAAAGGGAGTTTCCTTTACAGTGTCATCTACAGGAGACATGCTCTAAACTGTGGGTTTTCCTTTGTCCCATTTTGGCAGTCAAATATTGATGTACAAACTGGTCAAATGAAGGGAGACATCTAAAGCAAACGCATCAACTGTTCAATAGTCATTATTCCCACGTGGATAACAGTCCTCTTTCATTATGAAGGGTTATACTAATGTTCTTTCTTCATTTTTTTAGAGGGAGAGACAGGGGCAGAGAGGAGCAGAGGGAGAGAGGGGGTTCTAAGTAGGTCCTGTTCTGAGCACAGCACAGAGCCTGACCTAGGGCTCCATCTCCCAACCCTAAGATCGTGACCTGAGCCAAAACTGGGTCTGACGCTTTACTAACTGAGCCACCCAGGAGCCCCAACATTCTGTTTAATTATTTTAATTGTGGTAAAATATGTATCCAATAAAATGCAGCTGATTCTTGAACAAAATGGGTTTGAGCTACACAAGTCCATTTACGTGCAGATTTTTTTCAATAAATATGGGATAGTGCTGTAACTGTATCTTCTCTTCCTTATAGTTTTCTTAATAACATTTTATGTAGCTTCCTTTTTTGATAAGAATACAATATATAGTTCATACATAGTACATATTTCACACAAGATATATGTTAATCAACTCTATGGTATTGGTAAGGCTTCTGGTCAACAGTAGGCTATTGGTAGTTAAGTTTCTGGGGGGTCAAAAGTTGTACTCAGATTTTGGACTGTGCAGAAGATTGGTGCCCCGAACCCCTACATCATTCAAGGTCAGCCGTGCACCATTTTCACCATTTTGAAGTGCACAGTTCATGCACTTAACTGTATTTACCTGTTGTTCACCTGTCACCACTGCTTCTAAAACCTTCGCATCACCCCACATAGAAACTGTGTACCGTTCAGCAACTGCTTCCCATTCTCCAGCCCCTAATAACCTCTAATCCACTTCCTGTCTCTGTGGAGAGCAACAGCTCTTTTTAATGTGACTTATGGGAGTTACTGATTTCTTAGAAGTAAAGCTTCACTTTAAAACCCTTGGTTCAGGATCTTGAAATTAGGGTCTTATTGCTTCCCACCCTGTCACCATAGACATTTTGCAAATAACTGAATGACTATGTCATAAAACACATTTCCAGAAGAGAAAATAACATCTTTTCTCATCTTAAAGCATTGATATTTCCCAGTAGAGAAACACTGCTCTGTCATGTATGTGTGTGAGTGAGTGTGTTTGTGTGTGTGTGTACACGTGCGTGCATTACAGGTATACATGGTACAAGGAATTGTCTCTGATTTAGAGATCTAGCAGATTCTTTGGTATGTAAAAATACATTAGTGGAAAAACTATTTCTTTGCCAAATTCTCAAATTACAAGTAAGTGTGGACAATAACACACCCACCTAGTCTTTGGTACTAAGCTATAAATAAGCAGTGTTCCTCATTCTACAGTAAGCACACGGCCAGAAGTCCTCATTATCCTCATTTCACACAGCAAGAGGGCAGGCATCCCCCTGTTACATTCCGCTGTTCCTCTTCTAACAAACTCTGTGGCATCTCACAGAGAAACAGAAGTTTTTTTTTTTTTTTTACATTTTTTTTTCCATTTTATTTATTTTTTCAGCGTAACAGTATTCATTCTTTTTGCACAACACCCAGTGCTCCATGCAAAACGTGCCCTCCCATTACCCACCACCTGTTCCCCCAACCTCCCACCCCTGACCCTTCAAAACCCTCAGGTTGTTTTTCAGAGTCCATAGTCTCTTATGGTTCGCCTCCCCTCCCCAATGTCCATAGCCTGCTCCCCCTCTCCCAATCCCACCTCCCCCCAGCAACCCCCAGTTTGTTTTGTGAGATTAAGAGTCATTTATGGTTTGTCTCCTTCCCAATCCCATCTTGTTTCATTTATTCTTCTCCTATCCCCCTACCCCCCCATGTTGCTTCTCCATGTCCTCATATCAGGGAGATCATATGATAGTTGTCTTTCTCCGATTGACTTATTTCACTAAGCATGATACGCTCTAGTTCCATCCACGTCGTCGCAAATGGCAAGATTTCATTTCTTTTGATGGCTGCATAGTATTCCATTGTGTATATATACCACATCTTCTTGATCCATTCATCTGTTGATGGACATCTAGGTTCTTTCCATAGTCTGGCTATTGTAGACATTGCTGCTATAAACATTCGGGTACACGTGCCCCTTCGGATCACTATGTTTGTATCTTTAGGGTAAATACCCAGTAGTGCAATTGCTGGGTCATAGGGTAGTTCTATTTTCAACATTTTGAGGAACCTCCATGCTGTTTTCCAGAGTGGTTGGACCAGCTTGCATTCCCACCAACAGTGGAGGAGGGTTCCCCTTTCTCCACATCCTCTCCAGCATCTGTCATTTCCTGACTTGTTAATTTTAGCCATTCTGACTGGTGTGAGGAGGTGATATCTCATTGTGGTTTTGATTTGTATTTCCCTGATGCCGAGTGACGTGGAGCACTTTTTCATGTGTCTGTTGGCCATCTGGATGTCTTCTTTGCAGAAATGTCTGTTCATGTCCTCTGGTTTAAAAAAAAAAAAACTTCTTGAACAAACAATCAAGAAGTTTTTTTTTTTTAAACCCTCCCTTCTTGCAACTCCATAATCCATTTCCAGTATTTAAAGGTGCAACAATTTACCTCTTTCTACCTGAGACAGGATCCTCCTGTTAGAATCAAAGCCTTTGTCTCGTGACAAAGGAAAGTAGCCTCATTAAAGCAAATCTCTCTGCTTCAGGATTTCATTTTTAGACACTTTGTGTTGCATATTAATGATGCCGCTTTGGGTTTCCTGTTTTGCTCTCCTCTCTGATTGGTATTTTCATCTCAGATTGACAATGGTATGATTTGGCTGTGTTGACTTGCCCCAGGGAGCAAAGAGATTAATCTACTAAAAGACAGTAACATAGGGTTGATTTCTGCTTGTTGTCAGAAATGCTCTCAGTGGGGGTTCTTTTTTCTCTCATTGTTATCACTTTTTATCAACATACTCTTATCACAACTGTTCTTTTGTGTCAAGTAGGCAAGCCGCCAACATTTCCTCATCTATTAGTTTGAATAGGAAAAGGTCTTTGTAATATTCCAAGACTGTTTCACACTCTTGTACCCTTGGTTAGTTTAAAACTTTATATTATTATAATTGAATGTGACTAGTTATTGCATCAAATCTCAATAATAATTTTAAATGTAAGATTCTTTCTTCTCCCCCAACCTCTGTCCTTCTTCCTAGTCATGTCTCAGGGGGTCACCTCAAATGGGAAACTTAATTTGCTGGGTTTAGTATTTAACAAAGCAATTGAATGAGCATTGAATTCAGGCCTCTAGAGACCTGAGTTTATTCATGCTTTGCCAAACTATAGCCTTTCCTTTTAAGGACAAAAAGCATACTAAATATTTCTTCGCCTTCGCACAGTGTGTGCACAGTTACTCTCTGTGGAAATAAGATGTGAGTATAAGGACGTACGTAATCCCCAAATGGGAAACTTTGAATGACGGAAGTGAGTTTTGATGGACACTATGTATCTATTTTGCAGGCCTTCCAAATAGGATCTAGTCTGTTTTCCTTATGCTTTCAGAATATGGATTGGTTTCTAGAAATGCTGTATGCCGTGAAATTGTCATGCATGCAGCTGTACTGTAAAGGGAGGCGTTCTGGGGGAGAGGAGAGAATTAGTTCCCATGGGCAGTTGATGCTGCCTGGGACTGTTCTCCCGTAATGAAACATTGTTTGGAGGACCAAGTAGTAAGTGAGGCAAGAATGTCTCTTATTATTAGCACTAGCGCTGGAATCGACCTGGTTTGGGAAGAATTACATCACCTGAAACAAAAGTCATTCTGGTTCATTCAGAAAGAAAGACCGAAAATGAACCGTTAGAGTATTGTCACATAGGGTTTGCAGAGCAGTGAAAATATGACCCTTTCTTTCATGAAGAAAAGAGCTTTCCAAAGGCCCCTTTCTTGGACAACGTCAGAATTCAGAGCTTAGTGACGGCATGGGAGCCTGTGTGGATGAACGTCTCCTTTACGCTCTTCCTCTGGAATACCGTCATGTCAAGGCATGGCGGGAATTAGGAAGTAGAAGCCAGGTGGAGCAGGCCAGCTTCCGAGGGACTCCTGGAGCCCAGGACCTAGTCTCCACGGCACGCACCAGTGAAACGCTCGTCCAGCGCTCGCAGAGGCTTAGTTGAGTCGTACGCAGTCGAAGAACAAAATGAGTAACACTTCACAAGGCCAGAAGCCATCTGTAGTCCCATCGCCACCCACGAGGAGCCATCTTCAGCTGCCCGT
Organism: Meles meles; assembly: GCF_922984935.1. Taxonomy (NCBI): domain Eukaryota; kingdom Metazoa; phylum Chordata; class Mammalia; order Carnivora; family Mustelidae; genus Meles; species Meles meles. The sequence continues at coordinate 14,149,498 of NC_060088.1, forward strand.
TGTCATCCACATCCGCCCAAGCCAAGATGGGTCGGTGGTGAGAATGTTCTCACCTCTGACTAGAAGTAGATAAAATGAAGAGTGGGAATGGGTCCCGCTTGTCACGTCTCCTTTTTGACTTACTGTACCGACACAAGTGACCACTCGTCCTCTGTGTCCTAATCCTTGGTATAAAATGTGCCCAAGCAGTTTTAACCAGGTTTGTGATTCCGGTGAAGACAGAGTTGGGATAGGTTGTCTGTAACCATTCAAGCTAGTCTGGAAGCCACTGGACAAACAAGATACAAATAAATGTTAAGTGATTCAGTACACACTTACTGACCACTAAATCACGGGACCGGAAGTTCTTTATAAGCAAGACGTGTCTCTTGTGTGACATTGTGTCCCTAGGAGCTTGCATTCGGGCACTGTAAGTTTATTATTATTATGGGAGCGCTGGTTGAGTGAATAACATGATACAGAAACACATAAATGAATGCTATTCTCTAGGAACCCCCAAGGTGTGTGTGGGGTGAGGTGGGTAACCAGCCTCTTGTAGTTAATATCATATCTGGGCTATGAAGGTTTGTGGTTTATAAATGGCAGACAACAGAAACAGGAGGAAGGCAATAATTCGGCAATGGGGAGTCAAGAGAGTACATGATGCCAAATTAGAAATGATTTTGAGGGTGAATAGAAGTTCATCAATGAGAGAAGGGAGGAAGGAGGCAGCTTTCCAGGCCATGTGACTGCCTGGAAATCTGAGTGTAAGTGGTTTGCTCTAGGAACCATGGTACATCTGTTGTAGTCTGACCCTAAGATTTGCAAAGGGGACTAGCTCTGTATTGAATAAAATTGCAAAATATAATCAGGATTTTAATTTTCTTAGGGCTTCATCCTTTTCATTCTGTGAGATTCCATTTTATGATATGTGGGGAGAATGCTGATTTAGGGAGCCTACCTAGGGGCTATGGATGTAATTCAGACAGGACATGACCAGAGTCTGTAGTAGAGTAGGGGAATTATTTGAATGATGAAGAAACTGAATCAAGAAAACATTTTGTAAATAGAACTGATGGAGGGAGCCCTGGAGGCTCACTTCTTAAGGCTCAGCGGGGAGTCTGCTTCTCCCTCTGCCTCTGCCTGCTGCTCCTCCTGTGCTTATGATCTCTCTCTTTCTCTTAAATAAATAAATAATAAATAAAATCTTTAATCTTTTTTTTTTTTTTTAAAGAAGACTATATGAGTTTTTGTCTCCTACTAGCCGTGTATGGAGCCTATGAATCACCGTTTCTCCACGTGGATGGTGCTGGTGGGCTAATAATAATTCTTTCACAGCTCTGCTCACCTAGGTCACAGTGAGAATTATGTGTGTCCTCAGATACACTAGCCAGATTGTTGACAATGAAATGCATCACTTTCCACTAGTAGAGAGGAAAACAGGAAGTTTAAAAAATATTAGAACAGTTGAGAAGAAATATCATGCTGAACTTAGACAACGTAAATGTTTCTCAGCTTAGGGGTGAATGGAATGTTCTAGAATTGTCTCTTAGGCCCCCATTCTCATCTAAAACATTTACTAGCATTTTGCTAATGATGCCACTATTCGTGCTGTGCCTAAGCTCATGAGGTATGAAAGTATAACACACTCCCTGCCTCAGAGAGTGTACAGTTTCGTAGGGAGATCTTACTTTAAGCCCGTAAGAGGGTTAAATGATATCATAGAAAATAAAAAAGAGTTCAGGACCACAATAGTCCCATTTCCATGAGGCATTGTACGATAATAGTCCCACGAGTTCCCAAGGCCGATGACGCTCATGACAAAGGAGGACAAATGGGATGGGGTCTGAAGGGAATGGAAGATTGGATTGTTCCAGCAAAGTCGGGGAAGGGTTCTAGGAATTTCGGAAGATGGGAATACAATTCCAAAGGAGAAAACTCGACACCTTTTTTCAGCTTTACAGACCTATAATTGACAATGGAAATGTAAGATACCTGAAGTCTACAGTGCCGTGGTTTGGTGCATGTGTACACGCACTGTGAAAGCCTTACCTCCTCCCCAGTGGAGTAGCAAGCACATCGACTGCCTCAGGACCTCACATATTCCCTCCTCCTTCCCTCCCTCCCTCCCTCCCTCCCCACTCCTGTCCTGTCTTTTCTTTTTCTTTCCTTTTTTGTTAGCGGGGTTACTTTACTCTCTTATCCGACTTCAGTCACACAGCTGCAGCACCAAGCTCCGTACCCGCTTCCCAGGCCGTACTCCTTTCCTACCTGAAAGTTCGTGCACTCGCAGCCACCTCTTCCTCTTTCCATCCCTCTGCTCCTGGAAACCACCTTGCTCCTCTCTGTTTCTGTGACTCCGGCCTTCTCCTTTTTGTCTTTTGAGAATCCACATATAAATGAGATCTTGCAATATTTGTCTTTCTCTGTCTGGCTTCTCTCACTTAGCGTAATGCCCTCAAGGTCGGTCCATGTTGACCCAAAAGGCAAGATTGCCTTCTTTTTTAAGGTTGAATGAACCAAAAACTTTGGAAAAGTGCAATTAAACCTTTGTTCCCTTGGATCTAAGGATTGAGTTTTTGGTTTTGTTTTGTTAAGATTATGTATTTACTTATTTGAGAGAGAGAGAGAGGGAGCTCACAAGAGCATGAGCAGGGGGAGGGGCAGAGGGAGAAGGAGAAGCAGACTCCCCGCTGAGCAGGGAGCCCAAGGACTGGAATCATGACCTGAGCCAAAGGCGGACACTTAACTGACTGAGCCACCCAGGTGCCCCAGGATTGACTTCTTTTAAGATCTAGGTTCTGGGAGTTGAAAGCGCTAGGAAGAGAAGGAACACACTGGAGTTAAGGGGTGAGGAGCACTGATCTTGGTGGACATGAGTTTATGAGACTGCTCTTTTCTTGTGGGCTGGATTTCAGGTAATGGTGAGAAGGAAAATTTAAGAAGAGAGATGGGATGCAGAGGGAAGGAAACTTGGAAGCATAGTGTGGCTAGGTGATTGTAAGGCTAGATAAAATGGGTCATCATGAGAAGTTAGTGTTCAAGGGTCAGGAAGAACAGAAATAACAGTGCAAAGACAAGGGGTACCTGGGTGGCTCAGTCCGGTAAATGTCCACCTTCAGCTCAGGTCATGATTCCACTGTCCTGGGATCGAACCCGTATGGGGCTGCCTGCTCAGCAGAAAGCCTGCTTCTCCCTATCTCTCCATGTCCCCTCCCCCAACTTGTGCTCTGTGTTTCAAATAAATAATAAAATCTTTTTAAAAATAATGCAAAGACAAAAGTATCGTTTTTACGGATTTAATAATTTTGCCTTGTGCTTACCATGGCCATCACCATGATTGCCGCTGAAATGGGTAAAGGTTCCCCCCATGGAGAGAACAGAAGGAAGGTACTGTGCCATATATTTATAGGTCTTTGCAAATTTGCATGTGCGCACCTGTTGAGGAAATTACGGTAGAGTATCGTATATATTTGCATGCCCATGGCCACTAAGTAAATTATGAAAATGCATCAGAGAACAGCCACCAGAGAGTTCAAAAGGCTACTTCTCCCCTTCTCCACTTGCCCTCAGAAAGCTTTGTTGGTCATCTTTAGGGCAGCAGGTATTCGTTTGCAAAATAAATAAAGCAGAGAAAAGTGTCACTTTTCCGTCTGGATCGTATTTCATAATAACAAGGTAGTCAAGATGGAAAGTTATTCTTTGTGGAGAATCACATGAATAAATGAAGAAAGAATAGTAGAATTAGAATGTCTTGCTTTGCCACAATGAACATTGGCGGCTGCTGAAACCTTTAGGTGAGAGATCAGGGGGCCACTTCCTAGGTTTCATCAGCGTCCCCTCCAGGAGGGCAGGTCAGTCTTAGCAATATTCCATGTGCCTCCTGCTGGGATGCAGCCAGGACTTCCTAGCACCCCCAAGGAAATAGTCTTGCCAAAAAATTTAACCGTGAATCTAGTCAACTTTCTGGAGCTAATCATCACTTTTATACAAATACATGCCAGAAAGGAGCATGTTAAAAATGACTGCAGTATTGGGCGCCTGGGTGGCTCAGTGGGCTAAAGCCTCTGCCTTTGCCTCAGGTCATGGTCCCAGGGTCCTGGGATCGAGTCCCACATCGGGCTCTCTGCTCAGCAGGGAGCCTGCTTCCCTTCCTCTCTCTCTGCCTGCCTCTCTGCCTACTTGTGATCTCTGTCTGTTAAATAAATAAATAAAATCTTAAAAAAAAAATAACTGCAGTATCAACCTTCAACACCTAGAATGTGGGACACTTTGTAGGAAAAATAACTCCCGATTCTTAAAGAAATCAATGACAAGGGAAGGGAAGAGGCTGGGGGAGCTCCCACAGATGGAGACAAAGGCAGGACCAGTTGCAGGAATCCTGATTCAAACACATGAGCAGCAGAAAGGTCATCTTTTTGCAGAAAGTCAAGGATATATTATAGGATATTATAGGTATTATAGGATATCATGGAACAGCCATTCATTTAGTTTGGTGTAATATTTGTGTTGTGGTCACGTTGTGTAAAGCCCTTATTTGTTAGAGATATACCGTGAAGGAGTTCCAGGCAAATGATGAAGTCTTGACCGACTGTTCCTTTTTGCCTGGGACTGACTGGATTTCTGAGACACGGGCTTTCAGCGTTGACATCGGGACAGTCCAGAGCAAATAGGGACAGTGAGTCAATGATGTCTGAGAGTTTTTTAAAAATGTTTCACCAAAGGAAAAATACCTGAGTGGGGCCTCGGAAAATGTTGATGGTAGACTGAGCACTGAATACCTGGGAGTTTATCATCCTAGTCTGTCTCTTGTGGGCTGTTTGACAATTTCTATGGTAATAAAAAATAATAATTAAATGACTTCCACTTTCAGTAACATTTTGGAATTTGAAGGTTGTATTTTCTCATTGTCTGGGGAATCAAGGAGTCAAAATGAGAAGGAATCCGGGGACTTTGCAGGGACAGTGACCTCCACTCCAAGTTTGTGTTACGGTGAGAACTTTTGGCAGAGAAGCCTAAAACTGGAGTGATTTCTTCCTAGCTGAGTCCTATGTATTCAAACCCACTGAACACATCATGCAAAAGGCATCTTTACCTTCTATATGACAGCAAGCTCAAGAACAAATTTATTTATTCATTAATTTTTTTTTAGATTTTATTTATTTATTAGAGAGAGACATATTGACAGAGACAGCGAGAGGGCACACGCAGGGAGGAGAGGAAGAAGCAGGCTCCCGCTGAGCAGGAAATCCCTAACCAGGGGCTCCATATCAGGACTCTGGGATCATGATCTGAGCTGAAGGCAGATACTCAACCGACTGAGCCACCCAGGAGCCCCGAAAAAGAATTTGTTTTCAGAGACGGTTATTTGTATCTGAGATTTGGTGTGAGCCCTCACTGGAAATACAGAGCTGGGATGCTGATACAGCATATTTCCTGAAGGAGCTCTACCAACGACAAGTTAATTCTGTGGAGCTAACCCTGAAGAGGGTAGCAAGTGGGGATTTCTGAGAAAACAATGGGATCTTTTGAGTTCAAATGGCAGGTAAATGCACAGGGCCAATTTGGAAAGGAAATAGAGAGTCCTGTCCCAGAGCCTACTGTGGGATGAGTGTTTCGATTATACATCCTGAAAGAGAGGGCTCAGGGCAAGGGCACCTCTGTAATGTTAAAGAGGTAACATACAATGGTGGCAGGAGAGGACAGTCAGCCCCAAGTCTCTTCACTTTCTCATTGGATAGAAGTTGACACTGTATTGCTTTAGAAAAATCCTTGAAGCTGACTTTCTTCAATAAAGAGGGTGTGAGAAGAGTGAAAGGAAGCAAAGCAGTGAGGCCTGAAAATGGCAGAGGCAAGACAGAGGAATTCTGGACGAGAACACACAGCCTGCTCCCTACGGGGCCTGCATGGGAGGCCTGTCCTGGCCTGTGTTCACAGATCTACCTCATCCGAGGACCTTCTACACCGAGGCAGGCTTGTGGAAGGGCTCAGGTGGGATTCTCCAGGCCACCGATGGTTGCAGACCAGTGTTCTTGGAATTCGGTCATTCCAGCTTGCGTGGTGGCTGTGCACATTCAGATGCACTTGAGAGACACATATGTGTCCATCCCAAAGCCTCCACACTGACCCGGACACCACGTCTACTTCAGGTGCAGGAAACCACACACCATTAGGTCACAACAAGGTGGCAGGGGAGAGTAGTGATGTAAGCCTTTTATCTGAAGCTGCCCGTGGTGCCCTAGGACAGGAAGTGTTGGGATTCCAGATCCCTTATCAGAAGCAGCCAGCTTTGCTGTAATTCGCTGACCAGAGACTCCTTGAAAGTGCAGTGAATGGGATAAAATATGAGCCTTGATCCATGATGGCTTGTAGGTGAGAGTAGCCGGGCTTTTGCTTCTGGGATCTCTGCATTTAATAGAAGATGTTACATGTTGAAGGAGCTCCGGAAGCAGGTGTTGCCTTCCAAAGACTAGTTTGGGGGTTTAAGTATCCACAGCACCATCACCAGGCAGTCTGGACAATTCCTAGACAAGCACCAGCAACTGGGGAAAAGCTTGCACAGAGGAAACACCGACCTATTATTCACCACCACCACCATCACCGTCACCATCATCACCATCATCACAATCACCATCACTGTCATCATCATCACCATCACCATCATCATCATCACCATCATCATCACCATCATCATCATCACCATCATCATCACCACCATTATCATTGTCACCATCATCATCATCATCACCATCACTGCCATTATCATCACCATCACCACCATTATCACCATCAACATCACCACCATCACCATCATGATCATCACCATCACCATCATTGTCACCATGATCATCATCACCACCACCATCATCATCACTGTCATCAACATCATCATCATTATCATCACCATTATTGTCATCACCACGACCATCATCATCATCATCACCATCACCACCATCATCATCATCATCACCACCATCTTCACCATCATTATCATCGTCACCATCATCATCATCACTGTCATCAACATCATCATCATTAAGACCATCACTCTCATCATCACCATCACCACTGTCACCATAATCACCACCATCATCATCATCATCACCACCATCACCATCACCATCATCAGGACTAGAAGAAATCAATTTGTAGAGGCTCTAGGCCAGAACTACAAATAAACAGGGAACTCAGAATGGAAGGCATCCAGTGCCAGCTATATCCAAGCAAATGAGAGCATGCTCAGAGCACGGTGAGAGGAGCAGATGTGGAGCCAGTGTAGGATGGAGAGCCAGGAAGAGGAGGGGGTGGCAGAGGGCTCTGGTACCCTTCCTCTCTGGCCAGCTGACTGCCTGGCCAGGCCAGGAGGGGCTCTTGAGTTTCAGAGCAGGCATGACTTGCACAGGGGAGCCTTCCACCCTCAGCAGCCTTCTCCAGATGTCTCTGCTCAGCTAGACTTCATGTTTCCTGGAAGAAGGAGAAAATGTACCCAAAGGCAGCATGCAGGACTAGTGAGTGCCTGTGGGAATTACAAAAAGGCAGACGTTTGCTGAAATCCCAGATTCACCCTTATTTGCTCTGTGACCCAAGTCTCAAAACTCACTCCTCAACCCCTCTGTTTCTGCACCTTAAAATGAGCATAATAGAGTAAAATTTCCAAGTTCTTTATGTTAACTAATTGAGATAGTAAAGCACAGACGTCTGTGTGCTAAAAATTCTTTTACTGAATAGTTAACAATAATATATAAAATCTAGTTTTGAAGGGAGATATCATGGATATAAAATTGTCCCCCGAAAAAGATGTGATTTGCTGATATTCCATTTGAAGGGGCAGCAAAGTATAGAAAGAAAGGCTCCAAAGCTAGAAAATCCTTAGTTTCCTTACGGCCAGCCTATTTGTGGAAGGATTCATACACGACATACCCATTTGAAAGAAGATCCTAATTAATCAGCACTAACAGCTGAGTGATCGTTGATTGTTGTTACTGTTGTGTTTTGTTTTACTTTATTTTATTTTATTCTTTGGCTGTTGTTACTGTTTTAATGAGCCCCTCTATGTGACACATGGTCTGTGAGGGACTTCCACGGGCTCTTTCATTATTGAGAACTAGGTAAGTGAAATTATGTCTGTTTTTAGAGAGGAACAGACTAAGTGAGGCACTGAGATTTTTTTTTTTTTTTAATGTCTACGAAATTCACACAACTTGGTAAGAGCAGCACATGAGGTCTGGCTGGCTTCACAGATACCTTTTCAGATAAACTCTGACATCCTCAGAGTGTATACAATTTTTTGTTCTGCACAATCAGTTATGGAATATGTGGTCTTCTCTTAAATGCATGTGTAGTTCTCATGAAATATATAAATGACTGCGAATAGTCATCTTTGTTTTAGTCCTCTGAGTCAGTTTATTGGGCTCAGGTAAAATTACATAGTTTCTTTTTTAAAGGGAAAAAAAAGCCATAATATTCTGATACTATGTGCTGGTTTTCAGATTTCACATTTAATTTTTTTCTTCATTTTTTCCTTTTGACTCTGTCCATATAAGTGTAGGCAATCTACCTATACGATGCTGTGTTAATAAATAAGGAAGAAATTAAGAATTGTGCACTACTTTTAAAGTGGGGAAGATGAGTTACGTATCTAAAGTAGAAACAGAATTTCCTGATTTAAACATTGTACCTGTTGTCCATACTGATTTTCAAGTTCCCTGTGCCCCATTGGTCACTATAGAAACACCCGTTTTCCTTCTGTTTGGGGATATCTTGGAATTAAAGAATGGACATAGTGCCATCTTGTGTTGCCTTCCTTTAAAGTTGTTCAACTGCCCTCAGGAAGAATCGAAATAAATCTTCAAATTCCCAGCCCTTGGGTTTCACTAAGTAGGGAAATCTCTTAATCTCAGGTAAATGCCTTCCTCTGCTCTTCAGAAGAAGGGGATTATAAATATGTCTTAAATTCATTTAATGCATATTTAAATTAAAAAATCCAAAAAGTCTTTGCATGATCATTTCTCTGCATGCAGAAAAATTACACTTTAAGTCTGGTGGTACAGTTTTTCACCTCGATCTCATTGCATCAAAATATTATTTAGTTACTCCAGGAACGTGGGTATTCTTTTGTTTTTTTTTTTAAATTTTTTTTTAAATTTGTTTATTTACAACATAACAGTGCTCATTGTTTTGGCATCACACCCAGTGCTCCATGCAGTACATGCCCTCCCATTTACTCACCTCCCAACCCCTGGTTCCTCAACCTCCCAACCCCCCACCCCTTCAAAACCCTCTGGTTGTTTTTCAGAGTCCATAGTCTCTCATGGTTCATCTCCCTCTCCAGTTTCCCTCAACTCCTTCTCCTCTCCATTCCCCACGTCCTCCATGTTATTTGTTATGCTCCACAAATAAGTGAGGCCATATGATACTTGACTCTCTCTGCTTGACTTATTTCGCTCAGCATAATCTCTTCCAGTCCCCTCCATGTTGCTACAAAAGTTGGGTATTCATCCTTTCTGATGGAGGCATAATGCTCCATTGTGTATATGGACCACATCTTCCTTATCCATTCGTCCGTTGAAGGGCATCTTGGTTCTTTCCACAGTTTGGCGACCGTGGCCATTGCTGCAATAAACATTGGGGTACAGATGGCCCTTCTTTTCACTACATCTGTATCTTTGGGGTAAATATCCAGCAGTGCAATTGCAGGGTCATAGGGAAGCACTATTTTTAATTTCTTCAGGAGTCTCCACACTGTTCTCCAAAGTGGCTGCACTAACTTGCATTCCCACCAACAGTGGAAGAGGGTTCCCCTTTCTCCACATCCTCTCCAACACACGTTGTTTCCTGTCTTGCTAATTTTGGCCATTCTAACTGGTGTCAGGTGGTATCTCAATGTGGTTTTAATTTGAATCTCCCTGATGGCTAGTGATGATGAACATTTTTTCATGTGTCTGATAGCCATTTGTATGTCTTCGTTGGAGAAGTGTCTGTTCATATCTTCTGCCCATTTTTTGATATGATTATCTGTTTTGTGTGTGTTGAGTTTGAGGAGTTCTTTATAAATCCTGGATAGATCCTTTTGATCCTTTTGTCTGTACTGTCCTTTGCAAATATCTTCTCCCATTCCGTGGGTTGCCTTTTTGTTTTGTTGAATGTTTCCTTTGCTGTGCAGAAGGTTTTGATCTTGATGAAGTCCCAAAAGTTCATTTTCACTTTTCTTTCCTTGGCCTTTGGAGACATATCTTGAAAGAAGTTGCTGTGGCTGATATCGAAGAGGTTACTGCCTATGTTCTCCGCTAGGATTCTGATGGATTCCTGTCTCACGTTTGAGGTCTTTTATCCATTTCGAGTTTATCTTTGTGTACGGTGTAAGAGAATGGTCGAGTTTCATTCTTCTACATATCGCTGTCCAGTTTTCCCAGCACCATTTATTGAAGAGACTGTCTTTTTTGCATTGAATATTTTTTCCTGTTTTGTCAAAGATTATTTCACCATAGAGTTGAGGGTCCATATCGGGGCTCTCCACTCTGTTCCACTGGTCTATGTGTCTGTTTTTATGCCAGTACCACGCTGTCTTGGTGATCACAGCTTTGTAGTAAAGCTTGAAATCGGGTAACGTGATGCCGCCAGTTTTGTTTTTGTTTTTCAAAATTTCCTTAGCAATTTGGGGGTCTCTCCTGATTCCATACAAATTTTAGGATTATTTGCTCCAGCTCTTTGAAAAATACCGGTGGAATTTTGATTGGAATGGCATTAAAAGTATAGATTGCTCTAGGCAGTATAGACATTTTAATAATGTTTATTCTTCTGATCCAAGAGCATGGAACGGTCTTCCATCTTTTTGTGTCTTCTTCAATTTTTTTCATGAGAGTTCTGTAGTTCCTCAAGTACAGGTCCTTTACCTCTTTGGTTAGGTTTATTCCCAGGTATCTTATGGTTCTTGCTGCTCTAGTAAAGGGAATCGATTCTCTAATTTCCCTTTGTGTATTTTCATTGTTAGTGTATAAGAAAGCCACTGATTTCTGTACATTGACTTTGTATCCTGTCACATTACTGAATTGCTGTATGAGTTCTAGTAGTTTGGGGGTGGAGTTGTTGGAGTTTTCCATAGAAAGAGTCATGTCATCTGCGAAGAGAGAGAGTTTGACTTCTTCCTTGCCAATTTGGATACCTTTTATTTCTCTTTGTTGTCCGATTGCCGTTGCTAGGACTTCTAATAGTATGTTGACAAGAATGGTGAGAGTGGGCATCCTTGTCATGTTCCTGATCTCAACGGGAAGGCTGCAAGCTTTTTCCCATTGAGGATGATATTTGCTGTGGGTCTTTTATAGATAGATTTTATGAAGTTAAGGAATGTTCCCTCCATCCCTATACTTTGAAGAGTTTTCCTCAGGAAGAGATGCTGGATTTTGTCAAATGCTTTTTCTGCATCAATTGAGAGCACCATGTGGTTCTTCTCTCTTCTCTTATTGATTTGTTCTATCACATTGATTGATTTGCGAATGTTGGACCAAGCTTGCAAACCAGGGATGAATCCCACCTGGTCATGGTGGATAATCTTTTTAGTGTGCTGCTGGATCCTGTTTGCTAGGATCTTGTTGAGAATCTTTGCATCCATATTCATCAGTGATATTGGTCTGAAATTCTCCTTCTTGGTAGGGTCTTTGCCTGGTTTGGGGATCAGGGTAATGCTGGCTTCATAAAAAGAGTCTGGAAGTTGTCCTTCTGCTTCAATTTTTTGGAATAGCTTCAGGAGAATTGGTGTTATTTCTTCTTTGAAAGTTTGGTAGAATTCCCCAGGGAATCCGTCAGGAACTGGGCTCTTGTTTTTTAGGAGGTATTTGATCACTGCTTCAATCTCATTATTAGATATCGGTCTATTCAGGTTGTCAATTTCTTCCTGGTTCAATTTTGGGAGTTTGTAGCTTTCCAGGAATGCATCCATTTCATCTAGGTTGCTTAGCTTATTGGCATATAACTGTTGGTAATAATTTCTGATGATTGTTTCTATTTTATTGGTGTTCGTTGTGATCTCTCCCTTTTCATTCATAATTTCATTAATTTGGGCTTTCTCTCTTTTCTTTTGGTTTAGTGTGGCCAATGGATTATCGATCTTATTGATTCTTTCAAAAAGCAGCTTCTAGTTTCATTGATACGTTCTATTGTATCTCTCATTTCTACCTCATTGCTCTCTGCTCTAATCTTGATTATTTCCCTTCTTGCATGTGGAGTTGGTTTGATTTGTTGTTGATTCTCCAGTTCTTTAAGGTGTAGAGACAGCTGGTGTATTCTGGATTTTTCAATGTTTTTGAGGGAGGCTTGGATGGCTATGTATTTCCCCCTTAGAACCGCCTTTGCTGTATCCCATAGGTTTTGGACTGAAGTGTCTTCATTCTCATTGGTTTCCATGAATTGTTTAAGTTCATCTTTGATCTCCTGGTTGATCCAAGCATTCTGAAGCAAGGTGGTCTTTAGCTTCCAGGTGTTTGAGTTCCTTCTGAACTTTTCCTTGTGATTGAGTTCCAGTTTCAAAGCATTGTGATCGGAGAATATGCAGGGAATAATGTCAGTCTTTTGGTATCGGTTGAGTCCTGCTTTGTGACCCTGTATGTGGTCTATGCTGGAGAAGGTTCCATGTGCACTTGAGAAGAATGAGTATTCTGTTGTTTTAGGGTGGAATGTTCTGTATATGTCTATGAGGTCCATCTGGTCCAATATTTCATTCAATGCTCTTATTTCTTTATTAATTTTCTGCTTCGATGATCTGCCTATTTTTGAGAGAGGCATATTAAGATCTCCTATTATTATTGTATTCATATCAATATGACTCTTTATCTTGATTAATAGTTTTCTTATGTAATTGGGTGCTCCCATATTGGGGGCATAGATATTCACAATTGTTATATCATCTTGGCGGATAGTCCCTTTAAGAATTATGTAGTGTCCTTCTGTATCTCTGACTACAGTCTTTAGTTTAATATCTAATTTATCTGATATGAGATTCACTACTCCGGCCTTCTTTTGAGGCCCATTGGCATGAAAGATGCTTCTCCATCCCTTCACTTTCAGTCTGGGTGTATCCTTAGGTTCAAAATGGGTCTATTGTAGACAACATATGGATGGGCCCTGTCATTTTATCCAATCTGCAACCCTGTGTCATTTTATGGGTGCATTTAGGCCATTCACATTGAGATGATTATTGAGAGATAGGTTTTTATTGACATCGTGTTGGCTTTGAAGACTTTCTGTCTGTAGATTGTTTCTATATTTCTGTTCAATGATATTTTTAGGATTTTTTCTCTTTTATAGGACCCCCCTTAATATTTCCTGCAGTGCCGGCTTGTGGTTGCATAGTCTTTTAAGCCTCGCCGGTCTTGGAAACTCTTTATCTCTCCATCCATTTTAAATGTCAGTCTTGCTGGATAGAGTATTCTTGGTTGCATGTTCTTCTCATTTAGTACTCTGAATATATTTTTGCCAGCCCTTCCTGGCTTGACAGGTCTCTGTGGAAAGGTCTGACGTTGTTCTAATGGGCTTTCCTCTGTACGTAAGGAGCTTCTTTGTCCTAGCTGCTTTTAAGAGGGTCTGTTGAGAAACATAATTCCTCATTCTAACTATAAGGTGTCGTGAGGACTTTCGAGAATCTAAAATCTTGGGAGGAAATCTCTCTGCCTCTAGTATATGAACGTTGTTTCCATTCGTGAGATTGGGAAAATTTTCATAGACAACTTCTTCCACTATATCTTCTAGACTTCTTTCTTTTTCCTCCCCTTCAGGGATTCCAATAATTCTGACGTTGGAACATTTCATGGCATTGTTTATTTCCCTGATTCTGTTTTCATGTCTTCTGAGCTGTTTGTTCCAGGCTTCCTCCTGATCCTTTCTCTCTATCTGTTTGTCCTCCAGATCACCAATTCTATCTTCTGTCTCAGTTACCCTAGCTTTTAGAGAATTTAGATTAGATTGGAACTCATTGAGAGCACTTTGAACATCATCCCTGGTGGCTTTCAGTTCTGCCCTAACATTGTGAACATCATCCCTGGTGGCTTTCAGTTCTGCCCTAATCAGTTCTGTTTGATCATCCATGGCTTTCTCCAACCTCGCTATTGCCTGGAAAATTGTTAGTCTGAATTCCTTTTCTGACATATTGTCTATGTTGATAGCCATTAGCTCTGTTGCAGAAGGTCCATCCTCTGAATTTTTCTTCTGTTAGGTATTCCTCCTCCTAGTCATTTTGGTAAAAGACAACTGAACAGACGCAGCTGGACTTCTCGATTGTGGTGCAGTCAATGTGCACCCTGGAACACTTCTGTGCAATCAGGATTCCCCACCCAAATGAGAGAAAAAAGAAAAGAAAGAGAAATAGAGAAGAAGAAAGAAAAAAAATGGAAAAGAAAAAAGGGAAAAAAAAGAGAGAGAGAGAGAGACAGAGAGGAAAAAAAGGGAAGATAAAAGAGAAGGCTCACCCCAAAAGGGCCTCAAGGTAAGATTTGTGAAGTATACAAACAAAAACAGACAAACAAAAAGACTGATAAAAGTATATGACAAGAGAACAAAATATATATATATATGTATATATATACATATATATACATATATGTATATATATACATATATATACACATATATATGTATATATACTTAAGTATATATATACTTAAGTTTATATATACATATATATTAATTATATATAATTAATATAATATATAATATAATATTATATATTTATTTATTTATTATATATATAATATATATATTATATATAAATATATATATCTTATATATTATATACTATATATAAATATATATATCTTATATATATTTTATATATATTATATAAATATATATATTATATATTATATAATATATAATATATAATATAATATATATATAATATAATATAATTATATATAATTAATATATATGTATATATATACTTAAGTATACATATACATATATATATGTATATATATATGCAAAAAAAAAGGGGGGGGAAGAACTTCATCAGAATGAAGCCCAAGTATCAGATTTATATATTATCAGGACAAACACAAATTCACAGAAACATTGACAGAAGGAAAAATTGCGAGAGTGGTTATAAATTCTCAGTGTGGTTGAGGAAGGTTATTTTGATTCTTCCTGAATGTATCTTGATGTTCTTGTTAAGGGACTCAATTTCCTAAGTTACAGGGGGATTAGAAACTGGTTTGCCTATAGGGGTAGCATTGATTGGAGAAAGGGGATTACCTTGAAGTTTAACTCTGTATGTATAGTAGAAAATAAAAATTAAAAAAGAATAAACTAGACTAAACTAAGTTAAAATTAAAAAAGAATTAAAAAATAGAAAAGCAAAAGAAAAACACGGGTGTATGTATCAAAAAGTTCAGGTTAGAAGGTTATTAAAGAATTTGATGTACCGGACATCTCAGTGTGGTGGTAAATAGGTTAAAAAATTATCTGTATGTATAAAAAAAAAAGAACCAGAATATTGGTAAAGAGTTAAAAATAAAAGTTGTATTTATGAAGTAGTGGTGGTTGTTCTCTTGTAGTCTTTTTTTTTTTTTTCTTCCTTCCTGGTTGGTTTTCTGGGGGAGGGCCTGCCACGTGGGTTTCCAGACAAGTTTGTTCCCTGAGTTAGGTCCTCCGGCTCCCCTCAAGGGTGTGGGCTCTGAGGAAACTGTTCTTTTCAGGCTTTTGTTCTCTGGGGGTTTTTGTGTTTTTTCATCTGCTTTCTCTCGCCTTGACATCTTTTGATGATTTTTGGAGGTTTAGAGGAGAGCAAACTGCACCCTGACCTCCCTCTCAGAGAGAAGCCTCAGAATGTTTTGCAAGAGCTGCTGGCAGAGTCGGTTCTGAGTCACTGTCCCTGGGGATGCAGGAGCTCCTTGTTGTACCCAAAACTAGGGCAGTGTTGGCTGTCTGGGCAGCTCCAGACCACCAGAGAGGTCTGAGCAGAGATCGCACACTGAGATTTTCCCGCTGTCCAGGGCTGGGAATGTCTGGTTTTTCAGGATGCCAGAGCTCCAGGCTAGCACCTATGAGCACCTCTCCCAAGGGAGGGTGTGGGATGCGCGCGTTTCAGGATTGCCATCTGGCCAAGTTCCCAGCCCCTCACGGGAGCCAGACCCGACTCGTTCTGGGGCGCTCTGGCATTCAGGCGCCCTGGCAGCTCAGGGATGGAGACCTGCTTTCTCCGCCACACTCTCTCTGGCTCAGCACCAGGGGAGGCTGTCCTGGGTCTGGGGACTTAGGTCCCTGACCCTAACCGCCCAGATTCCCACTATTTCCCCCCCGCGATCCTTTGCTTTTTGTTTTTGAGTGCTTTCAACCAGACTCCAAGTTAATGCTGGTCCCCAGACGCAGGGCACTCCCATATTGGGGTATTACTTTCCAATGGGTCACCTCTGGTGGCTCCCTCCCCCTTTTGTTTATCTTCCGATATCAGTCTGACGTTTCCAGTCTGCTTTACCTGCCACTGGCGTCTTCTGCTCCTGTAGAGATCCAGACGTGTATAATTCTGATCTCAGGCTGATTTCATGGGTGGTCGGAGTTCTTTGGTAGGCAATCAGCTCACTTTAGGGTACAGGTTGAAAAGGCGCCTCCTCCTACTTCCCCGCCATCTTGACTCCTTAATTCTGTTAACAAATATTTTTATCAGGGCCTCTCAAATTTATTTTTATCACCTTCTTCTCTATGGCCCAAGACTTGCTTATGCAGTCTATGTTTTTCTGATGCAGAGTGAGTATCCTGGCTGCTGCCTTAAATCATCCATCAGGCATGTGATATGTATAGGATTCACTTCAGTTGCATGGCCATGATCATTTCTGGTTTTTTGCCTCAGCATCAATTGATTCTTCCATCATTGCATTTCTTCTAGGTCTCTGTCTTCTTCTCTGAATTCGAAAAGTGCATTCTGTTTTCTACTCTGAGGGTAGTTTCTGTAGGAAGAAGTGCTCATGAGGTGCCCAAGATCTGGAATTGGAGGGAGCCTCAGGTGTGTGTCGCATGCCCTCTGGGGTTGTGTAGTGGCTGTCCACTCTCCTCAGGGGCAGTGTTCTGCAGAGGCTCTTCTTGCCTGCCATTTGGAGGGTTTGATGTCTGGACCAACTATGGTGAGGTTCAACTTGCTGGGCTCTAGTGTGCCTGCAAAAGGAGGCTTTCAACCCACTCAACATAACTAAGGCTTGCTCAAATCTGTGGTCAGGAGAGAGGATGTGGGAAGGGCTTTCTTATAGTCCCCTATGGGAGACTAAGCAACGTGGCCTGAGGAAGGCAGTCCCAACAGTGTTCCAGGGTTATGACTACGTGTTTTCAGGTTAGGCAGCTAAGTCCACTAGCTCGGTCTTATGCTGGCAGTGAGAGAGCCCTAAGTTTCTTTTGACAACACCAAGGCATCTCCACGAAGACTGCCTATCAAGAATGCACAGCAAGAACCAATAATCATACAACTGTGTTAACCTGTACTGTCTCTGATCAGGGTTTCCAGGCTCTCTGCACCTGGTTGGTTGCCAGTGTCCTCTCCAGGAGAAACACAGTGTTCTCTGTAGTCTATGTGCCATGCTTGCTGCTCAGAAATCCCAGGGCCTCGAGACCATTTGGTTTCAAGAACTCGTGCCATCCAGACCCTCTCCTTTTCTCTGCCAACAGCTATGGGTCAACATTCAACTTGTGGGTTCCCAGTGTGCTCCTCTCTCATGTACCTTTGTTTTGGCCATGGTTCCCTTCCTCTGGAGCACAAATCATCCACTTCTGCCTAAGGCATGTCTACATCCATCTCCCAGGGTCTCTGCAACTTCTCTCTTTCACAGTGGAGTGTGATTTCTAGGTTCCAGGTCCATTTAATCCATGTTTACATTGATGTCGACAGCTTACGCTTCTGCTTATGCTGAAAACAAGCACAGACCTCCCAGACCCTTCTGCCACCTCCCTGTCCTCCAATTGAACTACATACTCTTACCCAGCCATAAGGAAGAAGAATTATTTCCACTTACCACATGTGGCAGAACAGGGTGAGCATTGGGCTACATCCCATCTGTCAGTCACAGAAAGACAATTAACATACAATTTCACTCAGTCATCGAAGTGAAGAAATATGTGAAAAGGCAAGAAAAAAGGCAAAGGCAATGAGACTCTAACCAGGCACACAAAATTTGGTGTTTGTTCCAAGACAGGTTAGTGAGCATCTGTGTCTCTAATAGAGGATTTAATGGGACATCCTTGCAGGAAATGTGGCCGAACAGGATGTAACATGAGTTTCCAAAGTGTTTGAAGGTGAATTGTGTTTTGAAAAGGAGCAGCTTCATATCTCATATAATATCATTCTAAGCTTTACGTGAAACACACACACACACTCACACACACACTTAAAACAGTCCCACAGAAGTTAGGAAGCAAGTGAGGAATAGCACTCATGGAAGCAAACCTCAGAGAAAATACCATAAAGGACAAAAGCATACTGAAATCAACCAAATGGGAAAAGTTAACTCCTTACCGACTAACAATTAATTAAAGCATTCAGAACTATACTCTCCTAAATAACCTCACCTAAAAGACCCCTACACACAAGTATGCCAGCAAATCAAATAACTGAGAGAAAAGGATAAATTCTATGATACCTATCCACTACCAAGACTAGGTCATGAAACATATAAATCTGATGTCACAGGAAATGACGAAAGCGTTTGAAGCAATCCTCAACTCCTCTGAACACACAAAAAGCAGGATCAAATCAAATTCCTGGTCCACACTTTGAGACATTTAATGAAGGCAATGTTGGTTCTTCTCATCTATTCCAAAATGTAGGAAGAGGGAAGACTCTAATTTACAATGTCCAAAGACCCAATTCAGGTAAGGATCTTATAGGAAACCAATTTCTTACCATTTTACTGAGTAAGATAACAAAATTATAATTCATTTCTTTCACTTTCTTCCTTCATTTACATGTTAAATGCCCTGTTTTTCTTTTCTTTTTTATATTAATTATTTTTTTATTCGTTTATTTCTTTATTTACAGCATAACAGTGTTCATTGTTTTGGCATCACACCCAGTGCTCCATGCAGGACCTGCCCTCCCTATTACCCACCACCTGGTTCCTCAACCTCCCCCCCCTCCGACCCCGACCCTTCAAAACACTCTGGTTGTTTTTCAGAGTCCAAAGTCTCTCATGGTTCATCTCCCCTTCCAGTTTCCCTCAACTCCCTCTCCTCTCCATCTCCCCATGTCCTCCATGTTATTTTTTATGCTCCACAAATAAGTGAGACCATATGATACTTGACTCTCTCTGCTTGGCTTATTTCGCTCAGCATAATCTCTTCCAGTCCCGTCCATGTTGCTACAAAAGTTGGGTATTCATCCTTTCTGATGGAGGCATAATACTCCATTGTGTATATGGACATCTTCCTTATCCATTCATCCGTTGAAGGGCATCTTGGTTCTTTCCACAGTTTGGCGACCGTAGCCATTGCTGCAATAAACATTGGGGTACAGATGGCCCTTCTTTTCACTACATCTGTATCTTTGGGGTAAATACCCAGCAGTGCAATTGCAGGGTCATAGGGAAGCACTATTTTTAATTTCTTCAGGAGTCTCCACACTGTTCTCCAAAGTGGCTGCACTAACTTGCATTCCCACCAACAGTGGAAGAGGGTTCCCCTTTCTCCACATCCTCTCCAACACACGTTGTTTCCTGTCTTGCTAATTTTGGCCATTCTAACTGGTGTCAGGTGGTATCTCAATGTGGTTTTTTTTTTTTTTTTTTTTTTTAATTAATTAATTTATTTTTATTTGCTTATTTACAGCATAACAGTGTTCATTGTTTTGGCATCACACCCAGTGCTCCATGCAGTACGTGCCCTCCCTATTACCCACCACCTGGTTCCTCAACCTCCCACCCCACCCCACCCCCCTCCCGCCGCCCCTTCATAACCCTCTGGTTGTTTTTCAGAGTCCATAGTCTCTCATGGTTCATCTCCCCTTCCAGTTTCCCTCAACTCCCTCTCCTCTCCATCTCCCCATGTCCTCCATGTTATTTGTTATGCTCCACAAATAAGTGAGACCATATGATACTTGACTCTCTCTGCTTGACTTATTTCGCTCAGCATAATTTCTTCCAGTCCTGTCCATGTTGCTACAAAAGTTGGGTATTCGTCCTTTCTGATGGAGGCATAATACTCCATTGTGTATATGGACCACATCTTCCTTATCCATTCATCCGTTGAAGGGCATCTTGGTTCTTTCCACAGTTTGGCGACCGTAGCCATTGCTGCAATAAACATTGGGGTACAAATGGCCCTTCTTTTCACTACATCTGTATCTTTGGGGTAAATACCCAGCAGTGCAATTGCAGGGTCATAGGGAAGCTCTATTTTTAATTTCTTCAGGAATCTCCACACTGTTCTCCAAAGTGGCTGCACTAACTTGCATTCCCACCAACAGTGTAAGAGGGTTCCCCTTTCTCCACATCCTCTCCAGCACACGTTGTTTCCTGTCTTGCTAATTTTGGCCATTCTAACTGGTGTGAGGTGGTATCTCAATGTAGTTTTAATTTGAATCTCCCTGATGGCTAGTGATGATGAACATTTTTTCATGTGTCTGATAGCCATTTGTATGTCTTCATTGGAGAAGTGTCTGTTCATATCTTCTGCCCATTTTTTGATATGATTATCTGTTTTGTGTGTGTTGAGTTTGAGAAGTTCTTTGTAGATCCTGGATATCAACCTTTTGTCTGTACTGTCATTTGCAAATATCTTCTCCCATTCCGTGGGTTGCCTCTTTGTTTTGTTGACTGTTTCCTTTGCTGTGCAGAAGCTTTTGATCTTGATGAAGTCCCAAAAGTTCATTTTTGCTTTTGTTTCCTTGGCCTTTGGAGACTTATCTTGAAAGAAGTTGCTGTGGCTGATATCGAAGAGGTTACTGCCTATGTTCTCCTCTAGGATTCTGATAGATTCCTGTCTCACGTTGAGGTCTTTTATCCATTTTGAGTTTATCTTTGTGTACGGTGTAAGAGAATGGTCGAGTTTCATTCTTCTACATATCGCTGTCCAGTTTTCCCAGCACCATTTATTGAAGAGACTGTCTTTTTTCCATTGAATATTTTTTCCTGTTTTGTCGAAGATTATTTGACCATAGAGTTGAGGGTCCATATCTGGGCTCTCCACTCTGTTCCACTGGTCTATGTGTCTGTTTTTATGCCAGTACCATGCTGTCTTGGTGATCACAGCTTTGTAGTAAAGCTTGAAATCGGGTAACGTGATGCCGCCAGTTTTGTTTTTGTTTTTCAACATTTCCTTAGCAATTCGGGGTCTCTTCTGACTCCATACAAATTTTAGGATTATTTGCTCCAGCTCTTTGAAAAATATCGGTGGAATTTTGATCGGAATGGCATTAAAAGTATAGATTGCTCTAGGCAGTATAGACATTTTAACAATGTTTATTCTTCCAATCCAAGAGCATGGGACAGTCTTCCATCTTTTTGTGTCTTCTTCAATTTCTTTCATGAGTGTTCTGTAGTTCCTCGAGTACAGGTCCTTTACTTCTTTGGTTAGGTTTATTCCCAGGTATCTTATGGTTTTTGGTGCTATAGTAAATGGAATCGATTCTCTAATTTCCTTTTCTGTATTTTCATTGTTAGTGTATAAGAAAGCCACTGATTTCTGTACATTGACTTTGTATCCTGCCACGTTACTGAATTGCTGTATGAGTTCTAGTAGTTTGGGGGTGGAGTCTTTGGGGTTTTCCATATAAAGAATCATGTCATCTGCGAAGAGAGAGAGTTTAACTTCTTCCTTGCCAATTTGGATACCTTTTATTTCTCTTTGTTGTCTGATTGCCGTTGCTAGAACTTCTAATACTATGTTGAACAAGAGTGGTGAGAGTGGGCATCCTTGTCGTGTTCCTGATCTCAACGGGAAGGCTGCAAGCTTTTTCCCATTGAGGATGATATTTGCTGTGGCTCTTTCATAGATAGATTTTATGAAGTTCAGGAATGTTCCCTCTATCCCTATACTTTGAAGCGTTTTCATCAGGAACGGATGCTGGATTTTGTCAAATGCTTTTTCTGCATCAATTGAGAGGACCATGTGGTTCTTCTCTCTTCTCTTATTGATGTGTTCTATCACACTGATTGATTTGCGAATGTTGAACCAACCTTGCAACCCAGGGATGAATCCCACCTGGTCATGGTGGATAATCTTTTTAATGTGCTGCTGGATCCTGTTTGCTAGGATCTTGTTGAGAATCTTTGCATCCATATTCATCAGTGATATTGGTCTGAAATTCTCCTTTTTGGTAGGGTCTTTGCCTGGTTTGGGGATCAGGGTAATGCTGGCTTCATAAAAAGAGTCTGGAAGTTTTCCTTCTGCTTCAATTTTTTGGAACAGCTTCAGGAGAATTGGTGTTATTTCTTCTTTGAAAGTTTGGTAGAATTCCCCAGGGAATCCGTCAGGTCCTGGGCTCTTGTTTTTTGGGAGGTTTTTGATCACTGCTTCAATCTCATTACTAGATATTGGTCTATTCAGGTTGTCAATTTCTTCCTGGTTCAATTTTGGGAGTTTGTAGCTTTCCAGGAATGCATCCATTTCATCTAGGTTGCTTAGCTTATTGGCATATAACTGTTGGTAATAATTTCTGATGATTGTTTCTATTTCCTTAGTGTTAGTTGTGATCTCTCCCTTTTCATTCATAATTTTATTAATTTGGGCTTTCTCTCTTTTCTTTTGGATTAGTGTGGCCAATGGTTTATCGATCCTATTGATTCTCTCAAAAAACCAGCTTCTAGTTTCATTGATACGTTCTACTGTATCTCTCGTTTCTACCTCATTGATCTCTGCTCTAATCTTGATTATTTCCCTTCTTGCATGTGGAGTTGGTTTGATTTGTTGTTGATTCTCCAGTTCTTTAAGGTGTAGAGACAGCTGGTGTATTCTGGATTTTTCAATGTTTTTGAGGGAGGCTTGGATGGCTATGTATTTCCCCCTTAGAACCGCCTTTGCTGTATCCCATAGGTTTTGGACCGAGGTGTCTTCATTCTCATTGGTTTCCATGAATTGTTTAAGTTCATCTTTGATCTCCTGGTTGATCCAAGCATTCTGAAGCAAGGTGGTCTTTAGCTTCCAGGTGTTTGAGTTCCTTCTGAACTTTTCCTTGTGATTGAGCTCCAGTTTCAAAGCATTGTGATCGGAGAATATGCAGGGAATAATGTCAGTCTTTTGGTATCGGTTGAGTCCTGCTTTGTGACCCAGTATGTGGTCTATTCTGGAGAAGGTTCCATGTGCACTTGAGAAGAATGAGTATTCTGTTGTTTTAGGGTGGAATGTTCTGTATATGTCTATGAGGTCCATCTGGTCCAATGTTTCATTCAATGCTCTTATTTCTTTATTAATTTTCTGCTTCGATGATCTGTCTATTTCTGAGAGAGGCGTATTAAGATCTCCTACTATTATTGTATTCATATCAATATGGCTCTTTATCTTGATTAATAGTTTTCTTATGTAATTGGGTGCTCCCATATTGGGGGCATAGATATTCACAATTGTTAGATCGTCTTGGTGGATAGTCCCTTTAAGAATTATGTAGTGTCCTTCTGTATCTCTGACTACAGTCTTTAGTTTAAAATCTAATTTATCTGATATGAGAATGGCTACTCCGGCCTTCTTTTGAGGCCCATTGGCATGAAAGATGCTTCTCCATCCCTTCACTTTCAGTCTGGGTGTATCCTTAGGTTCAAAATGGGTCTCTTGTAGACAACATATGGATGGGTCCTGTCGTTTGATCCAATCTGCAACCCTGTGTCGTTTTATGGGCGCGTTTAGGCCATTCACATTGAGAGTGATTATTGAGAGATAGGTTTTTATTGACATCGTGTTGCCTTTGAAGTCTTTCTGTCTATAGATTGTTTCTATATTTCTGTTCAATGATATTCTTAGGATTTTTTCTCTTTTATAGGACCCCCCTTAATATTTCCTGCAGTGTCGGCTTGGTGGTTGCATAGTCTTTTAAGCCTTGCCGGTCTTGGAAACTCTTTATCTCTCCATCCATTTTAAATGTCAGTCTTGCTGGATAGAGTATTCTTGGTTGCATTTTCTTCTCATTTAGTACTCTGAATATATTTTGCCAGCCCTTCCTGGCTTTCCAGGTCTCTGTGGAAAGGTCTGACGTTATTCTAATGGGCTTTCCTCTGTATGTAAGAAGCTTCTTTGTCCTAGCTGCTTTTAAGAGGGTCTCTCTTGAAACAAAATTCCCCATTCTAACAATAAGGTGCCGTGAGGACTTTCGAGAATCTAAAATCTTGGGAGGAGATCTTTCTGCCTCTAGTATATGAACATTGTTTCCATTCGTGAGATTGGGAAAATTTTCATAGACAACTTCTTCCACTATATCTTCTAGACTTCTTTCTTTTTCTTCCCCTTCAGGGATTCCAATAATTCTGACGTTGGAACGTTTCATGGCATCATTTATTTCCCTGATTCTGTTTTCGTGGCTTCTGAGCTGTTTGTTCCAGGCTTCCTCCTGATCCTTTCTCTCTATCTGTTTGTCCTCCAGATCACCAATTCTATCTTCTGTCTCAGTTACCCTAGCTTTTAGAGAATTTAGATTGGACTGGAACTCATTGAGAGCATTTTGAACATCATCCCTGGTGGCTTTCAGTTCTGCCCTAACATTGTGAACATCATCCCTTGTGGCTTTCAGTTCTGCCCTAATCAATTCTGTTTGGTCATCCATGGCTTTCTCCAACCTAGCTATTGCCTGGATAATTGTTAGTCTGAATTCCTTTTCTGACATATTGTCTATGTCGATAGCCATTAGCTCTGTTGCAGAAGGCCCATCCTCTGTATTTTTCTTCTGTTGGGTATTCCTCCTCCTAGTCATTTTGGTAAGAGATGACTAAACAGATGCAGCTGGACTTATCGATTGTGGTGCAGTCAATGTGCACCCTGGAACGCTTCTGTGCAATCAGGATTCCCCCCCAAATGAGAGAAAAAAGAAAAGAAAAAGAAATAGAGAAGAAGAAAGAAAAAAAGGGGAAAGAATAAAGGAAGAAAAAAAAAAGAGAGAGAGAGAGATAGGAAAAAAAGGGAAGATATAAGAGAAGGCTCAGCCCAAATGGGCCACAAGGTAAGATTTGTGGAGTATACAAACAAAAACAGACAGACAAAAAGAGTGATAAAAGTATATGACAAGAGAAAAAAATATGTATATATAAGCAAAAAAAAGGGAAAAACCTCCTCAGAAAGAACCCCAAGTATAAGATTTATATATTGTCAGGACAGACACAAATTCACAGAAACAGTGACAGAAGGAAAAATTGGGAGAATGGTTATAGATTCTCAGTGTGGGTGAGGAAGGTTATTTTGATTCTTTCTGAAGGTATCTTGATGTTTTTGTTAAGGGACTCAACTTTCCTAAGTTACAGGGGGATTAGAAACTGGTTTGACTATAGGGGTAGCATTGATTGGGGAAAGGGGATTACCTTGAAGTTTAACTCTATATGTATAGTAGAAAATAAAAATTAAAAAAAGAATAAACTAGACTAAACTAAGTTAAAATTAAAAAAATAGAAAAACAAAAGAAAAACACGGGTGTATGTATCAAAAATTTCAGGTTAGAAGGTTATTAAAGAATTTGATGTACTGGACATCTCAGTGTGATGGTAAATAGGTTAAAAAATTATCTGTATGTATAAAAAAAAAAGAACCAGAATATTGGTAAAGAGTTAAAAATAAAAGTTGTATTTATGAAGTAGTGGTGGTTGTTCTCTTGTAGTCTTTTTTTTTTTTTTTCCTTCCTTCCTGGTTGGTTTTCTGGGGGAGGGGCCTGCCACGTGGGTTTTCAGACAATGATGTTCCCTGAGTTAGGTCCTCCCACTCCCCTCAAGGGGGTGAGCTCTTTTTTTTTTTCAGGAAACTGTTTTTTTTTTTTTTTTTCAGCCTTTTGTTCTCTGGGGGTTTTTATGTTCTTTCATCTGCTTTCTCTCGCCTTGACAGCTTTTGATGGCTTTTGGAGGTTTAGAGGAGAGCAAACAGCACCCCAGCCTCCCTCTCAGAGAGAAGCCTCAGACTGTTTTGCAAAAGCTGCTGGCAGAGTTGGTTCTGGGTCACTGTCCCTGGGGATGCAGGAGCTCCTCGTTGTGCCCAAAACCAGGGCAGCGGTGGCTGTCTAGGCAGCTCCAGACCTCCAGAGAGGTTCCGAGCAGAGATCGCGCACTGAAATTTTCCCTCTGTCCCGGGCTGGGAATGTCTGGTTTTTCCTGCTGCCAGAGCTCTAGGCTAGCGCCCATGAGCACCTATCCCAAGGGAGGGTGTGGGACACGCGTGTTTCAGGATTGCCGTCAGGCCAGGCTCCCAGCCCCTCACGGGAGCCAGACCCCACTCGTTCTCAGGCGCGCTGGCGTTCAGGTGCACTCGCGGCTCAGGGACCGAGACCTGATTTCTCCGCCGCACTCTCTCTGGCTCCGTGCCAGGGGAGGCTGTCCTGGGTCCGGGGACTTAGGTCCCTGACCCTAACCGCCCAGGTTCCCACTATTACCCCCCCCACCGCGATCCTTTGCTGTTTGTTTTTTGAGTGCTTTCAACCAGACTCCAAGTTAATGCTGGTCCCCAGACGCAGAGCACTCTCGTGTTGGGGTGTTACTTTCCGATCGGTCACCTCTGGTGGCTCCCTCCCCCTTTTGTTTATCTTCCGATATCAGTCCGATGCTCCCAGTCTGCTTTACCTGCCACTGGCGTCTTCTGCTCCAGTAGAGATCCAGACGTGTATAATTCTGATCTCAGGCTGATTTCATGGGTGGTCGGAGTTCTTTGGTTGGTAATCAGCTCACTTTAGGGTACAGGTTGAAATGGTGCCTCCTCCTACTTCCCCGCCATCTTGCTCCCTCCTCTCAATGTGGTTTTAATTTGAATCTCCCTGATGGCTAGTGATGATGAACATTTTTTCATGTGTCTGATAGCCATTTGTATGTCTTCGTTGGAGAAGTGTCTGTTCATATCTTCTGCCCATTTTTTGATATGATTATCTGTTTTGTGTGTGTTGAGTTTGAGGAGTTCTTTATAAATCCTGGATAGATCCTTTTGATCCTTTTGTCTGTACTGTCCTTTGCAAATATCTTCTCCCATTCCGTGGGTTGCCTTTTTGTTTTGTTGAATGTTTCCTTTGCTGTGCAGAAGGTTTTGATCTTGATGAAGTCCCAAAAGTTCATTTTCACTTTTCTTTCCTTGGCCTTTGGAGACATATCTTGAAAGAAGTTGCTGTGACTGATATTGAAGAGGATACTGCCTATGTTCTCCTCTAGGATTCTGATAGATTCCTGTCTCATGTTGAGGTTGTTTATCCATTTCAAGTTTATCTTTGTGTATGGTGTAAGAGAATGGTCGAGTTTCATTCTTCTACATATCGCTGTCCAGTTTTCCCAGCACCATTTATTGAAGAGACTGTCTTTTTTCCATTGAATATTTTTTCCTGTTTTGTCGAAGATTATTTGACCATAGAGTTGAGAGTCCATATCTGGGCTCTCCACTCTGTTCCACTGGTCTATGTGTCTGTTTTTATGCCAGTACCACACTGTCTTGGTGATCACAGCTTTGTAGTAAAGCTTGAAATCGGGTAACGTGATGCCGCCAGTTTTGTTTTTGTTTTTCAACATTTCCTTAGCAATTTGGGGTCTCTTCTGATTCCATATAAATTTTAGGATTATTTGCTCCAGTTCTTTGAAAAATACTGGTGGAATTTTGATCGGAATGGCATTAAAAGTATAGATTGTTCTAGGCAGTATAGACATTTTAACAATGTTTATTCTTCCAATCCAAGAACATGGAACGGTCTTCCATCTTTTTGTGTCTTCTTCAATTTCTTTCATGAGTGTTCTGTAGTTCCTCGAGTACAGGTCCTTTACCTCTTTGGTTAGGTTTATTCCCAGGTATCTTATAGTTCCTGGTGCTATAGTAAATGGAATCGATTCTCTAATTTCCCTTTCTGTATTTTCATTGTTAGTGTATAAGAAAGCCACTGATTTCTGTACATTGACTTTGTATCCTGCCACATTACTGAATTGCTGTATGAGTTCTAGTAGTTTGGGGGTGGAGTCTTTGGGGTTTTCCATAAAAAGAATCATGTCATCTACAACAAGAGAGAATTTGACTTCTTCAATCCCAATTTGGATACACTTTATTTCTCTTTCTTGTCTGATTGCCGTTGCTAGGACTTCTAATAGTATGTTGAACAAGAGTGGTGAGAATGGCCATCCTTATCATGTTCCTGATCTCAGTGAGAAGGCTGCGAGCTTTTTCCCATTGAGGATGATATTTGCTGTGGGTCTTTTATAGATAGATTTTATGAAGTTCAGGAATGTTCCCTCTATCCTTACACTTTGAAGAGTTTTAATCAGGAACGATGCTGGATTTTGTCAAATGCTTTTTCTGCATCAATTGAGAGGACCATGTGGTTCTTCTCTCTTCCCTTATTGATTTGTTCTATCACATTGATTGATTTGCGAATATGGAAACAACTTTGTAACCCAGGGATGAATCCCACCTGGTCATGGTGGATAATCTTTTTAATGTGCTACTGGATCCTGTTTGCTAGGATCTTGTAGGGAATCTTTGCATCCATAATCATCAGTGATATTGGTCTGAAATTCTCCTTCTTGGTAGGGTCTTTGCCTGGTTTGGGGATCAGGGTAATGCTGGCTTCATAAAAAGAGTCTGGAAGTTGTCCTTCTGCTTCAATTTTTTGGAACAGCTTCAGGAGAATTGGGGTTATTTCTTCTTTGCAGGTTTGGTAGAATTCCCCAGGGAATCCGTCAGGTTCTGGGCTCTTGTTTTTTGGGAGGTTTTTGATCACTGCTTCAATCTTGTTACTAGATATCGGTCTATTTAGGTTGTCAATTTCTTCCTGGTTCAATTTTGGGAGTTTGTAGCTTTCCAGGAATGCATCCATTTCATCTAGGTTGCTTAGCTTATTGGCATATAACTGTTGGTAATAATTTCTGATGATTGTTTCTATTTCCTTGATGTTCGTTGTGATCTCTCCCTTTTCATTCATAACTTTATTAATTTGGGCTTTCTCTCTTTTCTTTTGGATTAGTGTGGCCAAAGGTTTATCGATCTTATTGATTCTTTCAAAAAGCAGCTTCTAGTTTCATTGATACGTTCTACTGTATCTCTCATTTCTACCTTATTGATCTCTGCTCTAATCTTGATTATTTCCCTTCTTGCGTGTGGAGTTGGTTTGATTTGTTGTGGATTCTCCAGTTCTTTAAGGTGTAGAGACAGCTGGTGTATTCTGGATTTTTCAATGTTTTTGAGGGAGGCTTGGATGGCTATGTATTTCCCCCTTAGAACCGCCTTTGCTGTATCCCATAGGTTTTGGACTGAAGTGTCTTCATTCTCCTTGGTTTCCATGAATTGTTTAAGTTCATCTTTGATCTCCTGGTTGATCCAAGCATTCTGAAGCAAGGTGGTCTTTAGCTTCCAGGTGTTTGAGTTCCTTCTGAACTTTTCCTTGTGATTGAGTTCCAGTTTCAAAGCATTGTGATCGGAGAATATGCAGGGAATAATGTCAGTCTTTTGGTATCCGTTGAGTCCTGCTTTGTGACCCAGTATGTGGTCTATGCTGGAGAAGGTTCCATGTGCACTTGAGAAGAATGAGTATTCTGTTGTTTTAGGGTGGAATGTTCTGTATACGTCAATGAGGTCCATCTGGTCCAATGTTTCATTCAATGCTCGTATTTCTTTATTAATTTTCTGCTTCAATGATCTGTCTATTTCTGAGAGAGGCGTATTAAGATCTCCTACTATTATTGTATTCATATCAATATGACTCTTTATCTTGATTAATAGTTTTCTTATGTAATTGGGTGCTCCCATATTGGGGGCATAGATATTCACAATTGTTATATCATCTTGGTGGATAGTCCCTTTAAGAATTATGTAGTGTCCTTCTGTATCTCTGACAACAGTCTTTAGTTTAAAATCTAATTTATCTGATATGAGAATCGCTACTCTGGCCTTCTTTTGAGGCCCATTGGCATGAAAGATGCTTCTCCATCCCTTCACTTCCAGTCTGGTTGTATCCTTAGGTTCAAAATGGTTCTCTTGTACACAGCATATGGATGGGTCCTATCATTTTATCCAATTTGCAGATTTGTGTCGTGTTATGGGCACATTTAGGCCATTCACATTGAGACTGATTATTGATAGATACGTTTTGATTGCCATCATGTTACCTTTGAAGTCTCTCTGTCTGTAGATTGTTTCTATATTTCTGTTCAATGATATTCTTAGGATTTTTTCTCTTTTATAGGACCCCCCCTTAATATTTCCTGCAGTGTCACCTTGGTGGTTACATAGTCTTTCAAGCCTTGCCAGTCTTAGAAACTCTTTATCTCTCCATCCATTTTGAATGTCAGTCTTGCTGGATAGAGTATTCTTGGTTGCATGTTCTTCTCATTTAGCACTCTGAATATATTTTGCCAGCCCTTCCTGGCTTGCCAAGTCTCTTTGGACAGGTCTGACGTTATTCTAATGGGCTTTCCTCTGTTGTAAAGAATTTCTATTTCCTAGCTTCTTTTAAGAGATCCTGTCTAGAATTATAATTCTTAATTTTAACTCTCAGGTGTCGTGAGGACTTTTGAGAATCTAAAATCTTGAGGGGAACCTCTCTGCCTCTAGTACATGAATGTTATTTCCCTCATGAGATTCGGAAAATTTTCATGTAGAACTTGTTCCACTATATCTTCTAGACTCCTTTATTTTTCCTCCCCTTCAGGGATTCCAATAATTCTGACGTTGGGACGTTTCATGGCATCATTTATTTCCCTGTTTCTGTTTTTGTGGCTTCTGAACTGTTTGTTCCAGCCTTCCTCCTGAACCTTTCTCTCTGTCAGTTTGTCCTCCAGATCACTAATTCTATCTTCTGTCTCAGTTACCCTAGCTCTTAGAGAATTTATATTGGATTTGATCTCTTTGAGAGCATTGTGAACATCATCCCTGGTGGCTTTCAGTTCTGCCCTAATCAATTCCATTTTGTCATCCATGGCTTTCTTCAACCTAGCTATTGCCTGGATAATTGTTATCCTGAATTCCTTTTCCAACATATTGTCTATGTCGATAGCCATTAGCTCTGTTGCTGAAGGTCCATCCTCTGTATTTTTCTTCTGTTGGGCATTCTTCCTCCTAGTCATTTTGGTAAGAGATGACTGAACAGATGCAGCTGGATGTATCAATTGTGGTGCAGTCAAGATGCACCCTGGAATGCTACTGTGCAATCAGGATTCCCCACCCAAATGAAAGAAAAAGAAAAGAAAAGAAATAGAGAAGAAAAAAAATAAAAGAAAAAGAAAAGAGAGAGAGAGACAGGGAAAAAGGGGAAGATAAAAGAGAAGACTCAGGCCAAATGGGCCACAAGGTAATCTTTATGAAGTATACAAACAAAAACAGACAAACAAAAAGACTGATAAAAGTGTGTGACAAGAGAAAAAAATATATTATATATATATATATATACACACATACATATATATATATGTATATACATATGTATATGTATATATATGTATATATATATGTATATACATATATATACACATACATATATATATACATATATATATGTATGTGTATATATGTATATATATGTAAAATATATTATATATATATATACACACACACACATATATATATGTATGTATATATGTATGTATATATATGTATATATACATATATATGTATATACATATATACATATACATATGTATATACATATATACATATACATATGTATATACATATATATATATGTATGTATATATATATGTATATATATGTATGTATATATATATATATATATATATATATAGTTATCCTGAATTCCTTTTCCTACATATTGTCTATGTTGATAGCCATTAGCTCTGTTGCTGAAGGTCCATCCTCTGTATTTTTCTTCTGTTGGGCATTCCTCCTCCTAGTCATTTGGTAATGGATGACTGAACAGATGCAGCTGGATGTATCGATTGTGGTGCAGTCAAGATGCATATATATATATATATATATATATATATATATATATATATATGCAAAAAAGGAAGAACCTCATCAGAAAGAACCCCAAGTATAAGATTTATATACTATCAGGACAAACACAAATACACAGAAACACTGATGTAAGGAAAAGATGGGAGAGTGGTTATAAATTCTCAGTGTGGGCGAGGAAAGTTATTTTGATTCTTCCTGGATGTATCTTGATGTTTTTGTTAAGGGACTCAACTTTCCTAGGATATAGGGGGATTAAAATTGGTTTGCCTATAGGGGTAGCATTGATTGGGGAAAGGCGATTACCTTGAAGTTTAATTCTATATGTATATTAGAAAATAAAAATTAAAAAAAGAATAAACTAGGCTAAACTAAATGCAAATTTAAAAATTTTTTTAAAAATAGAAAAGCAAAAGAAAAACATGGGTGTATGTATCAAAAAGTTCAGAGTAGAAGGTTATTAAGGAATTGAGGTACTGGACATCTCACTGTGATAGTAAATAGGTTAAAAAATTATCTATATGTATAAAAAAAAAAAGAACCAGAATAGTGGTAAAGAGTTAAAAATAAAAGTTGTATTTATGAAGTAGTGGTGGTTGTTCTCTTGTCATCTTCTTTTTTTTTTTTTTTCTTTCTTTCTGGTTGGTTTTCTGGGGAAGGGGCCTGCCACATGGGTTTTCAGACAATTATGTTCCCTGAGTTAGGTCCTCCCGCCCCCCTCAAGTGGGTGGGCACTGAGGAAACCGATTTTTTCAGCCTTTTGTTCTCTGGGGGTTTTTATGTTCTTTCATCTGTTTTCTCTCATCTTGACAGCTTTTGATGGTTTTTGGAGGTTTAGAGGAGAGCAAACTGCACCCAGACCTCCCTCTCAGAGAGAAGCCTCAGAATGCTCTGCAGAGCTGCTGGCAGAATAGGTTCTGAGTCATGGCCCCTGGGGATGCAGGATCTCCTCTTTGTACCCAATACCATGGCAGTGGTGGCTTTCTAGGCAGCTCCAGATCACCAGAGAGGTTCCAAGCAGGGATCGCACACTGAGATTTTCCCATTCCCAGGCAGGGAATGCCTGGTTTTTCCAGATGCCAGAGCTCTAGGCTAGTACCTGTGCGAACCACTCCCAGGGGAGGGTGTGGGACCCGTGCGTTTCAGGATTGTGGTCTGGTCAGGCTCCCAGCCCCTCATGGGAGCTGGACCCCACATGTTCTTGGGCGCACTGGCGGCTCAGGGACCAAGACCTGGTTTCACCGCCGCACTCTCTCTGGTTCAGCGTGAGGAGAGGCTGTCCTGGGTCCAAGGACTTAAGCCCCTGTCCCTAACCGCCCTGATTCTCACAATTTCCCACCGCAATCCTTTGCTCCTTTTTTTTTTTTTTTTTTTTGAGTGCTTTCAACCAGACTCCAAGCTAATACTGGTCACCAGGCACAGGGCACTCTCATATTGGGGTGTTACTTTCCAATCAGTCACCTCTGGTGGCTCCCTCCCCCTTTTGTTTATATTCCGATATCAGTCCAACCTTCCCACTCTGCTTACCTGTCACTGGCATCTTCTGCTCCTGTAGAGATCCAGACATGTATAATTCTGATCTCAGGATGATTTCATGGGTGATCGGAGTTCTTCAGTAGGTAATAAGCTCACTTTAGGGTTGAAAGGGTGACTCGTCCTACTTCCCCGCCATCTTGACTCACCCTTATCCACTCTATCTTGTAGTTGTTGTTGTTCTTTCAGTTTTTCAATGATGTGTATGCATATATTTGACAGAGAAAGACAGAGAGATCAAATCAGGGAGGGAGCTGGAGCGGGAGAAGCAGACTTGCCTCTGTGCAGGGATCATGAGGTGAGGGATGATCCAATGATCCTGGGATCAGGACCTGAGCTGAAGGCCACCTCTGAACTGATGGAGACACCCTGGGACACAATCTTTGTCTTCTTAACACCTCATTGTTCTAGAAAGGAACTCCTGCTCTGTCATTGTTCAGAAATTCAGGGGTTACAGATTTTGGCTTGGGCGGGTATGGCTTGCTCTATCCAATGTGCTTCTAGAGCTGGCATAGCAGGCCGCCTTGAAGTCAGGGATTTGGCTTTAGAAACACTCTTCTCCCAAGCATAATTGGGTGAAGAGAATTCCTCCATTTTCTAGCTTTTGCAGGGTGAATGACACTATGTCTTGTGTTTCTCTGCATCTGTAGATGGTGCTGGGAGTCCCCTGGTCCTCCAAATCTGGATCTCTCTTTCGGCCCCCAGATGAGAGATGTTTTCTGCTCTGATTTGGCAAAGAAATGTTTGGTCCACTTTTTTCTCGCTCATCTAGGTCTCCTACAATAAGCACATATTACATTCTTTGCATTCAAGGATTTTCCTAAGTCCATTGTCTTGTGCCATCAGTCTTCCTTCCCTCCTTTGCTTGGCTTCTTTTGTTTCCAGTACTTGTCTTCCAGGTAACTCATTGGATCCTCTGGTTCTACCAGCTTCCTGGATGTTACATTCAGTCTGCTAACAAATCTTTTCATTAGGGCCTTTTAATTTTATATTTTCTTTAATATTTATCCCTGTGGTCTGAGACTCTCTGATTCCTTCTATATTTTTCTGATGCAGAGTAAGTATTCTGGCTGCTGCTTTAAATCCTCCATCGGGCATGTGACATGTATAGGTTTCACTTTGATTGTGTGGCCATGACCAATTCTTGTTCTTTTGCCTTGCATCGATGGATTCTCCATCGTTGCCTTTTCTGTAGGTCTCTGTTTTCTTCTCTGTATTTGAAAAGTGCCTTCTCTTTTCTACCCTGAAGGTAATTTCTTTAGGAAGAGGAGCTCATGGAGTGCCCAAGGGCTGGCACTTGAGGGAGTCTCGGTTGTGTGTGGCATGTATTCTGAGGTTGAGTTGTGGCTGTCCACTCTCCTTTGGGGCAGTCCTCTGCAGAGCCTCTCTTTGCCTACCCTTGGATGGTTTGGTGTCTGGACTGAATTTGGTGAGGTTTAGCTTGGTGGGCTCTGGTGTGCCTGTGAAAGGAGACTTTCAACCCACACAACAGAACTAAGGCCCGCTGAATGCTGTGGTCAGGAGAGAGGACGTGGGCAGGGATTTCTTCTAGTCCCCAACGGAAGGGTCTCTTCCCCTAGGACTATATGCAACTTGGCCTCAGGAAGGCAGTCCCAACAGTGTTCCAGGGTTGGGACTTCGTGTTTGCAAGTTAGGCAGCTAATATCATCACCATCTTATCTGTGGTCACTAGCTTGGTCTTTATGCTGGCGCTGGGAGAGCCCCAAGTTTCTTTGGCCCCCCTCAAGGCATCGCCACGAACAGTGCCTATCATGGTTACACAGCAAGAAACCATAACCATAGTCCTGTGTCAATGGGTATTGTCTCTGATCATGGTTTCCAGGCTGTCTGCACAGCTGGTATCCCCTCCAGGAAAAACACAATGTTCTCTGGAATCTATGTGTGCCAAGCCTGTTGATCTGAAATCCCCAGGCCTCAAGACCCTTTGGTTGCAAGAACTCATGCCATTCAGATCCTCTACTTTTCCTGCAACAGCTATGGATACACATTCAACTTGTATGTTCCCAGGGTGCGCCTCTCTTCTGGACTTTTGTCTTTGGCCATAGCTCCCGGACCTCTGAAGTACCAACTGTCCACTTCTCCCCTAAGCCATGTCTTCCCTTTCTCCCATTGTCTCTGCGACTTCTTCTCTCTTGCTGTGGAGTGTGATTTCTAGGCATCAGGTCTATTCACACCATGTTTCCATCGATGTGGTCATCTTCCAGTTGTGCTTATGGCTGAAGACAAGTCTGGTACTCCCAGACATTTCTGCAATCTCTCTGTCTTCCACACTGCAGACTCTTACCCAGCTATAAGCAAGAAGGCTTTCTTGCCACTTGCCATATGTGGCAGAAGGATGAAGAGCATTGAGCTGTGTCACATCTGTCAGTCACAGAAAGACAAATAACATATGATTTCATTCACTCATGGATGTAAGGAAACATTTGAAAAAGTAAGAAAAAAAGGACAATGCGACTCTAACCAGGCATAAAATTTTGTGTTTGTTCCAAGGCAGGTTAGTGAGAATCTGTATTTATCAAAGGATTAAATGGGACATTCAATGCAGGAAATGTGGCCCAATGGGTTGTAACATGTGGTTCCAATGCGTTTGAAGGTGAACTGTGATCCAAAAAGGAGCAGCTTCATATCTCTTAAAATATCATTCTCAGTGTTTTGTGAAACACCTCCACCCCACCCCGCACAAACACTTAACAGAATCCCACAGAAGTTAGATAGCAAGTGAGGAATAGCATTTAATTTCATTAAAAAAACATCAGAGAAAAAACCATAAAGGAAAAAAAGCACAGAGAATCAAAGTCAGAAAATGACCAAACTGGGAAAGTTAACTCCTAGCCTATCAAGAATTAATTAAAGCATTCAGGACTCAACTCTCCTAAACAACCCACCTAAAAGACGCATACACACAAGTATGCCAGCAAATCTAATACTGGAGAGAAAAGGATAGGTTCCAAGACACATACACACTACCAAGACTAGGTCATGAATCATAAACATCTGATGTCTCAGGTAATGACAAAAGTGTTCACCCAAAAATTCAGGTTCAAATCAATGTCCTGGTCCACACTTCCACACATTTAATGAAGGCAATGTCGGTTTTTCTCATCTGTTCCCAAAATGTAGAAAGAGGGAAGACTCTAATTTACAATGACCTAAGACCCAATTCAGATAAGGACCTTATTAGAAACCAATTGCATACCATTTTAATCAGTAAGATAATAAAAATAGAATTCATTTCTTTCCTCTTTCTTCTTCATCTACATGTGAAACAGCCTGTTTTTCTTTCTTTTCAATACTTTTTGTTATGTTGGGAAGCCAGCTTTCATCCATCATACTTTTGTGAGATAGTGTTCCCTGATTCTTATTTGCATATACCACTGAGTGCTCATCATAACCATATATGCCACCCCACCTCCAAACCATAAGCCACTTCCCTCATTTCCAGCATGTCTCATCCTTGTGTAACCCTCAGTAGGTGCCCAGAGTCCTGAGTCTCTTCTGCTTTGTCTCCCTGTCTGAATTCTGCTCCATCCATTTTCCCTTGCTTCTACTAATATCCATGGTACTCCACATGGTCCACATATGAGTGAACCTGTATGATTTTCCCTTGGTCTGCTTGCTTTTTTCATTGAAAATAACCCAGTCCTGTCTCATTCATGTCAAGGTGAGTATGAGGGCTTCATCCTCCCTGATAGCAGAAGCATACTCTGTTACCTGGATGGAACACACCTGCTTTATCCACTAGCCTTTGGAAGGGCATCTCAGCTCCTTCCATAGTTCTGCTAGAGTGGGCATTGCATGCCATCAATGTAGGCCCTTCCTTTTCCTCTGAATTAAGAGAGTTGGCCAACATGGTTCTCCCTATGACCACAGCATATAGCGTTAACTAATGATGACAAGGACTGTTGTCCAGGGCTCTTCCTTCAGGGGTAGCTATCATGCAGAATGTCACTCTCCTTGAAGCCTTTGCAATGGTGTTTAAGGTAAAGTCAGGTAGACAGAGCCCTAATCCCTTAGACTGTTGTTTCAGAACACTAGAATGTGAGGACACAGACAGCACAATCCATCCATGCCCTATACTTTTCCTTGAAATATGACTTTCCACCCTAGAACCCTAGGCCCAGGACGAACTCATCAGTTTGGAGCCCTCAGGTGGTAGCATGGAGGATTTTGGAAGACCCATTGCCCAAGTGAAGCCTTTGGAAAGGCTTTCATGCCAATTTCAGGAAGACAACATGTGCCTACAAAAGGATGCATTGAGGAGGATTCAATGGCCTAAGATGCCTGAGCATTCCCCCATGGTGGTGCAGCTTCCCTATGTGGAGTTGAATGGAGATGTTGCAGCACAAGCCTGCCTTAACCCTCCCATTTCCCTTCCCCAAAGGTTTTCATGGGAAAAACATGCAGTGCTTGTTTTGGAAGATGGGCATGTTCTTGTGGAGCCATGTGAGGAGGAAAAATGGGAGACCATCGGGCCATTGCAGCAGGACAGAAAGTGGAAGCTCCTTGTTGGTGGGGAGATGCAGGAAGAAGAAGAAGAGGAGAACCAACAAGGGAGCTCAGAGCCAAGGCCTGGCATTATAGGATGGTGGGAGGTGCTCTGGACATGGCTGCATTCCATAGGGACATCGGTCCAAATTCAATAAACCATTTTCTAGCCCCAGTCAATCCTTATCAACAGTTTCTTGTTGTTGTTGTTGTTGTTCTTATTTTTTCTCAATGATGTGCATGTATGTATTTGACAGAGAGAGACAGAGAGATCATAATCAGGCAGGGAGCTGGAGAGGGAGAAGCAGACTTGCCTCTGAGCAGGGATCATGAGGTGGGAGACAATCCAATGAGCCTGTGATCATGAGCTGAGCTGAAGGCCACCTCTAAACTGATGGAGATACCTGGGACACATTCTTTGTCTTCTCAACACCTCATTGTTCTAGACAAGAACTCCTGATCTATCATTGTTCAGAAATTCAGGGGATATGGATTTTGGCTTGGGCTGGTGTGGCTTGCTCTATCCAAAGTGCTGCTAAAGCTGTCATAGCTGGTCGCCTTGAAGTCAGGGATTTCGCTTTAGAAACACTCTTCTCCCAAGCATAATTCAGTGAAGGGAATTCCGCCATTGCTAGCATTTGCAGGGTGAATGACATTAAGTCTTGTGTTGCTCTGCTTCTATGGATTGTGCTGGGAGTCCTCTAATACTTAGTATCTGGATCTCTGTTTCTGCCCCCAGATGAGGGATGTTTTCAGCTCTGATTTCTCAAAGACTTGTTGGGTCCTCTTTTTTCTCTCTCTCTCTTCTAGGTCTCCCACATTATGCACACACTGACAATCAATACAGTCAAGTATTTCCCTAAGTCCATTTTCATGTTCCATCATTCTTCCTTCTCCCCTTTGTTTCACTTCCTTTTTTTCCCAGTACTTGTCTTCCAGGTAAGGCATTGGATTGACTTTTTCTGCAGGCTTCCTGGACTTTGCATCCAGTCTGCTAACAAATCATTTCACCAGGGCCTCTTAATTTTCTATTTTTTATCACTTTATCTCTGTGGTCCAAGTCTCCCTGATGTCTTCTATGTTTTTCTGATGCAGAGTGAGTATCCTGGCTGCTGCTTTAAACCTTCATCGGGCAGGTGACATGTATAGGTTTCACATGGATTGTGTGGCCATGATCATTTCTAGTTCTTGTTCCTCGGCATCAATTGATTCTTCCATCATTGCCTTAGTTCTAGGTCTCTGTCTACTTCTCTGTATTCAAGAAGTGCATTCTGTTTTCTACTCTGAGGGTAATTTTGTTAGGAAGAAGAGCTCATGGAGTGCCCAAGGGCTGGCACTTGAGGGTGTCTCAGGTGTGTGTGGCATGCTTTCTGGGGTTGTGTTGTGGCTGTGCATTCTCCTCTGGGTCACTCCTCTGCAGAGACTCTCGTTGCCTGCCCTTCAGTGTGTTTGGTGTCTTGACCAAATATGGTAAGTTTAGTTTGTGGGCTCTGGTGTGCCCGTACAAGGAGATTTTCAACCCACTCCACAGAACTAAGGCCTTCTGAATGCTGTGGTCAGGAGAGAATATGTGGGCAGGGCTTTCTTCTAGTCCCCAACAGGATGGTCTGTTCTCCTGGGACTCAGCAATGTGGCCTAAGGAAGGCAGTCCCAACAATGTTCCATGTTTGGGACTTTGTGTTTGCAGGTTAGGCAGCTAATGTCTGCCCTGTCCTGTCTGTGGCCAGTAGCTCTGTCTTTATGCTGGCGGTGGGAGACCCCCAAGTTTCTTTTGCCTCCATTGAGGCATCAACACAAACACTGTGTATTAGTGATGCACAGCAAGAAACAATAATCATACAACTGTGTCAATAGTTATTGTCTCTGATCATGGTTTCCAGGCTGTCTCACCTGGTTGCTTGCTGGTGTCCTCTCCAGGAGAAACACAGTGTTCTCTGGAGCCTATGTGTGCTAAGCCTGCTGATCTGAAATTCCTGGTCATCAAGACCCTTTGGTTGCAAGAACTTGTGCCATTAGAACTCTCTCCTTTTCTCCGCCAACAGCTATGAGTCAACATTCAACTTCTGTGTTCCCAGTGTGCTCCTCTCTCCTGGGCCTTTTTCTTTGACCATGGCTCCCTGACCTCTGAAGCACCAACCATCCACTTCTCCACTAAGCCATGTCTACACCCTTCTCCCAATGTCTTTGTGACTTCTTTTCTCTTTTGCTGTGGAGTGTGTTTTCTAGGCATCAGGTCCATTTATGCCATGTTTACATTGATGTGGTCATCTTCTGGTTGTGCTTATGGCTGATGGCAAGCCTGGAACTCCCAGACATTTCTGCAATCTCCCTGTCCTACACATACACTGCAGACTATCCCAACCATAATCAAGAAGGAATCTTGCCACTTGCCACATGTGGCAGAAGGACGAAGAGCATTGGGCTATGTCACATCTGCCAGTCACGGAAAGACAAATAACATATGATTTCACTCACTCATGGAAGTAAAGGAACATGTGAAAAAAGCAAGGAAAAGGGGACAGATAATGAGATTCTAACCAGGCACACAAAATTTGATGTTTGTTCCAAGACAGCTTAGTGAGAATCTGTGTTTCTAAAAGAGGATTAAATGGTACATTCATTGCAGGAACTGTGGCCAAACGGTGTGTAACATGAGTTTCCAATGCATTTGAAGAATTGTGATCCAAGAAAGAGCGGCTTCAATCTCTTAAAATATCATTCTAAGGTTTTTGTGAAACACACACACACACACACACACACACACACACACACATACTTAAGATAGTCCCACAGAAATTAGGGAGCAAGTGATAAAGAGCACTCGCGGAAACAAACCTCAGAGAAAATTCCATAAAGGAAAAAAGCACAGAGAATCCAAGTCAGAAACCGATCAAACTGGAATAGTTAACTCCTTACCTTTCAAGAAATAATTAAAGCATTCAGGACTAAACTCTCCTAAACAACCTAACCTAAAAGACCCCTACACACAAGTATGCCAGAAAATCCAATACTTGAGAGAAAAAGATAAATTCCAAGACACATAACCGCTACCAAGACTAAGGCATGAACATAAACTTCTGAAGTCTCAGGTAATGATGAAAGCATTTGAAGCAGTCCTCAATCACCTCCCAACACACAAAAAGCCAGGTTCAAATCAATTCCCTGGTCCATACTATAGACATTTAATGAAGGCAATGTCAATTCTTCTCATCAGGTCCTGAAATGTATGAAGAGGGAAGACGCTAAAATTACAATGTCCAAAGACCCAATTCAGAGAAGGACCTTTTAGACCAATTGCATACCTTTTTAATCAGTAAGGTAATAAAACTCTAATTCAATTATTTCCTTATCTTTCTTCATCTACATGTGAAATGGCCTGTTTATCTTTCTTTTCAATATTTTTTCTTATGTTCGGGAAGCCAGCCTTTCATCCATCATAGGTTTTTGACATAGTGTTCCCTGGTTCTTTAATTGCATATACCACCGTGTGCTCAACCTAATATATGCCACAACACCTCCATACCATTAACCAGTTCCCTCATTCCCAGCATGTCTCATCCTCCTGTAACCCTCACAGAAGTCTTGAGTCTCTCCTGCTTTGTCTCCCTGTCTGACCTCTGCTCCATCCATTTTCCCTTGCTTCTACTAATGTCCATGTTACTCCTCTTGTGCCATTTATGAGTGAAGCCATATGATATTTCCCTTAGTTGTATGCCTTTTTCATTGAGAATAACCCAGTCCGGTGTCATTCATGTCAAAGTCAGAATCGGGGCTTCATCCTACCCAATGGCAGAGGCAAACTCTGTTTCCTGGATGGACCACACCTTCTTTATCCAGTAGCCTTTGGAAGGGCATCTCAGCTCCTTACACAGTTCTGCTAGAGTAGGCATGGCAGGCCATCAATGTAGGCCGTTCATTTTCTATGAAATAAAGAGAGATGGTCAACATGGCTCTCCACATGACCACGGCATGTAGCGTTAACTAATGATGACAAGGAATGCTGTCCAGGGCTCTTCCTTCAGGGTTAGCTATTATGAAGAATGTCACTCTCCATGAAGCCTTTGCAAAGGTATTTAAGTCAAGTCAGGTAGACAGAGCCCTCATCCCTTAGGGCTGGTGTTTCAAAACACTAGGAGATGAGGACACCTACAGCAAAATACAGACCTTTTCCTTGAAATGTGACTTTCCTTCTTTATTCCCTCCCTTCTCTTCCAAGCTGACCAAGCACAAATGGCAGACCCTACACCCCGAGAACCCATTGGGAAATGTAGCTGAGAAAGCACGCTCTCACCCATAGGATGTCAAACTCGCAGAGTGCTAATGATACCCAAGAGGTCTCCCTGTTGATTGAGATCTCTAGAAATTGCTATGGAAATAGGAACACCTTGCTCTCTCTAGAGAAATGATGGCCTCAAGGATGGTGTACCTAACGTCATTTTCTTTTCTCTTTGTACAGAAAGGGGACGTGGAAAAGAAACTGAAAAGTTCATTTGAGTTCATGAGCACTCAAAGAGGGTTCTTTTTCAGTTCTTCTTCGGGCTTCCTACCTAAAGCCATGGGACTCATAGGTCATGAGAGAGGGATTGCTGCTTCAGTGAAGTCAGCTTCTGTGATGTCTCAAAGCTGAGGTCCTAGCCACCACTCCTCCCCAAACTACGCCTAATCACTACACCTGGCTGGAGTAGTCATGGGTCAGCCAGGAGGATCCAAACTGCTGGAGCCGCCTGGGTATTTCACAAAGACAGTTTGCAAAGTGAGTTTGGGTCACCTTCTCCATGGCCAAATTTGTAGTCTTTGGCCGTGACTGTCACCACAGGCCCTCTGGACTCTTGAGAAGGGCAAGAATCCAAATTCCTTCTTACCCAAGAAAGGTCAAGAAAGAGTCAGGAGTACAAGCAAGCCTCATGCGGGGAACTCCATGCGCCATATGTCCATGGCACTCCCACACAATCAGGAAATCTTCTGGCTGGGAAAAGGGCCACCCAAGGAAAGCTCACAGTGAACAACCACAACCATGCCAAAGACATGTCTGGAGTCCTCAACATTGAGGACATGAATTCCTCCAGCATCTCCAGATATTGTGCAAAGAAGACCTTCCCATATTCCAAGCTGACCAAGCACCAAAGGCAGACCCTACACCCTAGAACCTTAGGCCCAGGATGGACTCATCGGTTTGGAGCCCACAGGAGCAGGAACGGAGCATTTTGGAAGAGACCCATTGCCCAAGTGAAACCATCAGAAAGGCTTTTATGTCAGCTTCAGGAAGATA
Organism: Meles meles; assembly: GCF_922984935.1. Classification (NCBI taxonomy): domain Eukaryota; kingdom Metazoa; phylum Chordata; class Mammalia; order Carnivora; family Mustelidae; genus Meles; species Meles meles. The sequence continues at coordinate 14,192,795 of NC_060088.1, forward strand.
ACATGTATCTACAAAAGGACACTTTGAGGAGGATTCAAAGGTCGAAAATCCTTGAGCATTCCCCCAGGGTGGTGCAGCTTCCCTCTGTGGAACTGAATGGAGATGTTGCAGCACAAGCCTGCCTAGACCCATTCCCCAAAGATTTTCATGGGATAAACAAACAGTGCCTGTTGTGGAAGATGGGCATGTTCTAATGGAGTCAGGGGAGGAGGAAAAATGGGAGAACAATGGGCCATTGCAGCGGTATGGACAGCAGATTCTCTATGTTGGTGGGGAGATGCAAGAAGACGAACAAGAAGAGAACAAACAAGGGAGCTCAGAGATAAGGTCTGCCATTTTTGGATGGTGGGAGATGCTTTGGACATGGCTGCATTCCATAGGGACATTGGTCTAAATTCAATAAACCATCCTCTGGCCCCAGTCAGTCCTTATCAACTCTTTCTTGTTATTGTTGTTGTTGTTGATGATGATGAAGTTGTGTTTCAATGATGTGCATACATGTATTTGACAGATAGAGACAAAGAGAACATAATCAGGGAGGGAGCTGGAAAGGGAGAAGCCACTTCCCTCTGAGCAGGAAAGCTGAATTGGGCAATGTTCCAAAGAGTCTGGTATTAGGAGCTGAGCTGAAGGCTGCCTCTGAACTGATGGAGATACCCCAGGACACAATCTTGTCTTCTTAACACCTCATTGTTCTAGACAGGAACTCCTGTTCTGTCATTGTTCAGTGCAAGGGATACGGATTTTCACTTGAGTTGGTGTTACTTGCACTATACAAAGTGATTTTTTTTAATTTTTTAATTTTTATTTCTTTTCAGTGTAACACTATTCATTGTTTTTGCACCACACCCAGTGCTCCATGCAATTCGTGCCTTCCCCAATACCCACCACCTGGTTCCCACAACCTCCCACCCCCCCACCCCTTCAAAACCCTCAGGTTGTTTTTCAGTGTCCATAGTCTCTCATGGTTCACCTCCCCTTTCAATTTCCCTCAACTCCCTTCTCCTCTCCATCTCCCCATGTCCTGCATGTTATTTGTTATGCTCCAAAAATAAGTGAAACTTTGTGATAATTGACTCCCTCTGCTTGACTTATTTCACTCAGCATAACGCTTACAGTCTCGTCCATTTTGCTACAAAAGTTGGGTATTTATCCTTTCTGATGGAGACATAATACTCTATTGTTTATATGGACCACATCTTCCATATTCATTCATCCGTTGAAAGACATCTTGGTTCTTTTCACAGTTTGACAACCATGGCCATTGCTGCTATAAACATTGGGGTACAGATGGCCCTACTTTCTCTACATCTGTGTCTTTGGGTCAATCAAGGTCTTAGGGAAACTATTTTTAATTTCTTGAGGAATCTCCACACTGTTCTCCAAAGTGGTTGCACCAACTTGCATTCCCACCAACTGTGTAAGAGGGTTCCCCTTTCTTCACATCCTTTCCAACACATGTTGTTTCCTGTCTTGCTAATTTTGGCCATTCTAACTGGGGTAAGGTGGTATCTCAATGTGGTTGAATCTCCCTAATGGCTAGTGATGATGAACAATTTTTCATGTGTCTGATAGCCATTTGTATGTCTTCATTGGAGAAGTGTCTATTCATATCTTCTGCTCATTTGTGGATATGATTATCTGTTTTGTGTGTGTGGAGTTTGAGAAGTTCTTTATAGATCCTGGATATCAGCCTTCTCTCTGTACTGTCATTTACAAATATCTTCTCCCATTCCGTGTGTTGCCTCTTTGTTTTGTTGACTGTTTCCTTTGCTGTGCAGAAGCTTTTGATCTTGATGAAGTCCCAAAAGTTCATTTTTGCTTTTGTTTCCTTTGCCTTTGGAGACACATCTTGAAAGAAGTTGCTGTGACTGGTATCAAAGAGGTTACTGCCAATGTTCTCCTCTAGGATTCTGATGGATTCCTGTCTCATGTTGAGGTCTTTTATCCATTTCGAGTTTATCATTGTGGACGGTGTAAGAAAATGGTCGAGTTTCATTCTTCTACATATAGCTGTCCAATTTTCCCAGCAAAATTTACTGAAGATACTGTCTTTTTTTTACTGCATATTTTTTTCCTTTTTTTGTCAAAGATTATTTGACCATAGAGTTCAGGGTCCATATCTAGACTCTCTACTCTGTTCCACTAGTTTATGTGTCTCTTTTTAGGCCAGTACCATACTGTCTTGTTAATCACAGCTTTAAATCAGGTAACGAGATGCAGTCAGTTTTATTTTTGTTTTTCAACATTTCCTTAGCGATTCAGGTTCTCTTCTGATTCCATACAAATTTTAGGATTATTTGATCCAGCTCTGAAAAATATGCATGGAATTTTGATCGGAATGGCATTAAATGTACAGATTGCTCTAGGCAGTATAGACATTTTAATAATATTTATTATTCTTATCGAAGAGCATGGAATGATCTTCCATCTTTTTGTGTCTTCTTCAATTTCTTTCATGAGAGTTCTGTAGTTCCTCAGGTACAGATCTTTTACCTCTTTGGTTAGGTTTATTCCCAGGTATCTTATGGTTCTTGGTGCTATAGTAAATGGAATGGATTCTCTACTTTCCCTTTCTGTATTTTCATTGTTAGTGTATAAGAAAGCCCCTGATTTCTGTACATTGACTTTGTATCCTGCCACGTTACTGAATTGCTGTATGAGTTTAGGAGTTTTGGGGTGCAATCTTGGGGTTTTCCATATAAATATTCATGTTATCTGTGAAGAGAGATAATTTGACTTCTTCATTGCCAATTTGGATACCTTTTATTTCTCTTTGTTGTCAGAATGCTGTTGCTAGGATTTCAAGTAATATGTTGAGTGGTAAGAGTGGGCATCCTTCTTGTGTTCCTGAACTCAAGGAGAGGCTGCAACCTTTTTCCAATTGAGGATGATATTTGCTGTGGATCTTTCATAGATAGATTTCATGAAGTTCAGGAATGTTCCCTCTATCCTTATACTTAGAAGCATTTTAATCAGGAACGGATGCTGGATTTTGTCAAATGCTTTTTCTGCATAATTGAGGACCATGTATATAACGTGCTTCTAGAGCTGGCATAGCTTGTCACCTTGAAGTTAGGGACTTGGCTATAGAAACACTCTTCTCCCAAGTATGTTTTGGTGAAGAGAATTACTCCATTGCCAGCTTTTGTAGGGTGTATGACACTATGTCTGCTGTTGCTCTCCTGTGGATGGTGCTGGGAGTCCTCTGTGCCTCAGAATCTGGATCTCTGTTTTCGGACCAAAGGAGGGACATTTTCAGCTCTGATTTCTAAAAGAAATGTTAGGTCCTCTTTTTTCTCTATCTTCTAGGTCTCCTAAAATAAGCACCTATTCCTTATGGGCCACATATGAGTGAAGCCATATGGTATTTCCCTTGGACTGCTTGCCTTTTTATTGAGAATGACCCAGCCCTGTGTCATTCATGTCAATGCGATAATCAGGGCTTCATCATCCCAGATGGCGGAGGCATACTCTCTTGCCTGGATGGACCACACCTTATTTATCCTCTAGTCTTTGGAAGGACATCTTGGCTACTTCCACGGTTCTGCTAGGGAGGGCAAGGAAGGCCGTCAATACAGGCCATTCATTTTACTCTAAATAAATAGAGCTGGTTAACTTGGCTCTCCCTATGAACACAGCACGTAGCATTATCTAATGATGACAAGGAGTGTTGTCCAGGCCTCTTCCTTCATGGGTAGCTTTCATGCAGAATGTCACTCTCCTTGAAGCTTTTGAAAAGGTGTTTAAGATAAAGTCAGGTAGACAGAGCCCTCATCATTTAGGGCTGTTGTTTCAGAATACTAGGAGATGAGGACATGGACAGCACAATGCATCCATGCCCTAGCACTTTTCCTGGAAATGTGAATTTCCTTCCCTTATTCATTCCCTTATCTTCCAAGCTGACCAAGCATGAAAGGTTGAACCTACACCCTAGAACTCAATGGGAAAAGAAGCTAAGAAAGGATGCTCTCACCCATAGGATGTCAAACCTCCCAGAGATCTAATGATACCCAAGAGGCCTCCCTGTTGATTGAGATCTCTAGAATTTGCAGTGGAAATAGGAACACCTTGCTCTCTCTGGAGAAATGATGGCCTCAAGGATGGTACACAGAATGTCATTTTCTTTTCTCTTTGTATAGAAAGGGGAAGTGGAAAATAAACAGAAAAGACCACCTTTGTAGTCTTTGGCTGTGACTGTCACCACCAGCCCTCTGGACTCCTGAGAAGGGCAAGATTCCACAATTCCTTCTTACTCACGAATGGTCAAGAAAGAGTAAGGACAACAACCAAGCCTCAGGTGAGGACTTCAACGCCCCACACATGGGCATGGTTCTCCAACCCAATCAGGACTCTTCTGACCAGGAGGAGGTCCATCGGAGGAATCTCACAGTCAACATCCACAACCATGCAAAAGACATGTCTGGAGTCTTTAACAGCAAGGACACGAGTTCCTCTAGCTACTCTAGAAACCGTGCCAAGAAGTCCTCCCATCTTCCAAGCTGACCAAGCACCAAAGGCAGACCTTACACCCTAGAATGTTAGGCCCAGGATGGACTCTTTGGTTTGGAGCCCACAGGAGCAAGCACAGAACAAGTTGTAAGAGACCCATTACCCAATGGAAGCCATGGAAAGACTTTCTTGCAGTTTCAGGAAGACAACGTGTATTATTAAAAGGATGCATTAAAAATGATTAAATATCCTAAGATCCCTGAGCATTCCACATGGTGGAGTAGCTTCGCTCTGTGGAACTGAATGGAGATGTTGCAGAAGAAGCCTGCCTTAACACTACCATTGCCATTCTCCAAAGGATTTCATGGGAACAAAAAGTGAGTTTTGCGGAAGATGGGCATGTTATAAAGGAGCCAGGTCAGGAGGGAAAATTGGAGAACAACAGGCCATTGCAGCGGGACAGACAGCAGATGCTCCATCTTGGTGGGGAGATGCAGGAAGACAAAGAAGAGGAGAACAAACAAGGGAGCTCAGAGCCAAGGTCTGGCATTTTAGGATGGTGGGAGGTGATCTGGACCTGGCTTCGTTCCATAGGGACATAGGTCCAAATTCAATAAACCATGATCTGGACCTAGTCAGTCCTTATCAACTGTTTCTTGTTCTTGTTGTTGTTGTTTTTCAAGGTTGTGCATGCATGTATTTGACAGAGAGAGACAGAAAGATCATTATCAGAGAGAGAGCTGGAGAGGGAGAAGCAGACTTGATTCTGAGCCAGGACCCTGAGGTAGGAGACAATCCAATGAGCCTGGAATCAGGAGCTGAGCTGAAGGCCCCCTCTGATCTGATGCAGACACACTGGGACACAATTTTTGTCTTCTTAACACCTCATTGTTCTAGACAAGAACACTTGCTCTGTCATTGTTCAGATATGCAGAGGATATGGATTTTACTTGGGCTGTTGTGGTTTGCTCTATACAACGTGCTGCTAGAACTGGCATAGCTGGTCACCTTGAAGTCAAGGACTTGGCTTTAGAAACACTGCTCTCCCAAGCATATTTGGGTGAAGAGAATTCCTCCATTACTAACTTTTGCAGGGTGAATGATACTATGTCTTGTGTTTCTCTGCTTCTGTGGATAGTGCTGGGAGTCCTCAATGCCTCAGAATTTGGATCTCTGTTTCTGCCCACAATGGAAAGATGTTTTCAGCTCTGATTCCTCAAAAAACGTTGGTCCTGTTTTTTCTCTCTCTTCTTGTCTCTGACAATAAGCACCCATTGACATTCATTGCAGTCAAGGATTTCCCTAAGTCCATTGTCATGTTCCATCATTCTTCCTTCTTTCCTTTGCTTTGCTTCTTTTTTTTTTTTTTTTCTTTCCAGTACTTGCCTCCAGGAAACGCATTGGATCCTCTGGTTCTGTCCACATCCTGATCTTGGCATCTAGTTTGATAAGAAATCATTTCTTCAGGTCCTCTTAGTTTCATTTTTTTAATCACCTTTATTTCTGTGGTCTGAGACTCCCTGATAACTTCTATGTCTTTCTGATGCAGAGTATCTTGGCTGCTGCTTTAAATCCTCCATTGGGCATGTGACATGTATAGATTTCACTTTGATTGCATGGCCATGACCATTTCTTGATCTTTTGCATCAAAATCAATTGACTCTTCCATCCTTGCCTTAGTTCTAGGTCTGTGTCTTCTTCTCTGTATTCAAAAAGCGCCTTCTGTTTTCTATCCTGAGGGTAATTTCTTTAGGAATAAGAGCTCATGGAGTGCCCAAGAGCTAGACTTCAGGGAGTCTCCAGTGTGTGTGGCATGCTCTCTGGGGTTGTGTTGTGGCTATCCACTCTCTTCTGGGCCAGTCCTCTGCAGAGGCTCTCCTTGTCAGCCTTTCGAGTGTTTGGTGTCTGAACCGAATATGATGAGCTTGGTGGGCGATGGTGTGCCTGTGAACGGAGACTTTCAACCCACTCAACAGAAATAAGGCCTGCTGAATATTGTGTTCTGGAGACAGGATGTGCCCAGGGCTTTCTTCTAGTACCCTACGGGAGGGTCTGTTCTTCTGATAGTAAGCAACATGGTCTGAGGAAAGCAGTGCCAACAGTTTTCCAGGGTTGGAACTTCATGTTTGCAGGTTAGGCAGCTAATGTCTTATCCATCCTGTCTGTGGCCACTATCTTGGTATTTATGCTGGCAGTGGGTAAGCCTATGTTTCTTTTGCCTTCAATAAGGCATCTCCACAAAGAGTACCTATCACGGATGCGCAGTAAGAAATAATAATCATAGCACTGTGTCAACAGGTATTGTCTCTGATCATGGTTTCCAGGCTGTTTGAACCTGGTGGGATGCTGGTGTCCTCTCCAGGAGAAATACAGTTTTCTCTGGAGTCTAATTTAACTTTTTTTATCACCTTTATCTCTTTGGCCCGAGACTCCCTGATTCCATCTATGTTTTTCTGATGCAGAGTGAGTATCCTGGCTGCTGCTTTAAATCCTCCATCAGGAATGCGACATGTATAGGTTTCACTTTGATTGTGTGGCCATGTTCATTTCTTCTTTTGCCTCGACTCAATTGATTATTCCATCATTGCCTTTGTTCTAGGTCTCTGTCTTCTTCTCTGTATTAGAAAAGCCCATTTTTTTTTCTATAGTGAGTGTAATTTCTTTAGGAAGTAGGGCTCATGGAGTGCCCAAAGGCTGGACCTTGAGGGAGTCTCTGGTGTGTGTGGCATGCCATCTGGGGTTGTGTTGTGGCTGTGCACTCTCCTCTGGGACAGTCCTCTGCAGAGGCTCTCCATGCCGGTCATTAATAGTGTTTGGTGTCTGGACCGAATATGGTGAGGTTTAGCTTGGTGGGCTCTAGTGTGCCTGTGAAAGGAGACTTTCAACCCACTAAACGGAACTAAGGCCTGCTGAATGCTGTGGTCAAGAGAGAGGATTTGGGCAGGTCTTTCTTCTGTCCTTAACGGAAAGGGCTGTTCACCTGGGACTAAGCAACGTGGCCTGAGGAAGGCAGTCCCAAAATTGTTCCAGGGTTGGGAGTTTGTGTTTGCAAGTTAGGCAGTTAATGTCCTCACCATCCTCTCTGTGGCCACTAGCTCAGTCATAATACTGGAGGTGGGAGAGCCCCAAGTTTTTTTGCCCCCATTAAAAGCACCTCCACGAATAGTGCCTATCCTGGATGAACAGCTAGAAATAATCATACCACTGCATCAACAGGTATTGTCTCTGATCATGATTACCAAGCTCTCTGCACCTTTTTGGTTCCTGGTGTCCTCTCCAGGAGAAACACAGTGTTCACCGGAGTCTATGTCTGCCATGCCTGCTGACCTGTAATCCCGAGCCTCAAGACCCTTTGATTGCAAGAACTCGTGCCACTCAGACCCTCTCCTTTTCTCCACGAACAGCTATGTTAAACATTCAACTTGTGGGTTCCCAGTAGGCTACTCTCTCCTGGGCCTCTGTCTATGGCCATGGCTCTCTGCCCTCTGAAGCACCAACCGACCACTTCTCCCCTAAGCCATGTCTACACACCTCTCCCATGGTCTCTGCAACTTTTTCTCTCTTATGCTGTGGAGTTTGATTTCTAGGCTTCAAGTCCATTAACACCATTTTTACATTGAAGTCGTCATCTTCAGGTTGTGCTTATGACTGAATACAGGCCTGGAGCTCACAGACACTTCTACAATCTCCCTGTCCTTCAAATGCACCGCAGATCTTACCCAGACATAAGCAAGAAGGAATTCTTGCCCCTTGCCACATGTGGCAGAAAAGTGGAGGGCATTGGGCTGTGTCACATCTGTCAGTGCTAAAAGGACAATTAACATCGATTTCACTCACTCATGGAAGTAAGGACACATTTGAAAAAGCAAGAAAAAAGGGACAGGCAGTGAGGCTCTGACTGGGCACACAAAATTTGTTGTTTGTTCGAAGGCAGATTAGTGAGAATCTGTGTTTCTAAAAGAGGATTAAATGGAACATTCATTGCGGGAAATGTGGTCGAACAGGATTTAGGTGAGTTTCCAATGCGTTTGGAGGTGAATTGTGATTCAAGAAAGAGCGACTTCATATCTCTTAGAATATCATTCTACATGTTTTATGAAACATATTCCCACACACACACAAACACACACATTTAAAAGAGTCCCACAGAAGTTAGGGAGCAAGTGAGGAATGGCACTCATGGAAGCAAACCTCAGAGAAAATACCATAAAGGAAAAAAGCACAGAGAATCAAAGTCAGAGACCGAACAAACCTGAAAACTTAACTCCTTACCTAAAAGGATTAATTAATGCATTCAGGACTACACTCTCCTAAAACTCTAACCTAAAAGACCCTGACACACAAGTATGCAAGAAAATCCAGTGCCTAAGAGAAAAGGATAAATTCCAAGACACATGCCCACTACCAAGACTAGGTCATGAAACGTACAAATCTGATGTCTCAGCTAATGATGAAAGCATTTGAAGCAGTCCTCAAACAACTCCCAACACACAAAAATCCACATTGAAATTAATTTCCTGGTCCACTCTTTGAGATATTTAATGAAGGCAATGTCAGTTCCTCTCATCTATTCCCAAAATGTAGGAAGAGGGAAGACTCTAATTTACAATGTCCAAAGACCCAATTCAGATAAGTACATTATAGGAAACCAATTGCATACCATTTTAATCAGTAAGATAATAAAACCATAATTCATTTCTTTCCTCTTCCTTTCTTTATCTACATGTGAAATGGCCTGTTTTACTTTCTATTCAATATTTTTTTATTTCTGGGAAGCCAGCCTTTAATCCATCATATGTTTGTAAGATAGTGTTCCCTGATTCTTTAGTTGCATTTACCACCGAGTGCCAACATCATATATGCCACACTTCCTCCATACCCATTAATGAGTTCCCTCATTCCAGGAATGTCTAATCCTTCTGTAACCCTCAGCTTGGTTCCCAGAGTCCTCTCTCCTGGTTTGTCTCCCTTTATGACTTCTTCTACTTCCGTTTTCCCTTGTATCTATTAATGACCATGGTATTCCTCATGTGCCACTTATGAGTGAAGTCATATGATATTTCTCTTGGTTTGCTTTCCTTTCTCATTGAAAATAACCCAGTCCTGTGGCATTCATGTCAAGGCGAATATTGGGGCTTCATCCTCCTCAATGGCGGAGGCATACTCTTGCCTGGATAGACCACACCAGCTTTTTTTTTTATTTCCTTTTTTTAAAATTTATTTATTTATTTTCAGCGTAACAGTATTCATTGTTTTTGCACCAGACCCAGCGCTCCATGCAATACATGCCCTCCCTATTACCCACCACCTGGTTCCCCAACCTCCCACCCCCAGCCCCTTCAAAACCCTCAGGTTCTTTTTCAGAGTCCACAGTCTCTCATAGTTCATCTCCCATTCCAATTTCCCTCAACTCCCTTCTCCTCTCCATCTCCCCATGTCCTCCATGTTCTTTGTTATGCTAAACAAATAAGTGAAACCATATGACACTTGATTCTCTCTGCTTGACTTATTTCGCTCAGCATAATCTCTTCCAGTCCCGTCCATGTTGCTACAAAGGACTACAAGCAAGCTTCACACGAGGAACTCCATGCCCCACGATGTGCATGGGTCCCACCCAATCAGGACACTTTTGTCCAGGAAAAAGGCCACCGAGGAAAGCTCACTGTGAACACCAGCAACCATACCAAAGACATGTCTGGTGTCTTCCACAGCAAGGACAGGCGTTTTACTAGCAACTCCAGAAATCATGCCAAGAAGGCCTCCCCTTCTTCCAAGCTGACCAAGCACCAAAGGCAGATCCTACACTCTAGAATCTTGGGCCCCGGATGGACTCATTGGTTTGGAGCCCACAGTAGCAAGCACAGAGCCTGTTGGAAGAGATCCATTACCCAATGGAAGACATCAAAAGGCTTTCATGCCAGTTTCAGGGAGACAACATCTATCTACAAAGGACACACTGAAGAGGATTCAACTGTCTAAGATCCCTGAGCATTCCCCCAGGGTGATGCAGCTTCCTTCTATGGAACTGAATGGAGATGTTGCAGCACAAGCCTGCCTTTACCCTCCCATTTCCATTCCCCAAAGGTATTCATGGGATAAACCAACAGTGCCTGTTGCGGAAGATGGGCATGTAATAAAGGAGCCAGTGGAGGAGGAAAAATGGGAGAAAATGATCCATTGAAGCGGGACAGACAGCAATGCTCCATGTTGATTGGGATATGCATTAAGATGAAGGGAGAACAAACAAGAGAGATCAGAGCCAAGGTCTGGCATTTTAGGATGGTGGGACGTGCTCTCAACCTGGCTGAATTCCCTAGGGACATAGGTCCAAATTCAATAAACCATTCTCTGGCCCACATCAGTTCTTATCATATGTTTCTTCTTGTGGTGGTGGTGGTTGTTATTTTTCAGTGGTATGCATGCATGTTTTTGACAGAGAGACAGAGAAATCATAATCAGGTAGGGAGCTGGAGAGAGAGAGCAGACTAGCCTCTGAGCAGGGAACCTGAGGTGGGAGGCGATCCAATGAGCCTGGAATCAGGAGCTGAGCTGAAGGCCACCACTAAACTGATGGAGACACCCAAGGACACAATATTTGTCTTCTTAACACCTCATTTTTCTAGACAAGAACTCCTGCTCTGTCATCATTCAGAAATACAGGGGATATGGATTTTGGCTTAGCTGGTGTGGCTTGCTCTTTACAATGTGCTTCTAGAGCTGGCATAGCTGGTCGCCTTGAAGTCAGGGACTTGGCTATAGAAAGACTCTTCTCCCAAGCATATTTGGTTGAAGGGAATTCTTCCATTGCTAGCTTTTGCAGGGTGAATGACACTGTCTTGTTTTGCTCTGCTTCCGTGGATGGTGGTGGCAGTTGTCTGTGCCTCGGGAATCTGGATCTCAGTTTCTGCTCCCAGAAGAAGGACATTTTCAGCTCTGATTTCTCAAAGAAATGTTGGGCCCTCCTTTTTTTCTCTCTTCTATGTCTCCTACAATAAGCACCTGTTACTTTCATTGCAGTCATGGATTTCCCTAAGTATATTGTTATATTCCTCATTCTTCCTTCTCTCCTTTGCTTTGCTTCCTTTATTTCCAGTACTTGTCTTCCAGGTAACTCATTGGATTGACTTGTTCTACAGGATTCCTGGACTTTGCATCCAGTCTGCTAACAAATCATTTCATCAGGGCCTCTTAATTTTACATTTTTTATCACATTATCTCTGTGGTTCAGGACTCCCTGATGCCTTCTATATTATTCTGTTGTAGAGTGAGTATCCTGGTTTCTGCTTTAAACCTCCATCAGGCATGTGACCTGTATAGGTTTCACTTTGATTGTGTGGCCATCATCATTCCTATTTCTTGTTCCACAGCAAAAATTAATTCTTCCATCATTGCCTTAGTTCTAGGTCTCAGTCCGCTTCTCTGTATTCAAAAAGTGCATTCTGTTTTCTACCCTGATGGTAATTTCATTTGGATGAAGAGCTCATGGAGTGTCCAAGGGCTGGCACTTGAGCGAGTCTCAGGTGTGTGTCGCATGCCCTCTGTGGTTGGGTTGTTGTTGTGCATTTGCCTCTGGGCTAGTCCTCTGCAGAGATTCTCGTTGCCCGCCCTTTGGAGTGTTTGGTGTCTTGACCAAATATGGTAAGTTTAGTTTGTGGGCTCTGGTGTGCCTGTGAAAGGAGATTTTTAACCCACTCAATATTAAAAGGCCTGCTGAATGCTGTGGTCAGGAGAGAGTATGTGGGCAGGGCTTTCTTCTAGTCCCCAACAGGAGGGTCTGTTCTCCTGGGACTCAGCAACATGGCCTGAGGAAGGCAGTCCCAACAGTGTTCCAGGTTTGGGACTTCGTGTTTGCAGGTTAGGCAGCTAATGTCCACCCTGTCATGTCTGTGGCCAGTAGCCTGGTCTTTATGCTGCAGCGGGAGACCCCCATGTTTCTTTTGCCTCCATTGAGGCATATCCATGAATACTGCCTATCACGGATACTCAGCAAGAAACAATAATCATACCACTGTGTTAAAAGGTATATTCTCTGATCATGGTTTCCAGGCTCTCTGCACCTGTTTGGTTGCTGGTGTCCTCTCCAGGGGGGAAAAATTGTTCTCTGGAATCTATGTCTGCCAAGCCTCCTGACCTGAAATCCCCGGGCTTCAAGACCTTTTGGTTGCAAGACTCGTGCCATTCAGACCCTCTCCTTTTTCCACCAAAAGTTATGGGTCAACATTCAAAGTGTGGATTCCCACTATGCTCCTCTCTCCTGTGCCTTTGTCTTTGGCCATGATTCCCTCCCACTGAAGCACAAACCATCCACTTCTCCCCTAAACCATGTCTACACCCTTCACCCATGGTCTTGCAACTTCTTCTCTCTTTCGCTGTGGAGTGTGATTTCTAGGCTTCAGGTTCTCTTACACCATTTTTAATTTTATGTGGACAACTTCCACTTGTGTTTATTGCTGAAGACAGGTCTGGAGGTCCTAGATACTTCTACCATCTCCCTGTCCTCGAAATGCACCGCAGACTCTTACCCAGCCATAAGCAAGAAGGAATTCTTGCCACTTGCCCCATGAGGCAGAAAGGTGGAGAGCATTGGCCTCCGTCACATCTATCAGTCACAGAAAGGTAATTTACATACAATTTCACTCACTCATGGAAGTAAAGAAACGTTTGAAAAAGCAAGAAAAAAGGGACAATGAGACTCTAACCAGGCACACAAAATTTGGTGTTTGTTCCAAGGCAGGTTTGTGAGAATCTGTGTTTCTAAAAGAAGATAAAATGGGACATTCATAGTAGGAATCGTGACTGAAATGGATGTAACGAGAGTTTCTAATGCGTTTGAAAGTGAATTGTGATCCAAAAAAGAGAGGCTTATATCTCTTAAAATAACATTCTAAGTGTTATGTGAAACACACACACACTCATAAACACACTTAATAGAGTCCCACGGAAGTTAGGGAGCAAGTGAGGAATAGCACTCATGGAAGCAAACCTCAGAGAAAAACCCATTAAGAAAAAAGCACAGTGAATCAAAGTCAGACACTGACCAAACTGGAAAAGTTAACTCCTCAGCTATCAAGAAGTAATTAAAGTATTCAGGACTAAACTCTATTAAACAACCTAACCTAAAAGACCCCTACACACAAGTATGCCAGAAAATCCAATACCAGAGAAAAGGATAAATTTGAAGACACATATCCACTACCAAGACTTGGTCATGAAACATACAAATCGGACGTCTCAGGTAATGATGAAAGCGTTTGAAACAGTCTTCAAACAAGTCCCAGCACACAAAAATCCAGGTACAAAAGAATTTCCTGGTCCACACTTCTAGACATTTAATGAAGGCAATGTCGGTTCTTCTCATCTATTCCGAAATGTAGGAAGAGGGAAGAATCTAATTTAAATGTCCAAAGACCCAATTCAGATAAGGACCTTACAGGAACCAATTGCATACCATTTTAATCAGTAAGATAATAAAACCAGAATTCATTTTGTTCCTCTTTCTTTCTTTATCTACATGTGAAATGGTCTGTTTTTCTTTCTTTTCAATATTTTTCTTATGTTCGGGAAGACAGTCTTTCATCCATCATATGTTTTTGAGATAGTGTTCCCTGATTCTTTAGTTGCATATACCACCGAGTGCTCATCCTCATCTATGCCACACCACCTCCATACCCATTAACCAGTTCCCTCATTCCCGGCATGTCTCATCATTCTGTAACCCTCAACTTGCTTCCAGAGTCCTGAGTCTCTCCCGGTTTGTCTCCCTTTCGAACTTCCCTTCCTTCCATTTTCCCTTGCTCCTACTAATGTCCATGGTATTCCTCTTGTGCCACTTATGAGTGAAGCCATATGACATTTCCCTTGGTCTGCTTTTATTTCATTGAGAATAACCCAGTCCTGTGTCATTCATATCAAGGCGAGTATCCGGGCTTCATCCTCCTGGATGGCAGGAATACTCTGGACCACACCTGTTTTATCTACTAGCCTATGGAAGGGCATCTTGGCTCCTTCCACAGTTCTGCTAGAGTGGGCATGGCAGGCCATTGATGTAAGCCATTCATTTTCCACTGAATAAAGAGAGTTGGTCAACATTGCTCTCCCCATGACCACAACATGTAGCATTAAATAATGATGACAAGGAGTGCTGTCCAGGGCTTTTCCTTCAGGGGTAGCTATCATGCAAAATATCACTCTCCTTGCAAGGGTGTTTAAGGTAAAATCAGGTAGACAGAGTGCTTATCCCTTAGGACAGGTGTTTCAGAACACTAGGAGATGAAGACACGGACAGCACAATGCATCCATGCCCTAGGACTTTTCCTGTAAATGTGACTTTCCTTCACTTATTCCTTCCCTTATCTTCCAAGGTGACCAAGCACCAAAGGCAGACAGTACACTTAGAACCCATTGGAAAAAGGAGCTAAGAAAGGATGCTCTCACTGATAGGATGTCAAACCTCCCAGAGCAATAATGCCACACCAAGAGTCCTCCCTGTTGATTGAAATATCTAGATATTGCAGTGGAAATCAGAACACCTTGCTCTCTGGAGAAATATTGGCCTCAAGGATTCTATATCGAATGTCATTTTCTTTTCTCTTTGTATAGAAAGGAGAAGAGGGAAAGAAATGGAAAAGACCATATGAGTTCATGATCAGGCTAACATGACTCTTTTTCTGTCCTTCCAAAGGCCTCCTACCTAAAGCCATAGGGCTCATAGGTCATGAGAAAGGTTTATACTTCAGTGAAATCAGCTTCTATGACGTCACAAAGCTTTGAGGTCGAAGCAACCACTCCTCCCCAAACCACGCCTATTCAATCCACCTGGCTGGAGTAGTCAGGGGTCAGCCAGAAGGATCCAAAGCCCTCCCACACCACTTGAGCTGCCTGGGTATTTCACCAGGACAGTTTGCAAAGTGTGTTGGTGTCACCTTCTCCATGGCCAAATTTGTAGTCTTTGGCCGTGACTGTCACCACCAGACCTCTGGACTCCTGAGATGAGCAAGAATCCACATTTCCATCTTACCCGCAAAAGGTCAAGAAAGAGTCAGGACTACCACCAAGCCTCACGTGAGGAACTCCATGCCCCGTACATGTGCATGGTCCTCCCACACAATCAGGACACTTTGTTCAGGAGAAAGGCCACCCAAGGAAAGCTCACAGTGAACACCTGCAACAATGACAAAGTCAAGTCTGGAGTCTCCAACAGCGAGGACACGAGTTCCTCTACCATCTCCAGAAATCGTGCCAAGAAGACCTCCCCTTCTTCCAAGCTGACCAAGCAACAAAGGCAGACCCTACACCTTGGAACGTTAGGCCCAGGACGGACTCATTAGTTTGGAGCTCACAGGAGCAAACACGGAGCATGTTGGAAGAGACCCAATCCCCAAGTGAAGCCATCAGGAAGGCTTTCATGCCAGTGTCAGGAAGACAACGTGTATCTACAAATGATGCATTGAAGAGGATTCAATGGCCTAAGATCCCTGAGCATTCCCTCAGGGTGGTGCAGCCTCCCTCTATGGAACTGTATGGAGATATTGCAGCACAACCCTTCCTGAACCCTCCCATTTCCATTCCCCAAAGGTTTTCATGGGATAAACAAACAGTGCCTGTTGCAGAAGATGGGCATATTCTAATGAAGCCAGGTGAGGAGGAAAAGTGGGAGAACAAAGGGCTATTGCAGCGGGTCAGACAATGGATGGTCCGTGTTGGTGGGGAGATGAGGGAGGACAAAGAAAAGGAATAAAAACAAAGGAGCTCAGAGCTAAGGTCTGGCATTATAGGATGGTGTGAGGTACTCTGGAACTGGCTGCATTCCATAGAGACATATGTCCAAATTCAAAAAACAATCATCTGGTCCCAGTCAATCCTTATGAACTGTTTCTTGTTATTGTTGTTATTTTGATTTCTTAAAAGAATCCCACATAATTTAGGGTAAACGTGAGGAATTGCAATCATGAAAGCAAACCTCACAGAAAATACCATAAAGGAAAAAAGAATAGAGAATCAAACTCGGAAACCAACGAAACTGGAAAAAATTATCTCCTTACCTATCAAGCATTAATTAAAGCCTTCAGGACTAAACTCTCTTAAACAACCTAACCTAAATGTCCCCGACACTCAAGTATGCCAGCAAATCTAATACCTGAGAGAAAAGGATTAATTCCAAGACACATATCCACTACCAAGATTAGGTCATGAAACATAGAATTCTGACATCTCAGCTGGTAACAAAAGCGTTTGAAGCAGTCCTCAACACCTCCCAACACACAAATCAGTTTCCTGGTCCAAACTTCTAGACATTTAATGAAGACCATGTTGGTTCTTCTCATTGTTTCCAGAAATGTAGGAAGAGGAAAGACTCTAATTTAAAATGTCCAAAGACCCAATTCAGTTAAGGACCTTATAGAAAATCAATTGCATACCATTTTAATAAGTAAGATAATAAAGCTATAATTCTTTTCTTCCCTCTTTCTTTCTCCATCTACATGTGAAACGGCCTGTGTTTCTTTCTTTTCAATATTTCTTCTTATATTCTGGGAGCTAGCCTTTAATCCATCAGACGTTTTGATGTAGTGTTCCCTGATTATTTAGTTGCATATAGTTCTGAGCGCTCATCATTATATATGCCACACCTCCTCCATACCCATTATCCAGTTAACTCTATCCTGGCATGTCTCATCCTTCTGTCATCCTCAGCTTGGTTACAAGAGTCCTGAGTCTCTGCTAGTTTGTCTCCCTTTCTGACTTCTTCTACTTCCATTTTCCCTTGCTTCTACAATTGTCCATGGTATTCCTCATGGGCCACATATGAGTGAAGCCATATGATATTTCCCTTGGTCTGCTTGCCTTTTTCATTGAGAATAACCCATTCCTGTGTCATTCATGTCAAGTGGAATACTGGGGCTTCATCCTCCCTGATTATGGAGGCGTACTCTGATGCCTGGATGGACCACACTTTCTTTATCCAGTAGCCTTTGGAAGGGCACCTCAACTCCTTCCACAGTTCTGCTAGAGTGGTCATGGCAGGCCATCGATGGAGGATGGAGGCAGTTCATTTTCCTCTGAATAAAGACAGATGATCAACATGGCTCTCCACATGACCATGGCATGTAGCATTAACTAATGATGACAAGGATTGCTGTCAAGGGCTCATCCTTCAGGGTAGTTATCATGCAGAATGTCACTCTCCTTGAAGCCTTTGCAAGGGTGTTTAAGTTAAAGTCAGGTAGACAGAGCCCTCATCCCTTAAGACTGGTGTTTCAGAACACTAGGAGATGAGGACACAGACAGCACAATGCATCCATGCAGTAGCACTTTTCCTGTAAATGTGACTTTCCTTCCCTTATTCCTTCCCTTATCTTCCATGCTGACCAAGCACAAAGGCAGACAGTACACTTAGAACCCATCAGGAAAAGAAGCTTAAAAAGGACGCTCTCAACAAAAGGATGTCAAACCTCCCAGAGAGCTAATGATACCCAAAAGGCCTCCTGTTCATTGAGATACCTAGAAATTGCCGTTGAAATCGGAACACCTTGCTCTCTGGAGAAATGTTGGCCTCAAGGATTCTATATAGAATGTCATTTTCTTTTCTCTTTGTATAGAAAAGAGAAGTGGGAAAGAAACAGAAAACACCACCTGAGTTCATGATCAGGCTAAAATGACTTTTTCTCTGTCCTTTCCAAGTCTTCCTACCTAAACCCATAGGACTTATAGGTCATGAAAAATGGATTGCTGCTTCATTGAAGTCAGGTTCTGTCATGTCACAAAGCTTTAAGTCATAGCATCCACTTCTCCCCAAAACAAGCCTAATCATTCCAACTGACTGGAGTAGTCATGGGTCAGCCAGGAGGATCCAAAGCCCTCCCAAAGCGGTGGAGACGCCTGGGCATTTCACAAGAACAGTTTGCGAAATACCCACCTCTATTTTTAAATTTCTTTTTTTTAAATTTATTTATTTATTTTTATTTGCTTATTTACAGCATAACAGTGTTCATTGTTTTGGCATCACACCCAGTGCTCCATGCAGTACATGCCCTCCCTATTACCCATCACCTGGTTCCTCAACCTCCCACCCCCCCCTCCTGCCGCCCCTTCATAACCCTCTGGTTGTTTTTCAGAGTCCATAGTCTCTTATGGTTCATCTCCCCTTCCAGTTTCCCTCAACTCCCTCTCCTCTCCATCTCCCCATGTCCTCCATGTTATTTGTTATGCTCCACAAATAAGTGAGACCATATGATACTTGACTCTCTCTGCTTGACTTATTTTGCTCAGCATAATTTCTTCCAGTCCTGTCCATGTTGCTACAAAAGTTGGGTATTCATCCTTTCTGATGGAGGCATAATACTCCATTGTGTATATGGACCACATCTTCCTTATCCATTCATCCGTTGAAGGGCATCTTGGTTCTTTCCACAGTTTGGCGACCGTAGCCATTGCTGCAATAAACATTGGGGTACAAATGGCCCTTCTTTTCACTACATCTGTATCTTTGGGGTAAATACCGAGCAGTGCAATTGCAGGGTCATAGGGAAGCTTTATTCTTAATTTCTTCAGGAGTCTCCACACTGTTCTCCAAAGTGGCTGCACTAACTTGCACTCCCACCAACTGTGTAAGAGGGTTCTCCTTTCTCCACATCCTTTCCAACACACGTTGTTTCCTGTCTTGCTAATTTTGGCCATTCTAACTGGTGTCAGGTGGTATCTCAATGTGGTTTGAGTTTGAATCTCCCTGATGGCTAGTGATGATGAACAATTCTTAATGTGTCTGATAGCCATTTGTATATCTTCATTGGAGAGGTGTCTGTTCATATCTTGTGCCCTTTGCTGTGCAGAAGCTTTTGATCTTGATGAAGTCCCAAAAGTTCATTTTCGCTTTTGTTTCCTTGGCCTTTGGAGACATCTTGAAAGAAATGTATAACATACCTTTGTGTACAGTATAAGAGAAGGGTCGAGTTTCATTCTTCTACATATAGCTGTCCAGTTTTCCCAGCACCATTTATTGAAGAGACTGTCTTTTTTCCTCTGTATATTTTTTCCTGTTTTGTCGAAGATTATTTGACCATAGAGTTGAGGGTCCCTACCTGGGCTCTCCACTCTGTTCCACTGGTCTATGTGTCTGTTTTTATGCCAGTACCACGCTGTCTTGGTGATCACAGCTTTGTAGTAAAGCTTGAAATCAGGTAACATTGATGCAGCCAGTTTTATTTTTGTTTTTCAACATTTTTTTAGCGATTTGGGTCTCGTCTGATTCCATACATATTTTAGAATTATTTGCTCCAGCTCTTTGAAAAATACTGGTGGAATTTTGATCAGAATGGCATTAAACGTATAGATTGCTCTAGGCCATGTAGACATTTTAACAATGTTTATTCTTCTGATCCAAGAGCATTAAATGCTCTTCCATCTTTTTGTGTCTTCTTCAATTTCTTTCATGAGAGTTCTGTAGTTCCTGGAGCACAAATCCTTTACCTCTTTGGTTAGGTTTATTCCCAGGTGTCTTATGGTTCTTGGTGCTATAATAAATGGAATCGCATATCTAACTTCCCTTTCTGTATTTTCATTGTTAGTGTATAAAAAAGCCCCTGATTTCTGTACATTGACTTTGTATCCTACCACGTT
The DNA here is from genome assembly GCF_922984935.1 of Meles meles. Classification (NCBI taxonomy): domain Eukaryota; kingdom Metazoa; phylum Chordata; class Mammalia; order Carnivora; family Mustelidae; genus Meles; species Meles meles. Next base: position 14,212,859 of record NC_060088.1, read on the forward strand.
ACTGAATCGCTGCATGAGTTCTAGTAGTTTGAGGGTGGAGACTTTTGGGTTTTCCATATAAAGATCCATGTCATCTGCGAAGAGAGAGAGTTTGACTTCTTCGTTGCCAATTTGGATACCTTTTATTTCTCTTTATTGTCTGAATGTTTTTGCTAGGATTTCTATTACTATGTTGAACAAGAGTGGTGATAGTGGGCATCCTTGTCATGTTCCTCATCTCAAAGGGAGGCTGCAAGCTTTTTCCCATTGAGGATGATATTTGCTGTGGGTCTTTCATAGATAGATTTTATGAAGTTTGGGAATGTTCCCTCTATCCCTATACTTTGAAGCATTTTAATCAAGAACAGATGCTGGATTTTATCAAACGCCTTTTCTGCATCAATTGAGAGGATACAATGGGCTTCTAGAGCTGGCATAGCTTGTCGCCTTGAAGACAGGGATGTGGCTATAAAAATGCTCTTCTCCCAAGTATATGTGGGTGAAGACAATTCCTCCATTGCTAGCTTTTGAAGGGTGTATGACACTATGTCTTGTGTTGCTCTGCTTCTGAGGATGGTGCTGGGAGTCCTCTGTCTCTCAGAATCTGGATCTCTGTTTCTGCCCCCAGAGGAGGATGTTTTCAGCTCTGATTTCTAAAAGAAATGTTGGGTCCTCTTTTTTCTCTCTCTTCTAGGTCTCCTAAAATAAGCACCTATTTACATTCATTTTAGTCAAGGATTTCCCTAATCCATGGTCAGGTTCCATCATTCTTCCTACTCTCCTTTGCTTCACTTCTTTTTTTGTTCAAGTACTTGACTTCCAGTTAACTCATTGGATCCTCTGTTCTACCAGCTTCTTGGACTTGGCATCCAGTCTGCTAATAAATCTTTTCATCAGAGCCTGTTATTCTTATTTTTTTTGTCACCTTTATTCCTGTGGTCTGAGACTCCATGATGGCTTCTATGATTTTCTGGTGCAGAGTGAGTATCGTGGCTTCTGCTTTAAATCCTACATTGGACATGTGACATGTATAGGTTTCCCTTCGATTGCATGGTCATGACCATTGCTTGTTCTTTTGTATAGGCATCTACTGATTCTTCCATCATTGCCTTTGTTCTAGGCCTCTGTCTTCTTCTCTGTATTTGCAAAAGGTATTCTGCTTCTACCCTGAGGGTAATTTCTTTAGGAAGAAGATCTCATGGAGTTCCCAAGAGATGGCCCTTGAGGAGTCTCAGGAGTGTGAGGCATTCCCTCTGGGGTTATGTTGGGGCTGTCCACTCTCCTCTGGGCCAGTCCTCTGGAGAGGCTCTCATTTCCTGCCCTTCAGGGTGATTGGTGTCTGGACCAAATATGGTGAGGTTTAGCATGGTAGGCTCTGGTGTGCCTGTGAAAGGAGACTTTCAACCCACTCATCAGAACTGAGGCCTGCTGAATGCTGTGGTCTGGAGAGAGAATGTTGTTAGGGCTTTTTTAGTCTGTTCTACTGGGACTAAGCTATGTGGCCTGAGGAAGGCAGTCCGAACAGATTTCCAGGGTTGTTACTTTGTGTTGGCAGAATAGGCAGCTAAGGTACTCATTTTCCTGTCTGTGGGCACTAGCTCGGTCTTTATGCTGGTGGTGGGAAAGCCAAAACTTTCTTTTGCCCCCATTAAGACATCTCCACAAGCTGTGCCTATCTTGGATGCAAAGCAGACAATATCATATCACGGTGTCAAAAGGTTTTGTCTCTGATCATGGTTTGCAGGCTGTCTGCACCTGGTTAGTTGCTAGTGTCCTCTCCAGGAGAAACACAGTGTTCTCTGGAGTCTATGTCTGCCATGAGTGCTGATCTGAAATCCCCAGGCCTCAAGACCCTTTGGTTGCAAGAATTCGTGCCATTCAGACCCTCTCCTTTTTGCCACCAACAGTGATGGGTCAACATAGAACTTGTGGGTTCCCAGTGTGTTCCTCTCTCCTGGGCCTTTGTCTTTAGCCATCACTCCCTGCACTCTGAAGTATCAACAGTCCACTTCTCCCCTAAGATATGTCTACACACTTCTCCCATGGGCTTTGCTACTTATTCTCTCTCTCATGGTGCAGTGAGATTTCTAGACTTCAGATCCATTTAAGCTATGGTTCCATTGATGCAGTCATCTTCTGGTTGTGCTTATGGCTGAAGACAAGCCTGGAGCTTCCAGACATTTCTTCAATCTCCCTGTCATCCAAATGCACTGAAGACCCTTACCCAGCCATAAGCAAGAAGGAATTCTTGCCACTTGCCACATGTGACAGAAAGATGGAAAACACTGGGCTGCGTCACATCTCTCAGTCACAGAAAGACAATTAACATATGATTTCACTCACTCATGGAAGTATAGAATCATTTGAAAAAGCAAGAATAAGGGACAGACAATGAGACTCTAACCGGGCACACAAAATTTAGTGTTTGTTCCAAAGCATGTTAGTGAGAATCTGCGTTTTTAAAAGATGATTAAAAGGGTCATTCATTGCAGGATATGTGGCTGAATGGGATGTAACATGAGCTTCAAATGCATTTGAAGGTGAATTGTGATCCGAAAAATAGCGGCTTCATATGTCTTAAAATATCATTCTAACTGTTATGTGAAGCACACACAACACACACACACACACACACACACACACACACACACACACTTAAGGAGTCCCACAGAAGTTAGGGATCAAATGAGCAATAGCACTCAGAAATCTGAGAAAATCTGAGGAAGCAATCCTCAGAGAAAATCCATAAAAGAAAATAGCACAGAGAATCAAAGACAGAAACCAACCAAACTGGAAAAGTTAACTACTTACCAATCAAGAATTAATTAAAGAGCCATTCCGATCAAAATTCCACCAGTATTTTTTAAAGGGCTGGAGCAAATAATCCTAAAATTTCTATGGAATCAAAAGAGACCCCGAATTGCTAAGGAAATGTTGAAAACCAAAAATAAAACTGGTGGCATCACGTTACCTGATTTCAAGCTTTACTACAAAGCTGTGATCACCAAGACAGCATGGTACTGGCATAAAAACAGACACATAGACCAGTGGATAAGAGTGGAGAGCCCAGATATGGACCCACAACTCTATGGTGAAATAATCTTTGACAAAACAGGAAAAAATATACAGTGGGAAAAAGACAGTCTCTTCAATAAATGGTGCTGGGAAAACTGGACAGTGATATGTAGAAGAATGAAACTCGACCATTCTCTTACACCATACACAAAGATAAACTCAAAATGGATAAAAGACCTCAATGTGAGACAGGAATCCATCAGAATCCTAGAGGAGAACATAGGCAGTAACCTCTTCGATATCAGCCACAGTAACTTCTTCCAAGATATGTCTCAAAGGCCAAGGAAACAAAAGCAAAAATGAACTTTTGGGACTTCATCAAGATCAAAAGCTTCTGCACAGCAAAGGAAACAGTCAACAAACCAAAAAGGCAACCCACGGAATGGGAGAAGATATTTGCAAATGACAGTACAGACAAAAGGTTGATATCCACAATCTATAATGAACTCCCCAAACTCAACACACACAAAACAGATAATCATATCAAAAATTGGGCACAAGATATGAACAGACACCTCTCCAATGAAGACATACAAATGGCTATCAGACACATGATAAAATGCTCATCATCACTAGCCATCAGGGAGATTCAAATTAAAACCACATTGAGATACCACCTGACACCAGTTAGAATGGCCAAAATTAGCAAGACAGGAAACAACGTGTGTTGGAGAGGATGTGGAGAAAGGGGAACCCTCTTCCACTGTTGGTGGGAATGCAAGTTAGTGCAGCCACTTTGGAGAACAGTGTGGAGATTCCTGAAGAAATTAAGAATAAAGCTTCCCTATGACCCTGCAATTGCACTGCTGGGTATTTGCCCCAAAGAAACAGATGTAGTGAAAAGAAGGGCCATCTGTACCCCAATGTTTATTGCAGCAATGGCCACGGTCACCAAACTGTGGAAAGAACCAAGATGCCCTTCAACGGATGAATGGATAAGGAAGATGTGGTACGTATACACAATGGAGTATTATGCGTCCATCAGAAAGGATGAATACCCAACTTTTGTAGCAACATGGATGGGACTGGAAGAAATTATGCTGAGCAAAATAAGTCAAGCAGAGAGAGTCAAGTATCATATGGTCTCACTTATTTGTGGAGCATAACAAATAACATGGAGGACATGGGGAGATGGAGAGGAGAAGGGAGTTGTGGGAAACTGGAAGGGGAGATGAACCATGAGAGACTATGGACTCTGAAAAACAACCAGAGGGTTTTGAAGGGGTGGGGGGGGGGGTGGGAGGTTGAGGAACCAGGTGATGGGTAATAGGGAGGGCACGTACTGCATGGAGCACTGGGTGTGATGCCAAAAAATGAACACTGTTATGCTGTAAATAAACAAATTTAAAAAAATAGAGCTTCCCTATGACCCTGCAATCGCACTACTGGGTATTTGCCCCAAAGATACAGATGTAGTGAAAAGAAGAGCCATCTGTACCCCAATGTTTACAGCAGCAATGGCCACGGTCGCCAAACTGTGGAAAGAACCAAGATGCCCTTCAACGGACGAATGGATAAGGAAGATGTGGTCCATATACACAATGGAGTATTATGCCTCCATCAGAAAGGATGGATACCCAGCTTTTGTAGCAACATGGATGGGACTGGAAGAGATTATGCTGAGTGAAATAAGTCAAGCAGAGAGTCAAGTATCATATGGTCTCACTTATTTGTAGAGCATAACAAAGAACATGGAGGGCATGGGGAGATGGAGAGGAGAGGGAGTTGAGGGAAACTGGAAGGGGAGATGAACCATGAGAGACTATGGACTCTGAAAAACAACCTGAGGGTTTTGAAGGGGCAGGGGTGGGAGGTTAGGGAAGCAGGTGGAGGGTAATAGAGAGGGCACGTATTGCATGGAGCACAGGGTGTGGTGCAAAAACAATGAGTACTGTTACGCTGAAAATAAATAAATTTTTAAAAAATCTTTAAAAAATAAAATTATGAAAAAAAGAATTAAAGAATGCAAGACTAAGCTCTTCTAAACAACCTCACCTAAAAGAACCCTACACACAAGTATGCCAGCAAATTCAATACCTGAGAGAAAATGATAAATTCCAAGACTCATATCCACTACCAAAACTAGGTCATGAAACATACAAATCTGACGTTCAGATGATGACCAAAGCGTTTGAAGCAGTCCCCAAACACCTCCCAACACACAAAAAGCCAGGTTCAAATCAATTTCCTGGTCCACACTTCTAGACATTTAATGAAGGCAAGGTCAGTTCTTCCCATCTATTCCCGGTAATGTAGGAATGTAGGAAAAGGGAAGACATTAATTTTCAATGTCCAAAGTCCCAGTTCAAATAAGGACCTTATAGGAAACCAATTGCATACCATTTTAGTCAGTAAGATAATAAAACTATATTTCATTTCTTTCCTCTTTCTTTCTTCATCTACTTGAAATGGCTGGTTTTATTTCTTTTCAGCATTTTCTCTTATGTTTGGGAAGTCAGGCTTTCATCCATCATACGTTTGTGAGATAGTGTTCCCTGATTATTTAGTTGCATATACCACCAAGGGCTCATCATCATATATGCCACACCTCTCCCATACCCATTAACCAGTTCCCTCATTCCCAGCATGTTTCATCCTTTTGTAACCCTCAGCTTGGTCCCCAGAGTCCTGAGTCTCTACTGGTTTGTCTCCCTTTTGGACTTCTTCTCCTTCCATTTTCTTCAGTTTGCTTCTACTAATGTCCATATTATTCCTCTTGTGCCACTTAGGAGTGAAGCCATATGATATTTCCCTTGGTCTGCTTGCCTTTTTCATTGAGAACAACCCAGTCCTGTGTCTTTCAGGTCAATGCGACTATCGGGACTTCGTCCTCCCAGGTGGCAGAGGAATACTCTGTTACCTGGATGGACCACACCTTCTTTATCCAGTAGTCTTTGGAAGGGCATCTTGGCTCCTACCACAGTTCTGCTAGAGTGGGCATGGCAGGCCATTGATGTAGGCCATTCATTTTCCACTGAATAGAGTGGGTCAACATGATTCTCCCCATGTCTACGGCATATAGCATTAACACATGATGACAAGGAGTGCTGTCCTGGGCTCTTCCTTCATGGGTATCTATCACGCAGATGGTCACTCTCTTAAAGCCTTTGCAAAGTTGTTTAATGTAAAGTCAGGGAAACAGAGCCCTCATCCCTCAGGACTGGTGTTTCAGAACACTATGAGATGAAGACCTGGAGAGCACAATGCATCCATGCCCTAGCACTTTTCCATGAAATGTTACTTTCCTTCCCTTATTCCTTCCCTTACCGTCCAAGCTGACCAAGCACCAAAGGCAGACCCTACCCCTCAGAACCCATCAGGAAAAGAAGTTAAGAAAGAACCCTCTACCCATTGGATGTCAAACCTCCCAGTGAGCAAATGATACCCAAGAGTTCGCCCTGTTGATTGAGATATATAGAAATTGCAATGGAAATAGGAACACCATGCTCTCTCTGGAGAAATGTTAGTCTTAAGGATGGTATACCGAATGTCATTTTCTTTCCCATCTATCAGTCACAGAAAGACAGTTAACACATGATTTCACTCACTCGTGGAAGTAAAGAAACATGTGAAAACTCAAGAAAAAAGGGACAGATAAGGAGACTCTAACCAGGCACACAAAATTTGGTCTTTGTTCCAAGACATGTTAGTGAGAATCTGTGTTTCTAAAAGAGGATTAAATGGGACATTCATTGCAGGAAATGTGCCCAACGGGATGTAACATGAGTTTCCAGTTTTAACGTGAATTGTGATCCAAAAAGAGCAGCTACTTCTATCTTAAAATATCATTCTAAGCATTATGTGAAACACAAGGACACACACATGCACAAACACTCATGCACACACACTTAAAAGAGTCCCACAGAAGTTAGTGACATTGGTCCAATTTCAGTAAACCATCCTCTGGCCCCAGTCACTCCTTACAAACTGTTTCTTGTTGTTGATGTTGTAGATGTTGTTGTTGTTGTTGTTGTTGTTGTTGTTTTTCAACGATGTGCATGCATGTATTTGACAGAGACAGACAGAGAGATCATAATCAGGGAGGGAGCTGCAGAGGGAGAAGCAGACTTGCCTCTGAGCGGGTAACCTGAGGTGTGAGATGATCCAATGGGCCTGGGGTCAGGAGCTGAGCTGAAGGCTGCCTCTGAACTGATGGAGACACCTCAGGACAAAATCTTTGTCTTCTTAACACCTCATTATTCTAGACAAGAACTCCTACTCTGTCATTGTTCAGAAATGCAGGACATGCAGATTTAGGCTTGGGCTGGTGTGGCTTGCTCTGTACAATGTGCTGCTGGAGCTGGCATAGATGGTTGCCTTGAAGTCAGGGACTTGGATGTAGAAACACTCTTCTCCCAAGCATATTTGGGTGAAGAGAATTCCTCCATTGCTAGCTTTTGCAGGGTGAATGACACTATGTCTTGTGTTGCTCTGCTTCTGTGGATGGTGCTGGGAGTCCTCTGTGCCTCGGAATCTGGATCCCTGTTTCTGCCCCCAGATGAGGGATGTTTTCATCTCTGATTTCTCAAAGAAATGTTGTGCCCTTTTTTCTCTCTCTTCTAGGTCTCCTACAATAAGCATACATGGACATTCATTGCAGTCAAGGATTTCCTCAAGTCTATTATCATGTTCCATCATTCTTCCTTCTCTCCTTTGCTCACTTCCATTTTATTCCACTACTTGTCTTCCAGGGAACTCATTGGATCCTCTGGTTCGGCCAGCTTCCTGGACTTTGCACCCAGTCTGCTAACAGATCTTTTCATCAGGGCCTTTTAACTTTATTTTTTGTTGTCATCTTTATATCTGTGGTTCAAGAGCCCCAGATTCCTTCTATGTTTTTCCAATGCAGAATAAGTATAATGGGTGCAGCTTTAAATGCTCCATCGGGCATGTGACATGTATATGTTTCACTTCGACTGTGTGGCTATGACCATTTCTTGTTCTTTTACCTTGGCATCAATTGATTTTCCATCATTGCATTCGTTCTATGTCTCTGTCTTTTTAACTGTATTCATAAAGCGCATTCTCTTTTCTACACTGAGGATAATTTCGTTAGGAAGAAGAGCTCATGGAGTGCTCAAGAGCTGGCTCTTGAGGGAGTCTTGGGTGTGTGTGACATGCCCTCTGGGTTTCTGTTGTGGCTGTCCACTCTCCTATGGGCCAGTCCTCTGCAGAGTGTCTCCTTGTCTGCCATTCCGAGGGTTTGATGTCTGGACTGAATATGGTGAGCTGAATCTTGGTGGGCTCAGGTGTGCCTGTGAAAGGAGACTTTCAAACCACTCAACAGAACTAAGGGTGAGGCAGTCTCTGTTGTTGGGTTTAAAGATGAAGCCATGTGGCAAAGAACTTCGGTGGTTTCTGTGAGCTGAAGGCAACCTCCAGCTGACAGCCAGCAAGGAAGCAGGGACCTCAGCTCTACAGTTGCAGAGAACTGCATTCTGCCCCAATCATACGAGCCTGGAAAAGGACCAGACCTTCGGATGAGAACCACAACCGCAGTGAACAGGTGAGGCCCAACCCTCTGGGGTAGTCTGGTGAGATCTGAGCAGAGAACATGGCCACACCATGCCCAGGGGATGAAGGGGAAAGGGATAGGGCTGAAGTATGAGCCCATGAGGAGCACTGGGCTTAAGAGCAAACTGGGGAGGGGTCGCAGGTAGCAAGAAAGAGACTCTGAGGACGTTAGCCATGTGTACGTCATAATAAGAGAGAGAGAAAGTTCGGTTACACTGGACTGTGAATGAAAACCTGGTTTGGGCAACTGCACAGTTTGTATTATTTTTAGTATTTCTGAGACACCAGATGGACGTTTTCAAATGTGACTTCTTGAGGGAATGGCTCTTCACGCAAGCGCAAAACTCATATTCACACTCATATTCTCAGACTGGCCTAGGGAAGGTGAAAACGAACCTCCTTTCCCCATTTTTGTCTTCTCTCAGCTCTTCCTTGTCCTTCCTCGAAGCCTCAGGTCTGGGAAAACTCCTTGAAGATCCATAAATGTAAGTCAACGTTTAAAAAAAAAGAAAAAGCCTGTCTCCCTCTTGAAGCTTGCTGCTAAGTAGCTCACAGCACAGCAGAGGCTGCAAAAATGGGTAGGGGGTGGGGGTTTGGGCTCTGCGGCACAGACGAGATCTTAGTGTACAGGACAGCCCCCCAACAAAGGATACCCAGCCCCTAATGTCACCAGTGCTGAGATGGAGAAACTCTGATGTGCCACCTTTTGTGGATAAGGATTAAAGACCAAAGACAGCACAGAGAATGATGGAATCCAAGCTCCCATAGGCAGGTGTCTGTGTTTGGAACAGTTGATGTTTTCCGGCAGAAAAGAGAAAAGCACCATTATTTCTCAGGTTAAAAAAATGATGGCCATGAAAAGTACGTGATGATAGAGCTGTTGAGCTGCACACAGAGTAATCGTGAGTGAAAAGAGCACTGAAAGCTCCAAGCCAGTGTCGGCACCAAGGATTCTCAGTGACACGCCTCTCCTCGGCGGCTGTTCCGGGCCTCCTGGGGCTGCAGGCATCTCACTGACCTGGGTGATGTTTGGAGGATGGATACAAGGCCGAGCCAGTTTAGTTCCCGGGGCTGGGCATCCCCAGGCTTTCTAGGATGTCCTACAGAGAGAAGAGATATCAGAAGCAGGGATGAGCTGACAGCAGGACAGAAGACAGCAGACATGGGATGGCCATTGAGGTTCCAGCCAACACACACTCTTTCCCTAAGTGGCTTCCCAGATGCAGAGGACACGTGGCTCACGGGCAGATGATGGTCAGGGTCTGCTTCCAGTGTGAGGTGGGACATGGAAACCAGTGCTACAGTGCAGAGACACAGTTCCCTCCCATTGTACAATTCCATGTCTGCACACTTTCTGGCTTTCCTTCTTACCTGCCTTGTCCAAGAGTGTGTAAATCTTCGGTTTCTATGCAACAGGACTGAAGGAAGCACTTGAAGTGGCATGTAAAGAATTATCTATTTCATCCTCTTTTTTCCCTCTGCTATGGCAGAAGCAACCAGCCTTCGGACGGCTTCCCCAGACACTCCTTCATCCCATGTCTACTTGCCCCATGAGGTGGCTGCCCCCCTCCTTCCCTTGCTCCAGAACGTTCTGCACGACACAGCAGTGATGGAGCCCAAAATCACTGTCTTCCTTTTCTTTTCTTTAAAGTCTCTGTCCTCAAGGTGGGGCCCGAATTCACAACCCCCAGATCGAGTCACACGCTCTATCAACTAAGCCAACGGGTGCCGCCATGCTCTTCCTTTCTTGATGTTAATGCCCCTAGTTTTACAACAATCCTTTGATAGAAATGATTTGAGCCTCACGGATTTTACCATAACCCTTTCGTGATGGTTTTGAGCTCTCATGGGCCCCATCTCTCTTTTTCTTTCCAATTCAGTGAAATTTAACATTTACTGAGTTTCCAGGCAGGGCCGCATTCTGTACTGTTGGGAAAGGGGTTGGTTTAAAGCGGAGTCAAACACCCATCCACTCTTGAAGAGCTTTTGTCGTTTTTCTCTGCCGCGTGCCAGTGAAACCAATGGGCTGGTTCAGTGAGACGATTAACTGAGTGCCTGCTCTGAGCAGAAACACAGGGAAACCCACCCAGAGGATATGGGTATCGGGAAACTAAGACACATGACATGAGATCGGGGGAGGACAGCACACAGAATTTCTCTGTGTTTGGGGGAGGGGTGCCATGTTTAGCTCTAAGCTTCACAGCAGCCAAGAGAGAAACGTGATCACCCATGTATCCCCAGTATAAAAACAAGCAGAGAAAAGACATGAGAACACTTCTACTCTTCCAGAAAGAACGTTTTTTCTCTTATTCTTGTAACATGCACTTATACATGATGAGACGCTAGTGATGTACCTGAAAGACACAGAGAGAAAAAAATGTTCCTAGGCACGCACGCCAGAGGGTTCAAGGGCAGCACATGGATGAACAGCCTGGCCAGCGATGGAAGAATCTAGAAAAAGGACACCTCAAAAGACCTCAGGAACGGGATCTGGAGGTGAGTAAGATATCCAGAAGCAGGAAGCCCAACACTGCAAGCAGAGAGCACAGCCGAAGCCAAGACTCAGAGTTCGAAGGAAACAGAACGTGTTTGGAAACATACAAGCTAGCTTGAGTGTAAATCTCAGGGCCATCAGTGAAGGGAGATAAGCTAGAAAGTCAGGGTGAAGCCAGATTGTGAAATTTCCTGAAGGTGACGTGAGGGGTTGAGATGAGACATTATTTTGGATGTTGTGTTTTGCATGGAATGGGGAGGCCTGGGAAGTTTCTGACAGCAGCCAGGAGCCCTGAGGTTGATGGGTTAGAAGAAGAGGAGGTGGTAAGACCCAACCCACTGCTAGGGAGTAACATTGTAAAGATGAGGAGGACACGGACAGTGGATGGGGTTACTGAGGAGGATAGAAGAAAGAACCATGGGAAGGTGGCATTGACTGGTTTTGGCTCATGACTCCATCCTTGGCAACGATCCTTGGCTTGGAATCTAGACACTCTGCAGAATTTGCTAGATGAGAACTATGTGTTCAAGACAGGGGAAAGGGTATGACAAGAAAAAAAGGCTCTGGGATTTATAACTTGAGAAGCCGGAAGGATTCCAGGAGCCTTAACTAGACTAAAGAAGCCAGAGGAGTCTGAAGTGTTTTTACAATATGCAGAGGGAGGTTCCAATATGCGGTTGCTTGAAGGGCATGGACTGCAAAAGGGGCAGAAGCAGTGATAGAAATATTCTGCACCTTGGGGCGCCTGGGTGGCTCCATGGGTTAAGCCTCTGCCTTTGGCTCAGGTCATGATCTCAGGGTCCTGGGATTGAGCCCCACATCGGACTCTCTGCTCAACAGGAAGCCTGCTTCCTCCTCTCTCTCTGCCTGCCTCTCTGCCTACTTGTGATCTCTGTCAAATAAATAAATAAAATCCTTTAAAAAAAAATTCTGCACCTTGATTGGCTTGCTGGGCACAGAGGTGCGAACATTTGAACCCTGCCCCCTCAGTGGCACAAATAAGAGCTATGTATTTTATTGCATATTAATTATACCTCCATAAATTAAAACTTTTTTAGAACGACTTTACTATTTCCAGCAGACGAAGGGAGAGAGATTTAGTGCTGCCCTAAAGGTACCCATACAGGCAAATAAATACCAAAAAAAAAAAACAAAAAAAAAAAAACCAACAATAGGCAGATATATAAGGTGTGGATTATAAAGGGCAAGGCAGGGTCCTGGCTGTGGTCGGGGGAAAGCTCATGGGCGGTGATACTGGATCTGAGTTTTGAAGAATAAACATCCTGGAAATAAAACTGCCAGAAGGAGAGGCAGGAACCGTCATTTGCGAATGACTCATGCAAGATCGAGTCGAGACACATTCACGGCGACGCATTTTAAGGCGTCATGCAAGTGTGCACGCGTGTATGGCTCCCAAAGGGGCTGGTGAGCAGTGTGGGAGAACGCGGGTTGGTGCTGGGCTGTTTTCAGGGTACGTTCCCGCTATGCCTTTTATTGGTTGTGTGGCCCTGGGAAGCTTTTCCTGCGGGTACGTATGCTGATGTCTGTACTACCTGGTAGCGACGACAATGAGGTCCGTCAAGGAATGTGAACTTAGTTCACAGTGTCTGGGCTTGGCTCTATGACTGGCTTTGAACTCACTGTGGGCAGAGCACCGTTCCCTACCTCTTGACCTCAGGCTCAGCCCTGTGCCTCGCTGTGCCGATGCGAGACGTGACACAGAAGAGGCTTGAGACGGGTTTGCACAGTTTTGCGGTCCGCTTGCCTATCTCCCACCGTTGTAGGAAACACATACTCCAGTCACATCCCTGGTGCCTAGAGAAAGAGGCATGCCTGGGTGAGTGAACCCCGTCTGCAGCTTGGGGCTACCTCCAGCTGTGCCCAGACTGGATCCCTTGAGTCCCTGCTGAACCGCGGGCGGCGGACACAGTAGGAGAGATTAAACGATCGGTGCGTTAAGCCGCAGAAGTTTCATGGGGATGTTTGTTACACGATATTGCTGAGGCCATGGCCGACCGATGCAGGAGGCGACGATAGTCCGTCACATGGGGACAGGAGGATTGCGTGAGATGATCCCGGTAGAGGTCTGCCGCCAAGCCTTCCTCAGAGCCTCCCGCCCACCTCTCAGCGTGCAGGTTGCCCCCACATCCCGTCTGCCGCCCTGGGCCCTCTCTTCCTGGTGCACATGTTTCACTTGCTCGAGTCCTCCTTGTCCTGCCCTGAACTCTGCTTCCCCTTCTCACCCCCTTCCACACCTTGGCAGGTGGTAAGCAGCCCATGGGGCGTCTCATTAAGCCATGTCAGTACAAGGGTGGGAAAATATTCTTCCTACCTTCCTGGGAATCCGTGATCTGTTATTTCTGACTGTACCACCTGCCTCCCCACTTAGGTCTGGGGCCATTTCTGTTATTTCTGTTTGTTTTAAACATTTATTGGAGTTGAGGGCTTCTTTTGTCTCCCCACAAGCAATGAATGAGTCACGGCGAACAATTCGGAGAAGGGTGCGGGATGGGCAGGCTGCTTCAGGCCGGGAGGCAGAGGAGGACTGCTGGAAAGTGAGGACAGCTGCTCTGAAGCTGCTGGAGCCCTGAGGCAGCCTGGCCCTCAGAACACACAGGTCCCATTCACGTCCTCCCAAACCCGCCACCTACACTTGCGCCCAACGGCCCCCATCCAGGCATGCAGATGCTCACTGCTGAGCACAGGAGCTGGTGCAGCAAATGCCATCCCAGCAGCGGGAGGGTCAGGGGGATGGGAAGCTCTGCCTGACCACATCTCCAGGAGTCTCCACCATCCCCATCAGAGCTCACAGCAGGGGTGGGACGCCCTGGGCAAGACCACATGTGGTCTAGCCGGAGCAGTGTTTCTCAGCATGGGCACTGCACACATCTGGGTCTGGTTCCTTCCCCGGCGGGGCCTGCCCTGCACAGTGTATCGTGTCACGTGGCATCCCTGACTTCTGCCCGCCAGATGCCAGGAGCATCTGTCCACCCCAGGTTGTGACAACTGAAAATGTCTATAGATATTGCCAAACGTCCCCTGCCCCTGGGTGCAAAGTCTCCTCCAACTGAGAATGCTGGACTGTTGACGCTTGCCTTCGCTCAGCAGGCAGTCCCCACACTCCTCTCACTTGCCAGTCACAGTGCTGGGATACAGGATTGCGGGGATGAGAGAGGGACAAAGACCGGTAGGTGAGGAGTCTCAGTGACATGTACTTATGGCCCCAGACCTAAGTGGGGAGGCAGGTGGTACAGTCAGAATCATGAGCTCTGTGTATCCCAAAAGCCAGAATGGGCATTGGTATCCCAGCTCCCTGCGCTTCCTCCTTTCCTCTGACAGCTGGTTCCCCTGGAGAAGCAAGCCCCATGTCCTTCTCCATCTTCCTGTCAGTGGATTTATCCCTGGCAAATCGGAGTCCCTCTTAGCCCAGAAGACCCTGGAGCTGTCCAGTGTGGACCCTGAGGCCAGTTCTCCATAGAAGAGAGTGTTTTTTTCCACCCCACTGTCCCCTGGAATAACCCAAGAATCCTTACAGAGCCCTAATGCTGAGGCCGGACCCCGCCGTCCAGCATCTGCTTTCCTCTGTCCGATGTGGAGCTGCTGTGAGGAGCCAGGATGGGTAGAAAAGCTCTCATCTCACCCAGGAAGGCCTCTCCCTTCTCTGGAATCTTACTTCTACTTCTTTCTCTCTGTTTCCACGTCTCTCTGGGGCTCCTAAAAATGTGCGTGATTTGCCCATTTCATTCCAGTTGTTGGGATGGAAGCAAAAGTCCATCCCTAACCAGTAGCAAAAATCACCATGAGACGGTTTGAGGAGGAGCTCTGAGCCCCTCAGTCTGTGCTTACTCTGGACCCCCAGGTGACTCTGAAGCACACAGTTCAAAGGTTCAAATCACTGCTAGAGGTGGCTGGTCCCTAGTTCCATTCAGCTGTCCCAGGCTCTGCCCACCTCGGCCCTGACTGCGTGCAACCTGTCACCCCCATGGCACTGGGCCAGGCTTGCTAAGATGGAGCTCAGCACCTGTGCAGGGCCTTTGGCCTCCCGGGAGGGGCACCCACCTCTCAGCCCACTCCCCTCTCATGGTCCAGGTTAGATGCCTTCCCAGGCTTCTGCTTGATTTCTCTATTTTATGCTCAACTCCAGGAACGCTGTAATCTGCTCTGAGCTCCATCTCACAATGACACCTTGAGAATGCCTAGTCAACTTCCTAGAGTCTTGGTGGGTCCCAGAGTCAAGGTCCTGCATCACCAAAGCTCAGGGATGCCCGCAACTGAGCTTCTTCCCCACCATGGCAAAAGCCTTGGGTGCTACTGAACTCAGATGGGCACACTCATATGGTGAGACTGGCCTCACCCCTGCAGGAGCAGCCCCAGAGTCTATCTAGCTCTCATTCCCTTGCCCCAGGGCTGGCCTCCATCCCTCCCACAGGTAGACTAGGTGACAAGGGACTGCAGCCACACTGGCTCACTCACCAATCTCCCTTTACAGAGAGAGCTTTCCTGCTGCCCAGAAAATAGAACACGTCAGAGGCAGAAGGGGTTTAAGCCAGTGATGAGGAGGGACAAGAAAAAGATACAGCAAGAATAAAAGCAGGTAGGGGGGAGTCAAGATGGCAGGGAAATAGGAGGAGGCACCGTTTCAACCTGTACCCTAAAGTGAGCTGATTACCTACCAAAGAACTCCGACCACCCATGAAATCAGCCTGAGATCAGAATTATACACGTCTGGATCTCTACAGGAGCAGAAGACGCCAGTGGCAGGTAAAGCAGACTGGGAACATCCGACTGATATCGGAAGATAAACAAAAGGGGGAGGGAGCCACCAGAGGTGACCGATTGGAAAGTAATACCCCAACACGAGAGTGCCCTGTGTCTGGGGACCAGCACTAACTTGGAGTCTGGTTGAAAGCACTCAAAAAACAAAGAGCAAAGGATCACGGGGGGTAATAGTGGGAACCTGGGTGGTTAGGGTCAGGGACCTAAGTCCCCTGGCACTCCCCTGGCACTGAGCCTCCCCTGGCACTGAGCCAGAGAGAGTGCAGGGGAGAAATCAGGTCTCCATCCCTGAGCCCCCAGTGCGCCAGTGCGCCTGAACGCCAGCACGCCCCAGAACTAGTAGGGTCTAGCTCCCGTGAGGGGCTGGGAGCCTGGCCAGACGGCAATCCTAAAACGTGCCCGTCCCACACCCTCCCTTGAGATAGGTGCTCATAGGCGCTAGCCTGGAGCTCTGACATCCTGAAAAACCAGACATTCCCAGCCCTGGACAGCGGGAAAATCTCAGTGTGCGATCTCTGCTCTGAACCTCTCTGGCAGTCTGGAACTGCCTACACAGCCACCGCTGCCCTGGTTTTGGGTACAACAAGGAGCTCCTGCATCCCCAGGGACAGTGACTCAGAACCGAATCTGCCAGCAGCTTTTGCAAAACATTCTGGGTCTTCTCTCTGAGAGGGAGGTCGGGGTGCAGTTTGCTCTCCTCTAAACCTCCAAAAACCATCAAAAGCTGTCAAGGCGAGAGAAAGCAGATGAAAGAACATAAAAACCCCCAGAGAACAAAAGGCTGAAAAAAAACAGTTTCCTCAGAGCTCACCCCCTTGAGGGGAGCGGGAAGACCTAACTCAGGGAACATCATTGTCTGAAAACCCACGTGGCAGGCCCTCCCCCAGAAAACCAACCAGGAAGGAAGAAAAAAAAAAAAAAAAGACTACAAGAGAACAACCACCACTACTTCATAAATACAACTTTTATTTTTAACTCTTTACCAATATTCGGGTTCTTTTTTTTTATACATACAGATAATTTTTTAACCTATTTACCACCACACTGAGATGTCCAGTACATCAAATTCTTTAATAACCTTCTAACCTGAACTTTTTGATACATACACCCGTGTTTTTCTTTTGCTTTTCTATTTTTTTAAATTCTTTTTTAATTTTAACTTAGTTTAGTCTAGTTTATTCTTTTTTAATTTTTATTTTCTACTATACATATAGAGTTAAACTTCAAGGGAATCCCCTTTCCCCAATCAATGCTACCCCTATAGGCAAACCAGTTTCTAATCCCCCTGTAACTTAGGAAAGTTGAGTCCCTTAACAAAAACATCAAGATACCTTCAGGAAGAATCAAAATAACCTTCCTCACCCACACTGAGAATCTATAACCATTCTCCCAATTTTTCCTTCTGCCACTGTTTCTGTGAATTTGTGTTTGTCCTGATAATATATAAATCTTATACTTGGGGTTCTTTCTGATGAGGTTCTTCCCATTTTTTTTACCTATATATATACATATTTTTTTCTCTTGTCGTATACTTTTATCACTCTTTTTGTTTGTCTGTTTTTGTTTGTATACTTCACAAATCTTACCTTGTGGCCCATTTGGGCTCAGCCTTCTCTTTTATATTCCCTTTTTTTCCCTATCTCTCTCTCTCTCTTTTTTTTTTCCTTTTTTCTTTCCCCTATTTTTTCTTTCTTCTTCTCTATTTCTTTTTCTTTTCTTTTTTCTCTCATTTGGGTGGGGAACCCTGATTGCACAGAAGTGTTCCAGGGTGCACATTGACTGCACCACAATCGATAAGTCCAGCTGCATCTGTTCAGTCATCTCTTTCCAAAATGACTAGGAGGAGGAACACCTAACAGAAGAAAAATACAGAGGATGAGCCTTCTGCAACAGAGCTAATGGCTATCGACATAGACAATATGTCAGAAAAGGAATTCAGACTAACAATTATCCAGGCAATAGCTAGGTTGGAGAAAGCCATGGATGACCAAACAGAATTGATTAGGGCAGAACTGAAAGCCACCAGGGATGATGTTCACAATGTTAGGGCAGAACTGAAAGCCACCAGGGATGATGTTCAAAATGCTCTCAATGAGTTCCAATCTAATCTAAATTCTCTAAAAGCTAAGGTAACAGTGACAGAAGATAGAATTAGTGATCTGGAGGACAAACAGATAGAGAGAAAGGATCAGGAGGAAGCCTGGAACAAACAGCTCAGAAGCCACAAAAACAGAATCAGGGAAATAAACGATGCCATGAAACGTTCCAATGTCAGAATTATTGGAATCCCTGAAGGGGAGGAAAAAGAAAGAAGTCTAGAAGATAGAGTGGAACAAGTTGTCTATGAAAATTTTCCCAATCTCACGAATGGAAACAACGTTCATGTACTAGAGGCAAAAAGATCTCCTCCCAAGATTTTAGATTCTTGAAAGTCCTCATGACACCTTAAAGTTAGAATGAGGAATTATGTTTCAAGAGAGACCCTCTTAAAAGCAGCTAGGACAAAGAAGCTCCTTTCATACAGAGGAAAGCCCATTAGAATAACGTCAGACCTTTCCACAGAGACCTGGCAAGCCAGGAAGGACTGGCAAAATATATTCAGAGTACTAAATGAGAAGAACATGCAACCAAGAATACGCTATCCAGCAAGACTGACATTTAAAATGGATGGAGAGATAAAGAGTTTCCAAGACTGGCAAGGCTTAAAAGATTATGCAACCACCAAGCCGGCACTGCAGGAAATATTAAGGGGGGGTCTTATAAAAGAGAAAAAAACCTAAGAATATCACTGAACAGAAATATAGAAACAATCTACAGACAGAAAAACTTCAAAGGCAACACAATGTCAATAAAAACCTATCTCTCAATAATCACTCTCAATGTGAATGGCCTAAATGCGCCCATAAAACGACACAGGGTTGCAGATTGGATAAAACGACAGGACCCATCCATATGTTGTCTACAAGAGACCCATTTGAACCTAAGGATACACCCAGACTGAGAGTGAAGGGATGGAGAAACATCTTTTATGCCAATGGGCCTCAAAAGAAGGCCGGAGTAGCGATTCTCATATCAGATAAATTAGATTTTAAACTAAAGACTTTAGTCAGAGATACAGAAGGACACTACATAATTCTTAAAGGGACTATCTGCCAAGATGATCTAACAATCGTGAATATCTATGCCCGCAATATGGGAGCACCCAATTACATAAGAAAACTATTAATCAAGATAAAGAGTCATATTGATATGAATACAATAAAAGTAAGAGATCTTAATACGCCTCTCTCAAAAATAGACAGATCATTGAAGCAGAAAATTGATAAAGAAATAAGAGCATTGAATGAAACATTGGAACAGATGGACTTCATAGACATATACAGAACATTCCATCCTAAAACAAGAGAATACTCATTCTTCTGAAGTGCACATGGAACCTTCTCCAGAATAGACCACATACTGGGTCATAAAGCAGGACTCAACCGATACCAAAAGACTGACATTATTCCCTGCATATTCTCCGATCACAATGCTTTGAAACTGGAACTCAATCACAAGGTAAAGTTCAGAAGGAACTCAAACACCTGGAAGCTAAAGACCACCTTGCTTAAGAATGCTTGGATCAACCAGGAGATCAAAGATGAACTGAAACAATTCATGGAAACCAAGGAGAATGAAGACACTTCAGTCCAAAACCGATGGAATACAGCAAAGGCGGTTCTAGGGGGAAATACATAGCCATCCAAGCCTCCTCAAAAACATTGAAAAATCCAGAATACACCAGCTGTCTCTACACCTTAAAGAACTGGAGAATCAACAACAAATCAAACCAACTCCACACGGAAGAATGGAAATAATCAAGATTAGAGCAGAGATCAATGAGGTAGAAACAAGAGATACAGTAGAATGTATCAATGAAACTAGAAGCTGGTTTTTTGAAAGAATCAATAAGATCGATAAACCATTGGCCACACTAATCCAAAGGAAAGAGAGAAAGCCCAAATTAATAAAATTATGAATGAAAAGGGAGAGATCACAACGAACACCAAGGAAATAGAAACAATCATCATAAATTATTACCAACAGTTATATGCCAATACGCTAAGCAACCAAGATGAAATGGATGCATTCCTGGAAAGCTACAAACTCCCAAAATTGAACCAGGAAGAAATTGACAACCTGAATAGACCGATATCTAGTAACGAGATTGAAGCAGTGATCAAAACCTCCTAAAAAACAATTTTGATCGGAATGGATAATGTCAGTCTTTCGGTATCGGTTGAGTCCTGCTTTGTGACCCAGTATGTGGTTTATTCTGGAGAAGGTTCCATGTGCATTTGAGAAGAATGAGTATTCTGTTGTTTTAGGGTGGAATGTTCTGTATACCTCGATGAGGTCCATCTCTTCCAATGTTTCATTCAATGCTCTTATTTCTTTATCAATTTTCTGCTTCAATGATCTGTCTATTTTTGAGAGAGGCGTATTAAGATCTCTTACTTTTATTGTATTCATATCAATATGACTCTTTATCTTGATTAATAGTTTTCTTATGTAATTGGGTGCTCCCATATTGTGGGCATAGATATTCACGATTGTTAGATCATCTTGGAGGATAGTCCCTTTAAGAATTATGTAGTGTCCTTCTGTATCTCTGACTAGTCTTTAGTTTAAAATCTAATTTATCTGATATGAGAATCACTACTCTGGCCTTCTTTTGAGGCCATTGGTATGAAAGATGCTTCTCCATCCCTTCACCTTCAGTCTGGGTGTATCCTTAGGTTCAAAATGGGTCTCTTGGGGAGGAGTCAAGATGGCGGAGAAGTAGCAGGCTGAGACTACATCAGGTAGCAGGAGATCAGCTTGATAGCTTATCTAAACATTGCAAACACCTACAAATCCAATGGGAGAGCGAAGAGAAGAAGAACAGCAACTCTAGAAACAGAAAATCAACCACTTTCTGAAAATTAGGACTGGCGGAGAAGTGAATCTAAAACGACGGGAAGATAGACCGCAGGGGGAGGGGCCGGCTCCCGGCAAGCGGCGGAGCAACGGAGCACAAAATCAGGACTTTTAAAAGTCTGTTCCACTGAGGGACATTGCTCCAGAGGCTAAACCAGGGTGAAGCCCACGTGGGGTCTGCGTGGCCCCAGGTCCCGCAGGGTCACAGAAGGATCGGGGGTGTCAGAGTATTGCAGAGCTCGCAGGTATTAGAACGGAGAAGCCGGCTGCAGAGACAGAGCCGAAGACTGAACTCTCAGCTCGGGGTTACCTTGAACTGGTCGCGGGCTGGGTGAGCTCGGAGCGCAGTTGGAGGCTGGGGATATGATTGGGTGCTGTCCTCTGGGGGCATACTGAGGAGTGGGGCCCCAGGCTCTCGGCTCCTCCAGGCCGGAGAGTAGGAGGCCGCCATTTTCATTCCCATCCTCCGGAACTCTATGGAAAGCGTTCAGGGAACAGAAGCTCCAAAAACGAACACGAGCCAATTACTTAGTCCGGCCGCTGGTAAGGGCGGTGCACTCCCACATCGGGCAAAGACACTTCAGAGTCACTACAACAGGCCCCTCCTCCAGAAGATCAACAAAATATCCAGCCAGGACGAAGTTCATCTATCAAGGAAAGTAGGTTCAATTCCTAAGACAGCAGCGCAATTCCAGAGGAGGAGAAAGCAAAGCATGGAACTCATGGCTTTCTCCCCATGATTCTTTAGTCTTGTCGCTACTTCAATTTTTTTTCTTTTTTCAATTTTTTTTCCTTTTTCTTTTTTCTTCTTCTGCTAAAATTTTTAAAACTTTTACCCTTTCCTTTTTTAACGTTTTTTGACTAGTTTATCTAAATATATATATTTTTTCTTTATTTGTTTTATTTTTAAAATTTTTTTCTTTTTTTTTTTTTCTGAACCTCTTTTTATCCCCTTTCTCCCCCCCACAATTTGGGGTCTCTTCTCATTTGGTTACAGCGCATTTTTCTGGGGTCTTTGCCACCCTTTTAGTATTTTATTTGCTCCTTCATATCCTCTTATCTGGACAAAATGATAAGGTGGAAAAAATAACCACAAACAAAAGAACAACAGACAGTACCAAAGGCTAGGGACCTAATCAAAACAGACATTGGTAATATGTCAGATCAAGAGTTCAGAATGACGATTCTGAACATTCTAGCCAGGCTCAAAAAAGGCATGGAAGATATTAGAGAAACCCTCTCTGGGTATATTAAAGCCCTTTCTGGAGAAATGAAAGAACTAAAATCTAACCAAGTTGAAATCAAAAAAGCTATTAATGAGGTGCAATCAAAAATGGAGGCTCTCACTGCTAGGATGAATGAGGCAGAAGAAAGAATTAGTGATATAGAAGACCAAATGACAGATAATAAAGAAGCCGAACAAAAGAGGGACAAACAGCTACCGGACCATGAGGGGAGAATTCAAGAGATAAGTGACACCATAAGACAAAACAACATTAGAATAATTGGGATTCCAGAAGAAGAAGAAGCAGAGAGGGGAGCAGAAGGTCTATTGGAGAGAATTATTGGAGAGAATTTCCCTAATATGGCAAAGGGAACAAGCATCAAAATCCAGGAGATGCAGAGAACCCCCCTCAAAGTCAACAAGAATAGGTCCACACCCCGTCACCTAAGAGTAAAATTTACAAGTCTTAGTGACAAAGACAAAATACTGAAAGCAGCCCGAGAAAAGAAGTCTGTAACATACAATGGTAAAAATATTAGATTGGCAGCAGACTTATCCACAGAGACCTGGCATGATATATTCAGAGCACTAAATGAGAAAAACATGCAGCCAAGAATACTCTATCCAGCTAGGCTATCATTGAAAATAGAAGGAGAGATAAAAACCTTCCAGGACAAACAAAAACTGAAAGAATTTGCAAACACCAAACCAGCTCTACAGGAAATATTGAACGGGGTCCTCTAAGCAAAGAGAGAGCCTAAAAGTAGTAGATCAGAAAGGTACAGAGACAATATACAGTAACAGGCACCTTACAGGCAATATAATGGCACTAAATTCATATCTCTCAATAGTTACCCTGATTGTTAATGGGCTAAATGCCCCAATCAAAAGACACAGGGTATCAGAATGGATAAAAAAACAAAACCCATCAGTATGTTGCCTACAAGAAACTCATTTTAGACGCGAAGACACCTCCAGATTGAAAGTGAAGGGGTGGAAAACAATTTACCATGCTAATGGGCATCAGAAGAAAGCTGGGGTGGCGATCCTTATATCAGATCAATCAGATTTTAAGCCAAAGACTATAATAAGAGATGAGGAAGGACACTATATCCTACTCAAAGGGTCTGTCCAACAAGAAGATCTAACAATTTTAAATATCTATGCCCCTAACGTGGGAGCAGCCAACTATATCAACCAGTTAATAATGAAATCAAAAAAACACATCAATAATAGTACAATAATAGTAGGGGACTTGAACACTCCCCTCACTGAAATGGACAGATCATCCAAGCAAAAGATCAACAAGGAAATAAAGGCCTTAATTGACACACTGGACCAGATGGACATCACAGATATATTCAGAACATTTCATCCCAAAGCAACAGAATACACATTCTTCTCTAGTGCACATGGAACCTTCTCCAGAATAGATCACATCCTGGGTCACAAATCAGATCTCAACCGGTATCAAAAGATTAGGATCACTCCCTGCATATTTTCAGACCACAATGCTCTGAAGCTAGAACTCAATCACAAGAGGAAAACTGGAAAGAACCCAAATACATTGAGACTAAACAGCATCCTTCTAAAGAATGAATGGGTCAACCAGGAAATTAAAGAAGAATTGAAAAAATTCATGGAAACAAAGGATAATGAAAACACAACAGTTCAAAATCTGTGGGACACAGCAAAGGCAGTCCTGAGAGGAAAATATATAGCGGTACTAGCCTTTTTCAAGACACAAGAAAGGTCTCAAGTACACAACCTAACCCTACACCTAAAGGAGCTGGAGAAAGAACAAGAAAGAAACCCTAAACCCAGCAGGAGAAGAGAAATCATAAAGATCAGAGCAGAAATCAATGAAATAGAAACCAAGAAAACAATAGAACAAATCAATGAAATTAGGAGCTGGTTCTTTGAAAGAATTAGTAAGATTGATAAACCTCTGGCCATACTCATCAAAAAGAAAAGAGAAAGAACCCAAATAAATAAAATCATGAATGAAAGAGGAGAGATCACAACTAACACCAAAGAAATACAGACGATTATAAGAACATACTATGAGCATCTCTATGCCAACAAATGTGACAATCTGGAAGAAATGGATGCATTCCTAGAGACATATAAACTACCACAACTGAACCAGGAAGAAATAGAAAACTGAATAGGCCCATAACCAGTAAGGAGATTGAAACAGTCATCAAAAATCTCCAAACAAACAAAAGCTCAGGGCCAGACGGCTTCCCAGGGGAATTCTACCAAACATTTCAAGAAGAACTAATTCCTATTCTCCTGAAACTGTTCCAAAAAATAGAAACGGAAGGAAAACGTCCAAACTCATTTTATGAGGCGAGCATCACCTTGATTCCAAAACCAGACAAGGATCCCACCAAAAAAGAGAACTACAGACCAATATCCTTGATGAACACAGACGCAAAAATTCTCGCCAAAATACTAGCCAATAGGATTCAACAGTACATTAAAAGGATTATTCAACACGATAAAGTGGGATTTATTCCAGGGCTGCAGGGTTGGTTCAACATCCGCAAATCAATCAATGTGATAGAACACATTAATAAAAGAAAGAACAAGAACCATATGATACTCTCAATAGTTGCTGAAAAAGCATTTGACAAAGTACAGCATCCCTTCCTGATCAAAACTCTTCAAAGTGTAGGTATAGAGGGCACATACCTCAATATTATCCAAGCCATCTATAAAAACCCACCGCAAATATCATTCTCAATGGAGAAAAATTGAAAGCTTTCCCGCTAAGGTCAGGAACATGGCAGGGATGTCCATTATCACCACTGCTATTCAACATAGTACTAGAAGTCCTAGCCTCAGCAATCAGACAACAAAAAGAAATTAAAGGCATCCAAATTGGTAAAGAAGAAGTCAAACTATCACTCTTCGCAGATGATATGATACTATATGTGGAGAACCCAAAAGACTCCACTCCAAAACTGCTAGAACTTGTACAGGAATTCAGTAAAGTGTCAGGATATAAAATCAATGCACAGAAATCAGTTGCATTTCTGTACACCAACAACAAGACTGAAGAAAGAGAAATTAAGGAGTCAATCCCATTTACAATTGTACCCAAAACTATAAGATACCTAGGAATAAACCTAACCAAAGAGGCTAAGAATCTATACACAGAAAATTATAAAGTACTCATGAAAGAAACCGAGGAAAACACAAAGAAATGGAAAAATGTTCCATGCTCCTGGATTGGAAGAATAAATATTGTGAAAATGTCCATCCTACCTAAAGCGATCTACACATTTAATGCAATCCCTATCAAAATACCATCCATTTTTTTCAAAGAAATGGAACAAATAATCCTAAAATTTATATGGAACCAGAAAAGACCTCGAATAGCCAAAGGAATATTGAAAAAGAAAGCCAAAGTTGGTGGCACCACAATTCCGGACTTCAAGCTCTATTACAAAGATGTCATCATCAAGACAACATGGTATTGGCACAAAAACAGACACATAGATCAGTGGAACAAATAGAGAGCCCAGAAATCGACCCTCAACTCTATGGTCAACTAATATTCGACAAAGCAGGAAAGAACGGAAAGCAGGAAAGAATGGAAAAAAGACAGCCTCTTCAATAAATAGTGCTGGGAAAATTGGACAGCCACATGCAGAAAAATGAAATTGAACCACTTCCTTACACCACACACGAAAATAGACTCCAAATGGATGAAGGACCTCAATGTGAGAAAGGAATCCATCAAAATCCTTGAGGAGAATGCAGGCAGCAGCCTCTTCGACCTCAGCCATAGCAACATCTTCCTAGGAACAACGGCAAAGGCAAGGGAAGCAAGGGCAAAAATGAACTATTGGGATTTCATCAAGATCAAAAGCTTTTGCACAGCAAAGGAAACAGTTAACAAAACCAAAAGACAACTGACAGAATGGGAGAAGATATTTGCAAACGACACATCAGATAAAGGGCTAGTATCCAAAATCTATAAGGAACATAGCAAACTCAACACCCAAAGAACAAACAATCCAATCAAGAAATGGGCAGAGGACATGAACAGACATTTCTGCAAAGAAGACATCCAGATGGCCAACAGACACATGAAAAAGTGCTCCACGTCACTTGGCATCAGGGAAATACAAATCAAAACCACCATGAGATATCACCTCACACCAGTCAGAATGGCTAAAATTAACAAGTCAGGAAATGACAGATGCTGGAGAGGATGTGGAGAAAGGGGAACCCTCCTACACTGTTGGTGGGAATGCAAGCTGGTCCAACCACTCTGGAAAACAGCATGGAGGTTCCTCAAAATGTTGAAAATAGAACTACCCTATAACCCAGCAATTGCACTACCGGGTATTTACCCTAAAGATACAAATATAGTTATCCAAAGGGGCACGTGTACCCGAATGTTTATAACAGCAATGTCTACAATAGCCAAACTATGGAAAGAACCTAGATGTCCATCAACAGATGAATGGATGAAGAAGAAGTGGTATATATACACAATGGAATACTATGCAGCCATCAAAAGAAATGAAATCTTGCCATTTGCGACGATGTGGACGGAACTAGAGTGTATCATGCTTAGTGAAATAAGTCAATTGGAGAAAGACAACTATCATATGATCTCCCTGATATGAAGACATGGAGAAGCAACATGGGGGGGTAGGGGAATAGGAGAAGAATAAATGAAACAAGATGGGATTGGGAGGGATACAAACCATAAATGACTCTTAATCTCATAAAACAAACTGGGGGTTGCTGGGGGGAGGTGGGATTGGGAGAGAGGGAGGGGGTTATGGACATTGGGTAGGGTATGTGCTATCATGAGTGCTGTGAAGTGTGTAAACCTGGCGATTCACAGACCTGTACCCCTGGGGATAAAAAATACATTATATGTTTATTTAAAAAAAAATTGGAAGGGGAGGCAAACCATAAGAGACTATGGACTCTGAAAAACAACCTGAGGGTTTTGAAGGGTCAGGGGTGGGAGGTTGGGGGAACAGGTGGTGGGTAATAGGGAGGGCACGTATTGCATGGAGCACTGGGTGTTGTGCAAAAACAATGAATACTGTTACCCTGAAAAAATAAATAAAATGGAAAAAAAATCAATAAATCAAAATGGGTCTCTTGTAGACAACATATGGATGGGCCCTGTCATTTTATCCAATCTGCAACCCTGTGTCGTTTTATGGGCGCATTTAGGCCATTCACACTGAGAGTGATTATTGAGAGATAGGTTTTTATTGACATCGTGTTGCCTTTGAAGTCTGTCTGTAGATTGTTTCTATATTTCTGTTCAGTGATATTCTTAGGATTTTTCCTCTTTTATAGGACCCCCCCTTAATATTTCCTGCAGTGTCGGCTTGGTGGTTGCATAGTCTTTTAAGCCTTGCCGGTCTTGGAAACTCTTTATCTCTCCATCCATTTTAAATGTCAGTCTTGCTGGATAGAGTATTCTTGGTTGCATGTTCTTCTCATTTAGTACTCTGAATATATTTTGCCAGCCCTTCCTGGCTTTCCAGGTCTCTGTGGAAAGGTCTGACGTTATTCTAACGGGTTTTCCTCTCTATGTAAGGAGCCTCTTTGTCCTAGCTGCTTTTAAGAGGGTCTCTCTTGAAACATAATTCCTCATTCTAACTATAAGGTGCCGTGAGGACTTTCGAGAATCTAAAATCTTGGGAGGAAATCTTTTTGCCTCTAGTATATGAACGTTGTTTCCATTCGTGAGATTGGGAAAATTTTCATAGACAACTTGTTCCACTCTATCTTCTAGACTTCTTTCTTTTTCCTCCCCTTCAGGGATTCCAATAATTCTGACGTTGGAAGGTTTCATGGCATCGTTTATTTCCCTGATTCTGATTTCGTGGCTTCTGAGCTGTTTGTTCCAGGCTTCCTCCTGATCCTTTCTCTCTATCTGTTTGTCCTCCAGATCACTAATTCTATCTTCTGTCTCAGTTACCCTAGCTTTTAGAGAATTTAGATTAGATTGGAACTCATTGAGAGCATTTTGAACATCATCCCTGGTGACTTTCAGTTCTGCCCTAACATTGTGAACATCATCCCTGGTGGCTTTCAGTTCTGCCCTAATCAATTCTGTTTGGTCACCCATGGCTTTCTCCAACCTAGCTATTGCCTGGATAATTGTTAGTCTGAATTCCTTTTCTGACATATTGTCTATGTCGATAGCCACTAGCTCTGTTGCAGAAGGCCCATCCTCTGTATTTTTCTTCTGTTGGGTATTCCTCCTCCTAGTCATTTTGGTAAGAGATGACTGAACAGATGCAGCTGGACTTATCGATTGTGGTGCAGTCAAGGTGCACCCTGGAACGCTTCTGTGCAATCAGGGTTCCCCACCCAAATGAGAGAAAAAAGAAAAGAAAAAGAAATAGAGAAGAAGAAAGGAAAAACAAGGGGAAAGGAAAAAAAAAGAGAGAGAGAGATAGGAAAAAAAGGGAAGATAAAAGAGAAGGCTCTGCCCAAATGGGCCACAAGGTAAGATTTATGAAGTATACAAACAAAACAGAGAAACAAAAAGACTGATAAAAGTATATGACAAGAGAAAAATATATATATATATGCAAAAAAAAGGGAAGAACCTCATCAGAAAGAACCCCAAGTATAAGATTTATATATTATCAGGACAAACACAAATTCACAGAAACACTGACAGAAGGAAAAATTGGGAGAATGGTTATAGATTCTCAGTGTGGGTGAGGAAGGTTATTTTGATTCTTCCTGAAGGTATCTTGATGTTTTTGTTCAGGGACTCAACTTTCCTAAGTTACAGGGGGATTAGAAACTGGTTTGCGTATCGGGGTAGCATTGATTGGGGAAAGGGGATTCCCTTGAAGTTTAACTCTATATGTATAGTAGAAAATAAAAATTAAAAAATAATAAACTAGACTAAACTAGGTTAAAATTAAAAAAGAATTTAAAAAAATAGAAAAGCAAAAGAAAAACACGGGTGTATGTATCAAAAAGTTCAGGTTAGAAGGTCATTAAAGAATTTGATGTACTGGACATCTCAGTGTGGTGGTAAATAGGTTAAAAAATTATCTGTATGTATAAAAAAAAAAAGAACCAGAATATTGGTAAAGAGTTGAAAATAAAAGTTGTATTTATGAAGTAGTGGTGGTTGTTCTCTTGTAGTCTTTTTTTTTTCCTTCCTTCCTGGTTGGTTTTCTGGGGGAGGGGCCTGCCACGTGGGTTTTCACACAATGATGTTCCCTGAGTTAGGTCCTCCCACTCCCCTCAAGGGGGTGAGCTCTGAGGATACTGTTTTTTTTCAGCCTTTTGTTCTCTGGGGGTTTTATGTTCTTTCATCTGCTTTCTCTCGCCTTGACAGCTTTTGATGGTTTTTGGAGGTTTAGAGGAGAGCAAACTGCACCCCGACCTCCCTCTCAGAGAGAAGCCCCAGAGTGTTTTGGAAAAGCTGCTGGCTGAGTCAATTCTGAGTCACTGTCCCTGGGGATGCATGAGCTCCTCGTTGTACCCAAAACCAGGGCAGCGGTGGCTGTCTAGGCAGCTCCAGACTGCCAGAGAGGTTCCGAGCAGAGATCGCACACTGAGATTTTCCCGCTGTCCCGGGCTGGGAATGTCTGGTTTTTCCGGATGCCAGAGCTCCAGGCTAGCGCCTATGAGCACCTATCCCAAGGGAGGGTGTGGGACGCGTGAGTTTCAGTATTGCCGTCTGGCCACGCTCCCAGCCCCTCACGGGAGCCAGACCCCACTCGTTCTCAGGCGCGCTGGCGTTCAGGTGCACTGGCGGCTCAGGGACAGAGACCTGATTTCTCCGCCGCACTCTCTCTGGCTCAGCGCAAGGGGAGGCTGTCCTGGGTCGGGGGACTTAGGTCCCTGACACTAACCACCCAGGTTCCCACTATTACCCACCATGATCCTTTGCTCTTTGTTTTTTGAGTGCTTTCAACCAGACTCCAAGTTAATGCTGGTCCCCAGACACTGAGCACTCTCGTGTTGAGGGATTACTTTCCAATGGGTCACCTCTGGTGGCTCCCTCCCCCTTTTGTTTATCTTCCGATATCAGTGGGACGCTCCCAGTCGGCTTTACCTGCCACTGGCCTCTTCTGCTCCTGTAGAGATCCAGACGTGTATAATTCTGATCTCAGGCTGATTTCATGGGTGGTCGGAGTTCTTTGGTAGGTAATCAGCTCACTTTAAGGTACAGGTTGAAATGGTGCCTCCTCCTACTTTCCCGCCATCTTCAGCCCCCCCAGAATATTTGCCTGGCTTCTTAACCAGAGGAACGAAAGACCAAGGTCTTAAAGGGGGATCATGGATAAATTTTGCTGAGGCCAATTGTATCAGCTTGGATTCCTTGCTGTAAATAGTAGGACTTAACTCCGGCTCATCTCAATGGAAAATGAATGTATTAAGGAATATTAAGCAGCTCGCAAAATCTCCAAGAAGATGCATCAGACTTGGAGCAGACAAGGTCAGCGACGGGGCTGAAACACCACCAAACAGCTCCAGCAAAGCACAACCTGCCCACAAACCTGGAAACAAAACGGCCGCCTGACCTCCCTTGGGAGCCTAGGGGTTTAGATACAGGAAAGAGACCCATATTGCCGGCAAGGCATCTCATACGATGTAATTCTCCCATCCCTTTCACAGCCATTGTCAACCCCAGGCAACTTGACCCATGGGGGCCATCAGGCAATGTCTGGAGATATTTTTACTGGTCATCACTCTGAGGATGGGGGCCTGTGGGAAAGATGTTACTGGCTTCTGGCGGGTGGAGGCCAGGGATGCCAAACACCCAGCGAGGTACAGGACAGCCTCCCGCCACGAAGATTCGCCCTGCCCCAAATGTCCATCAGGCAGGGTTTGAGAAACGGTGACCCACAGAATCAACCCTGCTGTTTCTCACTGGCCACCCCAAAATAAGGATCACTTTCTCGGGCCCTATTTACAGCAAAGAGCGGCCCCAGGACTAAGTGCCAGCCATTGGGTTACGGACAGGCATGGTGTGGGCAGCTCAGGGCGTGTGCCCTGTCCTTGCCAGCACAGACCGTACCAGCGACGCACACGTACAGCTCACCGGGCTGGCGGCCGTGAAGTCCAGGGTCAGGGGCTGGGGACAGCCCAGCTGGGGAGGGCCTGC
The DNA here is from genome assembly GCF_922984935.1 of Meles meles. NCBI lineage: Eukaryota > Metazoa > Chordata > Mammalia > Carnivora > Mustelidae > Meles > Meles meles. Next base: position 14,244,011 of record NC_060088.1, read on the forward strand.
TGCCTGGTTTGGGGAGGGCGGTCTTCCTGCTGTTGGATCCCACTTGCTTCCTCCCTGCTCCCCGTCACATGCAAAGGACCATGTTAGCCCAAGTGCCACACAAGTCCCAGTTGGGGCTTCTGGAAGCAACGCTAAGCAAATAACCCTCAGCCTTCCGGCAGGATGCCTCTGAGGCATGTACCACAGTGGCCCAGGCCCCCGTACGTGGGCTTCAGCCGCCCAGGGTGCTCGGAAACCAGCTGAGCCTGCTCCATCGGCTGCTGCCTTCCGGGATTCGCGCACACGTCAACTGCCCACACCGCAACTGTCTCGGGCTCTGTTTTGAGGGGGCAGGTCCCAAATCTGGAAAGTCTTATAACGTAAAAGCCCAGCTCGAGGCACGAAAGCAACATAGATCAATTAATATTTTTAAATAACGGCAATGCAGCAAGGCAGAGCATAGAGTGTCCAGTTCGGAGCTGGGGACGGGAACACAGCGGTCCCCCATGGTCTGAAAATAGGGAACCCCATTAACAAGCACACACAGACTCTGGACGGTCAAATCCAGGCACCAGATTAAATGTAATTAAGCTTTTGTGTGTGTTTGGTTCATAAACGTAGTATGCGAAAGCAAAATGAACTGCTCTACAAAGCAGAAACCTGACCCTTCACAGAGGAATGTCTTTGTGGCCCAAAGAATGACAAGAGGAGGGCATGTGTGGGGTAGCACAGTCCAGCCTCAATTACTAACTGGATCAGAGTTCTCGAGCAGAAAAGATGAAATATTGATCCTCAGTGGAGGCGGCAAGGAGAGGGTCTTTGTTTCCCCGTCCCTACTCCCTGTGTCTGCGTCTTCAGCCCCTCTGTGGGGATCTGGCAGGTCCGCCTCCACATCCAGGATGATATCCTGCCTTTTATAGGATAAATGATTTGGGGCAGAATCGTCATTGGCCATCATTGTCACTGAAATAATTATGAAGCCCCCCAACACACAGAGAAAATAGAATATTTTATTGATTAATAGAAATTCTATTAATAGAAAATAGAACTTTACATACGTGCAATGGCATGTCAGAACGATTAGCTATTAGCATGAAAAGTTAATGCAGAAGCGTAAAGTGGAAATGGCTCTTTACCATCTCTCGTGGGCCCAGATTTTTTTTAGGCTCGATTTGCTTCTATTGTTAACAGACAGGGAAGTCAGTATTGCACATAACAGAACGCACCCACTGGACTCAGAAAGATCCTTCAAAAATCTGCTTTGTGTCATCCTTCTGTGCGTTCAGGCAGATAATTTCCAATTTTAATTAGGAAGCATAACAAATTCTTGGTGTGACTGCTTTACATTTGACACAAGTCATGATGGTTCATTTCAACCATTTTAATCACTGCACTCTCTTCTGCTCGCCCAGATTCATATGCGTGCTAAAAACACGCACGGATTGTTTTATCTGAGTTTTCAGCGCCAGGCATGAAGCTCCCGGTGATTTTGTTGGGTATTTGCAGAAATATAGCAAGCTTGCTTTTCGGCTCTTCATCAGTGCCAAGGAGGACAAAGCAGCTAGATTTTACTATCAGGAGAATTTCCAATCCTGCTTCGCAGAGGAAGCCAAATTGAGAAGGGAACCCTTTACAAGGCCGGAAGCGTGGGGGCTGGGGAGGACGGTGAAGTCAGCTTCTCCCTGCTGCTGCCTCCCAGACGGACTTACTGTAGATCCTAACGCAGCTTGTGTCCCTCTCGAAAATGACAACAGACCCACAACTTTGGCCCCTCATCGGGCACTATGACCACGGGTGATGACATGTTCTGATAACTCAGCGTGTACAAGGAGGGGTAACGGCTAATTCACAAGGGAGCCCAGTCTCGACCACAAGACTCCCCTGGCTGAGCCCAACCGTAAAGGCTGACCCATGAGCCACAGGCCGAATGCATGGTAATTGCTTGAAGCCATTATATTTTGGAACTGTTTGTCCATTTAAGATAGCGAAAGCCGACGGATACAAATACTTTAAAAGATTCCTTTTTTTCTTAGTCTAATGAGCATACGAGGATGTTGATCTGAAAATTATATCCCAACTACTCAAAAACACCAACATTTTCGATGATGAAAACAATTCAGGGCCGAAAATTAATTTTTTTTAAAAATTAAGTGATCCTAAGAGTAGCAAGCAAGGAGGATGAACGAACGTCACCATCTAAAATGCAGGGACAGGGCACCTGGGGGGCTCAGTGGGTTAAAACCTCTGCCTTCAGCGCAGGTCATGATCCCAGGGTCCTGGGATGGAGCCCAGCCTTGGGCTTTCTGCTCAGCAGGGAGCCTGCTTCCTCCTCTCTCTCTCTCTGCCTACTTGTGATCTCTGTCTGTCAAATAAATAAATAAAATCTTTAAAAAAAATAAAATAAAATAAAATAAAAGGCGGGGACAGGCCTCATGGGATTCAGTTATTACTCAGATGGAACAGTAAGAAACGAGGACAATTTATGGTATTTATGTAAATTGTCTTCCTGTCCCAAAGCAGCAGCCTGGCTTTGATGTCATCATTTTAACATTGACGTTTAGCTGACAAGCAGTGAAATGCGTAGGTCTACATGGGTGCTTGGGTCGATCTTGGTGATGCGCAAATCCCGTAACCCAGCGGAACACAGAACATGCCCCCCATCCAGATGGTTCCTTCATGCTTCTTCCTAGTTACCCCTTCTCTACCTAGAAGCAGCCGCAGATCTGCGGTCTGCCACTGCAAATCAGATTTGTCCTTCCTAGAACTTGGCATAACCCTGTCGTTTCTACTCCTCCGTGACTGGCTTCTTCCAGTTGGCGTGATGGGTGGGAAATTGTCTGTGTGTTATTGTGGGTAGCGACAGGCCATTCCTTTTTATGAGCGAGCGGTAGTCCGTCCAATGGCTACGCCACTGATTCCTTTGCCATTCTGCTGGGCGTGGACTCCTGGATCGCTTGCAGGTTTCGGTGGCTGTACCTCAGACAGCTTCTTGTACAAGGTTTTCGTAACTGTATCGTTCACGTTCTCCTAGGTAATTATCTAGAGGTGAGATTGCTAAGCACAAGAGAGATACATGCTATACGTCTTTTTCTTTTTTTAAGATTTATTTATTTATGAGAGAGAGCACACTCGTGCTTATGAGTGGGAGGGGGAGAGGGTCAGAAGGAGAGGGAGAGAAGAAGACTCCTGATGAGTGCGGGCTCTAAGTGAACCTGATCTCCCTGAGATCACGACCAGAGCCAAAGTCAAGAGGCAGTCAGCCAACCAACTGAGCCACCCAGACACCCCAATACATGCTAAATGTTTTCCCGAGGCAGTAGCGCTAGTTTTTTGTGTTTTTTTTTTTAAGATTTTATTTATTTATTTGAGATAGAGAGTACAGAGGGAGAAGGAAAGAAAGAAGCAGACTCCCTACTTAGCAGAGAGCCCAATGCAGGGCCCGATCCCAGGACCCCAAGATCATGACCTGGGCTGAAGGCAGACACTTAACCAACTGAGCCACCCAGCTGCCGTGGTGTTTAAGTGAACGCTACACCCTCTATGGGACTCAAAGTCACAGTCTCAAGACCCAGAGTCGCATGGTCTACCAAGTGAGCCAACCAGGCACCCAGCGGTGGCACTATTTTAAACGCCCACCAACCAGCACTTTCTGAGAATTGTGGTTAGCCTTGTCCTCCCTGAATGTTTTCATAACGTCAGCTGTTCCAGTGCGTGGATACTGGTGTTTCATTGCAGCCGACGTCACTCGTTTTTAAAGGTTTTCTTTGCATGCGAGGGTTGAACAACACATGTCTTCCTAAACCATAACAACCCGGGGTAAGGAAGGCTCAGTATGCAAGCGGCCAGTTTAACATTTTGGAAACAATTAAATCAGAAGCAATAGGAATCTAATTTTTTTTCAAGATTTATTCATTTTACAGAGAGAGCACAAGCAGGAGGGGCAGAGGGAGAGGGAGAGAGGGAATGAGGTGACCTCTGTGTTGAGCACGGAGCCCAATGTGGGGCTCGATCCCAGGATGCCGAGACCATGACCTGAGCTGAAACCAAGAGTTGGCTGCTTAACCGGCTGAGCCACCCGGGCAAACCCAATGTGAAACCAGCTCTTAACCCAAGGACCCACCTGACGACATGCCATTTTTACGTAGTTCTGTTTCAAATGAGTGGAGCTTATCGAGCGAGTGCAGCATGGCCTCTGAGTGTGCCATCGTAAGACGAAGAATGGCTAGGACACGTGCTGGTAATGAATAAACAGAAACGGGGGTGTGTGAGGTGAGGGTTCAGGCGGAGACCAGAAAGGAGGCCACGAACATCCACGATGAATATCCACCTGTCTCTTCATCATCCTCGATGGGCCTGATTTAGTCCCAGGGTGATGGTTGCCGCTGGCAACTTCGTTCCTTCAAATATCTGCTGAGCCCCAGCGCCGTGCTGAGAATGGGGTGTGAGGTCATGGCACTGCAGGAATGTCCTCGGTAAGTTCAGCGTACGATTCCCTACGACCCAGCCGCCCCACTCCTGGGTGTCTACCCCAAGAGCTGGACAGAGGTCCTCAAACCAAACGGTGCTCACCAGTGTTCCCCATGGGAGCTACTTCCAGCAGCCCCAGATGGGAAATGATCCAAGTGTTGGTGAATGGACCCATGGACGGATAAATGTGGAGCTGAACTGGAATGTTACTCTGGTACTAAAGAGAATGAGCGAGGACAGACTGCACTGTGGCTGAGAGGGAGAAGCAGACTCCCCACAGGGCAGGGAGCCCGATGCGGGACTCGATTCCAGGATCCCGGGATCATGACCTGAGCTAAATGGCAGATGCTTAACTGACTGAGCCACTAGGGCTCCCCAAGGGGATGGGGTTTTCTTTCGGGGTGCAATGGTGGCACCACCCCCTTAGTGTCCTAAAGGGTCACTAGGACTCAGTTTCCTGCCGTGTGTGTGTGTGTGTTACGGCAGCTGTTTCCAAAGGGAATGTGATGGTCGGGATTTGCTTTAGGAAGACCGGGATGACTGCAAATTGGATGAACAAGACTGGAGTGGCGGAGACCAAGAAAAACTGTGTAATTCAGGAAACAAGAGATGGGGGAGGAGGAGACGGCAGCGGCGGCAGGAAGGTCATGGATGGGAAGTCCGGGCTTGGTGACCTAGCTTCCGGGGACCGGGAAAGCCGAGAACTCCAGAAGGAAGTGCAGAATCCTGGTTTGAGCCGCAAGGTCATTGGGGATGACATCTCCGAAATACTTTGCTCTGTTCCCAATTGCCGTCTCCGTCTTTAAGCCTGGATCACGCGTTGTCACGGTTTCCATTTTATACGCAGCTCTGTTTATGCCAAAGCACTGTGGCTTTCAGCCGATGGCCCTGGGGCCCAGGTCCCTGCAGAGAAACGGCTCTCAGCCCGTCCAGAAAGCTAGGCTATCATTTGGATGTCCCGTCCATTTCTAGGATGACGCTGGCTCCAAATGAGCTTTTCCAGCTCTGCAGATGTTTGGGGTTGCAATTTCTGTTTCAAGCTACAGATACAGAGAACTCTGCATTTTATCGGATCAACCGATGGCCGGGAGATACAAGGTATCTTGGGCAAAGAGTCGTTAGAATGATAAAATCAACCAAGGCTCATTATTCTATGTAGTTCTGCCGGGCACCAGGATAAATGCTTTCCATCCACGAGTGTCCATTACCCTCAGACGACCCCGTGGCAAAGGGAGAATATTATCTGCCACCAGCTGAGGAAACAGAAAGGTTCTGACATAACACAGCCTCAGAGGGGACGGGGATTTGAACTTATTTCTCTTGCCAAAGCTCCTCACCTCCTTGCTCTCCAGAGGAGAAGACAGATTAAAAGTGATGAGATTGGAGGAGCTGGGATCTGCTCAGTGAGGCCCTAATCCTAAATATTCCAAGTCCTAGAGCCCAGTTATAGATTATTTAGGGCTTTGGGTTCTTGTTTCCATTTTTCTTCCCTCCCTCAGGAATCAAGAGCAGGGAGACACCCTATTAGAGCATGGGTTTCCACAGTGTTGACCATCCAGCAAAGCCGCTTTGAATCAACCAGACGCTGGTGGCTTGAATGGCTTTTTTTTTTTTAAGATTTTATTTATTTATCTGACAGAGAGATAGAGAGAGCACAAGTAGACAGAGCAACAGGCAGAGGGAGAGGGAGAAGCAGGCTTTCTGCAGAGCAGGGATCCCAATGTGGGGCTTGATCCCAGGACCCTGGGATCATGACCTGAGCTGAAGGCAGCTGCTTAACCAACTGAGCCACCTAGGCACCCCTTGAATGGCTTTTTAAACCGGAGGTCAGCAAAGGTTGTCTGTAAGGGCCAGAGAATAAATATTTTAGAGTTTGCTGTCCGTATGGTCTCTGCCACAGCTGTTCAACTCTGACATGGTAGCTCAAAGCCGCCATGGACAATATGTTTGTGAATGGGCAAGGGTGAACACCAATAAAGCTTTGTTTGCAAAATCAGGCAACGGGCCAGGTTTGGCTCCTGGGCCATAGTTTGCCCAACCCGTGTTCTAAAGTAAGGATTTGGGATCATGTTTTTATTTCCTTGGCCTTCATCGCCAAATAATTGGGGAGGGTTGTGTGGGCTACCAAGGACAAGACTATGGGAGCGTTGAAAGTGCAGTGTCTGCTTAAGGCCAGTGTGGGATCAAGATCATTACTGTCCTTTGGCCGTGACGGTCTCCGATATCGCGACGGTAATGGCCTAGTTAGAGGCTACGCCGTCAGGTTCGGCTCTGAGATGCCTAGCCCTCCCTCCAAGCAAAGGAGAAGAAAGAAAAACCATCCAACTAATTAGTTCTTTGGTCCCCAGCAATTATGCAGGCCAGGACTAGTGAATTATTTAAAGCTAAAAATTAATTATTCAATGAGAGTTCCCAAGACACATCTCCAGCCATGCAGTCAGCAGAAAAAACAGGCCGCATTTCGACTACAGAATTCAGGGGCAATGAAGCAGGATTGCGAGCTTTCTGGTGCTGGTTGCGTCTGGGGGCGGATGAGCCAAACAGGCTGCTACGGGCATGGGGCATAGGGCACGGTCCCCCCTAAGGAGGACCGTGTGCTTCGCTGAGAAAAAGGTGTGGACATAAATGGGTAAATGATCTTAACATATACGTCCCTCTCGGTTAGCCAACCAGGACAGAGTGATGAACTTATCCTATGTCTGGCATTTCTTGTTTCTGTAATAGCAGATACTTGGAGAAAATATGATTTTTAGACACAGGTACTGTAGGTAGGAATTTGGTTCTCCTCACAGTGTCTGCTCAGGGACAGAACTTGAGAGCCATCCCAGCGTGAACTTTTTTACCAGGCGTATGAATGAACTAATCCGACAGATTTCACAGATGATGTTCCTAGGAGCCTATATTTTTCCACCAAAGATTGTCTAGCTTCGTAGTTTGAAGTAATTATAGACTCACAGGAAGCTTGCAAAAATGTGCAGAAAATCTCTTATTCCTGCCAAGAGTGGCAGTTTACAGAGCCGTAGTCCGTGATCAAAACCGGGAAATTGACACAAGTGTAATACAACGAATTTGTCCACAATCCCTACTCGGATCTCACATTTTTTCGTGTACTTGTGAAATGTGAATGTCATTGTGTATAATCTTAGGCAACTGTACCATTTCTGGGGGTTCCTGTAACCCACTCCTATCAAGACACAGACATCACCACAAGGCAAGTAACCTTTTACAATGACATCGACCCTCTCCACTCCCAACCCCTGGCAACCAGGGATCCGGTCCCCATCACTACACATTGTGTTAGCGTGAGGATGCTTCATAGTGGGTCATACAATATGCGACTTTTTTTTCTTTTTTAAAGATTCATTTATCTATTTGAGAGAGAGAGCAAAGCAGGGGGAGCAGCAGAGGGAAAGAAGCAGATTCCCTGCTGAGCTTGGAGCCCAACGGGGGGCTCCATCTCTCCACCCTGAGATCATGACGCCAGTCAAAATCGAGAGCCAGAAGCTTAACCAACTGAGCTACCCAGGCGCTCCCCAATATGTGACCTTCTGAGATGGGCTTTTTACAGTCAGCTTAATTTCCTGGACATTCATGCAAGTTGCAATGTGTATCCGTAACTTGCATGTTCCTTTTTGCCGCTGGGTTGTATTTTGTGCTTTCGATGTACCACTATTCACCCGCTGAAGGACATCGGGGCTGACGTCGGGTTTTGAGAGCTACAAATTCAGCAGCTGTGGACAGGTGTCGGTGGGAACCAAGGTTTTCATTTTTCTGCAATAAATGCCCAGGAGTGATGGCTGTTTTCCAGATTTCCAGAGGGCACCCAAAAAACTGACAATGGTTTTATTTTTGTCCCCGCATTCCAGTTCCAAAGAAAACCATTCTGCACGCCAGCCATTCAAGTTCACGATGCGACCCTCCATGAACCCCAAAAGTCACAGAACATCCCGGCTTTGGTGACAGATCATGATTCAGTCCCTTTGGTTTACACAAGAAGCCTGCATTAGGAATAAGCTTTCCCCATCCAGCGGGGATGAGGTCCAGAAACAGACTTTCTCTGGAAACAGGTGGTTCATTCCAAAGTAGCTTTGAGAACAACCAAAGGAAAAAGAGGACTTCCAATGGGTATCTGTCAAGGGCCAAAGAAGTGTAGCAAACAATGTCATCTTTCATTCAACCGGGCCCATGGGCTCACGTGAACGAGAATGCTTAAGCAGACGTGCATAACAATGGCACGATGGCTTTGCAGTGCCTACCCCCACGCCCCGCCCCCTGCTGAGCACTGCAGAAGAGAATCAACAGTCACATGAAGAGTCAGGGGTGAAGGGTTGTCCACCAGTGAGACAGGGTGAGACTTGAGCCATAAAACGCAGCTGTCACAAACAATGAAGCCGCTTGACGCACGCCGATGGAAAATCACCACCAACATTCCTTCTAGTGGACGGAAAACAGTCCCATGATATGGCAAAATAAAAAAAAATTCAGGACGGCCGTTGAGAAAGAGGTTGTTATATCCACCAGCAAAAGCATTCCACGGACAGACATAACAAGAAGTGTCCCTTTCCAAATGCCTCCCCTGTAGGGAAAGGTGGTCACTTCGAGCCTTTGCTTGCCTGAAATTCTTCTGATGCATTTTCCAATGAGTTCAGTCATTGGCTCGCTAGAGACAAACGTTTGCCAGACAAGACTTTGTTTCATTTCTACTGCCTTTACATTCATGAAACAATTCTGCCCAGAGGAATAGCCACCAAACATTCTACTTCTCCAAAATGGCATCCATGATTCTGTTACCATATTTTTCCCACGGTATTCCAATATCATTCATTTTCCGGGGCACCTGCACTCCAGCAGTGACTGTCTCCACAGCTGGGGTGTATCTCTACGAGGCTACATGAGCCTGCAAATTAGGAAAAGAGAGAGGAACACAGGGAGACACAGATAGAGACAGAGACTAGAAACAGATCTTAATTTGAGCCCTTCAAAATGGTGATCCAAAAAATCTATCAGACTGTCAGAATTTGTTTTTTTTTTTTTTTCAAGTGTTTGAATCTCTGTGGAAAAAACAATCTTTTTTCCTAGGTAGTACATGGCAAATCGGTGATGAAATCCAACAAGAGAGACTGGTTTCTCTGGAAACGTTGCTGGGGGGAAAGTCAAGCGATTAAGTGGAGAAGTGGCCACCTTGAAAACCAAGTTTCCTTGAGTAGGAGAAAGAGGAGAGACAAGAGATCCCCTCGTGGGTCTTCCCCGTCTCCATGAATATTTTCAGATCCACTCTGAGTCCTTTTAAAACATGCACGCTGAAATTCTATTCTTAACAAATGTTATCCCAAGGATGCATTAGCACTTGTCCTCTATCTGTAAAATCACTGAGGGTTACCTCAATAGCCGGGTGATGCCAGGAGGAGGAAGTATTCCAGGAAGAATTCATGGCAAGAGGAGCTGGGGGATGGGGGGGCGACAAAGTTTGCTGTCTTGGTGGCGAGGGGCAGGAACCTGGTGTTGTCTCTGAGCAGGAAGGACAAGAGACAGAGAGGACTGAAGTGACCCACTGATGATGCCATGAACCCACTGACATGGGGAATTGGTTGGCAAGGACAACTATTTTGAAACTTGCTTCTTTACATGGTACGAGGAAAAAGAGATGATAAAGACCCAAATTCTGGCAAAATTTCATTTCATACAAGGAAGGTTACCTGGCCAGAAAGCTCCCTGAAATTAAAAAGATGTATTAAGTCAACCAAAGCATGCACATAGATCAGTCAAAAATTACTGTAAGGTTTGGGATCTGGGTGGCTCAGTGCAGCAGACCTCTGCTTTCAGCTCAGGTCATGATCTCAGGGTCCTGGGATCAAGCCCCACATCCGGCTCTCTGCCCAGCAGGGAGCCTGCTTCCCTCTCTCTCTCTCTGCCTGCCTCTCTGCCTACTTGAGACCTCTGTCTTTCATATAAATAAATAAAATTTTTAAAAACAAATTACTACCAGGTGAGAGAGGCAAGATAGCAGAGGAGTAGCCGACTGAGACGACATCAGGTCGCAGGAGATCAGCGAGACAGTCATCAAGCCATCCCGAACACCTACACACCCAACAGGAGATGGAAGAGAAGAAGAGCAACAATTCTAGGAACAGAAAATCAACCACTTTCTGAAAGGCAGATCAGCGAGACAGTCATCAAGCCATCCCGAACACCTACACACCCAACAGGAGATGGAAGAGAAGAAGAGCAACAATTCTAGGAACAGAAAATCAACCACTTTCTGAAAGGCAGGATGTGCGGAGAAGTGAATCCAAAGTGACAGGAAAATAGACATGGGGGGAGCGAAGCGGAGCATAAAGTCGGAACCTCTAGATGTCTGCTCCACTGAGGGCCGGCGCTCCAGAGGCTAAGTGGGGTGCAGCCCTCACGGAGACAGCGTGGCCTCCGGTCCCGCGGGGTCACAGAAAGACCAGGGGTGTCTGAGTGTGGCAGACCTTGAAGGTATTGGCGTGGGGAAGCCGGCTACAGAGGTGGAACCGAGGAGTGAGCTCTCAGCTCGGGGTTACCTGAACCATGATCTGTTGCACAATCAGAACACTGCTCTGTGAGCACAGACCCCACAAGGGGCAGATCCGGGGACACTCACCTTCCTTCTCTGGAGAAGGAATCTGCTGGGTTTGGAGACTCCAGGTGGGGCTGTGCTCCAGAGACAGAGACGCTGGGTCACAGGCTGGGTGAGCTCAGAGCACCGCTGGAGGCCAGGGAGACGGGAGTGACTGAGCGATTTTCTCCGGAGGCCCACTGAGGACCGAGACACCGAGCCCTCGGCTCCTCCGGGGGGAGACTAGGGGACTGCCATCTTCACTCCCGTCCTCCAGAGCTCTACGGAGAGCGCTCAGGGAACAAAAGCTCCGAGCGCGAACCCCGAACCCAAGCAGAGTACTTAGCCCGACCCCTGGCAAGTGCGGTGCGGCTCTGCCTCGGGTAAAGATGCTTCAGAACCTGCAGAAGATCAGCAAGAAATCCAGGCAAGACCAAGCTCACGGGTCAAGGAGAACAGCGGAATTCCAGAGGAGAAAGCAAAGCGTGGAATTCATGCTTTTTTCCCCATGGTTCTTTAGTCTTGCAAAGTTAATTAAATTTTCTTAATTTTATCTTTTCCTTATTCTAATTTTTTAATGTTTCCTCTTTCCTCCTTTAATGTTTTTTAACTAGTTTATCTTAACAATATCTTTCTTAAAAAAATCTTTTTAAACCTTCATTATTATTGTCATATTTTATCCTTCACTATATTTAACCATTTGGGGGTATACATATAGGGTTTTATTTTTTTGTCTAAAAAATTTTGGGATATAATTTCTTCTAATAAATCAAAATATACCCTAAATCTAGCACAGAGCTTTGTTCTAGTTTCCAGCCTGGGCACATTCTACCTCCCCCGTTTTTTTTTCTTCTTTCTTTTTCCAACCAGCTTATCAATTCCTTTTCTAGAATTTTTTTTTTAATTTTCATCTTTACGGTCATATTCCACCTCTTCATCATGTTTACCCTTATTTTTGTGTATATATATGTGTCTGTGTATGTGTGTTTCTTTCTTTAAATTTTTGGAAGGTAGTTTCTTCTAAGAGAACAAAGTACACCCAAAATCAATTAGGTGGCTCTGTTCTATTGACCAGTCATACACACACACACACACACACACACACACACACATACGTACACATATGTGTATACATATATTTTTTTTTCTTAATTTCTTTGTACCCCCTTTCTTCTGTTTTGAGGTCTCCTCTGATTATGTTAGCCTGCATTTTACATTTTTCTGGGGTCTTTGCCACCTTTTAGTATTTTATTCTCTCATTCATATATATTCTTTTTTTTAAGATTTTTTATTTATTTATTTGACAGAGAGATCACAACTAGGCAGAGAGGCAGGCAGAGAGAGAGGCAGAGAGAGAGGAGGAAGCAGGATCCCTGCAGAGCAGAGAGCCCGATGTGGGGCTGGATCCCAGGACCCTGAGATCATGACCTGAGCCGAAGGCAGTGGCTTAATCCACTGAGCTACCCAAGCGCCCCTCATTCATATATTCTTACCTGGATAAAATGACAAGGTGGAAAAACTCATCACCAAAAAATGAACAAGAGGTAGTACCGAAGGCTAGGGACCTAATCAATACAGACATTGGTAATATGTCAGATCTAGAGTTCACAATGATAATTCTTAAGGTGCTAGCTGGGCTCGAAAAAGGCATGGAGGATATTAAAGAAACCCTGTGTGGAGAAATAAAATCCTTTTCTGGAGAAATAAAAGAATGAAAATCTAACCAAGCTGAAATCTAAAAAGGAATTAATGAGGTGCAATCAAGAATGGAGGCTCTTACTGCTAGGATAAATGAGGCAGAAGAGAGAATTAGTGATATAGAAGACCAAGTGACAGAGAATAAAAAAGCTGAGCAAAAGAGAAACAAACAACTACTGGATCACAAGGGGAGAATTCGAGAGATAAGTGATACCATAAAATGAAACAACATTAGAATAATTGGGATTCCAAAAGAAGAAGAAAGAAGGGGGGGAGCAGAAGGTATATTGGAGAGAATTATTGTAGAGAATTTCCCCAATATGGGAAAGGGAACAAACATCAAAATCCAGGAGACACAGAGAACCCCCCTCAAAATCAGTAAAAATAGGTCCACACCTTATTATCAAATAGTAAAACTTAGTAGTCTTAGGGACAAAGAGAAAAGCCTGAAAGCAGCTTGGGACAAGAAGTCTGTAGCATACAATGGTAAAAATATTAGACTGGCAGCAGACGTATCCACAGAGACCTGGTAGGCCAAAAAGAACTGGCATGATATATTCAGAGCACTAAATGAGAAAAACATGCAACCAAGAACACTATATCCAGTTAGGCTATCATTGAAAATCGACAGAGAGATTAAAAAAAACTTCCAGGACAAACAAAAATTAAAAGAATTTGCAAACACCCAAAAAAGCCCTGCAGGAAATATTGAAAGGGGTCCACTAAGCAAAGAGAAAACCTAGAATTAGTAGAGCAGAAAGAGACAATATACAGTGACAGTCACCTTACAGACAGTACAAAGGCAGTAAATTCAAATCTCTCAATAGTTACCCTGAATGTAAATGGGCTAAATGCCCCAATCAAAAGACACAGGGTATCAGAATGGATTAAAAAAAAAAAAACCATCAATATGCTATCTGCAAGAAACTCATTTTAGACCCGAAGACATCTCCAGATTTAAAGTGAGGGGGTGGAAAACAATTTACCATGCTAATAGACATCAAAAGGAAGCTGGGATGACAACCTTATATCAGACAAATTAGATTTTAAGCCCAAGACTATAATGAGAGATGAGGAAGGATACTATATCATACTCAAAGGGTGTGTCCAACAAGAGATCTAACAATTTTAAATATCTATGCCCCTAACAAAGGAGCAGCCAAATATATAAACTAATTAATGATAAAATCAAAGAAACGCATCAACAATAATACAATAATATTAGGGGACTTTAACACCCCCCCTCACTGAAATGGACAGATTATCCAAGCAAAAGATCAACAAGGACATAAAGGCCTTAAATGACACACTGGACCAGATGGACATCACAGATATATTTAGAACATTCCATCCCAAAGTACAACAAAATACACATTCTTCTCTTGTGCACATGGAACATCCTCCAGAATAGATCACATCCTGGGTCACAAATCAGGTCTCAACCAATACCAAAAGATTGGGATCATTCCCTGAATATTTTCAGACCACAATGCTCTGAAGCTAGATCTCAATCACAAGAGGAAAGTTGGAAAGAGCTCAAATACATGGAGGCTAAAGATCATCCTTCTAAAGAATGAATGGGTCAACCGGAAATTAAAGAAGAATTGAAAAAATTCATGGAAACAAATGAGAATGAAAACACAACTGTTCAAAATCTGTGGGACACAGCAAAAATGGTCCTGAGAGGAAAGTACACAGCTATACAAGCCTTTCTCAAGAAACAAGAAAGGTCTCAAGTACAAAACATAGCCCTACATGTAAAGGAGCTGGAGAAAGTACAGCAACGAAAGCCTAAACCCAGCAGGAGAAGAGAAATCATAAAAATCAGAGCAGAAATCAATGAAATGGAAACCAAAAGAACAGTAGAACAAATCAACGAAACTAGGAGCTGGTTCTTTGAAAGAATTAGTAAGATTGATAAACCCTTGGCCAGACTCACCAAAAAGAAAAGAGAAAGGACCCAAATAAATAAAATCATGAATGATAGAGGAGAGATCACAACAAACACCAAAGAAATACAAACAATTGTGAGACCATATTATGAGTAACTATAGGTGAGGAAATTTGACAATCTGGAAGAAATGGATGCATTCCTGGAGACGTATAAACTACCAAAACTGAACTAGGAAGAAATAGAAAGCCTGAACAGACCCATAACCAGTAAGGAGATTGAAACAGTCATCAAAAGTCTTCCAACAAACAAGAGCCCAGGGCCAGACGGCGCCCCAGCGGAATTCTACCAAACATTTAAAGAAGAATTAATACCGATTCTCCTGAAACTGTTCCCAAAAAATAGAAATGGAAAGAAAACTTCCAAACCCCTTTTATGAGGCCACCATTACCTTGATCTCAAAACCAGACAAAGATCCTTCACCAAAAAGGAGAATTACAGATCAATAACCCTGATGAATACAGATGCAAAAATTCTCACCACAATACTAGCCAATAGGATCCAACAGTACATTAAAAGGATTATTCACCATGACTAAGTGGGATTTATTCCAGGGCTCAAAGGTTAGTTCAACATCCACAAATCAATCAATGTGATACAACACATTAATAAAAGAAAGAACAAGAACCATATGATATTCTTAATAGATGCTAAAAAAACATTTGACAGAGTACAGCATCCTTTCTTGATCAAAACTCTTCAAAGTGTAGGGATATAGGGTACATTCCCCAATATCTTCAAAGTCATCTATGAAAAACCCACTGCGAATATCTTCTCAATGAGGAAAAACTGAGAGCTTTTCCACTAAGGTCAGGAACATGGCAGGGATGTCCATTATCACCACCAACATAGTATTAGAAGACCTAGCCTCAGCAATCAGACAACAAAAAGAAATAAAAGGCATTTGAATTGGCAAATTCTCACTCTTTGCAGATGACATGATACTTGATGTGGGAAACCCAGAAGACTCCACCAAAACTGCTAGAACTCATACAGGAATTCAGTAAAGTGTCAGGATATAAAATCAATGCACAGAAATCAGTTGCATTTCTGTACATCAAAAACAAGACAGAAGAAACAGAAATTAAGGAGTCAATTCCATTTATAATTGCACCCAAAACCATAAGATACCTAGGAATAAATCTAACCAAAGAGGCTAAGAATCTATATGCAGAAAACTATAAAGTACTCATGAAAGAAGTTGAGGAAGACACAAAGAAATGGAAAAATGTTCCATGCTCCTGCATTGGAAGAACAAATATTGTAAAAATGTCTATGCTAACTAAAGCAATCTACACATTTAATACAACCCTTATCAAAATACCATCAACTTTTTTCACAGAAATGGAACAAATAATCCTAAAATTTATATGGAACAGGAAAGATCCCGAATAGTCAGAGGAATGTTGAAAAATAAAGCCAAAGTTGGTGGCATCACAATTCCAGACTTCAAGCTCTGTTACAAAGCTGTCATCATCAAGACAGTTTGGTACTGGCAAAAAAAAAACAGACACGTTGATCAATGGAAGAGAATAAAGAGCCCAGAAATGGACCCTCAACTCTACGGTCAACTAATCTTCGACAAAGCAGGAAAGAATGTCCAATGGAAAAAAAGGCAGTGTCTCCAATAAATGGTGTTGGGAAAACTGGACAGCCACATGCAGAAAAATGAAACTGGACCATTTCCTTACACCACACACAAATATAGACTCAAAACACGTGAAGGACCTCAATGTGAGAAAGGAATCCATCAAAATCCTTGAGGAGAACACAGGCAGCAACCTCTTCAACCTCAGCCGCAGCAACATCTTCCTAGGAACAATGCCAAAGGCAAGGGAAGCAAGGGCAAAAATGAACTATTGGGACTTCATCAAGATCAAAAGTTTTGGACAGCAAATGAAACAGTCAACATAACCAAAACACAACTGAAAAAATGGGAGAAGATATTCACAAATGACATATCAGATAAAGGGCTAGTATCCAAAATCTATAAAGAACTTATCAAACTCGATACCCAAAAAATAATCTGATCAAGAAATAGGCAGAGGACATGAACAGACATTTCTGCAAAGAAGACATCCAGATGGCCAACAGACACATGAAGAAATGCTCAACATCACTCGGTGTCAGAGAAATACAAATCAAAACCACAATGAGATACCACCTCACACCAGTCAGAATGGCTAAAATTAACAAATCAGGAAATGACAGATGTTGGAGAGGATGCAGAGAAAGGGGAACCCTCCCACACTGTTGGTGGGAATGCAAGCTGGTGCAACCACTCTGGAAAAGAGCATGGGGGATCCTCAAAAAGTTGAAAATAGAGCTACCCTAAGACCCAGCCATTGCAATACTGGGTATTGATCCTAAAGATATAAATATAGTGATCTGAAGGGGCATGTGCACCCGAATGTTTATAGCAGCAATGTCCACAATAGCCAAACTATGGAAAGAACCTAGATGTCCATCAACAGATGAATGGATAAAGAAGGTGTGGCTCATATATACAATGGAATACTATGCAGCCATCAAAAGAAATGACATCTTGCCATTTGCAACCATGTGGATGGAACTAGAGGGTATTAAGCTAAGCGAAATAAATCAATCAGAGAAAGACAATTATCATATGATGTTCCTGATATGAGGAATTTGAGAGGCAGGGTGAGGGGCTTGTGGGGTAAAGAAGGAAAAAATGAAACAAGATGGGATTGGGAGGGAGACAAGCCATAAGAGACTCTAAATAAATCTCACAAAACAAACTGAGGGTTGCTGGGGGGAGGAGGGTAGGGAGAGGGTGGTGGGGTTATGAACACTGGGGAGGGTATGTGCTATGGTGAGTGCTGTGAAGTGTGTAAGCCTGACGATTCACAGATCTGTACCCCTGGGGCACAGAATACATTATATGTTAATAAAAGTAATTAATAAATAAAATTACTATCAAAACGCTCTGCTCCATCCCTCTAAACCCCCATCCCATCCCAGTCACCCACAAAGCAACACCTTTCCACTCTTACCTATTTCTTCTGTGATTCATGTGCATATTCTAAAAAATAAGCATGTACTGTTATTTTTTCATTACTTCATTTTAGTCATTTTGTCCACTTCTATTATGGTGGCTGAGGATTTGGCTGGCTAATACCCCAGTTAAACTCCTCCCTCTCCCTTCAATCTAGAGATTATGAATTTTTGTTTAGAGTCTTTACATTATGGCTTCCTACGTTCTCTGCAAGCGATGGCGCATTTCCTTTCTTGTACCACTCTGAACACATTCTGGAATTAGTAACTGTCCTGTGCCATTGCTTGGTTTTGTAGGGACATATTCCTATTGTTTCCACCTGTGTTCTAGTGTCTTCTGGGGCTTCTGCCAAGTGTTTCCGCTCACAGAGACACCTCACTGTCCCCATCTCGCCACCCAGAGCGCACCTGTGCCCGCCCTGCCCCCACCTCCCTCCGAACACGCTGGTTTGATCTTGAACCGGGCACACAGCTATGATCCTGAAATGACCCTCCCTCCCCATAACCTCTCTCCCGGCTGGATCTCGTCTCTCCCTGGTTTGCTACTTTGCGTTTTGCAACACATTTTCCTGGAGCTTCCCAGGAGAGCCGTGCCAGGTACCTGTTTTTTATTCCCATGTGATTAATAATTTGCTCGTTCAGTCCTCTTTGTTCTATCTGAGTGAGAGCTGCCTGTCCCTCAGATTGTCCTTCTCTTTGCACTTGCTCCCTGCTTCTGCCCTCTGAGGGAAACTTGGCTTGCCCTTGGTCTCTGGCTCTTGGGCGGTGACCTGTTCTCTGCAGAAACTTTCAGCTCAGTGCTGTCGACTGGAAAGAGGACATGAGCCCCAGAGTTGATTTTCCAGTAGCCAGCATTGAAACGAAAAAAGCAGAATGAATTTTAAGAACGTATTTTATTTAATCCAGTATTTTTAAAATGTAATCATTTCACCCTGTAATCGATATAAGAATGATCGATGAGATGTTTCAGCTTGACTGCATCTCTGAATTTGGGTGTGCATTTTACATTTCCAGCATGCCTTGTGATTCCATTCTCTGGGCTCTGCTCTCTGTCCTTCCAGAAGCCTTCCGGAACCATACCTCCTTACGCCATTGATGTTACAGTGTTCTGCTAACACTGTAGATCCTACGGTCAGTGCCTTGGCTGCTTCATGCCATGGTTGTTCTGGAACCCTACATGCCTAGTCACTCAGGAACATTCGAGACCCTCCCGCGCTCAAGCATTTGGGTGGAGAAGATAGTGTTTTTAGATACAGAGCTGGCCAAACTTTCTGGTGGGTGGCCATCACAAGGCCAGTCTGGTCAGTGCCTTGGGATTTCTCCTGCTCTATGGCATGTGATCTGTAACGTGTTCTCGGAATCCTCGAGGACTCTGTAAGAGGTTTTCAACATTTCCTGGGAGTGAACCAGCAGTTCTTGGAAGGAATGACTTCAGCCTTACTGGGTAACAGGCAACCAGGTACAGCCAGCAGAGGGCAAGACCCTGCCCACGGGGTTCTCAGGGCCGGAAGAGGGGCAGGGTGGGACGAATACAGGACACATCTCTTCTTTATCCCACGTGTTTGGGACATCAAGGATGCCAGGCGTCCCCCCGCTCATGCCTACCCTCTCTTCCTCCCTCCCTCCCTCTTTCTAGCTTCCTCTCCCCCGCCCCCTCCCCCTTTCCCCTGCCTCTCCCCAGGTCCCCATGGCAGACAGAACCCAGAGGTCCCCACCATACATAGGCAGAATATAATCCTTTTATGCTCGCTTAGGTGGCCAGATTCCTAACCGGTGTCTGTCATCCTAAAAGAGACTGGAGCACGCCTCCTAATTTGTTTGTCAGACGTCTACATACCTCTTACTATCAGCCTGCCCCTGTTCTAAACCCTTCTGCAAATATGACCTCATTTAATCCTAACAACCCCTGAGGAAGGTACTGTTTCTATCTCCATTTTATAGACCGAAACCCAGGGAGGGTCAGTTTGTACAACAGTGTGTCCCCAGGCAGTGGCTCCAATCTCCATGCTCCCAGCCATGGCTGGCGGCTCCCTGTCTCTGTGGGGTTCCTGCACAATTTAGTGGAGAATAGGAAATGTTTGGGTGTCTTGCCATGACATGGTCTACTCTGCAGAGTAGGCTTAACTCCGGAGTCAAGCCTGAGCTCAGAGCAAGTTCTCAGTTCTAAATGCTCCCTGAACTTTCATCCTCAAGCTGAGACCTCTGCCTGTCACCTGTGCAGCGTTCCCTCACTCACCCGTACTCTGCCAGGACCCCAGTTGTTGGGAAAGCCAGCTGAAGACCAGTGGACCTAGCCAGCTGTCTAGTAGGACCTTTGCATCTGGAAATCAGCTAAATTTTTGTCCATACTGATTTTCAACTGTGAACATGTGTTCTACTTTTTCCTCTCTACCTTATTCAACCTTCCTGCTTCCAGAGTTTACAACATGTTGGTGAATTTCAAATCCCTCATACGTGTCTCGCTAGGAGCCAGCAAGCTCATAATTAGTAAGATTTAATGAGTTTGGACAGCACTAATTTGCATTCCATGATGGCTTTGACAGAAGCTGGGTGGGAGTGAACTTCAGCCCATGAGGGAAAGGCTGGCTAATCATTTTCATGGTGCAAACATTGCAGGGACCAGATAAATACATTTTTCAGGTTGTGGAGCTATGACGACTATTTACACACATATAAATAGCACGTACCGTGTGTTGTGTGCCGTCTCATGCATGTAGTGCATCTTTAGTGTTTAAGACTGTCAGTTTTATTATGTCATTGGGTAATACAAGTGCCCTCTTGTTTTATTCATTTATTGATTTGCTCGTTCATTTTTCATTTTTTATTTATGTATTTATTTTTCGCTTTGTTGTAGCATTTGGGTTTGCCCTGTCTCCCGAGCCTCTTGGAGTCCACCTGGACCTGAGAATGGGTATGTACATTTTCATGTCCTAATATCCTAGGCATCTCCCCTATCAGTTCTGGGATGCTGCATTCTTTACCTAATAACCAGTCCTAGGTGGAGAGACAAGTGAAGGAGAGGAAAGGTTTTCTGAGTCAAGTGCTGTGAATTTCCTCAAAATGGAATTGATGGGAATCAAGAAATCCCAAACTTGAGGGGCGCCTGGATGGCTCAGTCATTGGGGGTCTGCCTTCAGCTCTGGTCATGGTCCCAAGGTCCTGGATCAAGCCCCACCTTGGGCTCCCTTCTCAGCGGGGAGTCTCCTTCTCCTTATTCCCCCCTCCTTGTATGTCCTCTCTCACTGTCTCTCTTTCTGTCAAATAAATAAATAAAATCTTAAAAAGAAAGAAAGAAATATTCCAAAGTTGGAAACAGAGACATTGGAGATAAAGCCTGCTGGTTCTGGAGACGATGAAGGGCCAGGGATATATATTCTAGCCTGAGAAAGGGAACTGGACTTTGTGATTCTGTATGTGAACTCTGACAAGCGAGCGTGCATGCCGGCAACACTGAAATTACCTTCGAGTTCATTATCAGGAAGTGAATGAGTACGGGAAGGTAGCTTTTGAGTTTTAATGTGATTTTTCGGTCTAGGAGTTTTAATGTGATTTAACGGTCTAGAAGTGATTAATTCAGGACAAGTGTTTTTAAAAGCCTATTAAAATATAGCCCTGGTAAATTAATTGGCACGGGTTCTTCTGAATTCTCCTTTTAACAAAACTAATAAATTATTTTCCATGCATTTAATAAATATTAGATAACTAGAAATTGAGTTTTCCCTATTGTGGTGCTGATATTTTTAGCGGGCATTCAAAAAATGTGACATTGGCTATTCCAGACATACTCCCAGGTATGTCCCATTGGCTTGGTAAGTAGCACCTAACTTCACTGGGTTCTTTTCCCCTCAAGTTCCCCAAAAGTGCCGCATGAATATGAATTATTCTCATTTGTTCATTAAAGCAAGCCCTCAAAGGACATCTTTAAGATGACAATTTACTAACCTAAACCAGGTTATTCTGTGTTCTTGACTATAACAGAAGTGTAATTGTTGTAAAATATTTTAAATTCAGAACTTTCCTGTGAATTCCCAGCCACCTCCCAAATAATCGGACTCATTGCCATTTTATCCTTCTTCCTGACCCATCCTTTTTCGAAGGGCACAGACAAGCAGGAGCCTGACGGGCCCTCTCCCCTATCCCGAGGATACGGCCCGTGGGGTTGGACCCGTCTCCCTTGGCTCTGATCCTGGAGCAGCCCGAGATGGAGGACAGAAGCTTCTCCATCACGGTTAGCTGCGTGGCTGCCACTCACAGAAAGCACCTTGCTACTTGAGTTTCGTTCTACTGGTGCAGGCAGCCAACGATCTCTCGTCGGTCTTCACAATTTAAAGGTCACCCGTTGGCTCTAGGGTCCGAAATCTACTCAGGGATACAGCTCAATACCTCATAGTGCAAACGGCAACCCCCACCACCAAGATCCACCCAACCCAGAAGGCCAGTAGGGTTGAGACTGAGAAACCCTGCCTCAACCCAAAAAGGGACTCAGGGCTTCTCTGTGGGGGACACATTTTGGGGACAAGCTGGAGAAGCCTGGCCCCAAGACATGTCCATAATTGTATAAACGAGCCCAGTGTGAGGAACCCTGTGTTTCCTGCCCATCTGGCCCCTGTTAACGCTGATTTTTTTTTTTTAATTGCAGTAGCAAACAGCATGGTACAGGCGGATCTTAAAGATGGAGGGAAAACTTGTCAGAAGGTTCTGGAATTCGAGAGTCTCCTTGATTGGACAGGGATGTTCGAGCAGAGAACATACGGTTTTGAGCCAGCAGACTCCAGAATAAGGAGACGTTAGCCCCAGGGAAAAGCAAGTGCTCCAGAAAGGAACAGAGGACAACTAGAGAGTAAATCTCTGTGCCTCGCAAGCTGGCTGGTCGGAGTAGACCTTCAGTATAGGTGAGCCGCCACGAGAAGGGTGACTTACGGTTGACTCCGGGAAGCTTGGCCTCTCAGGTGACATCTGCCGAAAGACAGGACCAGGCAAGTCAGAGGAAGTGTTTGGTTCGTTACATAATTTGCCGTTCTGAATGATTTTGTCTGTTTTGACTGCACGAACTGCTTCTCTAAATGGATGTTGGGTTTCTGCGGGCGGCTCGGTTGACCTCTCCCTGGTTTTCCTTGTGCATTTAATATTTGCTTAGTTATTTTATGGATTGACTTCAGGTGGTTGGACGTATGACACCGAATGTCAGCTGAGCATTCTTAGACACCCAGTCTGCCTTCCGACACTGCCTTTTGGAAGTGATTTGCTTGGATTGCAAAACGTAGTTTCCCACAAGACGAATGTTCTAAAATGGTGGGCTTCCCAGGCCAGACAAAGGAAACCCCTCATGGCCACACTCTCCTGAAGTCATGGTGATCATTTGGAGCTCCATCCCCCGTCTCAGGGCTTTCCTGGAGAAATGCCTTCGGTGGGTGAGCCAATGGGGAATTTCAGATCTACGTGTACCCCGATTCTGTATCGGTGCGACCGAGGGCCTGGGAGCAAGGAATCTCTCAATGAACGACAGAAGCTTCACTCTCCTGGTGTCCACCGGGTTCCGGATAAGGTGTGAGCAGCGGCAATGGGAGGGCGGGGTTCAGAGGTCTGGAAACCGCGAACTGGGATGGGCACTTTACATGATGAGTTAGCTCGGGAGACAGGACCCCTGGGAGAAAGACAAGCTCGAGTGGAGGGAGAGGATGAGTGTCGTGAGTAGAATAAACACCCCCCGAACACACACAAAGATGTCCACCTCGTAATCAGCAGAGTCTGGAGCTTGTGACCTGTTATGTGGCAGGAATGGAGGTGTAAGTTACAGATCTGGAGACTGGGTGGGGGGGCGGCGATCCTGGATTATCTGGGGCAGCTTGATAGCATCACGAGGGTCTTTCTAAGAAGGAGACAGGACGGTCAGAGGAGGAAAGCCATGGTCTTGAAGCCATGGAAGCCATAGTCAGAGTCAGAGGTTTGACAATGTCGTCCGCTGGCTGGGAGGATGGAGGGAAGGGCCGGGAGCCCAGGAACGCAGGAAGCTGGAGGAGGCACAAAAATGAATTCTCCTATAGAACCCCAAGGAGGGACCAGCCCTACTGACCCATCACAGACCTCTGGGCTCCAGAACTGTAAGGGAATAACACAGTGTTGTTTCAAGCCACTCGGATAATTATTTCCGGCAGCTACAGGGATCAGCAGCGGATAGTGGGGAAGGTTGGGAATGGCAGGGAGAGGTGAAGGGCATTCTTCCCTCGTGTCCCCTCCCGTCCCTTTCTGTCCCCCTGCCCTCTGCGCTGGTGCAGAACCTCAAAGGACACATACTGAGGAGAGGAGATCTCTCTCTCTTACCCCCAGCCTCCCCCGTGCACCCTATCCTCTCCTGGTGGCTTTTGCCACGGCCCTCGGGACCTGCCACTGTTCTCACTGCACACTCTTTTTTTAAAAGATGGCTTTTATTATGGTGAAATTCACACAACCTACAGTTTGCCATCTGGACTATTTTTTAGCACAGTTTAGTGGCAACAAGGACATTCACACTGTTGTGCAAACAGTGGCAGTATCCATCTCTAGAATATTTGGGCCCGTCTGAACTGAAATTGCGAACGGGGCAACCGTCAGTCCCCATCTCCTCCTCCCCCTACTTCTGGGTACCTCGAATCGATCTTGTGTTCCTGAAGCTGCCCGTTGCAGAGAGTTCGTTCAAGTGGGGTCGTGCCCCGTCTGTCCTCTTGCGACCGACTTATCTCACCCGGCGTAGGACTTTCAAGGTCCAAGCATGTAGTAGCAACGTCGTTCCCTGCTTAGGGCAGATAACCGTCCGTCCTGTGGATGGACCATGCTTGTGTATTGGTTCTGCATCTGGTGACGGTCACTTGGGCTGCTTTGGGATCCCTTTGGCTCTTGTGAATGATGTTGTCATGAACGCTGGGGAACAACCAGCTGTCCGGGTTCCTGCTTTCAGCTCTTGGCGGAATAGAACCAGAAGCTGAATTATCGGATCAAAGAAAGTCTGTTTTCTTTCTCGAGGAACCACCACGCCGTTTGCCGCGGGGGCTGCCGGGTGTCACACCCCATCGGCCATGTGGTGACGTTTCTCTGTGTCTTCTGCCGAGTTGTTGTTTCCTGTTTGCGTGCTTGCGTGTCTGACTACATCCATCCTAGTGAGTGGGCACAGCACTCACTCTTGATGGAAAAACACGGCATTGGGGCGGCCGGAGGGCTGAGTGAAGCAGCCAAATCTTGGTTTCGGGTCAAATCGAGATCTCATGGTTGTGAGATCGAGCCCCACATCGGGCTCTGTGCTCCGCAAGGAGTCTGCTGGTGATTCTCTCTCTCCCACTGCCCCTCCCTGCCATAAATGAATAAAACCTTAATATTTTAAGGAAAACTCCCCCCAAACTCGATCTGTTTGTGACTGAGGAGCTGTGACGTGCAGGTGCGGAATCAAGAGGCCGTCACACAACCACCCAAGAGAGCTCCTGTCCTGGCAATACCATTTCGAAGAAACGTCCAAGACAGAAAATGGGGGTAGATGGGCGCTGCTGCTTGTGGGCAGCTGAGGACGTGTGCCTCGTGGTCTCTTTCCTTTGTGGCCATAACAGACAATTAAATGAAACACCATTTTATGTCTTTAAGAGATACAACTAGAGAAAAATCAACAGGACTTGGATGTTTTCAGTTATCTTTATTTTAATTGCGGTAGAAGAAAAAAAACCAAGCACGTCCCATACACGTACCATCTTATTCATTTTTAACTGTCTAGTCCCATAAGGTGAAGGCTGTTCCCATTGCTGTGAAACACATCTCCAGGAGGTTTTTGTCTTGCAAAACTGACTTTATACCAAGAAACAGCTCCCTTTTTCTCCCTCCCCTGACCCCTGCTAGCCACCGTTCTATATCCTGCTTCCATACATTTGGAAGTTTGGGAGTTTTATATACCTTCTAGACGTGGAGTCTTGTAGTATCTGCCTTTTTGTGAACGACTCATGCCACAGAACTTAAGGTTAATCCACACCGTAGCATATGACAGAATGTCCTTATCTTCTAAGGCTGAAATAATATTCCCCTGTGTGTACTAACCCCATTTCTTTCATCCGTGGATAGGCATCTGGGTTGTTTCCGCCTTTTGGGCTATTATGAAAAATTCTGCTATGAGCTTAGGTGTGTAAATATCTCTTCGAGACCCTGCTTTCAATTCTTTTGAAGAGGGATTGCTGGTCATCCCAGAATTCTGTCTTCGGACTACCGCACGACGAAATGGATGGTACAAAGGCCAACTGACAAATTGTATTTGTACAGCAGGGGCAGTGCATTGGAGGAAAGTTTTCTAGCTCCCTGTGTGCCTCATTTACAGTTTTTATGAGGCTATTTTTTTAACGTATTATGGAAGAACACACACGGGAAAGTACAAAAACCTTAAGTGTACCGCTCGATGAATTTTCTTAAATGGAAGGCACTTGTGTAGCCATGTTCGTGATGAGGAAAAAGACATGACCAGACCCAAGAAGCGCTTTTAGCACCCTCCCCAAGGGGAAATGCTGTCCTGAGCTGTCAGCCTAAACAAACATTTTCAGTACTCGAACATCCTCGAGACAGAAAAGAATTAAAAAGGAAAAGAGAAAGAGAAAGGGCAAGAAGATGGAAAGAAAAAAAGAAAAGAAAGAAAGGCAGGAAGAAGGTAGGAATAGAAAGGAAGGAAAGGAGAGAGGGAGGCAGACAGATGGGCAGGCAAGCCAGCCGGCCTGAGTGAGAAGGTCAACCCTTCCCCTTAGCTCTGTCACGTTACGCCACATTTAACAGCTAGAACTCAGCATTTGATGGCCACAGTGGAATCCCCCCCTCCCCCAGTGCCCAACCACCGCTCAGCTCAGTGCTGCTGGGAAGGCCATAACCTGATTCCTGGATTGCAACTAAGGAAGGGATGTTAATCTGGGGGTAACTGTCAGAGAGTTTCAGGGTCCATCCTCTGCTCTTGAGGATGGAAATTCTAAAAGAGCCCTTGTCACTCAGTCTTGTCCACTTTGTGAAGCTTATTTGGGATTTTGCAGGGCAGAAAGGAAGGAGGAGAGCCAGGTCCTCGAGGGCTAGCTTCCCGCCTGGCAGGGAAAGCAGAGAGCGGGTGACTGAACGCCACGTGAAAAGAGCATCTCCTCCACGCTAGGGAGTCTTTGTTGCACCAGGCGGGCCTTTCATTTTCGCGTTCATATTTAACACAACTTCTGAAAGTCTCGTTAAGGGAGGCGTGGAATCGTGTGAAGCGGAGAGACGTTCTTGCGAAGCTCTGGAAACAGGAAGGGAATGGGCCCACCTGCAGAGCCAGCAATCATCCCCCACGGGTCCATGCAGGCTGAGACTCCCCAGGGGCAGGCTGTGACCCTCCTGCGGGCTCACGTTCTCTCTTGCACACTGCCCAGGACTCTAACAAAGCCTCCTGTTCCCCTCAAAAGGGAGAACAACTTCCCCGATGTGTGGCATTTTGTGGGAGATCACATTTCAGTCCGCAATCATGTGGCTTACCAAGAATCCTGATGTTGACAGGAATTAACAGAAATAAAAATAATATTGCCTCCGGTAAGCAAGTGAGTTTCGTAGGAAAAATCTCCTTTTCGTCATATAAAGATAGTCCACCTGAGGCTCCAAGTGGCCGCTGACTTGTCTACCACCGCCCAGTTGGTAAGAAGCAGTGCATGATCTTGGTGTCACTTGGTGTCACTAACATTAAAACGAGTAAACACACCAAGAGTTGGTGAGGATGTGGAGGAACCGAACGCTCTCTCCCTGCTGTTGGAATGTAAGATGGTACGACCACTTTGTGATTTCTTTTGTGTTTTTTTTTAAATAAAGTTTGCTTATTAAAAAGTTCAACATATACCTACCGTATAGGAGGAAGCTATTCCAGTTCTCGGTTTTAATCCAAGAGAAGTGAAAACATAAGCCCATACAAAAACTTGTAAATAATAAATGCTCAGAGCATCTTTATTGGTAATAGGCCCAAACTGTGAACAACCCATCAATATTGGACTCAAATGTCCATCACCGAATGAATGGATAAAGAAACCACAGTACATACATAGAGTGGAATACTACAAGGCAATAAAAAGTACAAGGCAAAACAAAGTATTTTTTTTTAAGTTTTATTTACTTAAGTAATCTCTACCCCCAACGTAGGGCTTGAACTCACGACCCCAAGATCAGTACACTGAGCAGCATGGATATATCTCAGAATTATTATGCTGACAGAAGGAGAGAAGTCTTTTGGATAAGAATATAAATTGCATACCCATTTCTAGAAACTCTAAAAAATGGGACAGAAAGCAGATCAGTGGTTCCCTGGGAATAAAAGAATGGGAGATATGACCCTGCAATTGCACTGCTGGGTATTTACCGCAAAGATACAGATGTAGTGAAAAGAAGAGCCATCTGTACCCCAATGTTTATAGCAGCCATGGCCACGGTTGCCAAACTGTGGAAAGAACCAAGATGCCCTTCAACGGATGAATGGATAAGGAAGATGTGGTCCATATACACGATGGAGTATTATGCCTCCATCAGAAAGGACGAATACCCAACTTTTGTAGCAACATGGACGGGACTGGAAGAGATCATGCTGAGTGAAATAAGTCAAGCAGAGAGAGTCAAGTATCACATGGTCTCACTTATTTGTGGAGCATAACAAAGAACATGGAGGACATGGGGAGATGGAGGGGAGAGGGAATTGAGGGAAACTGGAAGGGGAGATGAACCATGAGAGACTATGGACTCTGAAAAACAACCAGAGGGTTTTGAAGGGGCGGGGGGTGGGGGTGGGAGCTTGGGGGAACCAGGTGGAGGGTAATAGGGAGGGCACGTACTGCATGGAGCTCTGGGTGTGGTGCAATAACAATGAACACTGTTACGCTGTAAATAAACAAACAAACAAAAAAAGAATGGGGAGAGGCCTGACAAAGGGCATACAGGGACAGGTGGAAAGTCTTGAGGGTGACGGTTATTGTGATAAGCAAAATAATGCCCCTCTCACCAACGATGTCCCTGTCCTAAGTCCCAGAACCCGTCAGTATGTCACTCTACATGGCCGACGGGAAATGTGGTTGCCATGGAATTCTGGATACTGGGATTCTCTGAATTTAAGATAGGGGAATTTTTATGCTAATTATCTGAGTGGACCCAGTATCAAGACGACCGTCCTCAAAAGCAGAAGAGGGAAGTGGAAGAGCCCAGAGTCGGAGAAGGAGATGTCACTATGGAGATGCAGCATCATGGGCTTTGAAGATGGCGCAGGGGGCTTTGAGCCAAGGAATGTGGGCGGCTCTGGCAGCTGGGAAAGGCAGGGAAATGGATTCGCTCTGAAGCCCCAGAAAGGACCACAGCTTTGGTGGCACCTTGATTCTTAGCCCGGTGCATGAAATGATGTAACGTTTCTGACCTCCACAACAGTAAGATACTAAATCTGTGTTGTTTTGAGCCACTAGGTTGGTTGTGCTTTGAAATCGCAGCCACAGGAAACACGTGCGGCCATGTTCATTATTTCGAGCATGGTGGTGACTTTGCGAGCTGTGAAAACACCAAATGCCAGTTTGCTCTGTTAATATGTCCGTGATACCTCAATCAAGCCGTTTCAAGGAAAGCTTCCGACAAAATGGATCTTGACTGTGGTTCTTCTTTCCATTCTGACACAGCCTCTGAGCACACAGGAGAATCACCCACGTTGACGGAGTTTATTAGGAACATTGTGCACAGCTCCTTTCCGTCAAGAACTCTGCTAACGCTCATACCTGTTAGGTATTATAAGGTTGTCCAACATCTCTGACCGCGGATTACTTATGAGAATTTTTCATTGTTCTAACTTGTTAATAACATCGGTACCCGACGGAAATTCTTCTCTCTCCTTCGGTATTAAGATAACCACGTTATCAGATTGCATCAGAAACCGAGCTGGGGATTGTCATAAAGGTTCTAACAGAACCAGGGATGATCACCGACACTGAAACTCTAAGGACACGGCTAGGAGAAAGAGGAGGCCTCTACCACCAAAGAATGATTTCTGTGCGTGCTCCTGCTCTGGCGGCCGTGCTTCATTGCAGGAAAGTGGCGGTGGTTTAATTGTGAGCTTTGACTATAAGCTTTGGATTAAGATTCAAGATGGTAGACAGATCCCACGTGCACTTGGGTGGGATTCGGTGCTGGTGTGTCAGCCAGCGCCCCCACAGGAAACAGAGGGCATGCACAGAAGTGTCAATGGAGGAGTGAAATGAAGTTAAATGAAGGAGTTAAATGAAGCTTTGGTGGGTAGGGTCAAGGGAATCCAGAGGGGAGCTGGAGGGGGAGAGAGCTGGAGGTGGGAAATTGCATTTTACCCCTCAATTAACCATTTCTCCCAGCCCGTGTCTTATGCTCCTGTAGGTGGAATGCACTCCCTGCCCTTTTGATCCTGGGCTTCATTAAATGACTTAGCTTTGGCCAATGGAATGTGAGCAGATGTGGCACACACCATATCTAAACAGAAACTTTAAAGGCACTGGTGTGGTTGACACACACTTGGGCGTCTGCCCTTGGCCTTGAGGAGAACAGGCTCCGGAGAGGATCTGGCTCCAGGTATGGTGAGATGTGTGGAGCTGAGCCAAGTCTAGCTCGGCAGAGCTCAGCAGGGCCAAAGCCGATGCACACAGCTTGCGTGCATTATGAGCAAGGAAGGGTTGCTGAAGCAGCAACAGAGAAAGCTCACAAACTCTTCTTCCCTTGATTGCGTGCGTGAGCTGTGAATATGAGATGCAATGCTGGGGATTAGGTAACTACTTAGTTGACTTTGAGTCAATCAAAAGGGAGACATCATGGGTTGGCCTGGTCTAGTCAGGTGAACTTTATGAAAGGTGGGCCTCACCTAATCAGATGACCTTTATAAAAGTGGAGAGAATCTCCTGCTGGACTCAAAGACAAAGCAAACAGCTGCTCGTGAACTGCCTCTGAAAAAGACTGTCCTGCAGTTGAGGGCCTCAGTCATCCTGATTACAGGGTGGTAAGACCCTGACCTGAGGACCCAATTATGCCATGCCCTGACCCCTGCCCCAGGAAAGCATGAGCTCACAAATATGTGTTGTTTGAAGCCTCTAAATCTGGGGTAATTTGTGACACAGCAGGGGAAAGACAATTCACCATCCTTTGTACTGCACTATATTGTACATTTTTTTAAAGAGGCTGGGATGAACAGAACAAAGGAGTCCCATTCCTTTTGTAGGGTACCCCTGCCACTTCAGTGAAGAGGAGAGAAATCAGGCACATTCCTTGCAGAAGGTCTTTTACCATCCCTTTCCTGCATAACCGGGGGCTGTTTTTTTTTCTGACATGGACAACCGCCACCCTAAGCCCTTCGCTTGCCTGAATCCAAACCCCAGGTTTCCAGCAGGTCCACTGTCCTCCCCAGGAAGGGACGCTGGCCAGAACCCATCCCCAACCCACTCTGCAAGCCCCCATTAGAGCACTCAGTGTAGAAAGGGGATGGCTATGTCCTTCCCTGGGCTTCCCGCCCTTCCCGGCAGGAATCACGTCTCCAGTCTTCAGGTGTTTCCAAGCATATCACCAAATGTGCCCTTGCGATCCCCCAAATGCTGGCTAAAGGCCTGAGCTAGTCATCCCATCCCAACACTGAGTTTCCCCAGCACAGCGTTCTTGAAGCCTGTTCCTCGGAACAGAATTGCACCTGCTGGAAACTTGTTCGAAATCGTTCTTGAGTCCGACCTGCTGAATGAGAAACTCAAGGGTAGGAGCCCTGCCCAGCCATCTGGGGTTGACAAGTTCTCCCACAGGTTCTTCTTGCTTTCAAGTTGGAAAAGCTCTGCCCTCGCCTGATGTTTTATATTTTCAGGGAATCGGCCCCTTCCTCATTCCCAGGTCCCTGACCACCGCCCCACCGCCATGTTTCTGTAGCTGTTTTATTTTGGACTTTGCGCTGAAGTCCTCACGGTCAGATCACTGATATTGTGTGTGCTCACGTTCTTACAGACTTTCGTGGAATCATCTTCTATTTGCCGAGCGGTTACTGGGGGTTAAACACGGTGCAGAATGCGGAGACTATCTTCCTCTCAAACTGGCCCCTGGAGGAGAGACAGCACCGACCCCACGTTTCAGAGGCAGAACCTGGAGCACAGCCCTTACCAGGAACTCGGGCACCACATCCCCACAGCCAGTGGGGCGGGACTCGAAATTCAAAGTCAGGGCGTGTCGCTTTAAAATCAGCGCTTATCATCCCAGGCTATCTAGTCTCAGAACCCTTGACTCTGACTTTTAAAAAGCACCACCTGTTTCTTGCCCCCAGATACCTGGCCCCAGAAAGCAGCCTGCTGCAGCGCCAGTGGGGGAGGTCCGGAGGGCACCGTCTGCAACCAGCCCCTTCCCGTGACATCGTGGCGTCCGTTAACACGCGACACGTTTGTCCTACAGGCGAATGGGCCGAGCTTATTCTGTTTCTCCAGAGGGCACAAGCAGCTCTATCAGGAGCAGAGCCGACCACGCCAACGGCACACAGAGCTCTCCTCGGAGCCGTGGACGTGGCGTGTGCGGAAGGCCCTCTGCCTCGCTCCCGGGCGCCGAGCTCCCTGCCCCGTCCAGCTGCCCCTGAAAGCAGCTCGCACTGCTGCCTTTGAGCCATCGTGCCCCTCTCCGGCCTCCCCCTTCCCAGGGGTTTCCATGGACCCTTCCCTTCCACTTCTGGCCGTCACGGCATGTGAGGTACGCACCATCCATCTCTGATGCTGCGTGTGGCACCATGATTACATTTCGGGGTTCTCTTTTTATTAATTTGATTTATTTGAGAGACAGAGACAGGGCAGAGATAGTGAAAGAGAGTGCACAGGTGGGGAGGAGAAGGAGAAGCAGGCTCCCTACCGAGCAGAGAGCCTGACATGCGGCTCGAACCCAGGACCCTGGGACCATGACCCGAGCCAAAAGCAGGCGCTCAACGGACTGACCCACACAGGTGCCCCATATTTTGGGGTTCTTAAGCAAAGCCCCAGACCACTGGCCGTTCCCGTTCCTGCCTCCTGGTCCTCTTCGGCCTGTGCTGATAAGTGCCGTAGCCCAGTGCCTGCGCACAGTGAAAACTGGGGGAAGGGAATTAAGTCACTGGCGCCCACCTTTCTTCCTCCTCTGAGGTTCTCACCTCAGCAACTGCTTCCTTTGGGGCCTTCCAACATTCTATGTTCAAGGCTCACCCGAGAAAAGAGAGTAAAGCCATAAGACGTTGGCATATTGGTCACATTTGTCATTGTGCAAAAATATGCAGAACATGGGTGCCTGGGTGGCTCAGTCGGTGAAGCGTCTGCCTTCGACTCAGGTCATGATCCCAGGGTGCTGGGATCGAGTCCCGCCTCAGGCTCCCTGCTCGGCCAGGAGTCTGCTTCTCCCTCTCCCTCTGCCCCTTCCCCCTGCTTGTGAGCTCTCCCTCTCTCTCTCGAATAAATAAAATCGTTAAAAAACATACATAACATAAAATGTGTCGTTTTAATCATTTTAAAGAGCACACTTTCATGGCATTAATTTTGTTTATGGCCACTATCCCTTTCCAGAACTTTTTCATCGTTTCCAGGAGAGATTCTGTTCTCATTAAGCAATAAGTCTCCATCCCTAACTCCCCCAGGCCCTGGTAACTGCTCTCCGACTTTCTGTTTCCATGAGTTTATTTTTTCTAGGTACCTCATAGGAAGAGTCACGTGGTATTTGCTTTTTTCTGTCTGTATCATATTATTTTTTGAACCAGGAAGACAATGTTGGGTGTGGGAACAAAGAGTGGATTGTGGTAAATGGAATTGGCCAATGGCCAGTGACATTAAGTTCTTTTTTTTATTTTATTTTAATGTTTATGTGTTTATTTATTTGAGACCGAGAGAGCATGAAGGAGGAGAGGAACAGAGAGGAATGGAGAGGGACAAGCAGGCTTTGCCCTGAGCGTGGAGACGGATGGGGCTGTAGCCCAGGACCCCGAGATCATGACCTGAGCTGAAACCCAGAGGCAGACACCCAACCGCCTGAGCCACCCAGACACCCCTATAGAAATACAATAAAAGCTTAGCACTGCAAAGGTGTGAACAGCAAGCGGTGGGCCTCATGGGCGGCCATCGTACTGTCTGTCCGACAGCGTACAAGCAGTGAGGGTAGAAACAGCCATGGAAGCCGGCAAAGGGGCATTTTGCTTTTCTTCTGTTGGCCTCAGTTGGACTGAATTCACTCACCAAACCTGAGCCATGGACAATCAGACCTGTCACTCCAACACCGCATGGTGTGTTCTGAGAGCTTCTGATTAAGACTACAATGGAACCAGGGCGCCTGGCCGGGTCCCGCTGGAGAGCATGGGACTCTTAAACTTCGGGTCACGAGTTTGAGCCCCATGTTGGGTGTAGAGATTACATCAATAAATAGATACATAATTTTTTTTAAAAGCCTGCAAGGACACAAGATTGAGGGAAAGATTGGTTTCAAGTATTACTCAGTCATCCTCCTCCACCTGCAAATTTCAGCCCCAAAATAACTCAGAAAAAAAAAAAAATCCTTGGTTATTTACATTTGCTCTCTATTTTTAACTGCGTTTCTGTTTAAAATATTTGATATCTTCTGAAGCCCTATTAGAGCTCATAGAACCTGCAGCAAGATATTGTATTTATTTTTGTAGCTATTTTGATCCTCTCAGAGAACTTTTATTTTCATCGGAGCTTTTAGGGAAGGTGAAGCAGGTCCACTTGTCTGGCTGATTTGACAACGGGCTGAAGGGGGTTCTTAATAAAATCGTGCTAAATTCAGATCTCATCATGTGTCTCTTTTTACGTGGCTCAGTTTTTCCATTACTTGAAGTTCCCAAACGCTAATAAACCCTAACGCACTATTTTTGGTGGGAGTGAATGCATTATGCTTTTCAGGGCTGATGTTTTTACATAACTAGAAAACGTCCTGGAAGAGAGGAAAAACCACCCTTGGAGGGCACAGGTCAATTTTTTTGTTGTTGTGGTGGTGGTGGTTGCCGTTTTTTTCCCTGTTGATCTAGAGCTGTTGAAGCAGAGACGCAGAGAGAAAGGTACATTCAGGCCAGGGAAAAATACACCTACGGATTCTGCCCACTTCTACCGTCTGCCTTCCGGGCTACGGGTTCTTTTCACACCTGCTCATTTCACACTCCCGAAGCATCCGTTTTCAAAGGATGTGTCTGCAAGACATTAGAGCGACTGCGTAAGCCCCGGTAAACATGTTGCTAGAGAGTCATCGGAAATCATAAGCCCTCATTAAAACCCCGAGTGCAGGTAAAACTAAGGTACAGCGAGGGGCACCTGGGTGGCTCAGTCGTTAATGGTCTGCCTTCGGCCCAGGTCATGATCCCAGGGTCCTGGGATCGAGTCCCGCATTGGGCTCTCTGCTCAGCGGGGAGCCTGCTTCTCCCTCTCCCCACTCCCTCTGTTTCTGTTCCCTCTCTCGTTGTAACTCTCTGTGTCAAATAAATAAATAAAATCTTTAAAAAAAAACAAAAACAAAACTAAGGTATGGTGAGAAAAATCAAAAGCATGAGCAAACCTCTGTGGGAGCATTGAGTAAGACGAGGATCCGGGCCTTCTCTAAGAAAGTTCTGCGTCCTGATGCAGCAGGTGCGCACATGGGGAAAACAAAGTTGGTGTTACTGGTCTTCGGCGTCCCTCCCCTTCCCTTCCTCACCACGCCCCTGCCAGGTACCCTCTTCCTCTTGTCCCCTACACCAGATATTTCTATGACATGTGACTTTATTCTTCTTCAAGCAGCCTCTGGCACAAAGATGTAGCATTTTAAGAGCTATCAGATTACTCCTTTTATTTCTCCTTATTACTTATTACTCCTTATTATACTATTACTTATTATATCTCCTTATTACTTATTACTCCTTATTACTCCTTATTTCCTTCTTGAATGTTTTCTACTTCTATCCTTCCCTGTAGAGGGGAAAAAAGTACACAATGTATCTCTTCTCCTTGGTCTTGCAGAGCAGGATCCTTGTCAACAGGGGACCTGTATTTCTGGGAACAGGACAACCAGGAGGCACTCGTAGCTTTCAGCGTGCTACAAATGACGCGAGCGTTGCCGATCTTTCTCCTTTTAGGGCAGCTGATTTTATTTACCGTCCTGTTAAGGAAAAAAGTAACAGTTCTTTGCCCCAAGAAGCTGGAGCAGCGAGTGCGGGGGTTTCACTCTGGGTGGCTCCAGGGACAGAGGTGGCAGATGTCTGCTGGGATCTGAGCACACCCACGCAAGGACGCGTATCTGTGCCGGGTCTCATGGCACACGTGTTTCTCTTCGCTGTCTTGCTACGGCTGAAGTGAAAGGGAAGCCAAACACCGAGTGCGAGGGGCTTTCTGTGTTTCTTCTGCCGTTTAGTAGGGAAATCACTTTGGCTTACTTTCTTCACATACTAAATAAGTTTGATTTTGAAAAACAAAAAAGAAAACTTTACATTTTAGTAACCCTAATGACACTTGTTCCTTACCTTTTTTTTTTTTTTTTTGGTTAAGATGAAAGTCACACAATTTTATTTTTTTTAAAGTGTATGATTCAGTGATGTTTAGTATATTCACAGATTTGTACAAACCTTCATCACTACAGACGTGAAACACATGTTTCATCATTGCCGAAGCAACCTCATACCCATTAAATAATCACTCTTCATTGCATTCCCGCTTTGCTCCAGCCCCAGGCAACCATTAATCTGCTTTCTGTCTCTCATGATTTACCTATTCTGGGACATTTCATAGACATGAAATCATGCATACGTGACCTTCTGTGTCTGACTTCTCTCACTCGGCATGTTTCTGAGGCTTGTCCACATTGCCGCGTGTCTCGGTAATTCACGACTTTTATTTTAAATGAAAATAATTTAAGATGAAAACATAATAATTTGAAACGCACATTGGACACTTATTTATTGAGCACCAGCTGTGTACGCGCGTGCACTGCACTGTGGTCAGCATGCTGTGAAAGTTCCTGTTCTCCCTGCAACACGCCAGCCCGGGTTGGGACGAAAGTAAATGAGTGTCTCCCCACCCACACCACAGGCTCTGACATAAAACTAGTACAGCTGTGTCCCCAAGGCAGCCCAATACTTGTGACTCAAAGACGGTCATCTTTGGGGAATTCGTTCCCCTTCCCTTCCCACCTTTCTTGACAGCAATGTCCATTTCCCTGAAATGACAGACATCATTTTATTTTATTTTTTTCAGATATCATTTTAGAATTGTCACTTAAAGTCATGATATGTCCGGAACAGAAGGGAGAGAGCCCTGTGAGTGTCACGAAGGAGAGTCAGCACTTAGGAGCCCTACACACTGGCTGGGGACAGAGGACACACAAGCAAAATGGAAACAGCAGCTCTGAGCAAAGACGGACAAGCTGGCCCTGGCTAGGGAGGGCGGCCTGTCGGGCTCGCAGCTGGGAAAAGTCCGGCGTGGGCATCTGACCCCACTGTAGCCTTGCAGGAACAGTCCGACTCAGCGGAAAGGGGGGCTCAGAGAACTCAGGGTGATGACCTCGAGGCCAAAGGGAAGATCTGAGCCAAGACGTGGCTGCAACACAAGGCAGATGCCCTTTTGTTCAGAGTCAAATATTTGTTTGGAAATGAGCAAAACTGGTGTGAAAGGGAAGTAAAGGAATCCCTTCTCTTTCTTTTCCTTCCCTTCTCTTTCCATCCCATTTCATTTCTTTCTTTACCTCCCACAGCCACCGTCTGATTTCCAGCCTGCTCTAGCTCGAGAGGCAGTGATCCCAGATGACAACTGAAAGGTCTTTCTGCATCCAAGGAAGCATGACCTGGCTTCTGCCACGGCGCCCAAGGAATTTCCCATCATGCCTCTCTTCCCATCCTGCAGAGCAGGCCGCTGTGGCTCTCCCAACAGGTCTCGTGCCCCGACGCTTTGCTTTTGGAGGTTCCTTCCTTCCTCCACGCGCCCCTGGGTCAAGCTCTTCTCCACTTTCCCAGCTCCGCCCCTTCAAGTCCCAGGTGGAGGAGCTCTCTCCATTTATATTCCCATCGAGGGTATCTTACTGTTGGAACAGTGGTGCAGTCCAAGAAAACATCGTCCCTCTGCCCAACGAGAGGCGTTGCAGGTGCTGCCTGAGCCTCGTGGACCTTCCAACTCAGCCGGAGAGCCCAACACGTCAAGTGGAACCCTCAGTCGGCATCCAAGGCGGAGAATGGCAAGTTAGCACCCGCTGCCAGAGCCCCTCAGAGTTCCAGGGAGCTGGAGGAGGTGGAAATCTGTCTGAAGAGCCAACAGGGAATGAAGGAGGTGTGGGAAGCAGGAGGTCATGACGGAGCAGTAGGAGAATGAAGACAGGCTGCAATGAAAGCCCGAGGAGAGCACGGGCACGGGGGATTAAGAGACAAATGCAAGAGTCCGGAGGTGGGTAATGAGGTCCGGGGGTGGGGCGGAGACTGAAAGGAGAGGCCAGCTGGTAGACTGGCCAGAAAGGCAGAAGGACGGAAGACACAGCTGGACGCGATTTGCTGGGGGTCTCGGGGAGAAGTGGCGGCAGATGGTTAGAAGGATGGAGTCAGAGTGACTGGGAGATTGTGCTCTGGCAGAAATTCAGAAATGGGGACAGCATTTCCTCTTTGGGTAAAGGGCATCATTAGGGCCGGATCTTTACTTGGAGCCGATGGCTACAGCCCCACGTCCCTCAAGGCTGACTCACCCTCCTTGGGCGCTGGGGACAATGACAGCAATGTGACACACGCAAGCTTTATGGCCTTTTGCTAGGCATGAAGCATGACACCTGTCACATTTGTTTATGGAATGCTTAGTTCTTGGTGTCCCCAGAGACTGAAGCGGGTACATCACCACACACCCCAGATGTTACAAGCTTCTGTGAATAGGTTAAATAATGCATTAGCCTCCACCAGACAGCTCCCAGCAGCCAAACCCAGAGCTCCCTCGAGCTCTCGTTCCGGCAGCTCTGCACAGCGAGAACCCCATTGCCGGACCCGCTGGGCTTCTCACGAGGGTCTCCAGTGTCGCGGGATGTGCTCCTCCTGCAGCCACGACACAGGGTCAATGATGCGAGCCCTGCAATCTACTCCCTGCAACACCGCAGCCAGGAAGGATTTCTTGGCTTTTTGTTCTTGGAGAAGGGTGGGGCCTGGGTCCTTCCTGGTAGACAGTGAACAGAAACCAAGCCATCCCGGATGGAACATTCCAGAACACCAGCCAACCGATTCAACCAGGCTGGAGGGAAAACAACACAGAGAAAGTTTGATGTTATACTACAGATTTATGTCTCTACTGATT
This sequence comes from Meles meles, assembly GCF_922984935.1. Classification (NCBI taxonomy): domain Eukaryota; kingdom Metazoa; phylum Chordata; class Mammalia; order Carnivora; family Mustelidae; genus Meles; species Meles meles. The sequence continues at coordinate 14,282,955 of NC_060088.1, forward strand.
GATTGATTGATTGATTGATTGATTGGACAACACTGTAATAGGGATTGTTTAATTTGCCAGCTTCAGTGTTTTGGTGCACATAATTTTTTTTTTCGGTGCACATAATTTTCTCAATTATCTGAAATGCGGAATGTCATAAAGTCACATAGAAGATGAGCCTTTAAAGGAAAAAATGAAACAAGATGGGGTCGGGAGGGAGACAAACCATGAGACTCTTAATCTCACAAAACAAACTGAGGGTTGCTGGGGGGGAGGGGGTTAGGGATAGGGTGGTTGGGATATGGACATTGGGGAGGGTGTGTGGACATTGAAAAGGGTTACGTGCTATGGTGAGTGCTGTGAAGTGTGTAAGCCTGACGATTCACAGACCTGTCCCCCTGGGGCAAATAATACATTCTATGTTCATAAAAATAATTAATTAAAAAAAGAAAGAAATGTTCGTAGGAAAAGGAAAAAAAAGAAGATGAGCTTTTAAAAGCTAGGTTTTTAGAAAATTTTATTTCAGTATTTGTGCACTTCACTGAATGAAATTTTAAGTCGTGCGATTTCAGAAAGTAAGGGATACAGCGTGTGAGCTCTTAGAACACTCACTAGGTAAACTCTGACAATAGATGAATTCTTTTTTTTTTTTTTTTTTTTTTAGGAAAATAGATGAATTCTTACGGGATAATCACCCATCTCTCACATAGTCACTCGTTTCTACTATTTGTCACTCACAACTTTTAGTAGAGGTAAGTCTGTCTTCTACTAGAGGATAAGCTTCCAGAAGGCAGGGCTGTGTTGTACTGTTTTGTTTCTTCTCCTAGGATGCATAAAATGAACTCAGTAAATGTCGGTCTGAACAGAATTACATTTACTGAGTTTTTGTTTTCAGTTTGTTTATTTTTGCCAGATGCATGCCCGCTGCTCAGAAGGTTACAGTTGCTCGAAGTGAAGTTAACTTCTTACAAGCATCCGGATCCAGCAAGGAAATGCAATTTGTGTATGTGCTGCCGGGGCGAGCACAAGGAAATGCAATTTGAAAGGAAAAGCTGGGCCTTCTTTTTCATACAAGCTTCGGTTTTCAATGATTTTAGTATAAACATCCCTTGGGGAAAACTTTACCTGCCTTTTAAATGTATTTATCCAACTGGTGTTTCCAAAGTATTTTGCAGGGCAGATAAAACACACACCTTCATGCCTGTAACCCCGTTCCCGTGATCTTGTAGACGCCACCTCTGGACTCTGAACAAGGGTTCCGGCAATGCTGTTCGCATCACACCGACCAAAGGGACAGCTCAAAAAATCTAAGGTGTTTAAACCTGAATGATTTTTCGAGGTTGTAGCAGAAAGATCCCCTTGTAGAAGAAGAAAAAGAAGGAGGGGGAGGAGGAGGAGAAAATCCTTATCTTGTCCACTTGTGTTGACTCTGACACAAAATCTCATTTCGAGGGGAAGTATACATCAGCACATGTACATTTTTTTTAAAAGATTTTATTTATTCACCCGACAGACAGAGATCCCAAGCAGGCAGAGAGGCAGGCAGAGAGAGAGAGAGAGAGAGAGAGAGAGAGAGAGGAGGAGCAGGCTCTCTGCTGAGCAGAGACCCTGAGAACATGACCTGAGCCTAAGGCAGAGGCCTTAACCCACTGAGCCACCCAGGAGCCCCGTACAATTTTTTTTTAAGTAGGTTCCACAGGTCCCATAGGTCTCAAGCTCACGATCGCCACCCGGATCCCGAGGCCAGGGCTCTGTCCACGGAGCCAGCCAGGTGCCCCTGCACGAGTGGGTCTGTGAACGGCAGGAATGTTGCCTCTCGCGTCTCCCGCAGTATTCTCAGTGGCCGGTTATCATCAGGACTGTTGTTCGTACTGTTCCTGTCATGTCCTCCCTGTTCTCAAAGGGCACCCGGAGCTCGGAGCTCAGAGGGCACTGAGGGACTGGCTCAGCCCGCCCCGCTCCGCAGTAGCAAAGCCAGGGGTCTGGACTGCGACGGCGGTGGGCCTTTGTAAAACACTAAACCGGGATCCTGCACGGCCCAGGGGTGCTCGACTGTGTGTGCCCAGCTCAAAAGCAGCACGGGACCACCCGGCTCCAAAGGAAGCCCTGGAAACTGTGGCCAGGCGCTGGGCGGCTGGAAAGACCTCGCGTGGCTCCCGCAGCATGCCGGCGGTGCTGAGGTCCGGGGCCTGCCCCGCCGTGGGAGTCCACAATCACGGATGACTGGGCACACTGGGACCAGGGGTTCAAGGGCACCCAGCAGCCACTGCCGCCTGAACTGGCCTTGGGTACTTCTCCGGGTGCCACCTTGGAATTCCTTTGCCTCCTTCTGTCCTTGCTGTGCAATCCTCTCTCTCTTTCTCTCCCTCCTCTTCCCTGAAAGGGGGGGGGGGGGGAAGAGAGACGGCACTAAACTGAGAGTTCACTCGCTTAGCCATTGCAGCCTGTTTAGTATCTGTTCCCATGCAGCGTTTCTCAGCTCCCGCTTTTGAGTCAGTAGCCTCTGGTCCCCCAGGCTTGGTGTTTTTCCGGGGCTGGATGGCGGGCGTGGGTTTGTTGGGCACCAGCTCCCTGTCCCTGTCGGTTGAGCCCCCTAGCAGGATGCCCATGGCGGCAGGGAGGGTCGATGCCCTGTTCCCGCAGAACATGGCCCGGGGACCATGCAGGAGAGAAAGGCTGAAGGAAACAGAAGGATGGCGAGAGGTGCAGACAGCTCTGTGGGCCGTCCTCGGGTCCCTGCAGATGCTACAGGGCCAGTTCCCGGCGGTGGGAGGTAGGGCACAGTGGACACTGCCCAGCCAGTGGTGTGCCCCCGAGGCCGCTCCCCATGCAGAGGGTCCCTCCCCCGCCAGCAGTACTGCTCCCTGCTGGACATTATTTCTGCAGGCCCGACTGCCCGTCCACCAGAGACCTGCTGTCCCCCAGCCCCTGCGACCCCGCCATCCAGGGTGAGGACGCTGTGGTCCAGGCACCAGTGTGCTCAGGGCTCAGGGCCGAGCCTGCATCCCCGCGGTAGGCCCTCCGGTCGTGCCCAGGTGCCTGCATGGGCTGGCCCGGGGGAGCTCCCGCGGACAGTCCAGGGGGACCACAGGAGCTGCCTCCAGGCCCTGCATCCCCGCGGTCCTCTGTGCCGTGGCGGCCGCCTGGGGACCGCACACACATCCCAGCTGGGGAAGGGAGTTCTAGACTGCCTGGGATGGTTCTCAGACCATCTGCGCAAGTGCACACATTTGAGGCAAAGAAGTCGTTACAAGCCAGATAGAGAGACCTTAGGGGCCACGTTCCTGAGGGAGGGAGAGGGAGACAGAGGAGGAGACAGAGAGAGGAGGGGAGGGACGCTCAACTCAGAAGCCATCTCAGCTGCACAGTGCGACCCTGTCCGTGGCCCCATCCCCCACTTGGAGCTCACGTGTGCACCCGCAGAGTTTCCCTCCCTCCACCGAAGGAGAGAAGCTGTTGGCGTGTTTTCCCGAACAGCACACGCAGCCCTTCCCTCCCTGTCGACCATTACCTCGGCTCGGACGACAGTCAGGCTCAGAACAGGTGACATTGGCCCAAGCCTGCCTGGCGTTCCTGGAGTCTCACCACCTCACAGCACAGATGGGAGCCGAGGCCCGGCCGAGGCCAGCCAGGGGGGAGACCTGCGTCCCCGCGGCCTCCTGTTCTGTCCGGCAGTCCTTCCCCTCGGCCAGCGAGGGCAATGCTTCACGGCTGAGAACGTGGACTTGGCTAACGTGTAGCTGTGTCAGGACTGCCCGGGACACCGGCCATGGTGGAATCAACTGTTTCCTCCCTCAGGGGCCCTTCTCCCGGGGGACAGGACTGCTGTGCAAGGAGGGCAGGCCCGGGGGCCATCCTCAGGAGCCTCGCCGGCGTCCGTCCCGCCCAATCCCGAAAGGGGAGTAATGGGGCAAAACCCAAGCCTGTGCTGTGGACTGTGGCCTGCAAAGGGGACCCAGGAGCCGGGGCGCTCAGGCGGCTGGACGGCCGGCCCGTGTGCTGAGCAGCCAGGGGAGGAGGCCGCTTCCCTGCATGGACTCTCGGGGCCTGCCGTCCACCCTGCAGGACTCCCTCCTGCCGTCCGGGAAGAGTGCAGGACACACAGCCCTTCACCCCGACGCAGGAGGCTGGGGAGTTTGAGGGAGCAGCCCCAGGACAGTCACTAGGCTATGACCTTGCTTGACTCGGGGGACATGACTGGCTGAAGGCCACACGGCTCCCAGGAGCAGAGCCGGGACCTGGCCATGTTTGTCTGTCTTGGGCTGCCGCGCGCTGCCAAGGGCCCACGGTGAAGCCTGGTCATAAAGCCCACGTGGGGTCCGCTCTGAGGGAGGCAGAGGGGGTCGTGAGGGAAACTGGAAGTCCTTCGGAGGTCGTCTACGCTGCACACGAGGTGGCCTTGGAGGAGGGAGGAGGCGGCCCAGGACACCAGGCTGTCCGTCCGTCTCCCTGTGGGAACTGGGTCCCATTCTCCACAGCGTGCCATATCCCCTCAGAGAGGATCACCGCCTCCACCAGGTTTCCGAGAGGGCGTCCGCTCTGTGGGCCCCACCGTGTGGAAGGTGTCACACACCAGCCTGTTGGAGACTTTGTTCCAGGAGAGCGACTCACCGGAGCCAAATCTTATCACGGCGTTTGCTCCGCAGACCGCCTGCGGACAGTTTGGGCACGCGGGCAGCCCACGAGCTCAGGATTTCTTGGTTGGTTTGATTTCCCAACAAGAGTGGAGCCACACATGACAGGCGAGATCAGATGTAAGAGCTTAACTACCCTTGCAAATGTGCTACAGGTCTGCGAGGGGCCATGTCAGGACCCCGGCCTCGGTGTGGACGGCACCGTCAGCTTGGGGGTGTTTCCACTGGAGAGACCTGTGGGTCATTCCTGCCAAGACACGGCTGGACCATAATGATTGTACCAGGAATGCAAACTTCCAAGGACGCTCTGTTGCCCATAGCCAGTAGCCCTCACACACACACACACACACACACACACACACACACACACACATACAGACACACACATATCTGCGTGGAGCTGCTTCAGGAAGGAAAATGGAGACCAGTAGAGGACCGTGGGACCAGTAGACCCAGTAGACCAGTACTGGTCCCAGTAGTGGACCAGTAGAGGTCCACTGGGAGCTGTGGACTGGGGGCTCGGACAGATCCGTGGCTGAGGATGGTCTCCAAGACACGTACGTGCCGGCATGCCCAGCTCCAGGGGCTGTGATGATGCCGTTTTCCCTGGTGGCTTGGTCTCAAGTGACGATCGAACAGATGTGTGTAACAAGGTTGCCATTGCAGGCCACAGAATCAAAGAGAGACCATTTTCCTGGCCAAGGACAAGGAGTTGGGGAGCTCAAGCGACAGTGAGTAGAAGACACAGAAGCAAGACGTGCGCTCCGTTCCACCCATGCTCTCTTCTCTGTTCCAGTCACACGGGGGTGGGAGCTGAGGACTCATGTGCGGGGGGATGGGAAGCATCAAGGGAGGTCCCACAACCACCACACGTGGAGGGCAGCGGTGCCCCTGGTGGCATCTAGCGTCCGCCACAGACAACTCTGGTCATCGCAAGGGCTGGAGGGACGCTACTGATTCCCTGCGGTGCACGGAATGGGTCCATACCCCAAAACACGAGCCTGCCCTAGATGACAGTGGTGTGGGGGCAAGAGGAGGACAGTGGTGTGGAGGACAGGGAGCCCCACTCCAAGTCAGAGCTGTGTTTCCTCATTTCTAAATGCCCTTTTTTGGGACGAGGGGCTCCCAATTAGGACAATTTTGTCTGCCACCACTGGGGACACTGCTCCATGAATACAGACATTTTGCGGGAAGGGGACAGCACTGGTGTGCAGAGGCGAGAGGCCAGGGGAGCTGCTCAGCATCCTACAAGGCACAGGGACACCCCATCAACAAGGAATGATCTCCCAAGCACAGCAATACCGACATGGAGAGACCCCACGACTCCACTATTCCAAGTGAGGTCAGCGGGCGGCAGTGTCAAGGGCACCTTGGAGCTGGAGAGAAACGAGACTTCGTTAGTGGCTCTAGCCGCTGCCACTTGACAAGGTCTCCCCGACGGCTGGGGATGCGCGGGGTCAGGAGGTGACGCTCTGAGATACTGAAGGGAGGGTCTCACATACCTCAGCTGTCATGTGGTCCTGGGGTGGGGGCAAGGCTTCGTCCCAAAACATGACAAGGCCACGCATGGCACGAAAAGGAAACTTTGAGGTTCCCTCCGATCCTCCCTGCCTGGTGCCTCTGTCACTTCCCACCTTCCCTGATGTCTTCCTCTCCCGTTTCTTGTCTGTCAGCTTTGGGGTTGGTGTTCAACAGCTTTACTGATGTATAATTCACATGCTGTGAAATTCATCCTTTCGAAGTCAACCATCCAGCAGGTTTTGGTACCTTTGTCAGGCTGTGGCCCCCTGTCACCCGGCCGCAGGACGTTTTTCTCATTTCCAAAGGACACACGATGCCTGGGACAGTCTGTCCATGTCCCCTCCTGCCCCAGCCCGGGCCACCACTAATCTGCTTTCTGTCTCTGTGGATCTGCCGGGCCCGGGGCATTCCGTCGTGACAGGCTGGATCGTGTCCCCCCGAGAGTCACCCACGGAAGCCCGCCTTCTCAGCACCCCAGGATGGGACTGACTGTGAGCGCAAGCTCTTTAGAGTGGAAATTAAAGTGCAATGAGGTCCGTAGGGAGGGCCCCGATCCCAAGGTCTGGTGTCCGTGTGAGAACGCGGGATTAAGACACAGACAAGCGCAGACAGGTGACCCCGGGAGGGCGCGGGGAGGGGGAGGAGGAGGCGTCTCCACGCCAAGGAGGGAGGCCTCGGGAGGAACCAGCCCTGCCGACACCGTGAATTCGAATTCCAGCGTCCCCAGCGGGGACAGAATCCGCTCTGGTTGAGTCTCGGGGTCTGTGGGGCTTTGGTCCCAGAGCGTTGCAGACTAATCCGCGATATAAATAGAATCCTGTGGCTTGTGGCTTCTCGGCCGGCCTTCCCTCCCTTTCTGACCGGCTCCACCCGACTCCCATCACCTTCCCCCCCTTCCGCTCTTGGGGTCTCATCAACTCTCCTCTTTGGGAAGCTCCAGCTCCTGTCCGCTGCTGACAACCAGTCCCATGGCCACTCACGTTAAAGCCGTAGGGAAAGCCTTCACTACTGTGGAGGCAGAACCTAGACGCTAAGTTGATTTCTGAGATGTAAGGTTATATCTGATCTGAGCCCAGCGTCTCAGGAATGTAAGTCCGGGCACTCACGAACTCACTGACTTACCACGTTCATGGGTTAGCTGTGAAGGTTATTGTTTTCTAGTTCTTCTTATCAATGATATTTTCACCCACGGTATTTTGGGTTATATTCATGGCATACCATAAGCGCATTCGTGCAATTTACCATTGCAAATAAAGAAGTCACGTACCTTGGTTCGTAGCGGCAATAGGGCTTGCGATCCTGTGTGTCTGGAACTGGTAAATTCGAGGTAATTCTTGGATCTGGATACAGCAGTCAGGATTCACCCTGAGAAAAACCAACAGAGGATATGTGCTAAGAGATTTATTCCAAGGAACGGGCTTGTGCCACTGTGGGGGCTGGCTGGGCATGCCTGAAATTAGGACAAGGGGGCTGGAATTATCTCAGAAATCCATTGAAATTGCGTATCCCAGGAGAAATTTCTTCTTTTTCAGGGAGACCTCAGCCCTGCTCTGAAGGCCTCTTACCAGACTGCATGAAGCCCACCCAGATCACCCAGCATGATTGCCCCTGCTTCAAGTCAACTGATTAGGGACCGCAATCACATCCAGAAAACATCTCCACAACATTTAGACTCATGTTTCTAATGGGCTGAATTGTGTCCCCTTCAAAAAATCCCAACTCCTGGTACCTGTGAAAGTGAGTCTTTGGAAAGAGGGTCTTTGCCGATGGGGTCAAGTTAAGGCAAGGTTGCTCTAGTTTAGGGCAAATCTTAAATCCAGGGACTGGTGGTGTTCTAGGGAAAAGAGACAGAGATTTGGACACACACACACACACACAAGGAAGAAGAAGTCCACAGAGGTAGAAGAAGTCCACGGGAAGACAGAGGTGAGATGGGAACGAGGCAGCTATAACCTTAGGGATTGTATAAGGTTATTTAACCAGGGATTGCTGGTCACCACCAGTAGCTGGAAGAAGTAAAGAAGGATTCTTGGGGTACCTGGGTCACTCCATTGGTTGAACTTCCGACTCTTGATCTCGGCTCAGGTCTTGATCTCATGGTTGTGATTTCGAGTCCCACCTTGGGCTTGATGCTAGGTGTGGAGCCTACTTTAAAAAAAAAAAAAAAAAAAAGTAAAGAAGGATTCTTCCCAGAGCCATCAATGGGAATGCCATCCTCCTGACATCTGGATTTCAGACTTCTGGCCTCCAGAACTGTGAGAAAGTGAAGTTGTGTTTTTTAAGCTCCCCCAGTTGGGGAGCTTTGTACTTTCCAGCAGCCCTAGGAACCGGACACAGTGTTTGAGTTATTTACTGGGCTCATCAAGAGACCAGGACGGGTGTCTTCCCTTCCCATCCCTCCAGCCAAACCCTCCTCTCCTCCACGGAGTTCATACTCCAGTTAGTAGAAAAGACCGTGCAAACAAATGGACAAAAGAACTCAAGCACGTTGGCCCAGGAAAGGCAGTGATGGAGATGGGAGGGGAGGTGCCTGGATCCCAGCAGAAGCTTGAGAGCCCTGAGGGGTCAGGAGCAAGCAGGGCGAGGAACGGATCCCCAAGAAACACAGTAGGCGAAGGAGTCAGGAGCCAGCAGGAGATGTGATGACCGGAACAGCACGGGCCGGGGAGGTGATGCCCCATGTGGAAGTGAGTGCAGGTGGCGTGGGAGGAGGGTCTCTCCCAATCTCCCAGGGACACGCTTTCCTGGTTCCTGCCCAAGACCCGCTCTCTGCTCTTCGCAACTCTTCTCAAGGGACGTCATTTTCAGTTTCTTACACATGGAACTGTGTGTGTGTGTTGATCCAGACATGTTTTACCTTGAGAGATAATTCTCTCAAGTCAACTGAACGCTTTCTAACTTGTTTAAGCAAAAATTTAGGTTTTAGACTACTTTTAGAGTTACAGAAAGTTAGGGCTGAGAGTTCTGTTTACCCGCCGTCCAGTCTCCCCTACTGACAACACCTTATAGCCCCACGGTACTGGTGTCACAACTCACCGGTCGTCCGTGCTCCAATGCTACCGATCGGACTCCAGACTCAACTGGATGTCCTCACTGTTTCCCCGAGTGTCCTTTATCTGTCCTAGGTCCCACCCAGGATACCACATTGCATTTACTCACCGTGACTTAGGCTCCTCTGGGCTGTGAGAAGCTGTCTCTCTTCCTTGTTTTTGGTGACCTTGACAGTTTTGAGGAATGTGGGTCAGATGTTTGTTTGTTTGTTTTAAGATTTTATTTTAAGACAGTAAGAGAGCATGAGCAGAGGGAGGGGGAGAAAGAGAGGGAGAAGCAGACTCTCTGCTGAGCAGGGAGACCGACGGGGGACTTGATCCCAGGACCCTGGGACCGTGACCTGAGCCAAAGGCAGAGGCTTAACCGACTGAGCCACCCAGGTGCCCCAGGTTGTTGGACATACTTAAGTTTCTATTTACATTTCACCACATACATAATGTTCCGATAAACATGAGGATATCTTCAAACTAGAACCCTATACGTCAGGTGATAGCTGTCACGCTTATCTTTGTCCATCTTGTATGAAACTACAGAAGCTAGGGGAGGGGCAGCCATCATTTCATACTCTTAGCTCGTGTATGAAATCTTTCCATTTTAGACTTTTACCATTCTGGGTAGAACTTTAATATCTAAAAATTCAAACCACCTTGGGATTATCTACTCATTTGAAAAAGCTATTTTAGTCATCCAAGGGGAGCCGTGCGAAGGCAAACTACCCTTTGGGGAGCATACTTTTTGTTCCCCCATTCCAGAAAGCATTCCTTACTTCTGTGCTCTCAGCCACGGCTCAGACTTCCTGGGAAAGCGTCTGTCTGGTCAGGCCCCCAGCTGAGCGACTGAGGGCCGTGTGCTGGTGTGGCCTTCTGTGGGTGTGTGTGGGGGTTTTGTGGGGGATTTTGGAAATGTGATTCATTCTCACTGTTATCTCAAAAGCACATTAAAATGATCTCTGCCTTCCCCACTGCCTTAGGGACATTTTAAGAATTTTACCTGACAGATTTCTGGTCTTATCAAGTGGCTGTGATGTGGTCAAAAGAACAACAAACAAAACGACAGCCTTTAAGCAGGTATGGCAGAAAACAGCCCCAGGGTATAATTTCCTCGAGTTATACAGTGTTTTCCTCCAAACTTCTAGGTTTCCTTCCGTCCTTCCTTTCTTTAATATTTTATTTATTCATCTGAAATAGAGAAAAAGAGAGAGAGCACCACGGCAGGGTGAGGAGCAGAGGGAGCGCAGACTCCAACTGAGCAGGGAGTCGGGTGTGGGACTTGACCCCACAACCCTGAGATGATGATCTGAGCCAGAGGCCGACGCCTAACCGACTGAGCCACCCAAGCTGCCTGCCTGCCTTCCTTCCTTCCTTTCTTTTGTTTTTGTTTTTGTTTCTGAGGTTAGTTTTACTGAGGCATAATTTACATACAATAAAGTCTACCTTTCCAAGTACAGTCCTATGAGTTTGGGCCAACGTTTACTGTGATGTAACCGGCACCGAAATCAAGACATAGGACAACTTGGTTACCCGCTCCCGCCCCCTCTCCCCAAATTGCCCCGCTGTAGTCCATGTCTCTCCTGATGCCCACCCCTGGAAATGATTATTTGTGGAGTTGTGCCCATTCTAGAAAGCCATATCCTGTAAATGGAATCATGGAGAATGCTGGGCTTTGAGACAGTAATTATTCCAATTAGCGATTGGCGTCAGCCACGCAGGGGCGTGAAGCTGGGTCCTCGTTAGGGCTCATTACTGCCTCGCCATACGGAGACACTTAGTTTACTTACCCAGTCCTCTGTCAAAGGACAGCTGGGTTGTTTCCAGGTTCTGGCAACTCTGAGAAAGCTATTTGCATACAGATTTTTTTGTGTGTGAACCTAAGTTTTCCTTTCTCTTGGGTTTATGCCTATGAGGATAAGCCTATGAGGATAGGCTTGCCCGGCCCTATAGGTGTTTGACACACGTCTGATCTTATCAGGTGGCTGTTCGTTTTGTAAAAACAACATCAAAAAGGCTTTATGACAAAGGCAGGGGGCGGGGGAGGATGCGGGGAGGCAAACGTTCCTCCTCTATGTGGCTTCACCTGAGCCCTTCTCAAAACTGCTGGATTTTCAGTGTGGCCGCATGCTTCGCTACGTGGGAGACGGGCTTTGGGCAGCAACTGTTTATAAAACCAGCCTCTTCTCCTGCTCGTTCTCTCCAGCCAGTTTAAACACTAAAGGCACACGTGGAAACAAAGGGAGAAGAAAAAAAAAAGCACGTCACTTCTTATAACAAAATATGCTTACCAAAGGAGGAGAGAAGGAGGATCAGCCTTCTGAGAATTATAATCTCCTGGTGTTTTGTAGCCCTGACAGCTGGGTGTTATCTGGGCCGCACTGGAACTCTCGCCTGTCCTGGGCACTTGGAGTCGATCCGGGCTGTGTGTTCTGTTCGTGTGTTCTCCGGGTGCCGGGTGGGCGGGCTGTGAAATGACTCACTGACTGATAGGCAACAAGAATTCACGTCAGAAAGACCATGCGTGGGGCGCCTGGGGGATTCAGGTGGTTGAGCGACTGCCCTTGGCTGTGGACATGATCCTAGTATCATGGGATCCAGCCCCCTGTCGGGCTCTCTGCTCAGCCGGGAGTCTGCTTTCCTTTCTCCCTCTGTCTCTGCTTGTGTTCTCTCTTTCACTGTCGCTCTCTCTGTCAATAAATAAATGAAATCTCTGGGAGAAAAAAAAAAGGGACCTTGCCAAGGAGAGATTGTGATGGCTGATAGAGGTTGGCCCAATCTAATTCCCGGAAACTTTGGAATTGGAAGAGGAAGGCAAGAGAACAGCAGGTGGGAATTATGCGATGTGTCCCATGCCACGGAACGTGGGCTCTGGTCATTGAATGTCCCCAGGACCTGTGGGAGAACCCCAGCCCTACCAGCACCTTGATAGTAGTTAGCCACGTGGTACCCAAGTGGGACTTCCCACCTCCAGAATGGGTCAGATGATAACGTTGCTTTGAAGCCACTAGGCGTGTGGTAATTTGTGGCTGCAGTGATAGGAAACCCATACACCCACTAACCTGAGACTCAACCTGCCACCTCTGTGAAATGGGTATGTTCATAATTGTATCTCCCCCACCATTTCATAGGCTCTGATGATGATTGGTGAGGTCATCTTGAAAATGTTTAGAAAACTGAGAAAACTCTGTGAGGTAGGGGAAAAATGTAGATTTCCATAGTCTAGGTGCTTTTTTTGCCCATCATTGTGTGGGCCTATCAGGATGGGATTAATTTTGCTGAGTCTTTCTGATGACCTTTACTGTCCCCGAGTGCGTTGCTGTGCTGTAGCTGTAGGCATTTCTCTCTTCCAGAATCCATCAACGTCCACCAACAGGATGAGGCTGCTTCCTAAAGACAATCTGTGCTTTTTTCCTACCATCATTGTCCTCCTCCTTTTTCTCAAATATGAAAAAAACAAGTGCCCCCCCCCTTTTTTTTTGTGGACTCCAACACAGGTCTTGAACCCATGACCCTGAGTTCAAGACCTGAGCCAAAATCAAGAGTCAGATGTTTAACCAACTGAGCCACCCAGATGTCCCCCCAAAAGGGTGCTTCTTAATTTAACTTAATCTGAAAAATTTTTTGGAAAAAAAAAAAAAGGCACCCTAATGGAGATAAAAAAAAGTTTGTAGAAAAAGTTAACAAGTTATGTGAAGAACGTTGAGGCCCTCAGTCTCTCAGAAACAAGGGTCGGCAAACTTTCCGGAGCCTGTCAGACAGCACACGTTATATATGTTTTGTGGGCCATAAGGTACGTATCAGCCACGAAATCTGCAGTCATGAGCCAGAAGCAGTAAAGGATTGGGCATTTTTGTGTTACAATGGAACTTTACTGATGGGCACTGAAATTCAAATTTCAGATAATTTTCACATGTCCCCAGGTATCAGTCTTCTATTGATTCCTGTCCCCCTGTCTTTTAAAAATGTATCTGTAGGGGCACCTGGGTGGCTCAGTGGGTTAAGTGCCTGCCTTTGGCTCAGGTCATGATTTCAGCATCCTAGAATCGAGCCAGCATGCGTCTGGCTTTCTGCTCCGCGGGGAGCCGGCTTCTCCTTCTCCCTCTGCCTGCTCCTCTCCCTACTTGTGCTCTATCTTTATTTGTCAAATAAATGAATAAAATCATAAAAAAAAAAATTTAAAAAATATATCCTTAGCTTGTGGGTTGTACGGACACAGGTATAGGAGCCGTTCCTGTTCTAGAACAGATGCCCCATCAAGGTAGGGAGTTGAATCTGTGATCCCTCCTTCCCAGGGCTTGGCACCGTCTGCCTGCCGGGTTCAGATCCCGTCTCTGTCTTCTCTTTGGATATTTTGTTCATCAGGGAGGGTGTTGTGGTTTTTTGTTTTGTTTGTTTTGCATTAATCGTGAGTTTTAGAATTGGCGTTGTAATATTAATTAACCTGAGTATGGTTTTGTTGTTCCCTTAAACTCCCCTCACCTTAATGTCCAGGTCCCGTGGGAGAGGTCCGTGGTGGTGGCGGTGGGATGAACCAGTCCTTGCGTGGCAGGGTCAGAGAGGAGCAAGGATTCCGGCTTACCCTTTCTCCCCGGGCGGGAAGACTGCAGGGAGAGCTTTCAGGAGGTCTGTGTACGAACACGGGTAGAAACGCTGCCACTTTAGGATCTGTAATCACTGACTGAAATTCAGCGTTTCCGACTAGGTGAATGACAGGAGCATTAACAGTATTTTTAATTTGTTGCCAATTTGTCAACGAGAGAAGTCTGATCTATTTTTAGAGCAGGTTGCAGTTGACGCAGATTTGGTTTATACGTATCACTATTTTGAAATGACAAGTTATTAGGGCTACTTCTAGAGCTCGCTGTTGGAAGGATTGAGAAGGAGGCACTTGGATTATGAGATGAGAATTCTAAAATATATTTGATAAGTATATTCTGACACAGTTGGGTTTCTTCCTAATCCTGTGTATTCTTTTATGTATTTTATGCGTTTAGAAACAAGAGTCACTGAATTACTAAAGAAGGTCTAAGGCACAGAAATGGTTACAGCCGTACCCTGCCTTGATTCTTTAACCTCTCAGGGTTGGTCCTCTCCTCTTAATATTGGAGGTAAAAATCCCTGCCCTCCAATATTACTGGGAGGATCTGATCTGATACCCTGCAGAAACACCCCATACGAAATGCAATTGTTCTCAGAGCTCAAATGATGTGAACTGAATGTGACATTCCAAATGGAAAGAATGAAAGAAAGTAAGAAAGCGACGACTCACATGCATTTGTCTGCTCCAGCCAACATAAGAAAGCACCACAGCCTGGGTAGTTTAAATAGAATTTTATTTTCTCACAATCCTGGATGCTGGAAGTTCAATACCAACGTGTCGGCTGGAGTGATTTCTCCTGGGGTCTCTCTCCTCAACGTCCTCACCTTGTCTTTCCTCTGTGCGTGTCTATGTCGTAACAAATTTTCTTATAAGGACACCAGTCATGGTGGATAGCAGCCTACCCTAATGACTGCATTTAATGACTTTACCACTTTAAAGGCTGTGTCTCCAAATACAGTCACATCTCAAGGAACTGGGGCCTACGGTTTCCTTTTATGATTTTTTTGGGGGGTAGAGGGCACAATATCATATCATCGTCGTATTATCATATGACCAGTCACACATCATCGTACTAACAAAAGGACTGGTGCCGATCCAGGTCGAGGAGAACCGAGGCGGCTGTCCTCACATCCGCGGCATGTGATGGACCTCTTTGTCCTGTCGTGCTTACTTCTCCGAGTAGACCGCCTGTGACCTCCAGCTCCTTGCGTAGTCTGTTTCCCATCTCTCTAAGGAAAATTGGAGGCAAAGACCCGGAGCAAAGAAAGGCTTGAGGTCCCCAGAGTGAAGTGGAAAAGCACACAGGCCCCCTCCTCCGTTCCTAAGGAAAGATCCAGGTGGGCGCTCACTGAAAGCTGAGATGTGCTTTGGGAACGTCAAGGAAGGATCCTTGCCCACACCCAGCCGGTCAGTCCGGGGAATCGCAGGGCTCTCTGCGTGGGCCACTCATGGAAACCAATATTGGCCTTCGTGTCTGGAATCTCTGAAGGTCAGATGAGCCCAGGGGAAATTAGACAGTGGAGTCAAGGAAAACCGGACAGTAAATCTCATGAGAAGTTTGATACCTGTTCCTACTCCTTTTTTTTCCCCCCAAAAGAATGGACTTTTTTTTTTTTTTAAGAACAGTTTTAAATCTAGAAAACAACGTAGCATATAGTACAGAATTATCTGCCTTTCACATACAGTTTCCAGTGCTAACATCTTTCCCAAGTGTGGTGCATTTGTTACAATTAATGAATCAATATCGATAAAATCCAGAGTTTAGGTTAGAGTTCATTGCCCTGCGTGCAGTTCTAAGCGTTTGGACAGTGAAAAAAGGCCTGTGTCTGCTGTTACAGGACCATTTGGAATAATTTTATTGCCCTGAAAATGCCCTGTGCTTCCTCTGTCCATCACTTGTCTTCCATCTCCACAACTCATGGCTTCCACCGATCTTTTTATTTTCGCCTTTTCTAGAGTATCACAGAGTTGGAAGCATGTAGCAGATAGCCTTTTCAGATTAGCTACTTTCCCTTAGTGATATGCATTGAAAGTTCCTCCCTGTCTTTTCAGGGCTTGATAGCTCATTTCTTTTTATGGCTGAATGATATTTTGTCGTATGGATGGGCCACACGTTCTCCATTCACCTACTGAAGGGCACATCTTGGCGGCTTACTGTGTTTGGCCATTATGAGTAAAGCTGCGCTCGAACTCACAACCCTGAGATCAAGAGTCATGCCTCCCAGTGAGCCAGCCAGGTGCCCCATTCTAATGTGCAATTTCCTAGTGATAGATGATGCTCAGCACATTTTCATATGCT
Organism: Meles meles; assembly: GCF_922984935.1. Classification (NCBI taxonomy): domain Eukaryota; kingdom Metazoa; phylum Chordata; class Mammalia; order Carnivora; family Mustelidae; genus Meles; species Meles meles. Next base: position 14,299,029 of record NC_060088.1, read on the forward strand.
TATTTGCCGTTTGTATATCGCTTTGATGAGTGATTTCTAGATCTTTTGCCCATTTTTAAATGTGGTTGTTTTCTTATTGAGTTTTAAAAGTTCTTTGTATATTTTGGATGCAATCCTTTATCAGATATGGATTTTGCAAATATTTTCTCCCAGTCTGTGGCTTGTCTTTTCATTCTCCTAATGGTGTCTTTTGCAGATCAGGTGTTTTTAATTTTGATGAAGTTCAACTTAACATTTTTTTTTTCTTTAATGGATCGTGCTTTGGGTGTTCTATCTAAAAACTCACTGCTAAACCTGAGGTCATTTAGATTTTCTCCTGTGTTACCTTCTAGAAGTTTTATAGTTTTGCCTTTTACCTTTAGATCTATGAATCATTTTGAGTCAGTTTTTATGAAAAGCATACGGTCTATGGCTAGATTCTTATTTTTTGCATATGGAGGTCCAATTGTTGAAGAACCATTTGTTAAAAGGCATTAAAATGCCTTTGCTTCTTTCCTCAAATTAGTTGAGTATATTTGGGTGGGCTCCTTCTGCCTTTTAATTAAAATTTTGGCTACTGTTTACGGGGAAATACTGATAGCATTCATTGCAAGCAGACTCTTGTCAAGTCCCTCCTGTCAGCAACCAAAAAATAATTGGCATATAGAGCTTGTGCCCTGGATAGGAGCGGAAATCATTGCTGCTCACTCTCCATATGAACCTTTACTCCTTTCACAGTGCTCCTTTCCTGCTCTGCTTTATTTCCCGTTTTCCTTGTTTTCTCCCACCTTATAGGACACACGTTTGAGAAATCTGCAAACAGACAAAACAGTCTCATTTACCCTACCTACCACCGATCTAGCATTGCAGAAAGAGGAATTTCAGCGACATCACATGATTAACGTAGGCGATCAATTTTCCTGTCTGGGGTCTTACAAAGTCCCTTAGGGTTCCTAGGATAAGCTCTGTTCCTGACTTGCAAGAAGACCTTTGGGATTGTAGGGAGGTTACCAAAGAGACAGGACGGATTCTGAGCTCACTTGCAATGTTAGTGACCGAAGACCAGCTGTAAAAATTGGTCACAGCCGTCCTAGTTTGGAGTGAGGATTTCCACCACTTTCCTATACTTTAAATGATTGGCACCTGCCAAGTAATCACAACATACAGAGAGGCCTTTCCAGCAAGTTCAGCTAGGCATTTCCATGCAGCTAACAACAGGCAGGGCTCACAAGCCAGAGGGCCAGTTCGGCTGCGCGGCTACTCGAGAGTGTGCGGTAGCCAAGGGCCGGGTCCGCGTCAAGCCTAGAGCTGCAATGTTGTCAACTTGTTATTTACTTTCAGAATCTGAATGACTGAGCAACGCTAAAGGAGAATCAATCAACCACGATGTGATCCTACAGGCGGAAAAAACGCAGCGCTCCCACCAGCCGGCGGTGGGGGAGGGGAAGCACGTGTAACCCGGGCAGGGTTGCATCATGAGCTCGCTCCCGCTCTCAATTGCACCCTTGGTTTTTCGATTGCATGTAATACCTCAGCATCAGTCCGCACAAGCCCAGGGAGCCGGGGAGCAACGAAAGGCAGGCTCAAGGGAAGGCCCCCCCACGTCCTTTTGGGGACTCTTGAATGACAACTGATACATATTAAGACACAATCTATTCTGCTGATTCACAATTATGGAGACTGTGTAAGTGTGTATTTTTTATTGATGTGCTCTAATAATGGTGTAGCAACAGTCGTTTTTACATCATGGACGTTTAACTGCAATATTTTTAGGTCCACCTTTTGAGGGAGGACCAGCCCCTTAAAAACTCACCTCGGGCCCCTCCCTCCCCCCCAACAACCTGAACCACAAATGGTCTGGTGTCCCAGGAAGGAGCAAGTGAGGTTACAGTTTAAAATGCTGAGTGTACTGGGCTTTGCGCGCAAAGCTCATTATACACCAAAGGGAGGGGCAAAGTTACCTTAAAATATCTAACAAAGTAGACGCTGAAGTGCAGGGGGGTGGGCGCGGTGTCAGTTTAATTGAATTAATACCGCGAGTGGTGGGCCGGGGGTCTCCAAACCCGGGAGGAGGACGAAGCTCCGGGGACTTTGGTGCGCTAGGGCCGAGCCAAATAAGCCACTGCAACATAAAACCCTTTGCAAAGCCTGTGGGTGGGGTGGGAATCGGGCGTGGGGAGGCCCGAGGGCCCAGGTATCCCCAACTCCAGAGGCCCAGCCCCCTCCTCTAAGGAGCTCCTGGCTTCCTCTTCTATGTGCCCGAGTTTTTCTCCCCAAGCATTTCTGGCTCTTTCCGGGAGTTGTTTTGCAAAGGTCGAGGCTCTGCCTGAGTCCCTACTTTTTTGGGAGGAGGGAAGAGGACTTTGGGGTGTCCTCTAAACCGCCCATTTTGAGAGAGATGCACCCTCGGGCAGCTTGCAGGGGGTTGTTAGGGCCGCCGAGGAGCTTCTTTTTTGAGGTGGGGAGGGTAACACTCTAGCTGTGGTTCGGGTCCCCCCCCCCCCCCCGCCCCAGACCGCGGGGGTGGTGGCCCGGGTTCCTGTCCCCTCCTGGCAGTCGGGGGAAAGGCAGGGTTTGGGAATGGGACTGCGTGGCGGTAGGCCCGTGTTGACTTCATCCCCCTGGGAGGCCACCGGGAAAGGGAGAGGTCCGAGTTCCCCTCACCCACGCTAGGCGTGGTGAAGGGCTGAGTAGGGTCGCAGGTTCCCCCACCGTGGGGTAGGGTAGGGGCTGGATTGGGACGCGGGGCCTCCCCAGAAGCCGTGGGGGTTGCGGATTCTCACCCCTTCCTGGGCCGTAGGGGAGGGGCAGGCCTAGCGTCCCCTCCCCCGACCGTGGGGGAGGGGCGGGATTAGGACGCGGCCCCCCTCCCCCTCCGCTCAGGGGCGAGGCCAAGTGGACTCGGGTTCCCCTCCCCCGACCGTGGGGGAGGGGACGGGTTGGGGGTTGGGGAGCGCTTCCCCCCCACACCGTCCCGGCCGTGGGGGAGGGGCCGGCCCGGGCAGCGGCGGCGGCGGCCCCCCTGAAAGTCCTCCCGGCCGGGGTCGGCCCGCTGGCGGCCGCTTCCCCCCCCACCCCAAGCCGGAGGTCACTGCCCGTGCCGGTCCCTCCCGCCGTCCCGCCCTCTCCCGCCGCCGCCGCCGCTCCCGCCCCAGCCCCCCCCCCTCAGCTCTCGGGAGCGAGGAGCCGCCAGCGCCCCCGCCCCGCCGCCGCCGCAGCGCCCTCGGCCGCCATTCGGCACCCGAAACTTTCCAGCGCCCGCGCCTCTCGGGGACTCGCGGCGGCGGGGCGGGGGCGGCCCGCGGCTGCTCCGGGGCGCCGGGCCCTCTTCGGCCGCGGCACGGCCCGGGCTTGGCGACGGCCGGCGGCAGGGAGGCTCGGAGCGCGGCGGCGCCGCCACAAGTTGCGCTGCGGGCGGCGAGGTGAGTGCGCGGGGCTCCGGCGGCCGGGCGCGGGGCAGGGGGCGCAAACTTCTCCCGCGAGGGTGGGGGGCGGCGGGCAGGCGGCGTGGGACGCCCGCGCGCGGCGCCGGCCGCCGGGGCTCTGGAGGGACGGGTCCCCAAGTGTGCCCGGGCTTCGGGCTGGGGTGCGGCGCGCTCCCTGCAGGCTGAACAATACCCGGCCGCGGCCGCTCCCCGAAGTGCCGGCGCGCCGGGGGCGGGGGCGGGGGCGGGGGGGCTGTGTGGGGAAGGGGAGGCGGCGGGTAAGTTTCGGGGAGCGCCCGGCCCGGCCCCCGGGGTCCCTTTGTCTGCCGGGTCTGGGGCCGGCGGGGCGGACCTGCGCCGCCGCGGGATCCCCCCGTGGGGGAGGGGCGCCCATTCATCCCCGGGCGCCGGCCAGCGCGTCTGGGACCGGGTGGCACCGCGGCGGCGAGCGGCGGAGTGAGGGGCGGCTGCTCCGTGTCCGAGACGCAGAAATTGTCAAGGAAGTCCGGGGCTCCCGGCCGGAGCGAGGGGACCCGGCGGAGGGCGACATCCGCGTGTGTGTGTGTGTGTGTGTGTGTGTGGCGGTGGGGGGGGCAGCCCCTGGTGAGGCCGGGTCTGCCGAGCGCGGCCTGAACAGGGTGCAGACCTGTTGCTCCTGGGGCTCGGGGACGGGTGCCCCCGCGTCGGTGTCTTGTGCTGTGCTCCCCAGGGGCACCATCCCTGCGGGGGGGGGGGGCGATGCCGGGAGCGGCGTGGGGTGCGCCTTCGGGTGTGGGTGCCCGCCTGGTGTATGACAGTTTGGGGTCGCTAGAGGTCCGCCCGCGCGGGGGTAAGGGCCTGGGCTTCACGTGCGCCGCCCGAGCGCGCGGTCAGGCCTCGGTCCCGGCTCGCTGCGCGGCCTGGCCTTCTCAGAGCCAAGTGCGCTGGAAATTCCACAAAGTTAGAGGCGGAGGCGGTTTCCTCGTAGTCCCCCCAGTCGGGGATGTTGTGGAGCAGAACCCCCAGAGAAACAGAATCCCACCGCCTGCTGCTCCGGCAGCCGTTTCTGGTTGGCACGGTCACATGGGGCTCGACCCGACTTCTGGCTGTTTTTCTCTCCCGACGCGCCGCCCCGGCCCCTGCTGGAACCTGGAAGGGGAGGAGCGGGACTCCGGAGGGGAGGGGGAGGGGCGGGGGCGCGGGGAGAGCCCTGCGGAGGTCCCGAGCGGCGGCTTCCGGGTGGCAGTTGCTCTCCCCGATTGTATAAAAAGTTTCCAACTTGTCATTCCTAGAGAAGAGGCGATGAGAGTGGGGGGCCGGAATGCTGAGTAGGCACAGGAGGACATTAAGATGACACTCTTATTTTACACTCTTATTTTACACGATCTTATTTTACACTCTTATTTTACGCGATCTTAGTGGTTCAAGTGGGCTGCAGATTCTGCAGAAAAGCACCCAGCTGGATGGATGACTAATCCGGGGATAAAAGTTGAGGTTCATGATTTGACCCACTTATTAAAATGGCCCTTAAGGGGATTCCAGTCCTTAAGTGAACACACACCTGGGGGACAAAACCTGAGATTTTTAGGTATTTTACTGGGCAGTGTGCACTTTGGGACAAGTAGTACTAGCTGGATCTTCCGGCTGGCTTTTCCTTTAGCTAGTATACAGGGCTTCACACCCACGTTCCCGCACCCTTCTGAATGTTTGAATGTTTTAATGGGCTGAGTAGGGATGGAGCGGCTCCGAGGTCCTGGTTGGTCTTAATCTGACCTTCACCTGTGGGAGATCTATTCTCCTCACCTGGGCAAGGCATCAGGAGTTTCCCTGCACCCACTGTCAGGTGGGGGATCAGTGGTTCTGCAAAGAGGCGGACAGTGCCCTTGAATCCAACTCTGTCTTGACATTTACTGCTTGGCTAGAAACCCAACCTTTGTCCCCATTTGGCCTAAACTGGTGAAGGGCCTGCCCTGCTGACCTTGAAGGCATGTAGCTTTTCTGAACATCATTTCTATGTATGTAAAAATAAAAAAAGAATTGAAATTGTGGTCCTCACTGTCTATGGTGCGGACAGAAAGAATGTGCAAGTTTTCCTAAAACTGTAAAGCGGCGTGTACATGTTAGTTTTGCTGTTGCACAAATTGAATAATTGTCTTTACGCTATTTGAGTGCTTTGCACTTAATGCTGCGTGCGTAGCAATTATTATTTTTATTCTGCGGAGAGAACACTGACTTGCTAACACAGGGTGGAGGGAGGATTTTCTGATTCCTGAAACCCAGCTCTTACGCTTGATGTTCCTGTTTTCATGTCTGCCTGGCATGAGTTTTCACATTTGGACAGCTAAAGCTCTCCAGATTACATACACACGTTCACAAACTGGGATCTATGGTGAACTCCGTGAACAGATACAGACGTAGCTGCACGGAATCAAGAGACTTTGACCACGGTGGAGGAATTGCTTTCCTAACTTCGTTGTCCGGTAGGGTAACCACTGGCCACATGTCAACATGGAGATTCAAGTTAGTTAAAACTCCATAAATTAACGGTTCTTTCAGTTTCTGAAGCCGTAATTTATGTACTCAGTGGCCACCGTCTTAATTAGTGCAGTTCACATAGAAAGTTATGTTAGAGGGTGCTGGTCTGTAGTTCCCGCAATGAAATCTTAGTAATTAGTGTACTTTTGTGGGGGGAGGGGAGAAGTTATACAGGTTTGAAATAATTCATAGGTAAACTTAAGAAAAACAAAAAGGACCCATTTCCGCAGGTGACTGACCCAGGAAAGTGATTTCAGCGAATGGGTTCCTTTTTTTTTTTTTCCCCCTCTTAAGTAGGCTCCAGTGTTCAGGCCGGAACGTGGGGCTTGATCTCACTAGTCTGAGATCAAGAGTCGCGTGCTCTACTCACAGAGCCAGCCCGTCCCCAGTGAATGGATTCTTAACTTGCAGTTGAGAGCTGTGGTTTTGGACTGGGGTGCTTTGGATCAGTTTTGAATTAGAAAACCAGGACTCCAGGCCAGAGCCCCTCCCTGAGCCCTTAGCCCTGGGGGAGGCAGGTTGAAATCTCGGAGTTGGTTTCCCCATCGGAAAGAAGGCATAGCTGTTGGCCCGTCCCCAAGATGCCTACCTAACCAGAGTGTGATGAGCATCTCCTGGGCTTGGGGAGCCCATGCTGTTAGTCTCGGGGAGCCCCTGTGTGGGTGATGGCAGGCTTGTAACCCTCGCTTACTGTGAATGCCCCGGGGCTTTCAACACCCCTGCCCCCGTGAAGTTTGAGTCTTGAGTCTTGAGGTCAGAATCTTCCGAATTAAAAAGGCTGATAGGAAATCTTTCCAGCAAAGTGAGATTCCACAATCGTCAAAGTATTTATTTATTTATTTTTTTAAACGGCTGTGTGCTAGAGCTGTTTGCTGTACTCCTGGTTCCTGAGTCAGGGTGTTATTTTTACTACTTAGTTGATGTGTCCTTTTCACTGTTCTTTGTATTTTTTAGAGTAATGGGTTAGAAATTTTATTTGTAAATGACTATTAGGACCCAATTTGGAGGGGACCCACTTTTGTGGGTGTCAGAGTGGTGACCTCCCAGATGACCTTTCTGCTCTCTGTCCTCACCCACCGTTGCTTCCTCAGGGCTCTGCTATGACGGTCAGCGTTTGGCTGGAAGTACTTATTAAATACCGACGTTCTCCCCCGTTATTTTCCAGAGGAGGGAGGGGGCCTCTGCCAAGGGAGGCCAGGTCCAGAAAAGCCATCCCGATGGCTCTGCCAGGTCCAGCGTCTGGCCTAGGTGACAGTCAACAGAGGCTCTGTGTCCAACATGATGCTGTCTTAGCTGTGGTTTCCTGATACCTTGCATGTGTGCCCCCCCAATCATGTGCTAATCCAATAAGATAATTTTTCACTCTTAAAAACATTGAAAAAATAGTTTCACTCAGGAAGCAAGACTGAAGTCATTTTGTAAACACTTCTTTTTTTTTAAACTTGGAACGATAACCCCTTCCCCCCCAACTATTTTTAGGATGAAGGAAGTAACCGGCCTCCCGAGCAGAAACTGGGATGCAAGCTTTCCCCTTGGGTCTTGCCCCCTGTGGCCCTTCCCCCCTCCCCATCCTTTCCACGGGGCCTGGCCAAACCCACGACACTGGCCAGATTGGCAAAATGAGGCCCAGCAAAGCCAGAATAAGAGCTGGATGAGGGAAGGGCCTTGCAAAGTCAACATGTTTATACGGCTGGGAGGGCCTAGTCTGAGAAAATGCATTGCGGACCTCAAGGGAAAAGCGCCTTCACTAAGGAATTTGCTCCCCAAGGAATTCGCTCCCCGGGTGGCTTCTGGACCTGGGTGCGGGCGACTTGACTAAAGATGGTCGTGTGCCCTGTGGGCACGTTTGCTCCCGTGTAGCTCTGAAATCCTGGTTGACAACCCGCCCCGTGATGGAAGACTGTAGACGTGAGCTGAAAGCCGGTGAAAAATGGAATTGGGCACATGTAAAGGGAAGACATTGGAAAAGCGGCTTGCTGAGAAACTGGGTGCCGTGGCAGGTGGGACTAGAGCTGGAGATGGGGGTGACGCTTGGCTTCCAAAGGAAGGGGACGTCTTCAGAGATGAGGACAAAGGAGATGGGGGGTTATGACAGTTGTGCTTGGAGTAGTGAACTCCAGAATCTGGCAGTTGGCTAAGCGTTCTCAGTGGGGGCGTTTTTGCCCACTACCTTCAAGGAAACATCTAGAAACGTTTTCAGTGGTCACAGCATGGGGGAGGGGAATGGTGGTGCTCCTGGCATCCTGGGGGATAGCAGATAGCTTGCATTGCAGAAGACAGTCCCCATGGCAAAGAATGATCTGGAGCCAGATGCCAGGGCTGCTGGGGCGGGGGGTGGGGAGGGAACCAACCCTGAATTCAAGACTGTATACACGACCGTATGTGGGACAGAGGCTGGGGGAGGCGGGTGCCAAGCCAAAGCTCTGTGTGGAGTTCTGTGTTCTCCTGGCACACCTGTGCTTTTCGGGAATCTGTTAGGAAGTCAGTCACATCACACCGCAGGTTGAGAAAGGAAGTTTCTGATCCCGCAGCAGGAGCGGGAAAGAGAAAGCAGGAGTGAAGGGGCTTGGGGGAAGGAATAAAAACAAGACCAACAGGTGTCGGGGCGGGGGGGGGGGGGGGGAAGGCTATTCGTTGCCTCACCTCCCCCTCAACCCAAGTAGTTCCCAGTGCCAGTGCACCTGGAAGGCGTGTTTCTCAACTTTCCCTTCTTGGTTCTATCGCTATGTCGCACACTGGCTCGCTCTTACTTTCGGTCATGTGAGGGGGTCCTTCCTGGGCTCCTGGTGGCCCCCGGGCAGATGACGTGGCTGTGGGGGGAAAGTTGTTTTGTAGGCAGCTCGCCTGCCCTGATGCATCTTTGGGCAGATCAGTGTCTTTCTCTGTCACTCATTTTCTCATTGAAAGAGAGAGAGAAAGTAGAATTCCTTTCTCAGCCTTGAAAGGAGGTAGGGCTGTTATGCTCCGAGCCCCGCATGCTGGTGCCTTCCTCCACGCTGAGGTTGGGAATTGGGTGTGCAGGTGCTGTGTGATGGTTATAATGGTCTCCAGAACTTGCTGCCTTCCTTTCCTTATCCCCCCCTCCCCTACAGCCCTTAAGTTCAGTTTCAGGGCTGGTTCATAAACATGGATGCGTGTGTATAATTTTCCAAATTAGTGTGTGAAAAGATGGACAGTCATCTCTTTCAGTGTACAGTTTTATGAGTGTGCACACGCATAGATGTGTGTAACCAGCACCAAAATGGGGATACAGAACAAGTCCATCACCCCAAAGGCATCCTTCTTGGTCCTCCCCCCCGCCGTCAGCTCTGCCTTCCGGGTCCTTGTAATTGCATTTCAGCTCAGCCTCAGATGCCTTTAGGGGAACCCCTCCACCCTCCCAGTACCCTCCTCTGTGTTTCTCTCTGATGACACGTGAACTTCACACTTTTGCACCCTTTAGCTTGTGTGTTTGCCTCCGAACAGCAGGGTTTGCACTGTGGGTGTTCTCAAAAGGAAGGAGAAGAAAACCTTACTCTTCCTAATAGACTTTGTAAGGAGCCGTGGAGAAAGAAGGTCAGGTGTCTTGTTGGGGCTGCCAAAGATGTCTTTTTGATGCCAGGTCATTCTCGCTGCCAAATGAGTCGAAATGTATGTTTTCTGATGCATTTTCAGAGAAATGTTTCCCGAATCTTTCCTCCGTAGTCCCCGAGAGACATATACTGTGTGAAACGTGTCAGGTTATGAAGTCCTGTCTTTGGTTTCAGAAACAGGACCCACACGTGCAGGTGTCACAGTCTTGCCAGTGGGGCGATACCACAAACGGAAGGTATGAACTTGTGTTTGCGTTACTTTGTTGGAGGAAAAAGGGAATTCCTGGGTCTGTGTGTCCATCTAAGTGTTGGCCTGCATTTTACTTCGGACCATCGTTTCACTTTTTGTGATCTCCTAGGAAATGGCATCTTTTCTAGAAGAATTGACTTGGTGTTTCGGATTTTTGCTACCGTGGTCCCGCCCTGGGTGGCCCCCGGCTTGTATGAGGTCGGTGAAAACCTGGGTGCGTGTGCCGGAGTCAGAGGGTAGGTGAGCTAGTCTTGAGGCTTTTCCTCTCTCTCGCGTGAGGATTTTCATTTCCAAAGGGGATGCTCCTTAATTGTTGGGTCGGCTTTTTTTGCCAGTGAAAAGTTTAGGGAAAACCGGTGGTTATTTTTACCGCACGCGTGGACTGCCACTTTACCCACCATTAGAATAGGGCGATCTGTGACTTGATCCGTTGATTCGTTGCATACTGTGCCTAAAACGCAAACACAAAACACACACAATTGAGCAATTCCGAAGACGTTTCGGGGTGTTGAGGGCCTCGGGATCATTTCTGTGAGTGTCCGAGTTTCCCCGTCTCACGAGAGCCTGCGAGGTAGGTACACGCGGCCTTACAGTGCGCTTCCCAGTGTTTACTCTTGAGACAGCATCTTCTGAATTCCTCTGACGTTCTGGTTTTTGTTTTTTCCTTCCCCTACCTGGGTGGATGTTGCCTGGAGGCTTAAAAGACAAGGAGAGTTTTCTTCACTTGCTTCCCCAGAACCTAGAACCCGTGACCCTAACTAGCCAGCACAGAGCCCGTGCACTTTCTGGAACACTTGGCACCAGCCCCCAGGGAGAATGCAGACCTTCCCACTTTCTAAGAAACCGAAAACTTTGCTGAAGTCCACTGAGAACGAGGTCCCCAATGTCACCCATGTTGGAGTGGGCTTGGGAGGACACTGTTCCCTTCTCAGAGCGGGATTCCTTCCTACGATCAGCCTGCTTGCTCAAGGTCGTCATCGGGCCTCAGGGCCCTGGCACGTGAGCCATTGTTGAGTTCTGCACGTGTCTCTGCTTGTTCGGAGATCCCAACAGGTGGAGAGGACGACCCAAGGAAGCTTACTGTCTGTGGTGCCGTTTTCGTTCTTACGTCAGAAATAACCAATGCTTTAATACGGTAAGACTGTGTAAGTCATCCTAAGTGGGAGAATGATTCAGCATACCGGAGCGGCGGTTTCTGTTTCCAGGGCAGGGGCTCCTTGGTTATAACAAGGTCAGCTTCTGTCTTCTAGTTATCCTTGTGATTCTGACAGCTGTTTGAAGATGAGAAATGGGAGAGGGGAGCAGCAGTCCGTCACTGACGGCGCGTCATGCAGAAATCAGTTGCACCAGCAGACACACCTAATGCCTGCCATCTATAAAATTCTGCGTGGCTGCAAAATAATAATAATAATAATAATAATAATAATGATGATGATAATAATAATAATAATAATAATAATAATAATAATAATAGTTCCAGGTGGTTGTGGAGTTGTAGGTTGTGTTTGATAAAAACAGCTGAACTGAAATTTGAGGTCTCTACCATTTGGGTCATTTGGGGAATGGATTAAACTTGGGTCCCTGCCGGAGGTTCTTTTTCCAGCACAGTCCTCCTCAGGCACGTAGCATCAAGCTTGGGGTTGGGAAAGACTCAAGTATTCACAATTACCGACTTGCAAGCAGTGATTGCCACTTCCGGGCACAGGCAGATCAGTCCGGGTTTGCTTTAACTTTTAGCTTGGTTATGAAAAAGATACCGCATTAGGTTTTTATTTCTAAGATGCACAGGTGATCCTTTGCCAGTTTCAGCCATTTCCAGGGATGCTGAAATGCATTAAAAAGCCTCACCAGAAGAAGCAACAGCTCAGAAGTGGGAGAAAATAAGAATTAATGATCTCAATGTGCCCAGGTCATGGCAGAAATTATTGTAGACCAGAGGAGAACAAGGTAAGAGGCCCTTGGAAATTAGAGTTGCCTTATAAATTTCATGGGACTCGGGGCACCTGGGTGGCTCAGTGGGTTAAGCCGCTGCCTCCGGCTCAGGTCATGATCTCAGGGTCCTGGGATCGAGTCCCACATCGGGCTCTCTGCTCAGCAGGAAGCCTGCTTCCCTCCCTCTCTCTCTCTCTCTGCCTGCCTCTCTGCCTACTTGTGGTCTCTCTCTGTCAAATAAATAAACAAAATCTTTTAAAAAAATTAAATTTCATGGGACTCTCGGATAAATTTCATGGGCTTCTCAGTACATTTCCTTTAAACCGATAGACTCCACGTTTTGGGCTTTGGGGCGGGGGAACCAAAGTGCCTGGTGTCAGGTTTTAATTCCCAGACTGGTCTCCCAGGGCCATACCACCTCCTCTTGCAAGTTTGTCAGAGCGAGGGAAGAAAGGTAAACTGTCCGCTCCCTCTGTGTCTCCTTCTTAGGTCTGTTTTTGTAGTTTGTGAAAGATGCCTGTAATGTTCGCCGAGGGTCGTGTTGAGTTAATAAATAAATTACCTGGGTTGGGGGCACGGGCTGGAAACTTCTTCACTGATGAGGATATGCAATGAACAGACGTCACCGAATGGGTTCCCAGAGGTGGCGGGCAGAGGGGGGCAGTTTTGAAGTACGTGAATGCAAGTGGGACAGGGATGTGCTCCCCTTTCCCCTGGCTTCAGCTGCCAACGCCTGTGTGTGTGTGTGTCTGTGCTGATCTGCTGGTTTTGTGAGTTTGAAAGCGGAAAAATCCTGGTGGTGCAGAGGCAGAGGACATAGCTGTGCTGCAGGTGCGGGATGAGGTTTTGGATCGGCGCCGTGCTTGTCCCGCCTTTCGCGACACGGCAGTGTTTTCATAATCACTTAATTCCGTTTATAAATCAGCCACCTTCATTGATGGTTGCCCTCAGGGCTCCTGAGAAACAGACTGATGGAAGCCATTCAGACTTCGGAAGACAACAGCCGGAGAGGGTGTGCGAACGGACTGACTGTCCTGACTTTGCCTTACTTCAGTCTGGCTGTTGATTTGTTGGGTCTTTTTCCGTAGACCTATTTCCGTGGTCATGGATGCTTTTAAATACATTAAAAAAAAAACCACAAAAAAACTACTTCACAGTAAAGTTTTTCTTTGTTTTGTTTTAAGAGAGGACTACTCCGGGCGCCTGGGTGGCTCGGTGGGTTAAGCCTCTGCGTTCAGCTCAGGTCATGATCTCAGGGTGCTGGGATCAAGCCCCACATCGGGCTTTCTGCTCCACAGGAAGCCTGCTTCTCCCTCTCCTGCTTCCCTTGCTTGTATTCCCTCTCTCACTGGCTCTCTCTCTCTGTATCAAATAAATAAATAAAATCTTTAAAAAAAAGATTAAAAAAAAAAGAGAGGGGACTACTCAGGGCATGGCTGGGGGGCTCGGTCAGTTAAGCGTCCCACTCTTGGTCTCAATCTCCGGGTGGTGGGCTTAAGCCTCTCGGGTGGTGGGCTTAAGCCTCTCGGGTGGTGGGCTTAAGCCTCTCGGGTGGTGGGCTTAAGCCTCTCGGCTGGGTTCCACCCTGGACGGGAACCCCCCTAGAGCTACGTAAATAGAATAAAGAGAAAACTCAGTCAGTGCTGTATTTGTTATTGGTATTCCAGAGAGCAAATAAATAGAACAATGAAATCCATGATTCAGACCACGTTGTGGTCTGCGGAGGTGAGGATAGGAACTGACCTCCACAAATGTGAGGCCTTTTGTCTGACCTCATCTGCTGAGAATGGCCCAAGGTTTGGTTTTGGTGAGACTCGGTGTCCGCTATGAGTCTTTCCAGGATTTCCACGACAGTCTGTTTGTTTGTTTAACTTGAAATGATTGATCGGTTAGCCTCGGTTTTTCTGTCATTTTCTCGGTGTTCACATCCATTTTTCCCATTGTGAGTATTGAATTTGCAGTGTAACTTTGTACTAAAACAAAGCCCAGAGATTTGCAAGTGAATTCAGAGGCCTGGAGGTGAGCAATTCTGGTTCCCTTCCACGCGTGCCCACAGGACACCTAGTGCCAAACGTCATTAACTCATCAGGATGTAAACAGACACTCATTTGTCTGTTGGTGAGTGGAAATATTTATCTCCTACTTGAAAAGAAAAATTGGTTTCCTTTATGGCAGTACAAGACAGCTACTGTAAAGAGGAGAAACAGGAAGAATTTTTTTATTTTTATTTTTTAACTGTCGTGTCATGAACCTTCGCCTCTCCTTTCCAGAGATCAATACGTGTGGGTTTCAGTAGTGGATGAGTTAGAATTTGCATCTCTGGGAGTGCGCTTGATCGGCCCCTCCCCTGCCCCTTTAAGAAGGAAGAGAAGTTACAGCAGGTCACGTACTTTTAGCCAAATGCCTCTGGCTGGGTCCAGATCATGACCTCAGGTTGCAGCTAGGTCAGGCAGACACCTGTGAATCACTTCAGTCCTGAGCCGGGATCCTCTTCTATTTTTGCTTTTGGGTGAAACACTAATAATTATTCATTTGATTATTTGCCTGCCAAAATTAACCAGCGAGCGATGTGTCTCGGAAAATAGCCCTCAGAGGAGACACTTCTTAGAAGCCCGGACAAAAGTCGATTGCATTTCCTAAATGCGTCCCTTAGGGAGTCGTCGGCGTGCAGATGTCTGTGTATAATTTCTGAGAATGAGGCATACGTAGGTGTGCGGAGCAGGAGTGCCGCGAACCAAGGCCAGTGCTGGAAGCTCTCGGAACGTGAAATTTTTGAGTATGCTAATCTTTGAAAGAGAATCTAGAAACAAATTAGTTTATAGCTTCGTTGAAGTACCGTTTACATAATTTGTATCAGAGAAGGCAGTTCCTTTTCCTTAGGAAGATTGGGCTATTAAAATTAGCTATCTTCATTTTTCCACAGAAATAAAAAAAAATCAGTTGTGGTTCAAATCATTGTATGTGAAGCTTTGTAATTGGAAATTTGGTGTTAGCAAAATTCTATAACCTTGGTTAATTACATTCGTATAGTCAAACTAAATATAGAATAAGATTAGCTCATGGAAGTATTTCATTTTTATCTCCGGCAGTACAGTGAACATTCGTGTAATAGTTCCTAGTTTCATTTTGTAATTTATTTATTTATTTTTAATTATCCTGGACATGTTTTCCGGAAAGTTACTTGAAATGAGGCTGTGTGTTTTTATGTCCCAGTTCTTGTTTGACTATAAAATGGTACACAGAATAAGCTGTCCTTTGTGAATTTTGATTTTCTTCGTGGCCTCTGTGTTCCGTGCCTGGCCCAATGCAGGGACAAGCTAGGGGTCCCCTTTTTTTTGGCCTGACGTTTGCCTTCAGGGAAGTTTGGGGGAGATGGGTTATCTCAGAGCCCACGTTCAGCCTCGTCCGTTTCCTGTCCTGCTTGCTTTTCCAGTGAATGTTCTGCATTTGGACAACAAGTGTGTTTTTTGGTGTGGGTTTCTGACAGCCCTGACGTCCGGTGGCGTGGAATTTCTCCGTTCACACCACTGCGTTGGGCAGTTGGTAGGGTTCCGCCTTATTTAGTTCACGGGATTGAGTTGGACACGTTGTAGACTCAGGGGGGTTGCCACGAGCTATGGGTTACTCTGTTTGGCTTGGGTTTGCCTTAGGTGTTTGCTTTGCCTTTGAATTTGCGGCAGATGCCCGCTTGCGGTGGTGTTTAATTTAGTACGGAACTCTAAATCTGACTTATCAAGTTGATTTTCTGAAACCACTTTATTGCGGTATAAATTACATACCATAAAAAGCACCCATTTTAAGTGTACGACTCAGTGATTTTTAGTAAATTTACGGAGTCGTGCAGCTATCGTCATCATCGATTTTCATTCCTCAGTACGGTCGTTCGTGTCCGTTTGCCATCCATCCTGGCTCCTGCCTCCCAGCCCCCGGCAGCCATTGAATCTCCTTTCTGTCTCTGCAGATTTCCCTTTTCTCAGAACAAGGACTTCTGTGCGAGGTTGAGCTCACCGGGTGGTGGGTGCTGAGGCCGCATTCAGTGGGCTTCCCTGCCCTTCCCCGGGGGAGGGCGAAGCGGAGGGAAGCGAGATAATGGGCATCCTGCCTCCGTTCCCTCTTCCGCACGGTCAGGGTGCTGATGGAATGTTTGCAGGGTCTCAGGTACTGCCGTGTGGGACGTAGTTTGCTTAGAAAGGGCCCATGGGACGGGGGACCTCTCTGGTGATGGGCTCCGTCCCGGGTGAACCCAGTCCACAACCACAGGGCGGAACCTCCTCTGCCTTCCCGCATGACCCTCTTGTTGGTTTCAAGCCCTTGACTGTGAGGCTCTGAGGGAAGTTCGAGCCTGGCCCGGGACGTCCCTTAGCTCCATCTTCCTCCGCCAGGGATAGTGTCGCTTCTCGGGGACGCTGGGCAGTGTCTGGAGACCCTTCTGCTGGTTACAGGTGGGGACGAGGTGCCCCGGTGGGGAGAGGCTGGACGTGCTCTCATACGTCCTACCAGCTGGCGGTTGTCCCCCTGAACCGGTAACAGTTCCCCAGCCCAAGAGCTGAGTGTGTGGAGGCCAACAAAGCCTGCCTCCGTGGCTTTGACCCTGGGGTCAGTTTCAAACGTGGTGCTTAGGTCCTCACTGAAGTCTTGGGGACGTTGAAGGAGGAAAGGTACCCGAGGCTTACGGAAGGGGCAGAGGCGTCTTTCAGTCTCCGTGCACTCCAGGGAAATGGGGATTTTTATAAGGGAAAGGATAAACGAGAGTTTTGGAGTTACGTTTCGAGGGAAATGACTTTCAGTCCCTTCAGAAGTGTTCACAAAGAAGGAAGTGGCAGCGTGGTGGGAGGAATCTGGAGCCACCCTCTGGCTTGGATCTGGGACCCACAGTCCATCTTTACATTTCCGTAAGAACCGAGACAAGATTGAGACCCCGCCCAAGGGCTCTGAAAATTATCCCTGCGCAATGGGGGGCTGCTTCTGGCAGTCACCGTGTCGTGGACAGCGTTTCTGGACTGGCTGTGGGCCTCTGCCTGTGGGCCTCGTGGTTTCTGCTGGTTCTCGAGGATTTCCCGTCGCTCCCCTGAGCGACGGACACAGCTATCGTCCCTCGCCCTGTGCCAGCACCGTCCCCTTCTCGTTTCCTGCGGCCCACGTGCCCCGGAGTCCCCTGAGAAGTTCAGGGCCCCTGCCTGGGCGTCTGTCCTGCACACCTGTGTCCTCTGCGTCGCACCTGGCTTCGACAGCTTCCCCTTTCCTCCAGCTCTGGTCTGTGCCCAGCGGGGCCTCTTCCTCCCCCCTGCACCCAGCCCGCCGTCCTTGGTGCCTTCCAGGGTGCAGCATCTCCTGGCATCCCCTTATGGGTGTGTTGTTTTGCCTGTTCTGAGCTCAGGATCCCTGCCCCACCCCAAACATGGTGCTGTGCTGATTTCCAGGACTTCCAGCACCGATAACTGCAGCTGCTTCCTCCTCTTCTCCCAGAGGGATCGGGAGGCACTGGTGAGCGTGGCAGGGTAGACCCGCCTGCAGCAGGGAAGAGCTGCCCCGAGCGTGTGTGGCCGTCCACGCACAAACGTGTAGTCTTGCATTTTTATCCAGGTGGCGTCCTGTCCTTCGCCGCATCTGCCCCTTTCTTCTTACGGATGGACTCAAGGCAGCCGCAGTGCAGTAAGCGAGGCGTACGGACGCGGCGCCTTTAATCTGCTTTTTCGTTATCTCGCTCGGGGTGCTGGTTTCACGGACCCTCTGCTGGGTCATCTACCCTACCCTGTCTGTGTCCTTGAATGTGTCAGAACAAATATTTCTGTGGCTTTCCCCATCTCTTAGTGTCCTTCTGGGATCTCTGCCTCCCAGGTCGCGCGTGGGTCGGCTTTCTATGACTACATTGGGTTGTTTGCGTTTTCTAGAATTTCAGGTCCGTGAAACCACATGGTTTGAGCCTGTGACGTTGCCTGACGTGTTCCACTCGGCGTAATGACTCAGGGGTCACCCGTGTTGAAGCCCGTATCACGATTTCATGCCTTCGGGCACTCGGGTGGGAATCTTGGGGGGGTGGGGTGTGGACGTACCACGGTTCTGTGTATCCATTTGCCAGCCGTTGTGCATTTGGGGGCTGACGTTTCTTTGGCCCCTGAGAATGAAGC
Organism: Meles meles; assembly: GCF_922984935.1. Taxonomy (NCBI): domain Eukaryota; kingdom Metazoa; phylum Chordata; class Mammalia; order Carnivora; family Mustelidae; genus Meles; species Meles meles. The sequence goes on from NC_060088.1 coordinate 14,316,829, forward strand.
CGCTGTAAATACTGTTGTTGCCCTGCGAGGGGTTCTCAGACTTCACCGTGTGGTGGAACCCCGTGGAGAGCTCGTGAAAACGGATTGCCAGGCCCCATCCGCACACCTTGTGATGTGGTCGATGGGGATGGGGCCCGAGACACTGCATTTCTAGCAAGTTCCCCGCCGGCAGTGTTAGACCACGCGCGCGCTGCGAGCTGCTGCCTCAGGGGTCGTCTTCAGATACTTTGGTTCTTCTGGATTGTTCTTTGTCCCAGACATTGGACTGTTCTTGTCCTGTAATGGCGCTTGTGGTTTTAATCACCAGGCTTTCCATTGTGGTTGTTGGTATCCGTGTTTCCCTCTTGGCTCCTGGGTTTTACCTCCTTCTGTCCACGGTAACTAATAGGAAAAAAACTCAGGGGGTTGCTGGGGTGGGGTGCTCATGTCTCCCCAACACCAGCCATGAGAGCCTTGTCTGTCCGCAGGGTCTGCCCTTACTGGGCTCTTTGGGGACATGACTGATGTCTTCTTATGTTGTGAGGAGACAGCCTGCTGTTGTGGTCAGCACCCAGCCATGTGGGGCTGGCGTGGACCCAGGCGCTGTTCCCCGGGCCCTGTGGTGCTGCTGTCCCCTGGGACCTTGGGGTGAAGCAAGCCTCACCCGCCTCTCCTCTCCCACGGTGACCAGATCTGGCCCTTCTGCATCCCACCCCTTGTCACTGAAAGCCACCGGCCCCAAACCGCTGGATGTTATCAGTAGGTATTCACTACTGCAGCCGATGCTCGTGTTATAGTAAAACAATTTTTGTGGTGATGGTGGGGGGAGATCCTTGCCTTGTTTTGGAAAGCAGCTTCAGATGACTGCAGAGTCTTTTTCTGTGGAAGTGGCTTTCTGTCCTTGTTCCCCGAGCCCAGGTCTCCGTCTCTGCTCCTGAAATCCATCTGTCTCGTGTCGTCTCGGGTCCGGGCTTCACACCTTTGGTGGCTGACCTTAGGTCACTGTCTGGGAATCCTGACCCGGGACCTGTCGTGGACTAGATTCCAGACTGCTTAAGTAGGCTCATCTCACTGGGAAGCTTACAGCTTTTAAACAGTTTTCTGTGACTCGTCATGATGAGCTCATCTTAGTTTCTTCTTCTTCTTTTTCTTCCTCCTCCTCCTCTTCCTCTTAACATGCTAGCTTTACGGAGCTGTAATTCACATCCTGTGGCACTTACCCCCGTCAGAGGTGTATGTCAGGGCTTTCCTGGCATAGACAACGTTGGGCACCCACCGCCGCTGACTGATTCCAGAACATCTTCATCTCCCCAGAAGAAGCCACCTGCCCGGTCCGCCGTCACTGCCCGTATCCCCACACTCTCAGCCCCAGCCTCTGGCTGCCTCTCGTCTCTGTCTCTGGGCTTACGTGTTCCGGACACGTCCTTTAAGTGGAATCCTGCGATCCGCGGTCTTTGATGTCCGGCACCTTTCCCTTCGGGTTTTTGAGGTCCCTCTGGGCTGTGGCACCTCTGTGCACTATCTCCGTACACGTTTTGCGGACACTCTGGGTAGCCCGGGTTGGGGTGTGGGCTCGAGCTGGAAGCACGTGAGGGCTGAGTGAACCCGAGATGCCCCCGTCTCTGACTGCGTGCGCAGTGGAAGAGATTTCACCGTCTCTTTCCCCTCCGGCTTCCAGCCTGGCGTAACCGTATCGTCTTCCTTCTCTTCGTCTTGCATTCTTCCCTCTTGTCCCGTAGAGACGAGCGTAGCAGACAGTTGTGGTTGATGAACGTGGCACCTGCTGACCTCTCCCTTGGGCCGCCTTGCTGGGTGGGGTTTTCAAAAGCCCTTTCTGGGGATAACGCATAGAAAGCTTGAATTTTCCGAGGGTGTGGCGTGCGGTTCCTTCCCCCTCTGAGGTCATGGGATTCCAGCCAGCCAGACTTTGGCTTCTTTCTAGGGCCTCCCGGAAGCCACAACCCTGACTTACACCCTAATGGAATTGTCGACTTGTCGACTTTCCCGAGCTTGCAGGCTCTCTGTGCAGGACAATCATTACCATTCCGGCGTCGAGTGGGACACTACGGAGGTTGGTTTTTCTCAAGCCATCTACGGGCCGGCGCGTTCTGGGTTACGCGTCCCTCCAGCAGAGAGCCTACAGGGAAGTTCACGCGTGTTTTCCAGTGGATCTGCTTTTAACCGACTGTCGTAGCTTCTTGCTGCCGCGGTGACAGATAAGCACAGGCTTGGTGGCTGGAAGGACACCAACGTACCATCTTAACAGTTGGAGAGGTGTGAGAAGTCTGACAGGACTCTCTCTGTGTGAGGATGAAGATGTTGACAGGCCTGCCTGCTTTTCCAGAAGCCCTTGAGAAGGTCCATTTCCTTGGCTCTCCAGCTTCTGGAGGCCCGCTGCGTTCCCTGGCGGTGGTGTCTTTGTCGTCCGAGCCACGGAGCAGAGCAGTGTCTCTGTGTTTTTCCATAGTTACATCCCCCTCTCTCCACGGCATGGACAGGTTCTCAACGTGTGGCGACCTTGGGCCACCTGGATCATCCAGCTTGCCTCCCCGTCTGTCCCACGGTCCTCCGTTGGACCGCATCCGCAGGGCTCGTTTTCCGTGCCAGACGTGTCACGGGTCAGGGTGTGGTCCTCCTCCTCCCCACTTTGCTGATGCCCTTGGTTTCTGTCTCAGTTTTTTCCTCTGAAGCCTGTAGGAGTCACGTGTTTGTTCCGTACCTGCTGTTTGTTTCTCGACAAACAGGGTAGCACGAAACCGTTTGCTTGCCTGCAGCCCACTCGCTCAGCCTTGGTTTCGCTTAGAGCACGAGGAGGGGTTGTTTTCCATTTTGGACAAGAACCCGGATTGTGGGAGCAGCTTGGGGACAAGCTCGTGTAGGTTGGCCACTGGATCCCTAGGGCATGTTGTCGTGGTGATTCTTTGGGTCTGTCTTAGAGCCGCTTGGACGGGAGTGGGGGAGCACCCTTGGGCCCCCAGGGAACATCTGGCAGTGTCTGCAGGCATGCTGGGCTGTGGAGAGTGACTAGGGGAGAGGGTGCTCCTGGCACCCAGTGGGTGGAGGCCAGCGATGGGGCCACACCACGTGGTAATGAACAAGACCGCCTCCTGCGAGGCATCGTGTCCCCTGGGCCCGGATGGTCCACGTTCAGAGCACAGACAGGTGTCTTCCTGGCGATTCTCGTGCACTGGGGAGGTTGCGTGCCTTGTCTTGCAGGACTGTCCCCACCAGGAAGGGAATTGGCGATCCTTCCCATAGAAAGACCTCCCCAGGAGCCACGTGCGGTGTTTGAGCTCTCACCGACGGCTGTGCAGAAGCAGATGAAGGCTCACGGGTCTCTACTGGGTCTCTGTGATATCTGTGACGTTGGACCATTCGCTTCGTGCCGTATTCGTCCTTTACGTTGTGTTAGGTCTTTACTGTTGTGCAGCGAATAAACGGACGTTTATTTGGTGTTGAAAAATCTGTTTTTTAATAGGAGATTTCCACTGTGAGCCTAGTATTTTTGTTGTTGTTGTTTATTTGTCCCGGTGGCCCTTTGTCAACTGTTTCTGTTGCGTATTTTCTTTTTTTTTTTTTTTTCTCATCTGGGATGGATCATATTGGCAGCGTTCGGATACAGCACGTGATGCTGCTGTCTCTCGAGGCCGTGCTTGCCTCCTGTCCCCGGGCTTACGCGTCGTACGGCCGGGAGTTTGCACCTTCTGATGCCCTTCAGCGTTTTCCTGCCCTCCCTCCCACCCCCCCACCCCCCATCCTGTGAGTGTCCGATGCTTCCATTTTTTACCTCCTCTCATTGCCTCTCCTCTCCTGGACTGCTGGGGCACCAGGTTGCTGTGTCTGACAAGCAGATGACCTAGACCTGCACATGGGTAGGAGAGGAGGTGAAAGCAGAGGTACGTGAACGGGCTTGGCTGCGTTAAAACACAAGAAAGACCCGTAACAGCCACATTCTGAGTCACATGTTGTTATGCCTCTGATCTTGGTCATTTCTGCCTGTGCTTTTGCCTAAATTGAAATTTCCAGGGACGCCTGGGAGGCTCAGTGGGTTAAGCGTCTGCCTTCGGCTCGGGTCATGATCCCGGGGTCCTGGGATCGAGTCCTGCATCGGGCTCCCTGCTTGGTGAGAGTCTGCTTCTCCCCCCCCTCGACCCCCCAGGCATGTCTCTTTCGGTCTCACTGTTTCTCTGTCAACAAATAAATAAAATCTTTAAAACAAAACAAAATTTCCATTAAACCGAGCTGACCTCTTGAAAGTTGAAATTTAGCTGTTAGAAAAGCTGTGTCTGTTTTGGGGAAAGACCTCCCACTGTGAAAGGCCCGACCCTCTTTGAGACACCGGAACCTCACTTGTGCTGAAAGAGAGTAGCTGTCTGGCGTGTTGGGGGGAAACAGACCTTGTCTTTCCAGTCTTCGTGCTTGCATCAAGACGTCTTGGGTGTTAATACCTGTCTCGTGCCCAGCAGAAGAGGCTTCCTGTTGTGGGACAGGGAGAGTGGAGTGTTGCTGAGGTTGGGAGTCGGGGTGTGTGTGTGTGTGTGCGTGCACGTGGGCATGACGCAGAGAAAGGAACGCAATGACAAAGCTGTTGGGAGTGCAGGGAATACATTAGAAGACACGCTTTCGAGGACAAACGGAAATTCTGGCAGTAGTCTGGGTTCCTGACCCGCGATTCAGACTGTGTGTGATCGAGGGAGGTTCCACTGGTCATTGACCCCTTCCTGCTGCTTATCGGGGCCACAGGGCAGGGTCTGGGTTTCTCCTCCCACAGTGCTCTATGGAGATGGTGTTTTCCCCTTGCTTCCTGTGTTTTGAGGGAACCAGGAACTGTGAGTCCTCGCACCGGCTGTGAGTTCTCGCGGCGTTCCTGTCCTCGCAGCCCACCTGCGCAGCGTGTACGCTGGGAAGCGGCTTCTGCAGCCAGGTTGACTCTCCAGTGTGGAGACCGGGGTGATGGGAGCCATGAGAGTCAGTCCCGGACTCTGTCCATGGTTTACTGCATTGAGTCCAAGAAGAACCATGTAGTTGTGGATTCTACGAGTTTTCCAGTCCAGTATACAGAGTAACGTTTCCCTGCGAAGAGCCCCGACGTGGGAACAGAATGACTGCATTTTAGGCCTGTTGTGCTCATTCAGCACTGACATGACACTATTATCCCCAAGAAGATAAAGGAATTGTCACATTGCCCCTGCCAACGGAGGGCTCGGGCCACGTGTCCCTGAGGTCATCTGGTGTCACAGCATGATCGATCTCAAGAGTGTTTGCGGCCCGTCGTTGGAGTTAGTGCAATTGTAGGTCATCGCTCTGCCGCTCATGGTCAAAATTGCATATGGAGGAACCCAGTGGTTAGAAAGCTGTCTTCAGGTTCTGATCCTCCTGATCAGGAGTGCTCCGTAGTAGTAATGATCTTTACTGGAACTTGTGCAGACAGGACTGCCTTGAGCCGGAGCCGGGAAGGGGCTGCCTTCCAGCGAGTTGCGTCTTGGTAGGGCTGTCAGACACCGAGGTCTGAGAGCACTGCTTGATGATCTGGCCGAGCAGATGTGACAGAATTAGAGGCTGCTTTGGACTCTCCGAGAAAATAAAAATCAGGCACGTTGTAGAAGTAAGGAAGACGGCTACCTTTTCCCATCATCTGCTGTTTGGAACACACAGAAGCTTGTCCCCTGGTAGCAGACATGACACACGGAGGGACTTTCTTCCTTTTGTCAACGACATGGTTCTTCTGGGAGCAAGTGCCGTAGATCACAGACGACGTCAGCAGCTGATGGACGCCGGCTCCTGAAAAGTCCTTGGAGAGTCCGCTTAGGGACTCCTCAACTTTTTAAGAGAAGGAAGAAGTGCAAAACAAACAAACAAAAAGGGAATTTTTTGGTATTTAAACATTTAGCTTGAGAGCCTTTATCGAATCTTGGTAATCATTTGCCAGTGTACGTGCCCTTTGGTACGTTTTAGGAGGATCCTTTCCTGCTTGATGTGCTTGGTCCTTTCAGAATTGAGGTCACGATGGTCTCCAGGAAGGGGGGATGTTCAGGGGTGGGCACCTGCTGTGACAGATGGACTCGAGAGACATCCGCCAGCAGAGGGACATTGCTGTGCCCGTGCTCTGTCATTCCGTTCTCTTTGGCCCTGGCTTTTTCCTTCCATAGCTGCCCTCGGTGTTCACGTGAACCGTGTCTCACCTCCGCAGAGGGCTGCGGCTGGGTTCGCTTAGCCAGCTCTTGTGTGTGGAGAGGCCAGAGGAGGGAGGAGTGGGGACCAGGGGACACCCCGTGTCTCACGGAGGGAGGTCTGTGCAATGGGAAAACACGGTCAGATGGTGTGAGGTTGGTGTTAGGTGGAGCAGAGAGGATGCCAGTGGCTCTGTCTTGATGCCGGGAGATGCTCCTTAGTCATGGTAGTTACATTCTCTGAAGCTACTGGAACTCTCTCTAGAAGCCTTTTTGTCCCCTTAAACATTTTATTTATTTGACAGAGACAGTGAAAGACGGAACAAAATCAGAGAAAGGGGGAAATGTGCACAGAAAGGTGAAAAACTTGGGCACTAACTACTTGTTGACCATCAGGGTTGAAACGAGAAGGTCGAACTTTGCCTTGTTCGCCCTCAGATGGACACACGTGTCCCTGGACCTTTTCCCCTGCTCGCGAGTGTCCTTGGGTGACCGTGAAGCACTGTGGGTATTGATTTCAGGGCTACAGGTAAATTGTGCCGGATCGGCAGAGGCAAATATACTCATCCTATATATATATATATCCCTGTGCCTTACAGCCACACAGAAACGTATTCATGCTTGGAATGAGATTTTCACAGCCCGAAAACCATCAGCATGTCACATGGTGTCTCTTCGACCCTCTGGAGATGGACTTGGAGCTGCCGGTGTCGTTAACAGATGTTCCAGAAGGCACGGGAAAGGCATATGGCGGGGAGGGGGCGGCCGGCAGGATGGAGTAGAAAGCGTCGGGAGCACAGAGCCTGTGTGATGCAGTTTGGACCAGCCGGGTGGCTCCAGAACACAGACGCCCCTTAGTTGGAGAGAAACGGCCTCAGTCCCTCGGGGGTAGGGGTCGCCTGAGAAGAGCAAAGTTCGGGCGGACTGGCAGAGTCTTTTGTGAAAGGAGGTACGAGGTTGGCATTTCTGTAGTTTCAACAATCCCATTTCCACGGTTATTCCCACGGTTACTCCGAAACCAAACTTTTTTTTTTTTTTTTAAGATTTTATTTATTTATTTGACAGAGATTTCAAGTAGGCAGAGAGGCAGGCAGAGAGAGAGAGGAGGAAGCAGGCTCCCTGCTGAGCAGAGAACCCGATGCGGGGCTCGATTCCAGGACCCTGGGATCATGACCTGAGCCGAAGGCAGAGGCTTTAACTCACTGAGCCACCCAGGCGCCCCCAAAACCAAACTTTTGACGGTGATTTTATGTGTAAGCAATTATTTTGCACCGACGTGAGGTGGAACCGAACAATTTGCTGTTTTTGAGCAAAAGTTGTCCAGGATTGGCATGTCTAATGGGATAGGTCAGTAGAGTCTTTGTAAGGTGCGACGACGCTGTTTGAAAGAAGGGGGCACGGACGTCGTACGGGAGTGGGAGACGCCGGCGTGCCTCGTCTGAACCATGATTCCATCCCCGGGGGACCGCAGTCAGTGGCTTTGGGGCCTCCCGATGATTCTTGCACGGCGGGTTTCATCAGGACGACCCCTTCCTCCACCTTCCAGTGGAAAGGGAAGTGAGGTATTACAAAACCCATGGGGTCTGTGAGTAAGTGCTGTTGGTGTGTATTGAAGGAGGTCGTAGTCTGGGAACATGAGGTCCTTTGTGGGCAGCCCCTCCTTTTCCTTCAGGTTTTGTGGGTGTCGAACACTGAAGTCCCATACTAGAATGCCGTTACCGAATAGACGTTCTAAGGACGGACGACGAGCGCTTACGACAGCCCCTTCCGAAGTGATGGGAATATTAGATACTGTTTGGTTGAACACGTCACGTAGCAGGGTATGAGGTAAAAAGCTTCTCGAGTTGGCCCTAAAACCAAGTAGATACGGTTCATCTCATCCGAAATACGCACTGATCAAGGATGAGTGGTTTCCAGTGGTGATGAAGTCTATTTTAAAAAATTGGAAGGGAAGGGCTTTGTTATCTGCTGTTGGTAGAGAGAAGTTCTGAAAGCGCTCGGATCGTTTTCTGTTTCCTGTGACACACATTGCGAGGCTCATGTCTGGAAAGGCATTTGGTCCAGGCCTTCAGGCAGTGACCGGCAGGAATGCACACGCTGTGGTTGGACGAGGTGCGGGAACCAGGTGCGGGTTGCTGACCGCCCGCAGCGAGGGGGCCGTGGGGTATCTCGGTAAGAGCGTGTTAGAAAGACCTTAAAAGATCTGGTCTTGAGTGCAGGGAGTCTGGGCGGGGTTTACGGAATCAGACCCTCCTCTGATGTTGGTCATCTCTGAAATGGCTAATGTTCCCGTGGGAGGATGCCACAACCGAGTTGCTCTTCTCGTTGAGTTCCTACATAAGGGATTGACGGCATGGGTGGGGGACGGTAAGGGGGTGTGTTTAACCGCGAGACGCAGGCAAGGAACTATCCCGAAAGGACTTCTTAATGATCATTCCTTTCTAAAACCGCGCTTGGGAGCCGCTGGGTGTGGTCCTGCGGTCTTCTGTACGTCCGGGTGCTGAAGGACAACCGCCGTTCCTTCCTGCAGGACCCTGTTGGTCCGCGAGCCGGAGCGGGATTCAGGGTTGTCGGAACCTCGCGGATGGCGGTGGGGCGCGAGGCCCCGCTCTGCGGTCCAGGTTTCCGAGCGTGAGATGTGTTCTTTCTGGGTGGTCTCGTGAGTGCCGTTTCCCTAATTTCATTCCCACCTTGTTCGTTTCTAGGGTTTGCAGAATGTTACGTTTTTATGCAGTACAAGAGCCTTTTTCTTCAGAGTTACAGGAAGAGGTTTTTCTGGTTCACTGCCTTTGTTCGCTGCAATTAGTTTTTATTGACTCGGAGGACCTTTACGGGGCTCGCTTATGTCCCCTGGGTGCTTATTTTTACTTCTCTGAGCACCAGGAGGGTGCCTCAGTAGCAGCGACGATGTGAGGTTTATTTCGGTTAATCACAGACTCACAAGAAGCCGGAAAACCGGGAGAGGCTGTGTGTGTCATCACCGCGCTCCCCCCCCCCCCCCCCCGGTGGCATCTTCTGTGACCTTAGGACACTGTCAGCAGGATGTCAGCCTGGCACAACCCACGACCCTCGTCCTCAGTACTTACGGGGGTTCACCTGGGTTCGCGTGGAGGCACCGGAGAGTTAACCTTTTAAAGATAAGTGATAGCAGACGGGGATGGAATCATGGCTCGGGGCTCTAGGTACCCACTAAAGGTTACGTTGACTCTGATGGTGGCCCATGTGGATGGGACCGGCGACAGCACCCGGGGACGCAGGAGAGGCTTCTGGTGGTGAAAAGCCAGGTGGTGGGCTGCCCGCGCTGGGTGTGGGGCACCCTCCTTTTTGGTTTTGGGGCTGGAATCAGACCAACCATTTCCCCTTTACGCTCCAGGCAGACGGATGTGGAATATTAAATTTTAATGGTGCAGGAGACCCTCTTTCTTACTGGCTCCGGAAGAGGTTGTTGCTGTGGGGAAGGAGACAACGCAGCGTGTCACACACACGTGTCACAACGTGGACTCCTTGGCCGTGGATTCACGGCTGAGTTCACAGAGTCCTTACTTCGTAAAGGGATGACGTGGCGTCTCATCCCTACTTCCGTGACGGCAGTGTGGTGTTGGGGATGATCCGCTGGTTTGGGACCTCACCTCGGAGTGCCTGTTTTCCTCTGCTTGGGCGGATTGCCGCTGGTCTTGTTGGGAGAGTGGAGCCGCACAGTGGACCCCAGGCTCCGTGACGCGGAACGTGGCGGGCTGGCTTCCCTTCCTGCCTCTCGTGCTGTGAAGGGAGTGCGATTGGAGGTGGTCACTGACCGTGGTCGAGCGCCCCTGAGTTGAGTAACTCTCCATGAAGTGGGGGCAGGTGCACTTTATCTCCAAGAGCCGCATGACGGCAAGCCCCCCTTCCAGGGTTCGGACGCAGGCTGGTCGAGAGTTCAGCCCAGGAGCCTTCGGTGTGAGGCTGGAGAGGCTCTCCTGAGTGCGGCATGTCAGAGGGCTTGCGGGAGAGCCTTTGTGGTGGGCGGACCCCTGCGACAGGCTGGTTTACTGGCTCGCACCAGTGAGATGGGAGTCCCCGTCTCTCTGCCTCTGATCCCTGCATGTGCGCTCTCTCTCTCAAATCGATCTTAAAAAAAAAAAAAAGACTCATCTGTTGAAAGAAAGTGGATTAGTGGTTGCCTAGGACTGGGGTTGGGGCGGTGCCTGCTATGGTTACTTCCAGAGGGGTTGTGGGGCTCCTTCTGGGAACAGTGAGCGTGTTCTAGGACGACTTCCCGGAGGTGGTTGCTCGAAGCAGGTGAATCGTGCGCTTCCCTTGAGGGGATTGCAAGGAGCGTGCGTCCTGTCTCAACAAAACCGGAGGAGGTTTTTGTCCTCTGCTTTTGAACTTGTGATAGTGCCCCTCAAACACCCGCTGTGGTCTCCTGTGGCCGGAGCTCATTCTCGTGCCCTGGTGTAGGTTTCAGCGTGGAGAGAACGTGGTGTTCAGTGACTGGTTCCCAGAGCCTGCTGTCTACGGGGAGTGGTGAAGACGAGGCTGGTTGCAGAGAAAGTGGGGCCGTCTTCTCTGTGTTGTTCCGATCTGCTTTCCTGCTCTCCTCTGCCCGGCCGCCTCCCACAAACCAACGAACTGGCGAGAAACAGAGAACGCAGGACACCCGTGGAGCCCGGCTGAGGGTGCCCCCGGCTTTTGAGACGAGCCGGGCGTGTGCGGGAGGGAAGTAGACCCGCGCTCAGCCCCCCACCCTTTCCTGACAGCCAGCGTTCGGGTGGACCTGGCCGCGGACAGACCCCGTAAGGCCTCCATGGGACAGGCCAGAGTGCGGGAAAAACTTGACCCGTCTAGTACCTCGGATCACGCTGAGGATCTTCGATGACACAGAGGCAGGAGGTTCAGGAAGGCTGCCCGGGAAATCCGCCGCAGACGTGCTTCCCCAGCGATGACCTCTGTGTTGCTGTCGGTGACTCTGGTCGGAAACGACCGGAGGCCCCTGGTCTCGAACACGGCAAACTCTTTCTCCGTCTGTACCCTGAGCTAAACAAGCAGCAGCTTCTGGTGGAAAATCTGTTCCCAAAACAAGCTTCCATACCCCGGTGGTCACTCAGCGGTCACACCCGGTCCGCGCCGGTGCCATGAGCTCTGTCTCATGGCTCTGCTTATGCTGAGAAGGCAGTGACGGCCGTTGCCGCTCTGGTTAAATGACAGCTCTCAGGGGTCGAGTCTCCTGGAGAAAGGTGGCATCACAGCCGTCTTTGGTGTTCCGTGACCTGCGTGGGAACACAGTTTGGCTGTGAGCCGGAAACAAACGGACCGTTGCCAGGGCGGGCAGAAGCAGAGGGGCCGGGGATGGAGATGCCGGCTGCGGAGTGTGGGAAGGAGGGCCCGCTGCCCTTGGGGTGTGAATCCAATTTGTGGAGGGAGATTTCTTGGTGACTTCCTGCGCGGAAACCCAAGTGGCCTGTCCTGCCTCTGGCCTCAGCTGTCTCAGCTGTGGCTTGGTCCATGTGTCCTGCTGCGTTCCCAGCGCCGGGGGCCCGTCCCTGGGTGGACACCTGGGCCTGAACTTCGGGGCGGGAGGAGGAATGTCCGGGAGCCCTGAGGGGAGCCCGGGGGAGCCCCTGGCCCATCTGTGGTTCGGGGTCTGCCCTCCACGGGGCCGTGATCTCAACACTGTACGCACTTTCTGCAGGGGGGGTGCAGAGGGTTGGGAGGACCCTCTGTGGTCCAGTCGGGGAAGCTGAGCCCAGGGCGCTGCAGTCCTGGTCTGCAGCTCTGAACAGGGGAGGGCAGCAGTGGTGGGCAGCGGCAGGCCGGGGCGCGATGTTTCCAGAGCCCGTGTTCTCTGTGGGGCGCCCCTGCATTTCCACACCCTGGAGGGTTTCCCCGGATTCCTGGAACTTACCTGGTCTTAGGATCTGCAGGGACACCCCCCCCCCCACCCCGGCCCCGGCCCCGAGGCTGGGGCTGGTGCCTGGGAATGTGCAAGATGACCTCGTCGGATTCCAGCAGCTTCTCTGAGGTCAAGCTTGGGACAGGCTTGCTCAGGCACTGGCTGCGTTTGGCCGACCACCTCCTTTTGGACAGCCTGCGAGCTAAGAATTGTTTTACTTTTTTATTTATTTTATTTTTTAAAAGATCTTATTTATTTATTTGAGAGACAGAGGTCACAAGTCGGCAGAGGGGCAGGCAGAGAGAGAGGGGGAGGCAGGCTCCCCGCAGAGCAGAGAGCCCGATGCGGGGCTCGATCCCAGGACCCTGAGACCATGACCTGAGCTGAAGGCAGAGGCTTTAACCTTAACACTGTGCCACCCAGAGGCCCCTGGTTTTACATTTTTAAACGGCCACAAAAAATAATAGTTTGTGACACGTGACTATGATGTAAAATTCGGATGTTGGTCCCCAGAGTTCTTGGAACAGAGCCACGCGTGTTCATGGATGGTTCCCTCCGTGCCTACAAACAGCACGGCCGCAGAGAGCCTCTGGCCCTGGCAGGCCTGGAGCATTTGCTGTCTGGCCCTTGGCGGAGCACGTACACGGCCCTGCTTCTCCCGCCTCCGTGCTGTGCCCTGCGTTGTCCCCTCTCTCCTGACCCCTTCCTCGTGTGCGCCTGTTTCCATCTCACCTGCTTCCCGGAGCCCGGTTCTCCACAGTTAGAGACTCGCTTGTTGGGTGTGAACCTTCTCCCAGTCAGTGCTTCTAGTTCTGGGCGAGGGCACACCTCACACCTATGTGGGTGCTTTGGCGTTGGAAAGGGCCGGTGCCGGCTTTGTCAGAACGGAGCAGTGCTTGATGGAGAAGATGAGGATACAGGGGGTGCCCCTGTGTGCAGCGGGCGAGGGGAATTGGAGCAGAACTGACCTCGTCTGCTGCCTGCGTTCTCTGCGTTTTTGCTCTGTGCGCCAGAAGCGGGGAGCGTTGATGGGCCAAGTCCTCCGCCAGCTGCTCTGTGGGAACGGCCAGCTTCCAGGACGCACCTCACCTGGAGGTGTGCTTGCTCCTCCCCTCGCCCCTCCGGGAGCCGGGTGACAGGTGGGTGCAACTCTGGTCCCGGTGCCGTTGTTAGGCAGGTCCGCGGCTGGGAAGGGGCAGAGTCCGCGTTTGGCGGGGACAGTCTTCCAGCCCCGGCGTGGGTGACTGCGTTCCGGTACGTTGTGTGGTGCTGGCTTCCGTGCAAGGGTGACAACCGCTCCTTGCCTTTGCCTCCGCGGTTCTGCACGGTTGCTTCTCCTAAGGCTTCGGCGCAAGGGACGCGGCACTCGGTGTGTCTCGCCGGAAGCAGCTGGTCTCGCGCCCTTGGGGGAGACTCCACGTTGCCCTGAAACGCCCCCACGGACACTGGAGACGCACGGCCCCGCGCTCTGCACTTGTCCCGGCGAGCTGTCCCACTCGCCTGTTTTTCGTGGCCGATTCATGTCTCACTCACGTTCGCGGGCTTGACGAGACCATTGTTGACTCACTGGCGGCTTGACCGTGTTTTTCCAGCTTTGTTTCTGGGAGAAAAAGGTTTCTGAGTGAGAAACCCCCGAAGGTTTGGACTCTGTCCCGTTCGTGGTCGGGAGGCTGCCTGAATTTCCAGCTTTCGTCGTCGGACTTGCTGGTGATGCCCGTCGCAGGGAGGCAGAGGCTGTGTTGTGGTACCTTCCACGAGTGGCTGGCCTGTGGGCGAGATCTTGGAGACTCTTGTTTGGCCTCTCAGAGCCTGGTCGGCCTGTGCTCCAGCGTCCGGCTGCCCTGGCTGGGAGCCGCCCGCCAGGGGTGGCAGGAGAAGGGATGAAACGTTCGCTAGAACCGAAAAGTAGCCTGACAGCCCAGATAATTTTACATACTAACCTACTGTAAGTGCTGCCAGACCGCGGCAGAACGGAAAATCTCTGGTCTCTCCTGCCCTTCTGCGGCGAGGTCTAAAAATAAGTCAGTGGGGACGGGCATGGGGCCCTTTGATCTCCGTGGCCTGGGAGAGGTCTTGGTCGAGCAGAGGCTGGAAGGGACTTGGTGTTCCTCCGGAAGCCTTCGGGCGGTAGACTTGACAGGCGGGCCGATGACTGGAACTGCCCCTTGCCAGTTAGCCGCCTGATCTGTCCCTGGTTTCTGTTGCTTCAGCTTCTCCCAGTGCTCTCTCTCCCCGTGCCCTCTTTCCCGCACGTCCAGGCTGGGATGTGTGTGCGGACAGTCCCGGCAGGACGCGTGGCGCTCTGAGGCTGTGGGCCGCCCCGCTTGACTGGAGCCATTCACGCAGGGCCTCTGGCTGTAGAGTAGGGAGCACACGCTCCGATCCCTGGAGGGTCTGCGGTGTAGACGGACAGCGGGCCCGCAGGCTGTGAGGTCGTTTCCGGCACAGCGTACCCCATGCCCGGGCCTTCCGGAGCGGTGGCTGAGTGCTGGAGAGGGGGCCTGGCGCAGGAGGCCAGGCTGGGGAGCATGGCCGGGAAGGGGTGCATCCTCACGAGGGAGGAGAGAGCCAAGAGACTGATTCCTCTGAAAAGTTGGGGGAGGGGGGCGGTCCTGACTCGAAGCTGATGCCTGACACCAGCTTGGCTCTCCGACCGCACTTGGGAACAGACGGGCTGCGCCGAGGCACATGGTGGCCGTATGGGGCCAGTTCTCCTCCTCTTGCTTCATGCCGACTCTGATCACCGCCGCGGCTTTGAATCTGAGTGTCGTGCGCGTAACCCCCTTTGGATGAGGCGGTGTGTGAAGGAGGTTGTTTGCTTTGTACCTGGGCTGTTTCTTAAAAGCCAGGGGACTGGGCGGACGCGGAGACAGAGCAGGACCGCGTGAGGCCGGGCCGACCCTCTTCAGCTGTCCGGTACAGCTCTCTTCTGCGACGGAGATGTCGCATCTCTGCATGTCGTGGACGGCCTGCGCACCTGGCGGACGGTCTCCCGTGAGTCACGTGTGGCTACGGAGTGTGTGGGCTTCTCATGGCTTATACAGCGTACGAGGACAGTCTGTCCGTGGGGCCTCCGGGTGCGGTCCGGGTGGTGAGGCTGAAGGGACCACGACCACATGGGCACAGAGAACCGGCGTGGGGCAGAGATGGTCCAGTGCCTGTGGCCCCACGAACCAGAGTGGGGCTCCCCGTGTTTCACCCGCCCCCACTTCCTGCTGCTGGCTGGTTCTGCTGTGAAGGACGGGCGGTCTGGGATGGCGGTTTCTCCTTGCGGTAAGGCAAGGAGGCCGGTCTGCACCTCGGGCATCCCTGGGGAGTTGTGCGGAGGCCATGTCTGCCCGACACGCACAGTGCGCAGGCGAGGCTGACCAAGGGTTCCGGGAGCGGTGGGGGGCTCCACGCGGAAACATGGTCTCCCCCGCATCCCACGGCCCGGCCCGTCTCTGCCCGGTGATTCTCATCACGCCTGCATTGTCAGTGTCGACGTTCAGCCTCGAGGAGGGAAGAGGTCATCTCAGAGTGTCCACTGTGAGCGAGCCTGCCTGACGTGCTGAAAACGTGGCTTTCATCGTGGGAGCTCAGCTGGGCTTCCCACGGTGTGGGACTGGTTAAATACCGCACGTTCTGCAAGGAAAGACCCCTCTCCCTGCTGAGTGCTGCACACGCATCACTCGCCCATAGCACTGGAAACACAAACAGCCTGACGGAGAGAATCGACACAGCCCTTTGCTCGGTCTGCTGGCCTCGTGCCTGTTTCCGTTTCCCTGCACATCACCCGTCCCTCACAATAGTCGCGTGCTCGCTGCCTTGACGTGCTCACCCCTGCACGCCTGGCCCCCTTGCAGTCCGGCCTGGCCCCTTGGAAGAAGCCATCCTTCCCCGTCCTTGGAAGAAGCTGTCCCCCCGCTTGGAAGAAGCCGTCCTTCCCAGATGCCTGTGGACGTGGGATCCTGCAACCCCCACGTCTTCCAACTCCTGTGCCCCACCTGGCCCCGCCCCGTCTCCCCCACTCCCTTCCCTCTCCATCTGGCTGCAGAGGGGATCCTCCCCACACCCCGTAAGCGCCAGTGGCTGAGCATCAGGCATGCGGACAGACACTGAAGAGTTCCCACGAGGAGACGCCACGTTTGTACTCCTCGTGCCCCACCCGCGGAACGATCTGGCTTCAGTTTTTGCCCCGTTTGCGTAGACCAGGATCCTGAACCTTCTTTTTCACGCTTGGACCCGCCTGAGCCGTCCATCAGTGCGGACGCTTGTCAGAATCACATTTTCTTTCTTTCTTTCTTTTTCTTTTTTTTTTTTTTTAAGATTTTATTTATTTGACAGAGATCACAAGTAGGCAGAGAGGCAGGCAGAGAGAGAGAGGAGCAAGCAGGCTTCCCGCTGAGCAGAGAGCCTGATGCGGGGCTCGATCCCAGGACTCTGGGATCATGACCTGAGCCGGAGGCAGAGGCTTTACCCCACTGAGCCACCCAGGCGCCCCAGGAATCACGTTTTCACGTGCATTTCAAAAACTCGGCTTGGGGCGCCTGGGTGGCTCAGTGGATTAAGCCACTGCCTTCGGCTCAGGTCATGATCTCAGGGTCCTGGGATTGAGCCCCACATCGGGCTCTCTGCTCAGCAGGGAGCCTGCTTCCTCCTCTCTCTCTGCCTGCCTCTCTGCCTACTTGTGATCTCTCTCTCTCTCTGTCAAATAAATAAATAAAATCTTTAAAAAAAAAACAACTCGGCTTGCAGAGGAAGTGATTAAAAGTCAACACAATATTAAAACCAAAATTTATTCGTTTAATGGTAAAGTGTGTTTTTACCCCCCTTCCTTTTCTCATCGTGGTAAATTATAAAGCAACTAGAATGGACCGTCTTCACCGTTGTCAAGGATCTGGTTCAGCAGCAGCAAGTCCGTTCTCATTGTTGTCAAGCTCCGCAGGGCACACGTCCAGAACGTTGTGTCTTCGCCCGTGGAAACACCCCCCAGGAGCAGTCCCTCCCCCCTCTCCCTGGCTGCCGGCACCCACCATTCTGCTGTCTCTACGGACACGTCTCCTCCCGGAAGTGACGGCGTCTGTCCTCGCTTTCATGGGTCCTCGCTTTCACGGGCAGAACGTTCTCCAGGTTCACCCACGTCACGGCAGGTGTTGGCAGGTCCTTCCTGTCTGAAGCCGAGAACAGTGCGCGTGTGTGCAGACCGCATCCCGTCTGTCTGTCCGTCCGTGCGGAGACGTGGGACTTGCTTACGTTTCGCCACCGCCTGTCATGCTGCTGTGCATGCGGGAGGGCCCGCGTCTCTGCGAGATCCGTTTGCCATTCTGTAATACGGTCTTTTCAGATATTTTCAGTAACGCCGTGGAGCAGTGGCTTTCACACCTGTCACTTCGCTCTCGTGGGGAGGGTCGCAGTACTTGAACATCTCCGGGGTCTGCGGATTCCACGGAGGCCTGTTCCCCGGCCTTCCTCGGGGACTGCAGTAAAGCTTCGTGGTGGTAAGGTTGTGGCCGGCCCTCCTAGTTCACTCGTGTCCCCAGATGTTGGAGACGGGACCTGAGGGGTCCGGAGGAGGGGGTGCCTGGCCAAGGACCAGCATGTGCAGAGCTGCAGCGTTGATGAGCAGAGGCAGACAGATTGGGGCCACGGCCCCTTGGCCAGGTCTCTGGGCTGTGTCCGTCCGGAAGTCAGAGCTCGTCCTCCCAGTAGCAGGTGGCATTGGTAGACGGGAACGGCCCGTCTGTCCGTCGTGGCAGGCGCTGGCTGCTCCGTGCACGGTGACCCGGAGGGAGTCGGCGAGGGCAGTGGGCCGTTAGAGCCTGGTAGAGGACGGTGTTCATTATGGACAAAACTCCCCGGGCGTTTAGGGGTTTTGTGATTTCTGTCACTGGGGAGGTCCTTCCCTTGCCTCCTCTCTTGTTCCATGGAAACCCCTGACGCTGCGTGTCCTTGTAACAGCTTTCCCTTCCCACCGTAACCCGTACTTGTTTCTGGGCTCTTCCTGAGTGTCCATTAGATGGACGTCGCAAACGGAACTTGGTTGCTTTGGCTGTTTAAAACATTCCCCCAGACTGCCGACATGAGCCTGTGTATGTTGTATCCTGCGCTGTGAGGTGTGGGAGCGGCTTGCGCGGTACTTGTCCCCGTAAGCACACGTCTGTGTCGTGACCGCGGATGCCGTGCGGGACCGTCCCCACCGCCTGCCGCCGTTCCTGGGCCTTCCCTCGCGTCTGCAGACAGTGCGCGATGGCTCAAGAAGGCGACTGTTTTGCTGAGCTTGACATTACGGGGTTTCGCTTTTAAAAAGGAAATTCTCTGCATTTTCGTGGAAAAGTCGTAGCGACTCCCGAGTGGGATTTGGCCTCCGGTTCTGTCCCGTTGAAGAGGCGATTGGGAACTGGAGAAAATCCTGTTTTGTCTGTGAGAAAAGCATGTGTTTGGTGGCAAAAGTGTACGTGACACATAAGACCAGACCCGCTTGGGCTGCAAACACGTCGTTACGTGAATCTTTCTGCGGTTTCTTCCTTTACTTCCGAGACAGCAAAAAGCAGAGCAGAGACACTGATGCTTGCGGCCAGGCTGGGGCAGGGCAGAGAGAGAGAATCGCCAGTGGATGCCCCGAGGACAGGAAGCCGGGCGGGGCTGGGTTCCACCGCCCTGGGCTTGTGACTGGAGCCAGATTCGAGATGCTCCACGGACGGAAGCCCCCGCGTGCCACGAGTCAAGTCCTTGGTCCTTGCTCTCTGTGTCTTTACTTGTTTTTGTGCGGAGAAAATAAGTTTTCCCAGAAAGGTTTTGGGTTTAAACAAGGCTAACACCGAATGAAGGACACGGTGTCTTAGATTTATTTTCCCTCGTTCGGCTGAGAGGATGGAACGCTTCAGCATTTGGTGACGCACACGGAGATGCTCCTGCCTGCCTTTTCCTGCTGGTCGTGTTCCCGGCGTCAGGACAAGACTAGCGCGTGCAGCCTCTGGCCACAGTTCACAATGGCGGCGTGTGTGTGTGCGTGTGTGTGTGTGTGTGTGTGTGTGTGTGTGTGTGTGTGAGAGAGAGAGAGAGAGTGCGCGCAGGCGAACACAGTCTCTTTGGCAGACCTGCTGACCCCCCGGCCAGAAGTCTGGTTCCGTGTGCCGGAGTGAACTTCTCTCCGCTCATTTTGGGGCCGGAGGTGGACGGGAGCTGGAAAGAAGCAAACAGAAAGAGCAGAGTGGACAGCGTGTCTCGCGGAGCTGAAGTCTGCATTTTCCCTCCTGTTTTTGAACCCGCCCACGCCGGAGGCCCGCCTCAGAAGGGATCAGAGTATGGAGCTGGGGGAGATATTGCGGACGGTGGGGTCAGGTCTCTGCCTTTCCTTGATGTGCAAACTGCAGGAGGGAGCGCGGCGGGGGAGGGGGTCGTCGCTGGACGCAGAGCGTGGCCAGGATGGCAGTCCGGGGTTCGGAGCCCGGAGCTGACTCGTCTGCACTGCTGGGCAGCTCTTGCATGCGGAGGGCCGGATGGTAGCCGCCGTAGTAGCTGTGCTGGCGGGACGGTGTTCCGGGGCCTCCCTTGGACCCTGCCCTGTGCTAAGGCAGCCCTCGGTGCTCTGTCAACAGATGAGCGCGTGGCACGGCCCCAGGAAAATTCCACTCCCGGCCACTGGAATTTGAATACCCTGTAATTTTCTTGTCTCCTGAAAGATGAGTCCTCCTGATTTGTTCCCTCACCAACCTTTTAAAAAACTAAAAAACAAAACAGCAACACAAAGCCACCATAGCCCGTGAGCTGGATCTGCCCCATGGGCCGTAGTGTCCTGCCCTCTGGTCTGCAGCGTGTGGACTGTACAGATCCGAGTTCTTGAGAGGGCACGTGGCAGGGCCGTCTGGGGGGCTCAGACTGTTAAGCGTCTGCCTTTGGCTCAGGTCATGATCCCACGGTCCTGGGATCGAGCCCCGCATCGGGCTCTCTCCTCCGTGGGGAGCCTGCTTCCCTTCCTCTCTCTGCCTGCCTCTCTGCCTACTTGTGATTTCTGTCAAATAAATAAACTAAAAAATCTTAAAAAGCTACACTGACAATGTGTATCGGGCTCTCTGCCCAGTGGGGAGCCTGCTTCCCCTCTCCCGCTCTCTTGTGTTCCCTGTCTCGCTGCGTCTCTCTGTCAAGTAGATAAAGAAAATCTTTAAAAATAACAACAATAATAAAAATAGTGCACGTGGCTCCTGGTTCTTTCTCACAGCGTTCTCTCTCTCTTTCTCTGTGTGTTTTCTAGACGTGAGTTGCATTCCCTGACCTTGTCCAGAGATGGTGGGTTTGCTTTCACTCGTGTTGTGGGAGTGCTGTGGCATTTCTGTGGGGTTCTGTGTCTCTGTTGGTCCTTGGGTTAGTTTGTTCGGTGACCACTGCTTTGTAGCTAAATCTGTGCAGGCCCCCTGCTTGCTGGTGGTGAGTATTGGGACCAACGAGAGTTGCTTCCTGTCCTCCTGCAGCTGGTAGACCAGTGGGCGGTAGGTACTGAAGGATGTTTGCAGATCTGTGATGTTCGCAGACCGGTAACGTTCGTAGACCCAGGTGGTTTCCTGGCGTTGGGGGAGCTGCCCTGCTCTGCAGGTTACAAGGGCCCTTCCAGGGGATGGACCCACAGAGAGCTGAGACCTGGAGATTGGGGGTGGCTTATCATGGGCCAGGAGCCAGCGAGCCATCCCAGGCAGTCCCTGATTGAGAAGGGGTGGGGGGGCCCGTGCTTCCCCGTGTGATCTCCATGGTTCGGGTGGAATCTTAGCCAAAGCTCAGGTTTTTGAAGAGTGACCAGTTCAGCACCCCCTCTGAAGACGCGGTCCCTTTCCTGAGATAAACCATCATTTATTTTTCTTGGGGGAGAGGGATTAGTTACCAAAAAGGACCAGAGACACGTTTAGCCCGTATTTAGTCGCTGAACCTAACTCTGCATTAAAATTTTTTTTGGATATGTTGGTTCATCTTTGTCCGGGTCAGCAAACTTTTATATAAAGGGCGAGATGGTCTGTCGTTTGGTCTTCTAGGACCGTATGGGATGTGGACACCGTATGGGCAGAGCGGTCATTGATGTCGTGTAAATACATTCACACGTTTGTGCCGCCGATCACCCAGCCCTTCCGGTCTTGCCCAGTGAGGCTGTGTATACCTCGAACGACATCCTCCCCGTCCCTCCCTACAGCCCCTGGCGACCCCCACTCTGCCCTCCGTGACTTTGATGACTCCAGGGCCTTGCAGGGAGGGGAACCACACAGTGTCTGGCCTTCACGACTGGCCTCTTTCCCTCTTCCTCGAGTCGGCAAGGATCCTCCTCGTTGGAGCGGGTTTCGGGACTTCCTTGCTCCCGGAGGCTGAACCCTGCTCCGAGGCATGTAGAGACCGGTGGGGAAGTATTTGGAAAGTAAATTTTCTTGGGTTATTTGGCCAGGAGTTTTCCTCGTTGAAGGCCATCCTGGGGGCACACAGGGTTTCTCTTATGAAGAGCGAGGGGTTGTCCTGAGGCCTGGACTTCATGAGATCATGAAATACAAAGGGACGGGCGTCCGCATCTTGGGCGAAGGGGGGTGTCTGCCCGGGGCAAGAAGACGGAGGCTTGAGAACACGGTGCAAGCCGCCCCTCCAGCCTTGGGCAGTCCAGTCCTAGCCTAGCCCTGGCCGGTGGGAACCGACCCGGTTCTGAGTGGGTCCCGCAGAGACTCTTGGGAACGAGGAGAAGCTCGCAGGAAGCGCCGGCAGCGGCTCTTGGGGTCAGCACCTGCTGGGCTGCGGGGAGGCCAGAGTGGGCGGGAGAAGCCGGGCTGCCTTGAAGGGACAGAGCCCAGGGATGGCTCCGCAGCTGTCCTGACTCAAGTCTCCGGGCCTTTCTCAGCCCTACCCCCACTGGGGCCACGCTTCAGGGGAACCGAGCTTCTGGCACTTGGGGGGTGGGAGAAGGGTCGGAAGAGGGGTCTTGGCGGGGCAGGACGGCACGGTCCGCGATGAAGCGGGTTGCTGACCGTCCCGGAAAGTGGCGCGGCAGAATGGAGTGTTTCCTGATGGTTTCACGGTTTATGTGCGTGTGCGAGTGTTTACAACTAGTCACCACGGCGGCGCCGGACAAGATTGGGTCCCGCTCCGGGTCGGGGCAAAGCTCTGCCGCCGCCGTTTTTGAAAGTCCGGTGTTGGGAAGCAGCCACACCCCGTTTTCTCCCGGGGCGCCGGCCGCGCCCCGCCAGGCAGTCGGAGACGGGGCGCCCCACAGAGTCGGAGCCATTTACTCCCCGACGCGTCAGGCCCTCCGCTCTCTGGTGGCCGCAGGCTTCATGCGTCCGGACGTCGGAGGCCTTTCACGGTGACGGCTGCTCTGCGTTTGCCAAACTGCGGTGCTGGAGCTCGTGCTCCTGGATGCGAGCGTGTGATGCTTCGGGGATGCGTGCAGGTAGAGCGTAGAGGCCCGGGCGCTGCGCGGAATGCTCGCGGGACGCGCGCAGTGGAGCAGGGACGCTGCGTGTGACGTTTGCAGGTGGCGCATGCAGAGTGGCGTCACTGCGTCTGACGTTTTCAGGTGCAGCCCGCGGAATGGGGTCGCTGCGACTGACGTCTGTAGGTGGCGCATGTGGAGTGGCGGCACTGCGTCTGACGTCCTCGGGGGGCACGTGCGGAGTGGCGTCACTGCGTGTGACGTTCACAGGTGACGCGCGGAGTGGCGTCACTGCGTCTGACGTCCTCAGGTGGCCCCTGTGGAGTGGGGACACTTAGTGTTAACGTTAGTAGGTGGCACGTGGAGCCGGTCGCTGCGAGGGATGTCTGCAGGAGGCGCAGGTGGAGTCGCGTCACTGTGTCTCATGTCCTCAGGTGGCGCCCGCGGAGTGGGGACGCTGTATCTAACGTCAGCAGGTGGCATGTGGAATGGGTTGCTTTGTCTGCGGTCTGCAGGTGGCACCTGTGTAGTGGGGTGGCTGTGACTGACGTCTGCAGGTAGCACCCGCGGAGTGGGGACGCTTAGTGTAATGTCAGGTGGCACGTGGAGGGTCGCTGCGAGAGATGTCTGTAGGTGGCACACGGGGAGTGACGTCACTACGTGTGACATCCTAGGCTGGCGCCCACGCAGTGGGGACGCTTCGTGTGGCGTCATCAGGTGGCGCACGTGGATTGGCGTCACTGCGTTTGAGGTCTGGAGGTGGCACCTGCATAGTGGGGTCGCTGTGTGTGACGTCCTCAGGTGGCGCACGTGGATTGGCGTCACTGCGTCTGACGTCAGGAGGGGGCGCCCATGGCGTGTGGACGGTGTGTCTGACGTGGAGCGAATCGCTCCAAGTGACGTGTGCGGGTGGCGCCCACGTAGTGGTGTCGCTAGGAGTGACGTCCACATGTGGCGTCACTGAGTGTGATGTCCTCAGGTGGTGGCCGCGGAGTGGGGACGCTGCGTCTGACGTCAGCAGGTGGCACGTGTTTGGGGGTCACTGCGTGTGGTGTCTGTGGGTGGCGCCCACGTAGTGGGATCCCTGTGAGTGATGTTGGCAGGTGGCGCACGCGGAGTGGCGTCACTGCCTGTGACTCTGCAGGTGGCGCTCGTGGAGAGGGGACGTCTAACGTAGGCAGGTAGCGCATGCGGAGTGGCGTCACTGCCTGTGAAGTCCACAGGTGGCGCATGCGGAGTGGAGACGCTGTGTGTGATGTTCACAGGTGGTGCGCGGGGAGTGCGGTTGCTGCCTGTGATGTGTACAGGTGGCACAACCAGAGTGGCGTCGCTGCGTGTGACGTCAACACGTAATACGTGGCGTGGTTCGCTGCATGTGACGTCCACAGGTGGCGCCTGCGGAGTGGGATGCTGCTTGTGACGTTCTTAGGTGGCGCCCGCAGAGTGGGGACGCTGCGTCTGACGTCAGCAGATGGCACGCGGAGTGGGTCGCTGCGTGTGACGTCTGTAGGCGGCGCCCGCAGAGTTGGAACGCTGCGTGCGACGTTCGGAGTGGGGACGCTGCGTGTGACGTCCTCTGGTGGCACTCGTGCAGATGGGTGTGTTGCATGTGCCGTCCACAAGTCTTGCGCGCGGAGTGGGGTCGCTGCTTTTGATGTGTGCAGATGGCGCACGGCGAGAGGGGACACTGCGGCTAACGTATGCAGGTAGCGCATGCAGAGTAGTGTCACTGCGTGTGAAGTCCGCAGGTGGCGCCCGCGTAGTGGGGACGCTGCGTGTGACGTGTTTAGGTGGCGCCCCGTGGAGCGGGGTTGCTGCCTGTGACATCAGCACGTGGTACATGGAATGGCTCACAGCGTGTGACGTCTGCAGGTGAGGCATGCGGAGTGGGGATGCTGTGTGTGACGTTCTTAGGTGGTGCCCGCGGAGTGGGGTCGCAGGGAGTGACGTCTGCAGGTGGCACGTGCAGTGGGTCGCTGTGCGTGACGTCTGCAGGTGGCGCATGCGGAGTCGGGTTGCTGCGTGTGAGGTCCGCAGGCGGCGCAAGCGGAGAGGCGTCCCTGCGTGTGACATCCTCAGGTGGTGCCCGTAGAGTGGGGACGCTGCGTCTGACGTCCGTAGGTGTCACTTGGATAGGGTCGCTGCGTGTGACGTCTGTAGGTGGCGCACACGCCGTGGGGTCGCTGCGTGTGATGTCAGCAGGTGGTGCCCGCAGAGTTGGAACGCTGCGTGTGACATTCGGAGTGGGGACGCTGTGCGTGACGTTCTCTGGTGGTGCTCGCGCAAATGGGGTCGCTGCATGTGCCGTCCACAGGTCCTGCCTGTGGGGTCGCTGCTTGTGACGTGCGGAGTGACAGGTGGGGAGTGGGGTCGCTGCTTGTGACGTGTGCAGGTGGCAGGTGGGGAGTGGGGTCACTGCATGTGACAGTACGTGGGACCCTGGCGGGACGCCCATAGGGGAGTGCGCGGCGTAGGGACCCTGTCGGAGAGGCTGGCCGGAGGCCTGCAGGTCGGCGGCGCGGTGCTGCCCCGCGGTTCTAGCCAGGTCTCCGTGTGCCTCCGCCAGAGCCCCCCCTGGTTCGCGGGGCAGCCCCCTGCTGTGCCCTCTGTGGCCGTTCGCGAGTAGCGGGAAGCGGGGAGGAGGCTCGGAGTGTGAACCCGGCAGAGAATCCGCCTGCCAGGGACGCCCAATTGTCCAAGCACGGGAGACCGCAGCGGGTCTCCCAGCGCACCGCGTGAGGAGTGAGCACAACTCGGACAGCAGAAGACGTCGTGCGTGTGGGGGAGCGTGTATGACTTCCTCCTTCCGCAGCGAGCAAGGCAGTTTAAAGAGCCGCTGGCGCACGTGTCCGGTTGTGGCGACGCGTTTCGCAGGGATCGTGTGTTCATGCGCCGGACGTTATTTTCACCGAGCGCAGGCTCTGCTCTCATTTCCCGTTCCCTCCAGTTGAAGGAAGCGGCCCCTGGGTCTGCGTGGCCTCGTGCGGGACACCGAAGCCCGGAAGACTTGCTTTTATGATGGTTTTTTTTTTCTGCTTGAGTTCGACTGCTTCTCAGATACTGGCAGGAATTGGGAGTTTCCTTAAAATTTTGCCAGCACAATTTGAAAGCAATTAAAGCAAATTCGGTTATTACATTCGAGATTATTGTCTGGGTAATTTGTAGTTTAAAATTTAATTTATACCGAATCCTGCACTTTAATGAACAGACCACATCACACATTTTTATGTTCTTAAATTATCTACAGCTTTAACAGAAAAACTGGGTTCTTTTTTTTTAAAAGTACTGCATGTTTCTTTTTAAATTTTTTTTTCCTGTCTCTTCAAAAATATTTACATTTCTCCTTCTAAATAAGGTGAGAAAATCCTTTTGGCCTGTCAGCTGGAAGGAATTGCATTTGTCTTTCCATTGTAAATTGTCACTTGTCTGGATTGACTTGAACCTGTGGAATCTTAAAATGTAACAGGAGGAAGACGTTTCTGTCCCCCCCCCAAGTACATACGTTTGAATGACACAGTTTATCTTTTGCTTTAACTCCCCTCTTTCGTTACATTTTGGGACCTGTTCGGTAAGAATGGGCTCTCCTTCCGGAGCGGAGGAGCCCCGGTAAGGATCTGAACGTCACTGGCGGTGAAAGCGTTTCCCTGGGGCTGTTTGTCAGGCGCTACCAGGTCAGCGGCAGGTAATCCTGAAGCAGCGATGGCTGTGTTTGTGCGGGGACGTGTCCCCGTGTCAGGGCCGAGGACGTGAGGTACAGGAGAGCCACGAGGGGGTCAGGATCCTGCTGAGGCAGCCAGACATCCTTTTCCTGGTCTTCCCCTACTTCCGGACGCCAGGTCCGTGGATCCCCATGTCTGAGCTGGTGCCGTGTCCTGAGTGCAGATGTCATGTGTCCTCTTCTCAGAATCTTCCCCTCCCTGCAGGGCATGGGGCTGTGTCACCTACTGTCCCTCAACGTCCAGGTAGGCCCAGCATACCTGAGGGGTTCTCTGTTCCCTTCCCTTCTGTACCCTGCCAGAAGGACGAGACCTGTAGCCTCTGCCACTCTGGTGTGGGAGTAGTAATAGCTCGGATTTTGCAGGGGCACGTCCAGACGGTCAGGATGCAAGGCTCTGAGCCTCACTGGGGTTCTGGATCGTGACCGTGCTGTCCTGCCTCTGTAGGCTTCTCCATCAGCACGCCCACCTGTCGCCCGCCAGCAGTTAAAGGGCAGGACCTGACCGGCCCATAACTCTCCTTTCTTTCGCTCGGGGGCGCACACGGCTCTCTGGGGGTCACTTCTCAACCAGGCTGCCAGCCGGAGTGGGGAGCTGCGTGTTCACTCACTCCGGGCCTCCCAGGGAGCTCGTGCTGCAGGGTGCCCTCATGCACGTGGAAACAGGCCTGCACGGAAAAGAGGCGCCGTGTCCAAACACGTCCGATTTCCTCATTCAACAGGGCCCAGAGGCTCTGAGGGGAGGGGGCAGGATCGATCAGGAGCCTCCTTGCCTTCTGCTTTTCGGGTTCAGGAACGGGAGAGAAGGATGCCCGCGCCCTGTCCTGGTCCAGGCACAGAACGTGGCCGAGTGTGCGGTACCGGCTTGGGGTGCCCGAGAGTGTGCCACAGCCTGCGTGGCCCAAACACGGCCCTGGAGGCTGGGAATCTGGGACCCGGGTGTCAGCGGGGGTGGTGGCGGTGGTGGCGTTTCCTGTTGAGGCCTGTCTCCTCGGTTGTGTGTCTTCTCTCCGTTTGTCGGAGTCTCCACTTAACGAAGACACCGGTCATGCTGGGTTAGGACCTACCCCCGATGACCTCCTTTTAAACGTAATTACCCTGTTGACGGCACTAAGTACGGTCGCACTCTGAGGTCCTGGGGGTCAGGGCTTCTTGTCCACAGCGGAGGGGACACGGGCGGCTCCTCGCAGCGTAAAACGCTTAACAGTAATGTTGAATATGTGAGTGTGGTCTCTGTTCCGCAGCCTTTGGGTGGTTTTACTTCTTCCCTGCTTTCATCATCCTACGGTCTTTCCTCTCCCCTCCAGCGTTTCGAAAACCTTTCCCTCTGGTCCTTAAGTGCGTACAAATGGATTTCTAGGGACGGAAATGCTACAGCTTAGAGATGTTCTTATATGAGGGAGATGCATTAGGACGACAGCTTTCGGGACCTTTCGTTTCCTTCTGAGTGAAAATCTACAATGAAAAGATACACTCCCCTTTTACCAGATGTTGAGAAAATGCTGCTTTCACGTTCTGACCGCAAAGAATCCTCCGATTGTCTGGGATCGTCTGTGGACCTTCTAACCAGTTATTGGGGGGAGGGGAGACCTTAAGGTCGGTGATTTTTTTTTTCTTTAAGATTTTATTTATTTATTTGACAGACAGAGATCACAAGTAGGCAGAGAGGCAGGCAGAGAGAGAGAGAGAGGAGGAAGCAGGCTCCCTGCGGAGCAGAGAGCCTGATGTGGGGCTCGATCTCACGACCCTGAGATCATGACCTGATCCGAAGGCAGAGGCTTAACCCACTGAGCCACCCAGGCACCCCACGGTCAGGGTGATTTTTAAGGCAAACACGGACAGTCTCGCACACAGAAGACCCAAAATAAAGACAAGTGACAGTTTGGTTTTTACATGATAGTTTGGAGCCGTGAAGGTCAGGGATGCAGAGTTACCAGGTCAGAACGATGGAGGGGGCAGGGGTTCAGATGGGGACGGTAGCTCTGCCTGTGGCTGTCCTGCCCGGCCCGCTTCGACAGGAGAAGCACCCAGCAGGTCAGGTCGGGTCATGTGTTCTACTGAGTGCCGATGCGCCCCATGCTGGGGACGTAGAGGGGGTGTGTGGCTGGGCCAGGGGACTGCGGTGGGTGCCGGCAGTGAGTCTCGGGGACGTGACCGGGAGGGTCTGTGCGGGAGCCTGGTGGCCTGCGCCGGGGTTTTCTCAGACTGTCTTTTCTGCTCAGCTGTCTCGTCGCGCTGAACACTGGCCTGGGAGACGCCGAGGCAGACAGGGCGGGTGATGGTTCTTGTTCTTTGTGCTGACGGTGGGTTTCCCGTAGCAGAACCAAAGTCTGTGAAGTCATGGTCCTCCTAAGGTCGTCACACACCCTTCGTTGGGTCGTGCTTCTCTCGTTTAAAATCACTTACGTGTTTTGTTAATCAGCACAGTTACTTACTGGCCACGCGTTATCACACAGTTCCCTTACGTGTTTTGTGCAAAACGGTGTTGGTTTCAGTCCGGGTCGCGCTGTTGCATGAGTCACACAGTGAGATGCACTTACTCTTAGCTCTTCTGGGCTTTGAGAGAAACAGGTCTTTGAGATGGGGGTCACGGACCGTGCAGTCCATTCATCTAAAGTGCGCGACTCAACGGTTTTTAATGTTTTTGTTCGTTTTGCTTTGTTTTCTTCTCCTTTGTCGCTAACGTCCATGAGGCGTTGTGACACCCAAGTCGGTGTCGCACAAACTCCGGCGGCCATCCCTGAGTGGGGTCCCCGGTTCCTGCCTTCACAGCACTTGGTTGTACATTTTAAGCTGTTTCATGCTCAGTGCTCGGCAGAGGGCTTGGTGCTTGCTTGCACGCTGTCGTCCCCTGTTTCTAGGACTCCCTTTTTCAGAGGCGGGGCACGAGTTTGTGTCTTTTCACAGCTCACTGGTGACGCCGACCTGCCTCCAGACAGCATCTCACTTGAGTTCTCAGCACTGCTCCCAGCTGCGGGACCTCCGAAACCCTGGTGGTCTCCGGCGCTATAGGCCACCACTCGTGAAAGGGCTTTGCTTGGTGCCATGCCCGTGCGAGCCACGCTGGTTCTGTTAGTCTCTGGGAGATGGAGGAGCTTCCACTCCTCCATGAGGAAGTGGGGTCACCCCACGCCGATGGAGCTCTGTTCTGTTCTGAGAGCGAAGGAGGCGGGCAAAGGGTGTGCACGACCTGCCCTCCCGGGAATGTGCCCAGGGACGTGCACGTGTGCCTGCAGGCGTTTGGGAAGAAGTGTGCGTTCCCCGTGGGCACACACAGCCTCAGGGCTGCCCGTGCACCTGATTGCTGCGAGGTCTTTGGGTATTTAAGCCACCAGGGCCCTCCCACAGGAGTCACACAGACCCGGAGAGACAGGGCATGCAGCTCTGAGAAATGGTTCCGGTTTTGGGAAAGTCACCGTGCATTGTTCGATTTTGCACATCTCATGATTTTGACATCTCATGATGTCTCGTGAGAATTAATAGCTGAGGCCGTGTTTTGTGTTTGGTGTCAAGCACTTTGTGTATTCTGTTTGGCTGCGAACAGCCACCTCTACCATTCCATCTCCAGGCGCGCCTCTGTGCTGGTTCCCGTGAGGGAACGTGTCCGGAGCGGTGTCTCGGGCCACGGAGGGTCATCGCTATGTCGTCCGAGGCCCAGTGGACACAGTGGCGGGAGAGTCTTGGTGACCGAGATCAGGGGAGCGAGGTGGGCGGGGGGGACACGTGGGCATCGAAGATCACGGAGCGTGTCCCCTGGGCACTCCTCCGAGCATCCCTCCTTGCCGTGCAGTGGCTGGAAAGGGATCGGCCCGACGTGGGCAGCGTAGGCGGTGCTGGCTCATGTGTCCCGCCGCTAACACGCCGTTGCATGTTGCTGTTAGAAACCGGTGACCGGAGCACACAGGTCATGGGATTCTTCTGTCCTGTGAGGACCGAAGTCCACAGTTTCGTGTTTTTCAGGCAGCTTGTAAGCAAGTCTTATGGCGCTGATGGCGAGGCGGCAAGCTGTCGCACCGTGGGCGTAGGGCATGGTTTGTGTTTGGCCGGGCGTCGGCGCAGAGCAGCTCTGTCGGGCAGCAACGCCCTGTGGAGCTAAATAAGTTGCACGTGGTACGCGCAGGTGGTGATCCCGGGGAGCTTCCACGGAATGCGCCTGTCGGTGTCAGCCAGCAGCGTCCTGAGCTCGGCCGTCAAATCCGAGCACCGCGAATCCTCGTGAGGCGAGGGCGCGCCCGTCCTCCAGACTCCTGTCCCGCCGCTGCGGAGCGTCTAACTAACCTCCCCAGAAAGGGAACGGCGCTAACGGTGACGTGACGTGGAGGTCAGCGACTCCTGGCTGGGTTTTGGTGACACAGACGGCATGTTCCCACCGTTGGCTTGAAGCAGTGACTTTAACTTTCTCTTCTGGTGGCCGGACAAGAGCCACGTGTGTCCTTCGAACGGAAACCGACGTGCAGAGGTTGTTCCGCAAAGACTTTGTGTTATTTTAAATATTTCTAGGACGGTTTCGAGACTGTAAGTTACTGTTGTTTCTCTTTGGGTCTTGAAGCAATTACCGAGAGGTTGGTCCACTAATTCCTTCCAGAGTCACCACCGACCCTTCGTGTGATCATTTGGAACGTGATTCCAGTAGCTAACGTTTACCGAGTTCTTACCTCAAGCAGATGTCTTGAGGGGGGGGTGGCGCCCAAGGGATCTTGGTCGTCCCCCCGGAGGCACCTGCTGTCCGGACGAGTCTGCGCGTGTCAGCGACAGATACGTCCTGGCCCCGCTGCTCGCGTCTGGAAGAGCTGGCTGTTACTGGTCGATTCGGTTTGCCCGGCAGGTCACTCCCCGTGCTGTGTTGGCACAGAGCGGGCACCTCCCAGGTCCTTGAGTGTGTGCAGGGGTGACAAGGGCGTGACCGTGATCCGTGGCTGCGACAGGAAATGCTGTGGCTCTGTCGAGGATCCTTCATCCCTGACGTTTTGTCAGTGGGGGCGGCCGGTGACGATTTCCCAAATACCGAGGCGTTTGGAGTCCTTTTAGGAGTGGTCGTCTTCGTGGGTTTGGGCTGCTGAGACGAAGAACCAGAAACTGGCATGGGCGGGAGAGGGCTTAGGAGCAAGAGAAGGTATTTTCTCCCATTTCTGGAGTCCCGACGCCCAGTCTCGTGGCACAGGCAGATTTCGGGGTCTGCTGCGCCGGCTTCCTGGGTCATAGACGACCGTCTTCTGCTTGTGTCCTCATGCGGTGGCAGGGGCGAGGGAGCTCTCCGTTTGCAGAGTGAGGACGCTCGGGTTACAGGCGTGAGAGGCGAGAGGAGGATGACAGGCCGCATGATGCAGAGCCCAGAACAGGCGGGAGAGAGGACGGGACAGAGAAAAGATGTCGGCGGGATTGACTTCGGGAAGGTAACAAAAAGGCCATTTCTTCCTTCGAGGTGATGAGGAGGAAAACAGGCATAGGAAACTAGCCGGTAGGTGGAAGAGGAGAGGAGAGACCGTTCCAGAGAGTTCCGCGCCGGGTGTGGGGTCGCCCTTGAGCAGGGTAGAACACGCTGGAGCGGGTTCTGTGAAGAACAGAATCCAGGGACGCGCAGTGTTTGGATTCTGTGGGTGGAATGTCGTGTGCCGTGTTGTGGTTTGTCTGCACCGTCCTGGGGGTGCCTCGCCTAAAAGCCAGTGCCTCGCCTAAAGCCAGTGCCGGGCACGGAGACGAGTGGTGTTGAGGAATATTGCTGAGTGGACGAGTGAGTACTGGGTAGCCGGGTCGGCCGGTTCAGCACGGGGACTTACCTTCCAGCCGTGCCTCGCGGCCCCGTTCGTCAGCCGCGGGGACCTCCGTGAGCGGCCACCAGGCCAGCGCTGTCCACTGGGACTTTCGGTAGGGACCTTCTGTGCTACCCAGTGCGGTGGGCCTCAGGTGTGGCCAGTGAACACTTGAGATCGGTGCGGCACGTAGGGTGGAAGATCTGAATTACAGATTTTATTCACCTTTTTTTTTCATTGTGCTAAAATATGTACAGGCAACAGTTTGCCATTTTAACTCGTTTAAATTGTTAGAGTTCAGTCTAGAAGGCTCTCGCTGTGCCTTCACAGTGCTGTGCAGCCCTCACCACCGTCCATCTCCAGAACCTTCTCTTTCCACACTGAAACCGGTCCCTGCTCTCCCCTCCCCCAGCCCCCGGTCATCTCTCCGGCCGTCTCTGACTGACGACTCCGGGTGGCTCCTGGGAGAGGAGCCGTGCACTCGCGACGGGCCTGTCTCCCTTGGCGCGACGTCCCGGCGGGCCGTTCTGTGTTGGAGCAGGTGTCGGAATTTCTTGCTCTTTGAGGACACGTGCCACTCCGTTGAGTGTATCTGCCGCTTGGTCTCCATTCATCCCTCGAAACACACTTGGATTCTGTGCAGCTTTCAGCGGCTCTGAATAACGCCGCGGCGCGAACGTGGGTGTACATATGCTTGGAGCCGACGTTGGTTTGCAGAGGACGGTGGCGGCTCGTGAGGCCACTGGGAGACGTGGGTGGCACAGGGGGACGTTGAGCCTTGGAGGCTTGGGAAGGAAAGTGATCCTCTGTGACCATGACCAAGATGCTGTTTGGAGGTGGTCAGTGCGTCTGAGTTCAGGGTCACAGGCGTTGGGGCCCATGGAGGGGACAGGATGCAGACTCGAGGACTTCGTTAACTGTTCACCGCTGGGGATATTTGCTCTGTTTGATGTCCGGTGGTCCCGTTAATGGCTGAAACATAATGATTCATGGAGACTGGAGATGAGATTTAATCTATCTGATTTCTTGTTGTTGTTGGTTTCCCCTCCCTCAGAGGTCGGGCCAGCGTTCATGCTGCTCTCTCGGTTGTGATCATTTCAGCCTGGTTTATGTAACTTTTCTTGCAGCAAAGCATTGATGGGAGCAAGGCTCCACTTCTGTGTCTCGTATCAGTTTCTGGTATGGTATTTGTGTTTATGTTTTTCTGTTTGCAGGGTGTCGCATGTGCAGAGCCCTGAGTGCCTTTATTTGCCACGAGTGAGCCTGAGGTCTACGTGACTGGCCTGTAGATAAAGATGGCGGGAAAAGGTTGCTGGGCTTGGGGAGAAGCAGGGCCAGGACACTTGCCCTTGGCCCCAGGCCAGGGCCAGGACAGTGGCCCGAGTGGAGCCCTTCGTTGTCAGCCAGAGTCGCAGGGGAACACGGTGCTCCGGCACCAGGACGCTCGAGGAGTGGCTGACAGGTGAGGGTCAAGGGGCTGAGAGACTCGGAGGATGCAGCGACCTTCCTGACTTCTCTCCTGCGGTGTATGTTCCAGGGACTGCCAGGAGGAAAGGGGTCAGTTTTGTTTGGGGTGAAAAGGAGCGTCTGGACACACGTGTGCTTGTCTGAGGCACGGAGACATCCTGGTGACCTTCCCGGCAGAGGTCATGGTAGCTCGTCATCGTCTTCACTGTGTCAGAGCAGCAGTGGGCGCGTCCTTGGTGCCAGGCAGCACGTGGGGTCCACAGGGCCTGGCGTATGGGGTGGACAAGCACGAGTGAGAACCAGGCCTGGAGTGAACCATACAGGAAGCGGTACCCGGGTTGGCCCGGGGGTCATGGGAGCGAGGCGTGCTGGAGCCTGCCCCGTCCTGCCAACCAGGCTTCCTGATGCCCTTGGGCCACGTTGGAATTTGTTCTCTGGGCGGGAGAGACGCAGTCATCTGGAGGGTGAAGGTGAGCCAGAGAGCAGGGGTGAGCCGGGGAGGCCCAGCTCTGGCGCTGGCCTCTTCTCGCCTTGGAGGTGGAAATCTTCCTGCTGTTTTCGTCCTCGTAAAGCGGAGTGCACCTTTCATGGTGGTCAGACTGTGGCACTTGGGGCTCATTCAGAGAAGCTTGGAGCCCTAGAGGGAAGGGACATCAAAGGCGATTTGTGTTCCTTTCAAAGATGTGCTCTTCCAGAAACAGCAAACTGTTTCCTATTAAACCATCAAAGACTGGGTTAATCAGAGTCTAGGTTAATGGACTAAGCCGTGTTGTTTTTCCCACAATTTCTTATTAAGGACGAAGTTGGGATGGAGATGCTCTTGCATTCACGAACGCTTGGGTGTTCTTTGGAAAATCCTACGATTTAGTGTCAAGCCCCCGGGAGAGTTGCTGTTGGGCTCCTCCTCTACAGGCCTCTCTCATTGTGAGTTCAAGGACATAACCTGCTTTTTCTATCCGTTGAATTAAGTGTGAGTGGGGCATTAGTCTCTTCCCAGTTTCTAATGCTGTTTTTTCTCTCTAGTCCCCAATAAAGGCAGAATGTGCTTTTTGCTATAGACGCTCGCGGCAAACAAAGGGCATTCCACTCACCCTCGTAAAGAAGGAGCCTGGGAATCAGGCAACATAAGAACAAAGCAAAACCAAACAAAAGCAAAAATGTGTTTGGTGGAATTTAGCTATAATTAAGTGTATTAATTCAATATTGTGGAAACAAATGATCAGAAGGCCGGTATGGTGCAACCCATCTATTCATGAATTCTTCAGTCATGAGACGGGGAGCACCTAGTGTGGGAAAGTCGGGGCGTCGGGCTTCAGCTCCTGGGGCTGGATTTGGCAATTCAGTTCTTGTTCTCTGGTGAGAGAGCCAGATTTCTGCCGCTTTGCTCACTGGAGAGGAGATCGCATGTGGCCCACAGATGGAGATGCGCCCAGGGGTCAGTATTGTGCGAGGCCGTCGCCTTAGGAGGAGGGACGACAAGTCTGGAAGGAGGTGCAGCATTTGTTCTCTGGGTCTGAGCCTCCGTTTGGCTGTGTGTGCATTTATTTTGTTGTAGTACATGCGTTTAGATTGTAAAAAATTCTTAATGAGAGTAGCAGAGGGTATGAGTAAGAAGCACAGCCCTCCGTCTCTGTTCACTTGCAGAGTAACCACTGTTGAGAGTCTGGTGTGCGGTTTTCCAGGTGTTCTACATGCAGTTGGAGGCACGGGTGTGCGTGTGAGTGCGTGTGCGTGTGCACATGCACGTTCTGTACAGCTAGGCTCTGAAACGGAAGGCAAGCTGTAGATACAATGCCGTGCACGTGCGCACACACACGTCTTGGACACTGGTTTACCAGTAGGCGCTCATCCGTGTGTAGATCAGGCGAGTGTCCGTTGGGGTTCTTGGTTTTTTTTTTTTTTAATCTACTTATTTATAATTCTCTTCTTGGTACATCAGAATCTCTTTATTTTTTTAATTTTTACTTAGTTTTGAGAGTGAGCAAGCGAGCGCACTTGCATGCATGCATGCTGGGGGAGGGGCAGAGGGAGAAGCAGACGCCCCGCCGAGAGGGAGCCCAATGCGGGGCTCAATCCCAGGATCGCGGAGTCATGACTTGAGCCGAAGCAGATGCTTCACCCACTGAGGCCCCCAGGCGCCCCAGGTTCTTGCTTGTAAACAGAAGCAGTTTCTGGCTGACTTGAGCCGACAGAGCTCGTTGGAACGGTTGGAGGTTGGGGAGCAGCAGGAATCAAGGAAGCAGGAAGCAGGTCGCACAGTAGCGATCACTGTGGCAGGAAGAGCGTGGCCTGGATCCCGTCACAGCGGTGTGATCGAGACCCTGAAGGAAACGCCAGCTACGTCTCTGCCCTCGTGTCAGTACCTGGAGATTCAGAGTGGGCGCAGACGTGTGTGCACGTGACAGGTGCGTGTGGCCACTGGGCTGAACCGAACCCACGTGCCCACCTGTGCGCCAGAGCAGGGGCCAACGAGAGAGGAGTCTGGTCACTGTGGTGAGTGTCTTCCTTGTGGGAACGGCCCTCTCCGGCTGTGTGTTTGCTTCCTGGGTGTCTGTTTCCAGGTTTTGAGGGAGCAGCTAGCTGTAACTTCTGAAGTTAGCGGGTATCAGCCGGGTGCCTGGGTGGCCCCGTCGGTTGTGGGATCGAGCCCCGTGTTGGGCTCCTTGCTCGGTGGGGAGTCTGCCTGGAGATTCGCTCCCTCTCTGTCCTTTCCCCAAGTGCATGCTCACAATCTCTCTCTCTCTCTCTCTGACATAAATAAATTAATTTTTTAATAAAGTAAGCACATATCACCAGCCTCACACTCTGGGAGAATAACATTTGTGAGGGAAAGAATTGCCCGGCATGCCCCCATAGTTTTTCCCTTTTCCAACTAAGCCGTTCTTCTTCGGTCACCCGTTTCTGTGACCGAGGTTTTGTGAGGTCATTTTCCGTGGAGGAAATGGGTCAGCAAGGGTTTCACGTGGCCTGGCGACCTCTTCTTGCCGTTGTTAGGGTGCTTTACAACCTGTTACGGGGAATGGCATGTGGACTTTGGGCTTGTTACATTTTGGAGAACCTCTAGTATTTTATTTGACAAATGATGAAAATTGACGAATGCTTTAAGAGCTGATAACATTTCCGTGGGAGGCTTTTCCACACCCTGGCTCATCGCTCACCGTGATTGTCCTCGCCCTCACGTGGCTCATATCCCGTGCTCATGTGCCATCTGGCGCTGGCCATGGCGTCCTGACGTTGGGTGGTTTGTCCTGGACGAGAGCGTTCCTGGAAGGCATTCTTGGGCCCGCACAGCTCATGACGACACAGCTGTACCGGGTGCGAGGGGTCTCGTCGCTGAACCCCACGAAGCCAGAATGGAGTGCGTCGCGACAGCTCTGTTTCCCTTTGTCCCCTTCCGTGGGGTACACAGTGGAGGAAGTGGACTGAACTGCGGACTGCTGTCATCTTGTATTGCTGATGCACATTTTCGTAGTCACGGGAGCTTGTAAACACTTTGTTCCTAAGGCCAGAGCAAGGGGGGCTGGGACTTTATTATGCATCGTTCGTTCCCCTCTGTTCTCAGGAGCGGCTGCCACATGGAGAAGGAAAGGCGCCCCCCATAAAGGAATGGGGGTGCCGGTAGGAAGCGGGACAGACAAGGGGCGGTTAAAAGCTCGTCGGTGTTCGCTGAGCCGGACTGTAGGAGACGTGCTGGAATCGGAATGGGACTGCATGCAACTCTGTGTCTTTGGTGTTTGGAAGAGTCCAGGGTCGCAGGGACGTCATAAGTGGGATCTCCCCGAAAACGGTGGTGTCCTCAGCAGCTGTCACTTACCCTGTGCTGTGACAGCTGCGCTGTGTAGACCCAAGAGGAGTGTGGTGCCTGCCCTCGGCCCGTCTCCCAGACCATGGTTGCCCA
The DNA here is from genome assembly GCF_922984935.1 of Meles meles. NCBI lineage: Eukaryota > Metazoa > Chordata > Mammalia > Carnivora > Mustelidae > Meles > Meles meles. Next base: position 14,354,055 of record NC_060088.1, read on the forward strand.
TCGTGTTTGTTTTGCGGTTCTCATGGCTGCGTCTCACCCGTTCTGCACGCGGCCTTGTGCGATGGGCGTGACAGGTTTCGTTATCCTGCCATCTGAGGGGCAAGGGCAGTGCGGCTGGGAGTCATGAAGTTAGCAGCCCTGGTGACACGGGGACCCGAGTCCGTACCCGAGGGTTCTGGTCGAATGTGCCTGTGGGTCGCCCCCAGTGCATTCCTGGGCTTGCCTGGCTGACGCTCCTGGGTGCTCGTGTGAGTGTGTGCGGGTGTTGTGGGGGTGGGGGAGGGGCAGGAAGTGAGCAGGCAGGCTGGAAGGGGGTTCTGGGATCTGGGCGCGGTGGCCTTCTGCCCTACGATCTTGGCCACATGTAAGCCCCTGAGTGTCTCCCTTCTGAGGGCGGCAGCTGTGCTGGGTGACTGTGACCACATGTCTTCCTGGTTTTGAGTAAGAGCTCGGGCTTGGCTCCTTCCTCTTCCCACTCCTCCTGCTTTTCTCCGACCTACCTGCTTGCACCTTGGGTCTGGGTGGGCGAGTCAGACTTCTCTGTTGATTGAAAGCAAACCCCTGGAGGCCAGGATGGTGGAGGGGGACCCGAGGTGTGCACACGTGCCGCCCGCCTCTGGGCCTTGCCTGTGCCACGTTGCCCTGGAGCCCTAGCGACTCTCCCGGGTGTCCGTGCTTACGAAGGGCAAGTTTCTGTTTTGTTGTTGTTTTTCTTTTTTTTTTCCCTTAAATGTGAATTCAGTTCGGCAACACATAGTACCTTAGTCTCAGACATAGTGCTCCGTGATCTGTCACTTGTATGTAAATCCAGTGCTCATCCCATCATGTGCCATCCTTAATGCCTGTCGCCCCAGTGACCCCGTTCCCCCGGTGCCCGCCCCTCCTGCAACCTTCAGTTGAGGGTCTCTTGTGGTTTGTCTCCCTCTCTGAGGACTTGGCATTCGGTTTTGCCTCCCTTCCCCTGAGGTCCTCTGTGCTGTTACGTTCCCCGTATGAGTGAGACCACGTGGTAAGTTTCTTTCTCTGACTTCTTTCACGTAAGCATAATATTCTCCAGGTCTTTCCACGTTGATGTAAATGGTAAATATTCATCCTTTCTGATGGCTGAGTGATACTCCATTCTACATATGGACCACATCTTCTTTACCCATTCACCTGTCGAAGGACATCTCAGCTTCTTCCACAGTTTAGCTATCGTGGCCATTTCTGCTATGAACATTGGGATACAGATGCCCCTTCTTTTTACTACGTCTGTATCTTTGGGGTAAATACCCAGTAGTGTAGTCACTGGGTTGTAGGGTAGCTCTGTTTTTTAACGGCTTGAGGAACCTCCATACTGTTTTCCAGGGTGGTTGCACCAGCTTGCATTCTCACCAACAGTGTAGGAGGGCTCCCCTTTCCCCACATCCTCGCCTACATTTGTTGTTTCCTGACTTGTTCATTTTAGCCATTCCAACTTCGTCTGACATGGTGTCTCATTGTGGCTTTGATTTGTATTTCCGTGATGCCAAGCTCCTGATGTGGAGCATTTTTTTCATGTGTCTGTTGGCCATTTGTATGTCTTCTTTGGAGAAATGTCTGTTCATGTCTTCTGCCCATTTCTTGATTGGATTATTTGTTTTTTGGATGTTGAGCTTGGTTAAGTTCTTTCTAGGTCTTGGATACCAGTCCTTTATCTGGCAGGTCATTTGCAAATAACTTCTGTCATTCCATGGGTTGCCTTTTTGTTTTGTTGATGGTTTCCTTTGCTGTGCACAAGATTTTGATCTTGATGAAGTCTAAAGGGCGAGTATTTCTGAACGACCTATTTGATGGAACTTACCTGAAGTCTTCCAGGTGCCAGGTGTGGTATGTAGCAGTGGGGAGAGAGGAGTCCCACACAGTTATAACATTCCAGTATTGCTCAGACTGATGGCCACACGGTCTCCTCTGTTACAGCCGAGGAACGGCTTTTGATCTCCCAACATCCAAGCTAAAAGGTCGTTGAAGTGCTCGCTCATTTAACCAAGTACTTGGGGGGACATCCAGCCCCTTGAAGGTGAAGCCTGAGAAGGGAAATCTCGTCGAGCGAAATGTAGGGCTGCCCGAACAGCACAGGTGCCCCGCGAGGGCGAAGGCAGCGGGAGGGAAGCCACAGGAGTGCACAGCCGCCGAGTGAGCTCTCCGTGCCCCCAGGGGGCTCTCCTGGAAGCTGTGGGGTTCGTGCCATGGAAAATGGCATTTTCAGTAAGCCCGAGGCTTGCGGGGTGCGGAGGGGGTGGGGTGGCCTGGGTGGCGTTCTGTACAAAAGTCGCGTCTTCCCTTGGGGCTGTGGGTCTCGCACCACTTCGAGGTGTTAACTGGGATTGCCCTGGAGGAAGGCTGTACCTCAGGAGCGGAAAATGGCAGGTAGTCACTCTTCACGGGGCCTCCAGGAAATCCCAGCGGTGAGGGTTTTGCTAAGGAGCAGGTCATTGACCTTGACTGCGAATAGCTAGAGACAGAAAGTTTCTCTGCAGACTTCACTGGGGTTTAAAAGGTAACCTATTGTTTTTAAAAACAACAACAAAAATCCAAATTGCCGCCGCCCCCCCCCCCCCCCCCCCCAGCCTCTGCATGTAGATCCCGGCGAGGATGGGGACAAATGTTCTCCGTATGACTCATGTGGGTACCACCACCTAGCGTAACGGATGCTCGTAAAGGCTGTTGTGAGTTTTCTACAATATTCCAAACTCCTGCTTATCATTAGGAACTTGCTCAGCTGAGAGCCCCATAAGTATGACTGTCACAGATCCCACGTTCTCGCCATGGGATCTGTCATGCTCTCTGTGGAGGTGGTGTGGTTGGGCAGCTTGTGGACAGGTGTGTGGTTGTGTGTGGAAGCTCTGGCCCGGTTTTTGTTTGGATTTTCTGGAGGTCGACCGCACAATGCCCGGCTTTCCTGAGTCTGCGATGGGGAGGGCGGTCATCCCGTCCAGCCCTGGGAGGGGAAGGTCCAGACGGACTTGTGTTAGTGTGCGGTGGGCGTCAAGGTCAACACAGATGTAAGCTCAGTACGTTTGTTTCATTTTTAGATGTAAGCTCAGTACGTTTGTTTCATTTTTAGATGTAAGCTCAGTACGTTTGTTTCATTTTTCTAAGCAAGCATTTTGAACTATTTCTGTAGGAAGACCAAGTGAGGTGTTTTGTCAAAGACAAGTAATAGCGAAGTGGAGCTGGTGGCAGAGAGCAGAGTAGCTTGGGGGTGCCCAAAGTTTATGCATTTTTTTGTGCTCTTGACTTGATAGTTTAAAAATTTTGAGCCCACAGAAAAATTAACACATGCTTTCATGGGTTGTTAGCATTCTGCCAAACTGGCTTTGTCTTTATCGCATGCTGATTTTGTCCCTTTCCCTTCTGTTTTTTGTCTCTTGCATACACACACCCCCATCCTTCGGAGAGTGAGACTGTTCTGAATGTGAAAACACTTCCATGGTGCACAAGCCCAAACTCTATTAAGAAGTGTTCTCCAAAGTCCCATTCCTACTCACCTCCTAAGTGATTTTCTTTCTTCTGTCATTTATATGAAAAATGCCACACCTTTCTCATGCTTGAAGGTATCAGTTGTCCCCTGTCCCAAGTTTCTTAGCAGAAACAACACAAAGACTGCGTTTTGGGCTCAGAAACACCCTTTTCCTCCTGGATGACCAAGTGTATATTTCCCTCACATCCTCTGTGGCCTTGTGGCTGCCAGGGCAGACTCCTGTCTTCCCTCCAGGCCCAGACCTGGGCGGGCAGGCTCGGCCACCAGGAGGAGAGGGCCGCTTCTGCTCCCCCATGTCAGGGGTCTCCAGTGGCAGCCCCCCAGCCAGACCCTGCCCACTGCCTGAGTTTATACACCCTTCACACTGAGAACGGTTTGAGCATTTTTAAATGGGAGAAAAACATCAAAAGATGAATGTTTCCTGACACAGGAAAATACGAAGTCATGTTCATAAGGTGTCGGGTGTTGTCAATGAAAGCTGGGGAGGGAGTTTTTTCTTGTTACGTAATCTCTGCACAAGGAGCAGGTGTGATGCCTTTTGGCCTTTTGGCTGAAAGCCTACTGTATTTCCTATCTGGCCTTTTCCAGAAATCGTCCGCCAGTGCCAGCTCCGTAGAATGAGACCTTCCAGACAGATGTCTGTGATCGTGCTTCCCAGACTCATGTAAAAGATGCTCAAATTCGGGACGCCTGGGTGGCTCAGTGGGTTAAAGCCTCTGCCTTCAGTTCAGGTCATGATGCCAGGGTCCTGGGATCGAGCCCCGCATCGGATTCTCTGCTTAGCAGGGAGCCTGCTTCCTCCTCTCTCTCTCTCTGCCTGCCTCTCTGCCTACTTGAAATCTCTGTCTATCAAATAAATAAATAAAATCTTTAAAAAAAAAAAAAGAATTCTTAAAAAAAAAAAAAGATGCTCAAATTCTTACGTTCCGTGAGTCCACATGAGGGGCGTCGTTTGTTCCCTTGTGTACCGCGCAGCCCCACCTGGACATAGCACTGTCTTGTGCCTTGGACTCGCTGTGCAGAATTCTTGGGGTTCCTTCAGCTGCCTGTCATTCATGAGCATGTGGGGGTGGGGTGTGGCAGGACTCAGGCACCTCACGGTCTAGACTTTGTAATGTGCAACAGCTAGTTCGCTTTGGGAGTTTGGGAGAAAAAGAGCACTGCGTTGGCTCTCCTCTGCTCAGGTCCTAAGAGCAGCGTGAAGGACGCTTTCATTTTTCTTGGGGCTTCCAGGCCCGGGAGAACGCCCCGGAGGATGGCAAAAACAGATCAAACAGCTCTCTGAGAAGGCAGGGCAAAGGGGACAGACATGGCGCGTTCCCTCACCCGTGCCTGGCCTAGGCTCGTGCTCTCAGGAATCACTCAGAGCCCCCTTTGCTTCTGATCGCAGTCGCTTTCAAACGGGGCTGGGGTCCCAGCGATAGTCCTCTGGGGTTCAGCCCCGGGGTGCCGTGCCCTCGTCGTCGGAGGGAGAAAGAGTCGGTTAGACGAAAGCGTGAAAATCCTTTTTGGAGTCGCAGTGCAAAGGAGAAAATGAGAGCTTTGATGTCAACGCTGTTTCCAGCAATCCATTTGATTCTTGGTCCACAAGCAGGAGGAAAATAAACAGTAATTTACAGGCAGTATTTATGTAAGCTAGAAAAATGTGCGTCAGCTGGGAAGATGGGTTCTGGGTTAATGCAAAACCACCTCCTGAGCCTTTTCTCCCTGCTTGCGGGCTGCGGTGTAAAGCTAGTGAAAGGAAGTTTGGGTTTTGTTAGGCTCTTCAGAATCATTGTGGTGAAATACGGACTTTTTTATTTTTTTGCGCGGAAAAACAGATTTTTTTCATAAGAGCTTATAGTTGAGTCGTTTTAATGGAATGTTGGTCAGGAAAGTGTAATGCAGAATTTATTGCCTTTTTTAAGACCTCTCAAAGAAGATAATTCTGGTTGTAACTGAGAGTAATCTGGGCGAGCAGATTGTTCTCATGTCAGGGACTGTATATGCCTTAAACAGCGTCAGGCCACGCTCCATCTGGGACTTGGGGCATCTCAGCGGGGGGCCATTGTGTTCTCCAGGGGACATCTGGCAGTGTCTGGAGACACTTGTGGTTGCTGCAGCTGGAGAGTGGGGCAATGTTTCTGGCATCTCATGGGGAGAGACCCAGGGATGTTGCTGGGGTCCTGGAGTACACACGACAGCTGCCACCCCAAACGCAAATAGTGCCGAGATTTAAACACTCTGGATTGGAGGGTGTCTTAGAGCCTCATTTCCCAAGTTTTGAAATGTAAAATATGTACGTAGACACACATAAGCATACACACATGTGCCTGTGCACACTGCTGACTCTGCACACGTGACGTGTGCCATGGGACGGCGTGTCCCCTGGTGCCCACCCTTGCCCAGGGTGTGGTAATTTGGGGGCAGTGTTGCGTATACCATGTTGATGACGTTGGTGACAGTGATATTGGGACCACAGAGCTTCTGTTCTGCCCGAGGGTCCAAAGTAGAGTGGATTTCATATTTTCAAGATGTAGTTTATAATGTTCTGATTTTTAATTCTTTTTTTTTTAAGACTTAGCTCCTGCTAAGGGAGGAGGGGCAGACGGAAAGCAGGGTCCCTGCTGAACAGGGAGCCCGCCGTGGGGCTCGATCCCAGGACCCCAGGGTTATGACCTGAGCCGAAGGCAAATGCTTAACCGAGGCTCCCAGCCGCCCGTAGAATGGCGTATTTCAACAAAACTTTCTTCTGTGCGTGTAAATTGGTTATGTTCTGAGGTTGCCCTTTACAGCTTCCTGCTACAGAAGGCGTGATGGGTAAAGAAATGGGGACTGCTCCGCAAACATAGAACCCCGTAACCGTGGGGGAAGAAGTGTATTGGCACATGGCGGTTTTGGGAGCGCTTGTGTTTCCAGGGTGTGTGTGGAGAGGATCTCTCTATGTTGAGCTTTGGGTAAGGCGGTCAAGAAAAAGAGGATAATGGGTTCCTGGTGCAGCTGCTTCCCAAGCACATGACGCCAGGCGATCAGCAGCTGCTGGAGGGGGAGAGCGTAGTCTCCCTCCCCTGAGAACCTCTGATCTGGTCAGAGGGGCTGGCGCTTACCAGTGGCCCCCACTGCCGGGGCAGAGCTGCGAGGCAGGTGTGGTTGTCCCGGGGTGCCCGGTGAGGACCTGCTGTTCTTGTGGGTGCCAGGCCCTTAGATGAGGCGGAGGAGGTGAGGCGTGTGGCGTCCAGGAGGAGCTGCGGTCCCGCGTGGGCAGGACCATGTCCTGCGTTGCACGGCCCCGCTTGCCCACGAGTCCTCCAGTGGGCCTGCGTTGGCCTAGATCTGTGGCTGCATTTCTTCTGGCTTTGAGATCATACTTTTCTAGTTTGGTGTTTCAGGGAGAAGGGGGTGGAGGTGTTTGCGGACTGAACTTACGCTGTAGGCTTTGGGGAAGACAGCCTTTCTGGGCAGCAGAAGAAGAAGAGGTCTGGAATTCAGGTGCCAGCCTCCTGGCCGTGCAGCTCTGTGCTCTTGGGAAAATCATCTGGCCTCAGGCCATTTATCTGTGATTTGGGGCAGTCGTGCATGTGGGGCCTCCGTGACTAAGATGTCAGCGTTTGTGTGCCTTCTGAGGTCAAGCTCGCCTAAGTGGAGCTGGCCAGACTGGCACCCGCCTCTGCTTCTTGGTATCAGGCCAACCAAAGTTATTAAATGTGCAAGGCAGAGCCCACACGTGCCCACCCCCCAGACCACAGCTGTCTAGCAAAGAATGGCTGTGACCACTGGTCAGAGTCACAAAACCAGCACTCCCGTCTCCAGCCCCTGTTCTGGGTGCTCTTCCCATTTCTTTCTTCCTTTCTTTCTTTTTAACATATTATTTATTTATTTGACAGACAGAGATGACAAGTAGGCGGAGAGGCAGGCAGAGAGAGGGGGGAGCATGCTCTCTGCTGAGCAGGGAGCCCAACGTGGGACCCGATCCCAGGACCCTGAGATGACCAGAGCCAAAGTCAGAGGCTTAACCCACTGAGCCACCCAAGCGCCCTACTCCTCCCATTTCTTAAGATGGTTGTGGCAGACAAAGCAGTGGTCCTCGGAGGGTAGTCCCCGTCCTAGTCCTGGAACCTGGGAGTATGTCTCCAGGATCTTGAGATGGGAGGACCGTCCCATGAGGTCACAGTCCTCCCAGAGGTGCTTCTCCTCAGACGGGAGCAGCGGGAGTGTCAGAAGCAGAGAGGAAGTGTGTCCACCAAAGCAGCGGTCAGAGGGATGGGCTTCCATGGGCTGTGGGATGCTGGCGGCCTCTAGAAGCTGGACACGGTGAGGATATGGATTCTCCTGTGGGGCCTCCAGAAGGAACCCGCTAACCCGCTTTAGGCATCTAGCCTCCAGAACCAGAGAACAAGTCTGTGTTGCTCCAAGCTACTTAGTTTGTGTGGGTTTGTTAACCAGAGCCACATGAAGACTCAGACCCTGGCTGAGTCTGCCGGGATTACAGGCCAGACTTGAATGCACTGGGACCAGGGACCCGAGAAGGGGCAGCAGGTCGGGGTCCAGGCCTTCCGCGGGCTCCTCGACGGCCTCTTCTTCCTCTTTCAGTGAGAAAACAGCCTGGCAGTGAGAGGGCTCCGCTGTGTATTGTCCTTCCCATTGGCCCCCTTGGTGGGATGTGCGTTGCCAGGACTGGCCAGGGTGGAACAGGTTCTTTGGAAGAACGTGGGGAAACAATGGCTGTAAACAAGGCTGATGTTATAGTGCTCGGTCAGCCTGAAGTAGACGAAATGGAAGGGGGTGAGTTACAGACGTGTTTGTAGCACCGCTGAACTTCCCATTGGCCTGGGAAATTCTACAGCGGTCTCATGAGCTGTTGGGCCGTTGTTAAAATACATCTGTCATTCTTGAAGTTTTTGTCATGTGTCACAACAGAAAATTGAATTTCTTAATCTGCTTCCACTGAATTTAAGATCCATTTAAACTAGGGCTTCAGGTGTCCGTGTTCTTGATATTGTAGTGAGTTTCTAATAAGCAGATATTGTAGTGAGTTTCATCTTCCAGATTCTGTTGTGACTGTGACGAGAAGCGTTTTATGTGTTGTGGTTTTCATCGCAAAGCAGTGGAAAATCACATCATGTCTAAAGGTGACTTGATTCAATAAATTTTATTGTTCAGGTTTAATTTGAATTAGAAAGCCCTTCTATATGCCTCTTACCCAGGTAAATTATGCAATTATGCTTTTGACATTAGTGGAAATGCACTATTTAAAATCCTCAAGATCACAGCAAATGCAGTTTCCATTTTTTAAAAACTGGAAGTGGTCTCTAGTTTTTTGGTCATATTGTAGCAATACGTTTTATTTAGTATTAGTACTCACTTACAGAGGTAATCTTTGCTTCAAGGATCTCAGAGTTCTTTTAAAGAAACAGTTTTACTGAGAAATAATTTACATAACTACAAAGTCCACGTGCTGTGTAGAATTCAGTGATTTTTAGTAAATTCAGAGTTGTGCAGATATTATCTTAATATAGTTCTAGAACATTTGCCAGCCCACAAAGACACCCTGTGCCCAAGGACAGTGCTCCCCTCCTTGCCAGGCCCTAGAACCGCTAATCTTTGTGTCTCTGTGGATTTGCCTATTCTGGACATTTCAAATAAATGGAATCGTGCAGTATGGATCTGTGTTGTGTCTGATCTTTCATTTAGTTTAGTGCTTCCAGAGTTCATCCATGTTGTAGCACGAGTCCATATTTCCCTCTTTTTTATTGTTGAACAGTGGTCTTGTTACAAATAGACCGTATTTTGCATATCCGCTCATCATTTGATGGACATGTGGGTTGCTTCCACCCTTTGGCCGTTATGAATAAGCTACCGTGAAAGTTTGTTCGCAGGTTTTTGGATGAACTTTTGTTTTCATTTGAGTGGAATTGCTTGGCCATATGAATTCTGTGTTTAACTTTTTGAGGAACTGCCAGACCGTTTTCCAAAATGGCTGCTATAATTTCCAATCCCAGCCCTGCTCCGTGAGCATTCCAGTTTCTCCGTATCCTCACCAAGGCTTGTTACCATTTCTCAAAGAAATTTTTTATATATATATTTTATTTATTTGACAGAGAGAAATCACAACTAGGCAGAGAGGCAGGCAGAGAGAGAGGAGGAAGCAGGCTCCCCGCGGAGCAGAGAGCCCGATGTGGGGCTCGATCCCAGGACCCCGAGATCATGACTGAGCCGAAGGCAGAGGCTTTAACCCACTGAGCCACCCAGGCGCCCCTCTCAAAGAAATTTTTGAGCTGCTGTTAGAATGCCTACGGTGTCACGTGTTGGGTTATTAGGAAATTAGGGATTTTCATTACATGCTTCCGGGACCACAGGCTTCTTAAAGTGAAGGAACCGGGTTGGTCCTCTGCATCTGTGCCTTGTGGCGAGCCTCTCCTAAAGGTTGGTCTCAGTGGCTGAGACAATAAAGTAATTAACGCATGGTTCCCCACAGAGAAAGGAATGGTGGGGCACCACTTGTCCAAGGGCCCTTGGAGCCAGGGCTTGGGCCCAGAAGATGAGTGTGGACCGTTGAGTGCTGGTTCTGTGCCATTTGTCCCAGGAGATAAATTCCCAGACGGAGTGAAGCACTTTTCAGGGTCATTAACCTTCCCTCTGTACTTTTGAAGATGTTACTGGAAGACGTGCTTCCATTTTTCAGGGACGGGCTGAAGTTTCGAGCATTTGGAGGGAAGGCGGGTTTTTACACGGCAGCTCTAACGGAGGGGGTACAGGTTCAGTGACAGTGTGGTGGGTCTGACAACCTCCGGTGGGAGGCGCCACAGAGACCACACTTGGTTGTCACGTCAACGCTCGGAGACCTAGAACTCTCTCTGTTTTTTTTGTTTTGTTTTGTTTTTTAAAGATTTTGTTGATTTATTTGAGAGGAAGAGAGCATTTCATTGATTTATTTGAGAGTGGAGGGATGAGAGGGAGAGGGAGAATCAGACTCCTTGCTGAGCCCGGAGTGGACGAGCTGCTCCATCCCAGGACCCCGAGATCATGACCTGAACTGAGCTCCCAGGTGTCCCTAGGGCTGTCTCTTGCACCGATTACAAGGTATACAGTCAGCTGTCTAGTACAGGGTGCTAAATGCTATAACACGGTGTGAATATTGTATAGTGGGATCTCGGCGGCAGGAAGAAGGGTGTATGAGTTTCCTGTTGCTGCTGTAACAGTGACAGCCGTTGTGGCTTGAAACAACACAAACGCAGTTTCCTACGGTTCTGGAGGTCGCGAGTCCAAAATGGGTTTCAGACTGAAATGGAAGTGTCTGCAGGGCCCTGTGGTTTTCTGGAGCCTCTAGGGGAAAGTTTTTGTTTTTTGTTCTTGTTTGTTTTTAATTGCCTTTTCCAGCTTCCAGAGGCTGCCTCCAATCCTTGGCTCATGACTCCCTTGTTCGCCTTCAGAGCCAACAACAGTTGAGGTTTTGTCACATTCCATCACTCTGATGCTTGTTTTGCAACCCTCTTCCCCATTTCTTTTAAAACTTTTTAAAAGATTTTATTTATTTATTTGACAGAGAGAGATCACAAGTAGGCAGAGGCAGGCAGAGAGAGAGAGGGGGAAGCAGGCTCCCTGCTGAGCAGAGAGCCCGATGCGGGGCTCTATCCCAGGACCCTGAGATCATGACCTGAGCTGAAGGCAGAGGCTTTAACCCACTGAGCCGCCCACGTGTCCCCTCTTCTCCATTTCAAGGAGTTCCCTGACTGCACTGGGTGCACCTGTATAAAACAGGGTACAGTCTTTTATTTTTTTAAGGTGAGACTAGCCACCTGAATTCCATCAGCAGCCTTGATTCCCAGATGTCATGTAATCTGATGTGCTCACCGTTCTGGAGGTCAGGACGTGCACAGCCTGGGTGACAGGGGTGTTACTCTGCTTACCATAGGTGGAGTCTGCTTCCAGTGTGGTGATAACTGACTCTCCACGGTGCTGTTTGACCTGGCCCCTGCCTTTCTAGCTGTGGAGAAACCAGCACTTTCGGCAGGCGGTGTAATGAGCTTGGGTTTCTTTTCTGAGTCATTGTAGTCACCCATGATGTCTTTTTGAGGAATGAGATACATCAGACCTCTGCTTTAGGGAGATTCATGGGGTTTTGTGGATTTGCAGGGGGAAAGGTCAAGAGGAGGGAAGTTGTGTGCCTATCAAGTTCAGGCCTATCAAGTAGGAGAGCAGCAGTGACCGTGGAGAGATGCAATGAGAGATGCACTGAGCCACCCAGGCGCCCAATAAGTCTCTGTTTCTTTAGACAACTGGGACTTTGGCATTCCTGGTTTGTCATTCTGGAGCCTCAGCCATCTTCGGTGCTGACTTGCCTCTGATATCTAGGGTCGTCCCATAAGGTCCACACTGGGAGGTGTGTGAGAGCGCAAGGCAGCACTGTTCGCAGTTAACCTTGAAACTACAGGGATCAGCCGGCCTCGTCTCGAGCACAGACGGGTGACTAAAGTCACTTTGCTGTCCTAAAGTAAGTCCTATTTAATTTCCTGAAATTCTCAACTTAAATTTGTGAAAACGTTTTAATGCCCAGTGTTTTGTAGTTGTTTCCCAGGTCATGCGGAAGTGTGTTCGTACATGCTCACTCCCGGTGTTGGTTAGGGCTGCGGTCGGTCGTGCCATGCACGCTGCTGGCCTGCAGGTGCGCGGACCCCATGGTGAGGGATGGACGCGCATGTCACTGGAAGGGCGTCGTTGCACTTACTGCCCTTATGTAGTCTTGCCGTGCGGTATCTCTTCCTTAAACGTGAGGGAATGCGACGTAGTCTTGCCATGCGGTATCTCTAACTTAAACGTGAGGGAATGAGAGCGCAGCTTTCTCTTTCTACGTGGTGGCCCGCAGTTTCCTGACCCTTAAGAGATGGTTCTCCTTATTTATGGAGGCTCTGCTTAAATAGCAAGGCGCTGAGTCCAGTGGTACAAAAGCTTATTTAGCCCTTAGAGTGAGTTACTAGGCAACTGTTTAAAATGATATTATACAAGTGGTATGTTTATTGGCACTGAAGTGTGTTTACAAGAGACTGCTGCGTGTTGCGGTGACCCCAGGAGACCCGCAGCCCAGCTGGGACTCTGAGCGCATCTGAGAGGTCTCCTTGGAGTCCCGCAGGCCTGGGGGAGTCGTGCACGCTGCCGCGGTGCTGTTTATCCGCACAGACTTGATTTGTTTACCTGTGCTGCGGGGTTGTGTGGTCGCCTTGTGTTAAGAATTACTGTAAGGAGCGGCCCCATGAAATGTGTCCTTGACCCCATTTACTGAGATGGAGAGTTTCCCCTCCGGGGCCCGTGGGAGAAATGATGTATGTGTATCCGCTCCACAAGCTGTGTTGTTAATGAGCTGCTTCACTTTCTAGATACGAACAACTACTCCTGTTTGTTTCTCTGACTAGATGGCTAGGAAACTCAGCATCCAAGTTCGGTTCCCTTGCAGCTAAACGTTGTGTCTGCTTCCGGGCTTTGCCTGTGGTCCTCATCTCCCAGCCCGTCCTTGGTGCCATCCCCTTCCGTTTGCGTTCCCCGCTGTGGATCGTGTGTGTGTGTGTGTGTGTATGCGCGTGCGCGTGCGTGTATGTCTGGAATCGTCATCCAAGTCCCTTTTCCTCTCTCCTGGTGGAGGACGGCGGCGTCTTTTAGTGAACGAGCGCATTGTGGTTTCTTGCAGGTTGTTGGCTCACAGCAGCTTTCGAATTCTCGTGTGTTAGCGGCATCTTATTTTAATCTGATGCTTCCTGCTGAAGTACCTCGGGACAGAGTGTGTTTCTAAATTTAGCATGGTGGGACTGGGGCAAAAGCAGCTGGTGCGCAGACCCGAGGTGAAGCTTTCTGGGACTTCCCAGTCTGAAAATTAAAGTTCTGTCATATCAGTTTATGAAGGAAAGATAAAACAGTTAGCAACGCTCTGGACTCACTTGATTTTCCTGGGGGAAAATAAAAAGCTCACACCGTTGTACAAAATACCTTCTTTGGCTTGCAGGTCCATCTAATGGAGCAGAAATTCTTTTTCTGTCTCGGGCAGTGTGGCGGAGCAGTTCCCTCGACGCTCCGCTGGAAGTGGGACCTTGGAGCCCTGAATAGGCTCCCAACTTGTTGAAAAGCAGGAAGTGAAAAAGAGGTTACAGAAGTCAAAGTTCCTAAATGTCTCCCACTAAACAAGTGTAAAGAATTAGCGGGGGGGGGGGGTGGCGCCTGGGTGTCTTCGTCAGTTAAGCGCCTGACCCCGATTTCTGCTCAGGTCATGATCTCATATGCATGCTCCCTCTCTCTCTCTCACAAAGAAGTAAGTCTTAAAAAAAAAATTAGTGCAGAGATTAGAGCTGTTTCCTGATTTATCGGAAGGAGAGATTGGGCACGACGTCTCGGGATCAGTTCCGAGCCTCAGCTGCTCTCTGTCACTAACCGCGAATACTGATGGCCTCCGGCAGCCGGGGCTGGGCTGGGTATTCTGTGTGAAGGGCCAGAGGTCAAGGTCCGGGAGCGCACATGTCCTTAGTGACAAGGCTGTGAGGTGATTGCCTCACAGACGGACTGCAGGGACAGAAGCAGTTTTGGGCAACACTTGCCCGGTGTCTGCTGTGTGCCAGGGAGCGTTCTCCGCTCTGCCCACGTATGAATGGTGGCGTGTCCTCCTCGCGTCGTTGTGAGGCTTTGGTTAGTTACCCCGCTGCCCGGAGGAGGACCCGGAGGCCCGAGCATCGCGGGCCTGGGTCACACACCTGGCTGGCAGGGGGGCCGCCCTTCTCGCAGAGCCCTGTGGCCCCAGCGTCTGTGCGGTCGGTGCCGTGGCTCTGTGTTCACTGTGCAACCAGAGCAGTGTGCCCGACGGAAGCGCCTCTGGTGGCCCGGCGCGGGTCCATGGGGAGCTTGCGGAGAGGGGGCTGTGGACGGGTGACACAGAGATGGTAACAACGCAGGGTTTGGACATGTGGGTCCTTTGAAAGGGTGCAAGGCTGGGGAATGCGAACAGTTGTGCGTCACCTGGGCAGAAGTTGGGGTGGGGTGTTCTTTTTGAGGTGCTTGTAGTAGGCGCTGACCTGGAATTTGGGGGATGTGTAGCAGCACCCCTAGTCTCTCCTACCACTTGCTAGCAACACGGCCTCAGGCTCGTGACTTCAGGCCCCTTGTTGGGGGTAGTACGGATTACCTTAAAAACAAAAAACAAAAAACAAACAAAAACCACACCAACGACCTTAAAAAAATTGCATTTTTGGAAAAGCCCAGGGTTTAAAAGTCATTTTGAAGGTGTCTGTTTCTAGATGGGTATGGTTTGGAAAGCTGGATGTTTGCGGGTTTGCCTTTACAGGAGTTCTTCAACTTCTTTCAGTATGGGGGAGACTGCGGTGTGTTTATGTAAGAGTGTTGGCTGTCTTTAGTCTTAGTTTTTCGTTTGAGTTTTTATTTAGGACATCCTCCTGATGTCCTGAGCGTGGAGGTGACCCTTGAGGTGTTGTGCTTGGTGAATGGGAAGAGGGGTGTGTGTGTGACTGTGTGTGCACGCGTGTGTGTCTTAATAGTTCTTCATTGGCTCATCATGGACATTGGTGTCCCAAGTTTTGAGGTGTTTATATAAGCAAATAATTGAATTTAATTGTTTTACAAAAGGGATTTGCTTGCAGCACTGTTAACTGAAACTGTAGGCAATATAATTGACCTTTCCAGGTGAGCGGGGGAGGGCGTGTGTTTGGCCAAGGATAGAAACTGAAATGTGAGCCCCAGGACCATATGGCGTTCGGAAACTTTTATCATAATTTCCGTGACTAGACAATGTGCTTGACAATTATGTTGAAAATTATGCTTAATATGGGCGCCTGGGTGGCTCAGTGGGTTAAGCCGCTGCCTTCGGCTCAGGTCATGATCTCAGGGTCCTGGGATCGAGTCCCGCATCAGGCTCTCTGCTCAGCAGGGAGCCTGCTTTCCCCTCTCTGCCTGCCTCTCTGTCTACTTGTGATCTCTCTCTGTAAAATAAATAAATTTTTTAAAAAATCTAAAAAAAATAAAATGATGCTTAATGCTCACTACACAGTGTGGAGACGGTGCTCTGGGAGACGAGGAAGAGATTAATTGGGATTCTGTTCTACCTCTCCGTGCGCTGTGTCATCTGTAAACAAAGAACTGAGTACCGTCCCGTGAGGATTATCTGCATCCAGTCTGCTTGTGTACCTGTGAGCAGAGACTCCACTCACTGTTGACCGACAGTTTGATGAATAAGAAAGATGTTATCCTAATACGTTAATGTGTCTTCTTTAAATGTGGTTAGTTTTCTCACTAAAGATTATTTCCTGCCCTTAAATGAGATTTATCATTCTAATTTAAATAATAATAAATCCTTAGAAACAAATATTGTGCAGAAGATAGCTTATTAAAATTTGCTGTGGGTTTGTTTTCTTCCCCCATCTCCCCAACCATTGGTGTTGGATCTGGAGGGATTATGTACTTACAAGCCCAATTGGGTCATGTCATTACCTTAATCCCACATCAGATTTTCACGTGACAAACCGTAGCTTGGTCTTTCTGTCTAGAGTCTGTTTGGTATATCATCGTGTGAGCCAGGGACCCGTTTTTCATTTGCTGGGAGTGGTGTACGGTTGGCTCCAGTGGTGTGGGGTGGCCGGTAAATGATGCATGTGTTTGGTGATAGAAGCCTGGAAATCTTGTTATTAGCATCATAATAGTTTTAAAAAGAAATCAAGTTTATATGAGGATCTTGTTTGGTGACCGTTTGCTTTTTGAGTAGTTCATACTTTCGGGCTGACTTTGCAAAACCTACGTATATAATAAAATGTCATGTTTTGCAGGAACGAATGGATATTAGTTAATTAATTAATTAATTAAATGACTTACTTGAAGAATAGGTGAAGAAAATGTGTTTTCCCATTGGTCCTTAAATAAAAAATGATTTCTCCCGAACATTTATTTCCCTGTTTCCACAGTGCTGATATGTTTCTTTTCTGAGTCGAAAAAAAAAATAATGACTTCCTTTTGGTTTTGAGCCTGCCCTTAGTTTGTTTTCAGGGCACACCTGTTACCTGCCTGCTGTATGGTGGGCACCAGGCTTTAAAGGAAGTGTCTCCCAGGGATTGGGATGAAACACTAGACTCATTGGCTTTGGCTTGGGCGCACAGAACTTTTGTAATTTTGTGTTTGTTTTTGCAGTTTTGGTTTTTGCGGTTCTGTTTTCTGTCATGGTCATTGTTCATAGAATGTCTGGATAACCATTTGTTGTGTTCGTGATGTTCGTTGAATGAGATTTCAAGGAGTGCATGGAGACCCAGAGACTGCCCTGGTGTGCCCCTGTAGTGTCCACCCCCTAGAGAACCCCCTGAACAGAAGTAGAGGGTCTTCAGGTTCTTAGGAGGAAGGAAGCCGTAAGGAGTGAAGTCCCAGGACTTCATACTGAAAATAGTAGTGGTGAGGAGTTCGAAATTACTTTCCATTTCTTCTTCTGAACATTTTTTCTTCAGAGCATCTGAACATCTTCTCCTCTTTGATATCGTCGTAAGAGCGGTGCTATAGGTGCTGCCTCTCCTTTGCTGTTGCTTTTTTCCTGTTAGTCATAGTCTTTCGATTTGCATTAATATGGTAACCGCTGGCCACACGTGACTGCTTACACTTAAATTAAACAAAATTAAACAGAAGTTAAAAGCCAGTTCCTCAGTTGCCCTCGCCAGACATTTCAAGTGCTTAGTAACCACATGCAGCTAATGGGTACCTTAGTGGTCAGTGAAGACGAAGTGCAGAGAGTTTTACTATATAGATGAGAGATGGTTATTCCGATTTTTTGCCTAATAGGTATTCTAAGGAAGAGACGCTGGAAGAAATCTTAAGTCTGAAGAAGAGAGGAATCTCATACCAGGTTGACTAGAACAGGGGATAAAAAGCACATGGAAATTATTACGTGACAGCTCATCATGTCATTTTCGAATATTAGAGATAAAGGCAGTATCTAAGCAGTATCCTGGATTTAAAAGTCACGTAAAGAATCTGAAATCAGAAGGATACCAGGTTTCTTAATGGCAGCATTGGAAGTTGGAAAAGAGACTGAGTATAGAATTCTGTGCAGATAATCTTCCCTCGGAACTTAAAGTCTTTCTTCTGACTAGTTGTTAACTCAGAGTAGAATGGAGATGTTTGTACGTATTCAGGATATCAGTAAAATTTAGCTTTTATATATCAGTTCTCAGAAATCTACTAGGGAAAGTGTCCCACTGAAATGAGAGAGTAAACCAAGAAAGGGGGAGGTTTGGGATCCTAGAAACAAAGAAAATGTATTCTCAAGATGTTGTGGTTTCAAGGCGGCATGGACTCTTAAACAGGCTTAATGCTGTCAAGTACAGACCAAAACGGAGGCAAGAAATTTCGGAAGGTCTGATGTGTGTGTGTTTGGGAGATGTAGGAGTGAACGGGGGAAAACCCATAGAGCTGACAGATTATCTGAGAATTCTGATCATGTGAAAAACTGAAACAAAGGATTGTGGACCCTGCTGGAAGAATTACCAAAGGATATAAAGCCAGAAACGAAAATGAAGGAAGTAAAAACAGATGCACTTAGTAACCCAAGGAAAACAAAAAGGTTGCCTAAGAAAGGAGTCATCATCGTACTATATTGCTTGCTCGCCAGTGTCCACGCCGTTGTTGTAATGATATGTGTCAAGTATCGATTTGATCAGAGACGGTTATGCTATTGGGAAAACGCGGTAGGTTAGCGTAGGATTGAGGATGGAATTGAAAAAACCAAAATCCTCACCTATGTGTGAGAAAATCAACTAAGTGATATCCAAAGCTGATAGGGCGTATTTTGAGGTTTTTCGGAAACATGGAAGCCATACCGGGGATCACTGCCAGTAGAACAGACAGTTCTGGGATTTGAAAATGGTTGCTTTGAAAATAAGAAAAATCTAAAAAATAAAATAAAATTAAAAATGGTGGCTTTGAGAAGTAGAATTGGGGATAGATGGCGTTACAAAAAGCTTCTACGTAAAAAGAGGAGTCTTTTGCCTCACCTTTTGCCTCGCCTCATTGTTTTGCTTTTTAAAACAACGCACGTGTATTACTTTGATATTTTAGTGGTCGCCCTTGGCAGAATTGATACTTGGGCCAGATAATTTTTTGCCTAAGAAGGGCTCTGCTATGGGCTGCATCCCTGGCTTTGCCAGATGCCAGCCGCGTTCTTCCTCCAGTCCTGACAACTAAAAATGTCCCCAGACATCGCCCACTGTCCCCCGGGAGACAGCCGCATTTGAGAACCACTGATTTAACGGATTTAAAATCGGTTACTGAATGAATCATTGCCATACATAAAAATGCTATTCAGTATTGGTGTAATGCAGGAAACAACGGCTTCATTACACAGAACTTGAACCTCATGGCGGATGAAGTGTTCAGCATTCTCTGGTTCCTCTTGCCAGTATGTGGCTTAGCCCCTGGCTCTTGGCCCGGGTAATTCAGGGCTCACTAAAAAAAGAAAGGACTCAGGAGGAAATTGCAGCTTCTCTGTTATGCTCAGTGGCTTCTGAAAACATATTTTGGATTTTTTGCATTGTTTTCATGATGGTACGACTTGAGTTTCTCTGGGGTGCCAATGTTAATCATTACGGCAACTTGGGGAAAATACTGCAGCCTTTAGATATATTTCCGTGGTCGGTTGGCTGTGGGACACATAGATGTAGACATTCCTCCTCCCTTCCCCCACCCAGCATCCTTGTGCAAGTTCTTGGTTCAGTTTTTTGCAAGTGTTTTCCCTTAGAATTTACAAAGGAAGTCGACAGGAAAATGGTTCCTCGGATTTTTTGATGTGGATGAAACCTCATAAATAATTTAATACCCTCAATTTCACAGCTGAGGACTCTCTGGTCCGGAGGGAGTTTCTTATAATTAATTGGGAGCAAAGTGAGGCGTGTAGATCTGCCCTTCTTTTTTCCCCCCGTATAACTTTTATTTTTTCTCTTTTGATACAACAGTGTTAAGAGTAATAATACTCCTGCGTCATGGAGACGGAAGGGGGTCAGGCAGTGGGTCAGGCGTCTGGCAAGTTGTGTCAGCATTTTCACACAGTTCGGGACTCTGAGCGTCGTGTGCCAGGGGCATGAGCCCGAGTAAGCTTAGAGAAAAAGAGAAAGATCGCGGCTGGCTCAGCTCGGGGGTCCCGGGCTCGTGCTCGGGAGGAACTCTGTGGGTTGTCTGGTGTTTTGGAGTCGCCCCTGCTGGGAGTGGGCTGTCTGCAGGGCGAACTTGCCTGGGTGGCCTCCTCTTACCTCTGCCGGATGGGGCACTCGTGCTGTCCCCTGCCCAGCGCCCTGGAACTGTGCTGCACCCGTCGCCTCTCCTGACTACCCCGAGAGTGTCACCTGATGTTTTTAGAATCCTCAGTGCCCTCTTGCCTGCCTTTGTTGCCTCTGGAACCACTCAAGCTGCAGCTCCCCTTTTCTGCCTTGTCGCCTGACTTCGTGGGCCAACGGGAATGCTGCCGCCTCTGTGAAGCCTCTCTAGATTTCTTCCCTGTAGTGAGCATGCGCAGAGAAGACTGGTTTCTTGTCATCCTGTCATCTGCTGTCCTCGTCATCTGTATCAGTGGCTGTTATTTGCTCATCGTTCCATGATTTCTGAGAGATATCTGTCCCTAGATGCCAAGGATCCCACAACCCCCTGGATTTCCTCCTACCCCTCTGCACACCCGTCTCTCATCGACATCGCCTCCCTTCAGCGTTCCATCCTCGGCTAGCCATCTTTAGACCAGGGGTTCTCTGCAGGGCGCTTGTGCCCCCCAGGGGACGGCTGGTAACGTCTGGGGTCAGTTTGGGTGATCACAACAAAGGGAACGGATGTGTGGGTTGCTACCAGCATCTAGTGGGGGGAGCCCACGGCTGCCACTCAGTGCGCAGCGCAGTCCCTCCCCAGTGGAGTTATCTGATCCCCGGTGACAACCGTGCCCGGGGTGAGAAACCCGGCTTTGGGCATTCCTGTTCAGGTGCGGAGCGTTTGAAGATCCTGGTTACAGGATGACATCCAGAATTAACTCTGCAGCCGTGCCCTCTCCTGAGGGCTCAGACTGGGGTCCTTCGTGACCTCGTCAGTAGTCCACTGATAGCTAGCATGGGCGTTTCAGAGTGAACACGCGAGGAAGTCTTGCTGTTCTTCTCTTCCGTCCACCTGCATCTCAGGAAATGGCACCACCTTCCAAACTGTTGCTCAAGCCCTGAAGCTAGAAGTCATGCTGGGTTCTCCTCTCCCCTCCCCATCACACGTGCTTCCCCCCACAGCCCCCCACCCCGCCCCGTAAGTCCTCTAGGTCAGAAGGTCTTAGAACCCTGTACACCGCGTTTCATGCCAGCACCCTGTGAGTCACTGGTGGCTCTCCGTTGAGCAAGAGACTCTCTGGATTTTGTTCTAAGCACGACAGGAGCCCCTGAAGGGTTTTTTAAAATAGCCGGACGATCACGTCTTCTTTTCTCATTAACTCTGGTGCTGGGTGAAGCATAAGGTGTAGAGGGGCCTGTGCAGGATCCGACTCCGTTCCGTGGGCTGCGAGGTCCTCTGTGACCCGGACCAGCCATTACTGACTTCTGGTGCCCAGCCCACTAGCCTGCCTCCCTCCTTCTTGCCACGGGGAGCCTCACCACAGGACCCTTGCACTTGCTGTGTCCGCATGGTGGCGCCTCGCCCCCATTCTTGCTCTCTCCTCAAAGAATGCTGCCCCAGGCCCCAAAGTGAGTAAACTCCTTGCCCTGGTCACTGTGTCTTCTCCCACCAGCTGGAGTTGCAGTTCTGTCACCCAACGTGCCCTCGCTTGGCGTTTGCTTTCTAGTTTATCGTCCCTGCTCTTCCATCACCAGGTTGCCCCGCTGCTCCCTGCCGACATGGGAACATTCCGCAAGGCCAGGCACCGTGTGTCCCTAATACCGGAACCGCAACGAGCATCGTTTGCATTTTCCGCAAGACTGAATGCGCCGTCGTCAGTAGAAACTTGCTGAGTTGGGTTGAATGTAGAAATACCTGTGTTTTCATGTAGCATTTTTTAGGAGGGGTAGGACAAGATGTGTCTGGTAAGAGCGGAGTGGATTTTTTCAGTTCTCGACATTCCCTAGTAATAGGCTCCTAATTGCTCGCACGATAATAAAACCGACCAGATTTGTGTGCCTTCACTGGGGGAGCACGCTGAGGAGTCCGCGGTGGTGGTTGTGTGACTTCTGACATAGGGATTCGTCCGGTTTTGTCATTCCCTGATTCAGATATCTGCGGGCCTGTGGCATGGACAGCGGTGTACTTCAAGATGTTTTCATGGTTGCTTTTGCCTTACTTGGTTATTTGTCATCAACAGGTGACTGAGGACAGAAAACAGGCCTCGAAATAAACCCTCGAAGGAAGAAGGGATTTGCCTACACTTGGCTCTGAGTAAGTGAAATTGTAAAAATGGATTTCTTATTATGTAATAAATATCCTGTCAACCTCTTCATATTTTCTGGGCTTAAAAATTAAATGTTACTGTATTGGCTCTAAGTCCTGGAAATGGTGATTTCTCAAGATTTCTTGTAACAGGTAGTTTTGCTAGCCAGAAAATGCTGTGTGTCTGCCTGACATGCTTCTTTCTGTTGAGCTTCTGGAAGTCCGAGACTTCAGGAAAGAGAAATGGAGATGGCTGGCACAATCTGCAGCTTTGCAGAGAAGTATCGTTCCTGCTCTTCTTTCCCAGATGCATTTGAGGCCTTCTCTGTCTTTAGAAGGTGACTCGTGACCAGCAAGGGCTTCTGACTCTTGGTCCGCCACGCGCCCCGTTCTTTGTTGTTCTTCTCGGTATGTGTGTGCGGACTGACGGGCACCATATAACTGCTTGTGGACCAGCCAGGGTCCTTCAGAACCACCTCGTCGCCACGGCCTTTGACGGCGGCCCCTACAGCTGTGTTTTCCCTCATTCTCAGCCCCTCCGGGGCTGTCCTTAGAGCAGAAACAGTCCAGAGTCCCGGAGAACAGGCCTTTGGGGGCCTGGAGCGCTCTTGTGGCTGCCGTACCCACCCGGTCTATGAAGAGGCCGGGCGTCCTCTCAGATCAAGGACGTCCTTTTCAGAGCACTTGGTATGAAAGATCTTCAGTCTCTGGGATGACCATTGGTTCAGTCTGTTGCCTCTGGAGCACTGGGGCGTATACAGAGATGTGGGAAATGTGTCTTGTTTTGGGGGGGCGAGGCCTTGTGTACCCATGAGGTGGGGGGTGCGGCAGACAGCCGCGGTGGGAATGGATGTCCCATGCATGGTGTAGATGGTCCGTGCTGAGGGAATTCTGAGTAGCGCTCTTTTCAGAAGTTTTATTTTATTTCCTTAAAGGTTTTATTTATTACCCAAAAGAGCATGTGTGTGCAGGAGCAGGGGAAGGGACGAGGCAGAGGGAGAAGCAGACCCCCTGTGGAGCGGGGAGCCCGAGTGGGGCTCGGCGGGGGGGGTGGATCCTGGGATTCCGGGATGGTGACCTGAGCTGAAGCGGACACTTACGCAGCTGCGCCACCCGGACTGCCCTGAGTTCTGGGCAGGGTGCTGAACAGCACGTGGCCGAGCCACTGAGGATGCTGGACGTTCCTCCTGGAGGCGAGACTCCCGATGGATATGCGGAGTACAGACATGTGCGGAAGTTCGTTCTAGGCGGGTAGGCGGGGGCTGACGTTGTAGGCAAAAGGAAAGGAGTCGGGAAGAGCAAAGCCTTTTTTTTTTTTTTTTAAAGATTTTATTTTATTTATCTGACGGAGAACTAGCAAACACAAGGAGGGGAGCAGCAGGCAGAGGGAGAAGCAGATGCCACGTGGAGCAGGAGCCTGATGCGGGGCTCGATCTCAGAACCCTGGGGTTGTGACCTGAGCCCAAGGCAGCCGCTTCACTGACTGAGCTCCCCGGGCACCCCACTCCTTTTTGTTTAATAGGGAAAGTTGATAAAGCAGCCTGGGGGGTGGGGGTTGGTGACGGGTGATGGGGGAGGAGCAGAGAGGGTGCGTGGGAAGGGCGAGCGCTGTGACCGGACGGTGCCTATGCCGTGTTCGAAGGAGACTTTGACTCTTAGTGCTAGGGCTGTCGTGGCTTATCAACCTGGACGGCCCCGGGGACTGCAAGCCCGTCAGTATCGCAGGGACAGCCTGTAGACTGAAAGGGCACCAGAGGGGTGCTCAGAACTAGCCCGCACGGGGCAGAAAGAACAGCAGTTGTGACAAGATGGTCCCAAAACACGTGTGTGCCAGATGTCGGCGGCATTTGGTCACACCTTCCCTGAGACAGTTCGCGGAGGGGATGCGTGCTGGGGTGCTCTTGGCTGGGTTCGCAGACTGTGCCCCCGCGGTGTGCGTCCTTCCGCCAGAGCCATCCGTGGACTGTCGTCGTATTAGAGCCTGCACCCCTGCCTCCCCTGTCCGTGACAAGCACCAGTCTACTTCCCGTGTCTGCGGGTTTGCCCGTTCCCGGGCGTTCTGTGGAAACTTCGGTGTCGTTCGCTCTGTTCTTTGGGGCTGGCTCCTGTCTCTCAGCATAATGTCGTCAGGGCCCCTCCCGTGTGGTAGGACGCATCTGCGTGTCAGTCCCTTTTCTTGCCAAATACTGTCCCATTGTATGAGTAGGGGCCCGTTTTGTGCATGTGTTCATCAGTCACACAGTCACTTTGAAAGGTGCTGTTCCGTATTGATGTAAGACTCACAGGAAGTGGCAGAAACAG
Organism: Meles meles; assembly: GCF_922984935.1. Lineage (NCBI taxonomy): Eukaryota > Metazoa > Chordata > Mammalia > Carnivora > Mustelidae > Meles > Meles meles. The sequence goes on from NC_060088.1 coordinate 14,378,230, forward strand.
AGCTGGGAGGTTTGTGCCAGGGCACAAAGGCAGAAACAGAACAGCCCTCCCCCCCACCTTCCTGTAATGGGGGATCACCATCCGAGACCTGTGCTCTCACAGGGGTAGATGGCAGCATTTGGTCACAAATGGGTGGGTCACAGAGCTGGCCCTGTGGACCAGATGCAGACCTTCTCTGCATCTCACCAGCATTCACGTGCACTGTGTGTGTCTGCGTGTGCATGCTTGCACACTCGTGTACAGGTGTCTCACGTTCACGTTCATGCAGCCAGTGCCATAATCTGACGCATGCTGTTAGGTGACCAGCCGAGCTCCTCATGACGCTGCTTTAGGTCGCCCTCCCCGAGGCCTGGCCACCCCGGGTCTCCGTCTCTGGAGTTCCGTTATCTCGACAGTGTCACATGAATGGAATTGTGCGGAGACTGCCTTGATTCCCTTGGCCTAAAGCCCTCGAGGTCTGTCCAGGCGGTGGGTGTCCACCGCCACCGAGCTGTACCGCCGTGTGGGTGTCCCAGAGCTCATTGATCCAGCCATGCGTCCCGGGGCGTTTGCGGTCTTTCCCGCTGGGGCTGTTACAGGTAGCGCTGCTGTGAACATCTGTGCACAGGTTTTGGGGTGGACCAGATGCGTTTGAAGTCCCCATTTTGTTCCTCGGGCAGCCCTGTGAGATTGGTGCCCATGTTGGGGTCCGTGGAGCAGACACAGAAATGATGGCACAGCAAGACCGTGGGGCTCCCGGGGTCCCGTGGGGGAGCGGGCGGTTGCACTGGCCTCCAGCTGGCCGAAGCCCTCTCGAGCCGCTGTGTTCAAAAGGGACGGCCGTGGGGCTGGGCCTCCCTGCCTTCAGAACCCTGTTGACTGGAGAGTGAGACCCCCTGGCCACCCGGAGGGAACTGGGCACTGAGCTGTGGCTCTGGGGACGATTGCCTTCACAGGCAGGCACAGTGGCCACGAAAGGAGCAGAGCCCAGCCAGCGGCGAACTTCTTCCCCGTCGGGGGACTGCTGTGTATGGGGAAGCAGCGGCTCAAAGAGGCAACTTCTAGTTCCTTCGGCAGCGGGGCCAGCAGGAAGCCCGGGGGCTGTCGTTAATCGGCAGGCTGTGGGGGTCAGGCCCGCGGGCTCTGCCCATTGCTGCGGAGAACTACCAGGCTGCGCTCTCTAGGACTAGCCATGCAGCTGCGCTGTCTCCAGGAGCTGCCTTCAGGGGGGCCTGCTCGTTTCCACGGTGGTGGGGCAGGTTGATCGAATCGAAACACTAAAACGTGGGGTACCCTTTGCCTCCGCGTGGCCGTCGCTGTTCCTGGGAGATCAGAGGAAGGAGAGACACGTGGGTCCGACCTCGAGTCCGTCAGCCCTGGTCTCCCCTCTTGTTTTCATCAGCCACGCCCTGTGGGACCTCTGGAAACTGGTTAGCGCCTTGGAACCTCAGTCTTCTCCTCTGTACAGTGGGAGGTTAATCCCTACTTGGCAGTCCTTTGGCACAAGACAGGACACTGCGGATTGTCCCTTAGAGTCCGTGTGTGTTCCCGCTTCTCTTCTACTTCTTTTCTCCCCTCCCCACCCCACAGCCCGCAAGTGACTCAGAACGCCGAGATACTCAGTGTTTTCTTCTGGGCTGTATGCTGCTTGCCCGGCGTGGAGGGGGTGTGCTTGTGTGTGCGTCTTATTCTAAACATTTGACGTCTGCTTTCTCATTTATCTCCCACTGCTGTCCTTCTTGCCGTCTAAGTCACGGGATGGGTGACCACTTCTTACCGGTTCCTCTTCATTCGTACAGTCCAGGAAGGGCATGAAAGACCCAGGTGCTTGTGATCAGAGGGAGCCGTGGCTCAGAGCAGTGGTGCAGTGGAGCCTGGAGGGTGGGTTCGTGTTGGAGTTGATTAGGACTGGGCACTGTGGGGCGCTGGGTGGCTCAGTCAGTTAAGCGTCTGCCTTCGGCTCACGTCATGATCCCAGGGTCCTGGGATGGAGCCCCACATCATGCTCTCTGCTCAGTGGGGAGCCTGCTTCTCCCTCTCCCACTCCCCCTGCTTGTGTTCCCTCTCTCACTGTGTCTCTCTCTCTGTGAAATAAATAAAATAAAATCTTAGAAAAGGACCATGCATTATAATAGGGACAAGACGGGGACTCTGGTAGGTGTCAGCTGGCTGGTGCGTCGTGTTGCACACCAGCCCCGTTGAGGGGGTTTCATTCTAACTTAGTGAAGGTGGCGCCCCAGAGGGGTCTTCCAGCAGGCTCAGAGTGCGCGGTGGGGGTGGAGCGGGGTGTGGCTGAGCTGGTCTTACTGTCTTACCCAAAGCAGTTAAGCCTCAGAGGTGACCTTGGAACCATCGCTTCTTCACTTAAAGGCGTCAGTTCCGTGTGGATAATCCAAGAACACAGTTGCTTTTTTTGGTCTCCGCTGGTGAAAGGTCCTTGGCCAGTGCTGTTGGAGAACACGACCCAGCTTTGTAAAGGCGCTCCCTGTCAGTGTGCCGCTCGCATGTACTCGGTGTTGTTTTCTTTCAGACTCTGTTTGTGCTTCACCCGCTTTTGCAAAGGCCCAGACGTGCACGTGGGGCCACGCAGACGTGGCCTCCAGGTGATCAGGAGAGCGACTCCTTGTGGGAAGCAGGTATTGCTTTTCTCTGGAGCCCAGGCAAGCCGGGAGGAGTGCGCCCTCTTCCCACCTGACGGACTGAGAGTCAAGTGACTTTCTTCACGTTGCAGTTGGACTCACACGGACATTAATTAAGTTCTTGATGAATTAAACTCAAGGATAAACTCTTGAAATTGGCTTTAGGTGCTGGTCGTGATACAGCCAGGAAGGGGCCTCAACATGATGAGACAGTTCTTTGGTTTCTGACGTTTTTCAGTACTGTCTCTTGTAATAAACCAGGATGTTGTTTCCCCTAGTATTTGCTTTGTAAACAGGGGTGGTTCCCAGGTGTCTCTCAGTTCAGGACATGGTTGTCAGCGGGGGTGTTTTTTCCCCCAGGGGATACGTGGCAAAGTCTGGAGCCCTGCTTTTCAAGCCGCGGGGGGTGTGTGGGGACGGGACACTGACATCTAGGCCTGGAGGCGGGAGGCTGACAAGCACCTGCCAGGGCCCGGGACGGCCTCCCTCACGCCCTCCCACACCCGAGAGTCACCTGGCCCAAGTGTCAGTCGTGTTGAGGTCACCTGGTTTGGGACATGGCTCACAACTTTGCGTGTGTAAACTCCAGCCCTCTGTCCCTGTCCTAGTACTGACTGTCGGCCCTGGCATGGGTCTGAAGCGCCGCGGTGGCCAGTTACACGCCTTGGGCCTCCTACAGTGACTCCAACGCTCAGTGTGACTGTAAATTTGGAAAAGAATGAGGCTCTAGGCCTGGATTTCTATTCCTAATTTATGTGTTTCTTTGTATTAAAAAATAGTTTTTTATTGTGCTGAAATACACATATCATGTAATACACTACCTTAACGTTACACTTTAGAGTTTCGCCTCACTGTCATTACGTTCACATTTTTGTGCAACTTTCTGTCATCTTCCCAAGTGGAAACTCTGCCCCATTAACATGGATTCCCGTCCTCCAGCCTCTGGCACGCACCATTCCACTTTCTCTGGATTTGCCTGTTCTAGGTATCTCTATAGGTGCCATCATACAATATTTGTCTTTTTTTTTTTTTAAGATTTTATTTATTTACTTGAGAGAGAGCAAGAGAGACAGAGCATGAGAGGGGAGTGGGAGAGGGAGAAGCAGGGTCCCCACTGAGCAGGGAGCCCGATGCGGGACTGGATCCCGGACTCCAGGACCATGACCTGAGCTAGGCAGTCGCTCAACCAACTGAGCCACCCAGGAGCCCCGTATTTGTCTTTTGCACCTGGTTTATGTCCGTTAGCATCGTATGTCCCAAGCTCATCCCCGTGGTAGCATGCGTCAGAATGCCCTTCCTTTTTGGCGCTGAGTAATGCTCCGTTCTGTGTAGAGACCACGTTTAGTTTATCTGTTCGTCCACTGGTGGATGGTTGAGTGGTTTACAGCGAAATAATTTCAAGTGGGATCCCCTGTGACCGGCTCGTCACTGCTGTTTAGACAGAGCTAGCCAAGGACTGTGGATTCGCGTGCTGAAATTGTGCTGTGCCCACACAGAAACTGCCAGACCGTTCCTGCGGCACGCCCTCAAGTGCTCTTAACACAGCCTTCTGCTGTCTTCGGAACCACAGGTGGCCCTTGATTGACGGGGTTGTCCATGGAGATGCAGGGGTTTTTGGGTAAATGTAGTGCAGTTCTGTAAATTTATTTTCTCTTCCGTATGATTTCCTTTCTCTCTCTCTCTCTTTTTAAAGAGATGTGTTTATTTCAGAGAGCGAGAGAGCGTGCACAGGCCAGTGTGAGCAGGTGGACGGGGAGAGGAAACCGTCTCAGGCGGGCTCCCTGCTGAACGCGGAACCCAGTGCAGGGCTCCACCTCACAACCCTGGGGTCAGGACCCCAGCTGAAATCGAGAGTCGCACGCTTCGCCCACTGAGCCACCCAGGCGCCCTTCCATACGATTTTCTTGATGGCGTTTTCTTTTCTCCGACTAATAAAAGCCGACTTTATCATGAGAACACAGTGTGTAATACAGGTCACGTGCTACACATGCGTGAACTGACTGTTCATGTTGTCTGTAAGGCTCCCGGTCATTCTGGGGCAGCTGGAAGTTTGACGCAGGGTTTCAGCTGTGTGGGGCGTGGGGGTCCTTAGGCCCTGAATTGTTCAGGAATCAACTGTACTCTTCTGAGATGAGCTTTATATGTTTCTCCTGCTTAGCTTCCAACGCAGGAGCAGTGGAAGTATTGAAAGCAGGCGCAGAAGCTTCCAGAAAGGCACCCCTGCCTCCCACTTCCCACCATGCGCTCTTGCAGTGGGATCTCCTTCCTGCCTCCTTCCTCTCTCTGACTGGACCATCCCGCACCTGTCCTTGAACGGGCTTTCTTCTTCCCACCTCCTGGGACCTCACTTGGGCTGTGCGTGGATGCTCTGTGGAGGCATCTTTGCAGCCAGCATGCTGAGATCTTTACGTGAGAAGGTGTTTGGTTATTCTGACACACGATGTCTGTCATGGCACAGGGCTTAGCACTGGGCTCTGACTTTGTCCGGCCGGTTACCTATCCCAGCACTCCCCCAGGACTCATCCCAGTGCTCTCCCCTTACGGGCGTGGTCTCGGAGCCGCCCTCGGTGTCTGACTAATCACACGCCCCAGTCAGAGTGCATTTCTTTGACGTTTTGGTGCGAAGTAGGACAGAACTGACGAGGGTTTATGGGATCATTTGTGCAGATAATGAGTGCTTTCCGAGCACTGGGAGCTAGGGATGGAGCGGGGCATGGAGAGGGCTGCGGCAGCTGAGATGGGCTTTGTGGTTGCCGGTTGCCGGTGGGAAGAGAGGTGGAGAGCCAGCGCAGAGCTCGTTGAAGCAGTTGAAAGCCTGTTGCAGGAGCCAGAGCCAGTGGAGCAGTTTACCTTCCTTCACAAAGTGCTCTCGTGGCATTTTAAGTTCCTCAAAATGACTTTTTTATTGCTTTTTTATTTCAAACTAATGAAATAAGACACTCTCACCCACTTGTCGTTTTGTAAATCTGAAGAAAAGCTTCCTTTGTAGGGCAGGTCCTCCCAGCAGGAGGATTTTTCCGGCTTAGATGGTGGGCTGCATTTAATCTCTGTTATATATTGCTGATTAATTTTAAGTACGATTTTAAATTTTAATTTATGGGGCTGCATTTAATCTCTGTTATATATTGCTGATTAATTTTAAGTACGATTTTAAATTTTAATTTATGGTTTCTTTTTAAAATTAATTACATTATTGGGTGCATTCATTATTTCATTAAAAAAAACCTCCCTGTCGGAAGTACCGTATTTGGCCTTTAGTATCTTCTCCGTCTGCTTTATTTTTTTTTTAATACTTTATTTATTTGACAGAGGGAAATCACAACTAGGCAGAGAGGCAGGCAGAGAGAGAGGAGGAAGCAGGCTCCCTGCAGAGCAGAGAGCCCGATGCGGGGCTCGATCCCAGGACTCTGGGATCATGACCTGAGCCGAAGACAGAGGCTTTAATCCACTGAGCCACCCAGGCACCCCTTCTCCATCTGCTTTAAAGACATTTTTCTGTGTGACCACATGCGATTGGGTTTACAAAATATGGATTCCCCTAAGCCCCCAAGTTTCAGTTGCAGACGGCACGTTTGCCGCTGAGTCCTTTTCCCAGTGTTTGCCTCCAAGAATGTGGTCATTTCGTGCTCTGTAGCTGTTTGTCCTTGTCAGAGGATGCAGGGTAGGATATTACTCTTGTATGAAATTCAGGTAAGCAGGGAGCAGATGGATTTATGGCTCTGGAAACCTCTAAACTCTGCAGCTGTGCTGAGCCGTTAACCTGTGAATAAAGAAATTCTGGACCGTGGCTCGCAAGGGCTGGCGTGACCCAATGGGACAGAATCCATCACCTTGTCGGGGAGAGACGTCTGCTGTTGTGACTTCTCGGGTTTGGGCTTACTGCTGTCCTGTCACACTCTGGACTTCCTCCGGGCCAAGAAAGAGGGCCGAGTCGTGTACGCCACATGAGCCTCCCGAGCTGCAGGCAGAGCTGCCCCGCATCCCGGGAGCTTTGGGGGTGCCAGGGGCCAAAACAAGTTCCCGGGTCTTTCGTCTCCAGAGGCTGGGAAGAGCACACCGCACACGTGTCGGGCAGGGACCGGTGTAGGAGAGGCCCACCTCCAGCATGGAGGGGACCTTCCCGGACGTCTTAGTAAACCTTCAGTACAACTTCCTCAAGAGGACAAAAGCATGTGCACGTCGGTGCACTGGGCCATGCGGGGATTTGGGAAATGGCAGTGACATCGTTCTGCGGGACCACAGGTGACGGCCGGAGCGTACCACAGAATGTGCCAGATGCTTAGACACGAGGCGCTCTGGTCAGTGACTTGCCTTCCAGCATGGTGGCTAGGACACACTTTGTGTAGGACTATGGAGGAGGGGGCTCAGGTGAGCAGACAGCATCTCGTTGCCCCGTATGTCGGAGAGTCTCCAGCAAGAAAAAGTGTCCTGTGTAGAGAGTGCAAAAGCAGTTTTGTTTTTAAAGATTTTATTTATTTATATGCGAGACAGAGAGCTTGAGAAGGAGGATCAGAAGGAGAAGCAGACTCCCTGCTGGGCAGGGAACGGGATGCAGGACTTGATCCCAGGACTGTCATGAAGACAGTCGCTTAACTAACTCCGCCACCCAGGCACCCCGCAAAAGCAGTTTTGAAAAGGTTGCTACAGTCAAGTAGGTGAGTACCCCCAGACCATCATGACCCGCGCTTCACTTCATCGGAGTGGAAATGGCCTGTGCTTGGCTGTGTGAACCGTCCTGGAGAAGGACTTGTGTGTTCTGAGCGCGTACATCATTCACAGTCCGTGCTAGGTGGGCGAGAGTAGCTTTCACCAAGGGTATGTTTTGAACCGCTTCATGGAGACATAATTCACCTACCATCCCATCCATCCATCCATTCATTCATTCAGAGTATCTGATTCCATGGTGTTTGGTATATTCACAGAGTTTCACAACCGTCCCCACGATCTTAATTTCAGTTGCCAAAAAGAAACGCCGCACTCCGTAACAGCAACTCTCCGGTCTTCCTCCCCGGCCCCTGGCAGCTACTAGTCTGCTCACTGTCCCTCTGGATTTCCCAGTTTGGGACATTTTGTTAAATGGAAGCAGAGAATATGTGGCCTTTCGTGACTTGCTTCTCTGCATCGTGTCTTCGAGGCCCAGCCATGTTGTAGCACGTGTCAAAGCTGTGTTCCTTTTCAGCCAGATGATGCTACTCCATCGTATGGAATGATCCCCTGCTGTCTCCCCATTCCTCAGCTGACAGAGACTTGGGTGGTTTCTGCTCTTTGACCACGTGAATGATGCTACCGTGAACCCGGTACCAGTGTTGATGGGGATGCCTGCAAATGAAGCTCTAACGGACCCAATGAGCTGTTGCCTATCAGGACAATATAGGAAGGTTTTTAGGATGCAGATGTACATTTTTTTAAAGGCTTGTTTATTTATTTGAGGGTGGGGGGAGAGAGAAAGCACAGAGGGAGAGGGAGAAGCAGGTTTCCCGCTGAGCAGGGAGCCCGACATGGGGCTCAATCCCAGGACCCTGGGATCATGACCTGAACCAAAGGACTGAGCCAGCCAGGCGTCCTCTCAAATGTACATTTTAAAAGTTATATTTACTGGAGTACCGGGGTGGCCCAGTCAGTTTAGCGCCAACCCTTGGTTTCTGCTCAGGTCATGATCTCAGGGTTGTGAGACCAAGTCCTGCATTGGGCTCTGCACTCAGCACGTAGTCTACTTAGGATTCCCCCTCCCTCTGTCCCTCTCCCCTGCTCGCTCTCTTTCTAAAATAAACAAACCTTTAAAAAAAGGTGATTTATTATTTTTATTACTATAGGTTCTCGGTGAGATAAGGGTACTTTTAAATGCATTTGGATCTTTTTGTCGCCCCCCCCCACCCCAGCCCATCGGTTAGTAACTGCTCAGATTCTCATGCATGAGTGGGCTCTCTGCGAGTCAGGATGGTCTGTGTCTCCATATTTGGGCAGACACCAGGAGTCCCTGGTGAGGTATCATGGCACCGTGATCAGTGAGGCTGGCGGTCTAGCGGGCTCCATGGATCTTGCTGGGATCAGTAACTGAAGTGGCTGTCAGCCATTTTCCTTTTACCCAAATTTGAAAGTGTAGGCCAATCTGAATGCCTTCCAGGCTTGTAGTTTTTTCATTTATTACATGTAGATTTAGAGTAAATGTCTTCTCGCTTCAGTAGGCATATACCGGGAACGGACTTAACATCGTGTATTCATTAGACTAAAAAAAAACAAACAAAAAAATGACGTTAACTACTAAGTAAAATTATAAGTTTAAGGTCAAGTGGTCAGTCTGTAGAAATTCCAGGGTTTTTTTTGTTTTGTTTTGTTTAACTCTTTGAATAGCGTGACACTTTAAAAAAAAAAAAAAAAAAAAGGAAGTTTTTCCTATTTTCCTGAGCATAGAACCTCAGATGTCCCAGTGTTAGTTTGTGCCCACCAGGTAGTTACTCTTCCGCTGAGGTCTTCAGGAAGCATGCGGGGGTGTTAGCCCAGTGAAGACCTTGGATAACCTGGAATCACCTCCAGCAGGACTTTCTGTGTGCAGAGGGGGCTGCTCATATCTGTGTTGCCGTTGGGGGCGCCACGAGCCCCAAGGGTCTCTTCATCACTTGAAATGAGCCTCGTGGGCCTGAGGAACTCAATTATAGGTTTCATTTAATTTTAACTCATTAAAGATCACATCCAGGTGGAGACCTGGAAACCAGTAGCCCTTTAGAATAGGGCTTTTCTGCGTGGGTGATTTTGCATTTGCCGCTCCTCCCCCTCCCCGGACATCTAGCACTGTCTGGAGGCCTTTGTGATTGTCCTGACTTGAGGACTGTGCCCGTGGCATCTAGGGAGCGGAGAGCCGGGGTGGTGCTCAACAGCCTGCAGGGCGGGGGACGGTGACCGACAGGGTGATTTGGACCCCAGCATTTACAGCGCCGTGGTGGAGAAGCCTGCTTCAGACTCACAGGGCCGGCGTGGTCCTCGGGGATGCAGCCCAGGCTCATGCGTGCAGACGTGGCTTGCTCATGGGATCTGGTGGGGCCGAGGCGAGGCCAGTGAGCCAGGCCTCCACCTCCGCGTGGCTTGGACATTGAGTGTGGGAATAAATAGAAAGTCCACATTCGTTAGCAGGCAGACCAGTAACAATGGCAGTCTTAGGTATTTAGTGGGTCCTGGCTTTAGTCGTTAAATGAGGGGCAGGCGGAGCTCTCTGCCTCTGCACTGTGTTCCCTCAGAGCCAGTACAGGGAGCCCTGAGCCCCAGCTCCGCACAGCCCTGCTCCCCAGCATCATGAGAGGGGGCTGCGGTGCCCAAAGACGCCCTTCTCACTTCCGGGTACGCATACTCACCTCTCCGAGAGACCCAGAAAGCATTTGGAAAGGTCCTCTTTTACAAACCAGTCTTGGCACTGTTGGGCAAAGGCCGAAACCATTCATTGGATAATCGCAGGGCCACTCTAACTTCCCGTTCGGTGGGTGATGAAATCAGTGGGAGTGCTCCCAGTATAGCTGTCCCCAGCGCACACACCTTTGGAGGTGGTCCCCCACTTCCCCGGCTCCCCAAGGCCCCGCCCCCCAAACCAAAGGGCTGCGGCTAGAGGTGGCCCCGCTGTGGAGACTCAGCGTTGTGATTAGTGACACGTGTTTAAGCGTTGCAGTGGAAAGTCAGTCGCTGCCGGGCTGGGGGGCAGGCAGGAGGAAGCCCCGGAGATGGAGGGCTGAAATGGGGCTCTGTTGGCGGGGCAGCGTGGGCAGAGGTGCTGCCGTTCACACAGGAGCCGTCCTGTGTCCGAGTACAGATGGGTCGCCTGTGATGGGATACAGGGGCGGCCTTGGCAGCGAGACCGCGCCGGGCATAATGGGACTTGAATTGGCCGTTTCTTTTCGGGATCCTGGAAATGCTTGCGGCATCTATCGTCCTGAGGAAGCTTGGACGGCTTGCCAAGCAGGTAATATTGATGGTTAAAAAAAAAAAAAGAAAGTGAACCCATGATGCTTCTCTTCCCTGAAGATGATTTTTACCCTATTTCCAAAACGCAGAGATGGAGGTAGGACAGATGTGTCAGCGGCTTGGAAGCCCGTCGCCCGAGTTAAATGGCAGTCACTCAGAGCAGTAAGCTCTCTGGCACTCCCACGGAAGCCCCAGGGGCATTTTGGATCCTATTTAATGTAAAATTCCTTGAAGCAAAGACTGCAGGCATTTTGTTATGGTTCCAGGCAGTTTATTGTGTTTCTCCCCCCCCTCCCCCAAATATTTGTGAATGTGCGGATGAGTCTGTGTGCTAACCACGGAAGTAAAACCACAGGCGGGGGAGTGCCGGCTACATTCCTCTTCAGTCGAGAGTGGAAGCATCTTGGTAGAGCAGGATCCTTCCGGACAGTGTGGTGCAGGCGGCTGTAACAGATCTGAAATGGGCCCGACGCGTCCCCGCCCAGGGCCCTGGCAGACGCTCAAGGCGTCCCACGAGCCCTGACCTTCAGTCTGGTTATGATGGGAACTTTCTGCCCCTGACTGGGGGGAAGGGGGCTAAGCAGATGCACTGCTTCGAGGGTGTTGATTGTACCCGTGTGACTGACCGGCCTTCCCATTTCTCGCATGGGCGCTTCCTGATGGAACTGGCATTCGGAACAGGGATCGTTACATGGGCTCTCTGCTGGCACGTGTGAGCCGAGGCGGCATTCGGAAGCATGCCCTCCTGCCAGGCTCCGGGAGGAAGGCACAGGGAAGCAAACCGCTGGAGACGGTTGTCCCATGACACAGCCCACGATGCCTCGGCGTGTGAGGATTCTGGATGCGGGGGATGGATGTGGGGATCTCCACGTGGCCAGTCTTGGGGAAAATCTTTGTTCCCAGTGAGCCCCGTGGGAGACAGACGTGCACAACTGGCGTGGATGAGAAGCGGGCGGTTTGGGAATGGAGGCTCAGGTACAGCTCTGCGTTCTCGCCGCACGCCCGCCTGGTCGCTGCAGCGTGGTACCCCTGCTCCGGTCTTTTCCCGGGAGGAGAGCGGAGCAGGAGCATGGAGCCGGGCTCTCAGTGGGATCAGGAGCGTCTTCAAGAATGTCAGGTGCGTGACACGCACAGACAGACATGGCTGAGGTTATCTTACCTGGGTTCGGGAAGCCAGAGCGGGCGGGGCTGGGAGCCGGCTCTGATGGGCGGTAACATCCCATCTGTCCTCAAACTACCGCCTGTCCTCAGGGTGTTAGGGTTCTCCTAAGTGCTGGGAAAATGATGGCACCATCCGTCTTGAGTGCCTAGAAATTGCAACACAGTTAAGTTAAAATTTTAAAGCCCTCTTTCCTGTGAGGTCTGACATGGTAATTATTGAAAAGAATGTTCATTTTATTTTTTTAACCTTCTGGAAGGCCATCTGAGTAAGTCTGATTCAGCGTGCATCTCCACAGTTCCTTTTTCTTGGTCTCTTTGGTAATGAGGCCTGGTTCTACCGTTTCTTGTCCCCCAGGCTAACTCAGGAGGGTCGGAATTCATGCTTTGCCCCAGAACGTTTCGGGGATTCGGCTTCCCAGGGAGGAGCTTTCCAGGATCGCGGATTTTCACGGGAGGGGAGTTTTCCCGTTCTGCTGTAGCACTGGGCAGTGTCAGAAGATACTTTTGGTTGTCCAGATTGGGGAGGTGCTGCTGACATCTCGTGGGTGGAGGCCAGGGAGGCTGCTCAGCACCCTGCCACGCCCAGGACACCCCACTGCAGGGAGGGACCCCATCCCGCCTGGCAGTGGTGCCCCGAGGAGAAACCCTGCTCTGCGTGCTTCTCATTTGCTCGGCACTGCGGGAAGTGTTCTCCGCCCACAGCTTGTCTCCTTGGAGAGGGCCAAGTCCCTGTGCCGTCCAGATGTGCAGGTCTCCGAATTCTGAAAGGAAATGGGAAATGTGAGGGTCACACCCAAGGAAACCTACCGTCCGCAGAACAAATGAGAGGACCAGAGGGCTGGCGGAGGCGGGCCTCCCAGCGCAGCTGAGTCCTGTTTCTCCTTCCCTTGTTCATTTAGATTCTGCCGAAGTTTCTCCTGAAGGCTGCGGACTCGAGGCTGCCCCTCTGATTTCATTTCTTGCCAGTGCAATTTAGGTGAAGCTGGAGCAGACTGTTCCCTGAGGAGGGATTAGGGGAATCAGGCCCGGCCTTTTCCTAAATAAATGTATCAGGAAACTCGGGCATCTTTATGAGAACGTGGCTGACCATTTCCCACAGCATGGTCAGGGTGGGAGGCTGGGCAGAAGACGGCCGTAGCTTCCCTTAGAGAGATTGGAGTGTTGCAAAGGTCCCCGCCCTTCCAGACACGTCCTTAATGAAGCTGCTTCAGAACTACGAGCCTGTGTTTAAAGAGCGTGCTGGTGGTAGCTTTAAGTGGGATCCCCCCATGTTACAGTCCTCTCGTTGGCCTTGGCCTACATTACATTAATGAGGCCTGTGAGCTGCTTTGCACGCAGCCTGCTGATGCGTCCCATGGGGAGTCACATTCCTGAAGTGGCCACCGTAGCAGAGGTGGATTCCCTCCTTTCTGTTCAAGTGCTGTCGGCGGACCACATGCAAGAGTCCCTTATTTTCGTACAGATGTGGGTATATGTCCTTCACCCTGGTGATGGTCTTCATCTGAACGAGCATAGAGGGAGGGGACCTTTGTGAACTTAAGATTTATTTTGAGAGTCTTGGTGTTTGTTTGGTGGGAAGGTCGCTTGTTGCGGTGGTCGCTTGGTGGGAAGGTCGCTTGGCGGGAAGGTCGCTTGGCGGGATGGCTGGACGGCAGTGTGCAGTGGCAGCTCCAGTGAATGGGGACCCTGTGCTTTTGTTGTTTCTCTTTCAGAGAGGGTAGGGAATAAAATCGATAAAAAAGTTGATTGCGTTGGTTAAAGATTGGGACAGGTGTTGCATAGGCAGTTTATTTACATACTTGCCTGCCAGTTCCTGATGGATACACTCTCAGCTTATTAATGTGGAAATCGTCAAACATACTCGAAGCGTACAGAATATTTCCTGTATTTTCCCATGTATCTATCACTTGGTTGTAGCCACCGTCAACACCTGTCCTTCCCTGTTTTGTTATTTTTTGTAGGGAAATTTAAAGTAAATCTCAGACACCACATCGCGTCACCCGTCAGTATATCAGAATGTGCCTCTGTTACAGAAGAATGTTATTCATACACACACACACACACACACACACACACACACACACTCTCTCTCTCTCTCCCCATGATACCATTCTTACCCTGGGTGAGTTTCCTCTGGTCACCATAATGGATAACCACAGACTGAATGGCTTAAACTAGTGGAATTTATTCCCTCATAGCCCAGGAGGTCAGAAGTCCAAAATCAAGTGATGGAAAAGTTGGTTCTTTCTGGAGGCTCCGAGGAGGAATCTCTCCCATGCCCCCTCCCCACTTTTGGTAGCTTCGCGTGTTCTTGGCAGATGGCCGGGTCATCCAGGCTCTGCTTCTCCTCTCCTGCTGTGGCCTCCTTCCCCGCGGCTGTCTCCAGAGCCCTCTTTCTTTTCAAAGACAGTAGTCACTGGATTCAGGGCTCGCCCTAATCCGGGATGACCTCCTCTTAACTTTTAGTTCCATCTGCGGAAGACTCGCTTTCCATCTGTGGTCACATTCGCAGTCCTGGGGGTTAAAACCTCAATCTGAGTTTTCCGGGGACACGGTTCAGCCCACTGTGGTGATGTCGTGTTTGCTCCCCTGACCCACCGGCACTGACGTGTTCCTTGTGGACATCAGCTCCCCGAAATCTCCGCGGGGGGCGTGGTAGGTCCACCCCAGATAGTTCCCTCTGAGAGGCGCTTTTACTACCACCCCATGCCCGGGAGGGAAGCGAGTGTATTTTCTCTGGGTCATACTCTTGTGAACCGCGGGGCCTGGCTGGCTGCAAGTCCAAGGACACTGGTCGTGGTTTGCATTGCAGGTTCATGAGAAATGTTTGCTTGAGTTTTTTAGTACATACTGGCTGATTGTGCCTTTTCGTAAGGCCTTATAGCCACTCCTTTATATATACTTAAGGAAGTTGTTGCCGCTTAAAAATTACAGAAGCCCCCCGCTCCCCAATTCGTGATTTTGCTTTCCACAGTTGCATTTACCCGTGGTCGACTGCGCTCTAAAAGCAGATGGTCTGCGTGTCTGGGTGGCTCAGTCAGGTTTCTGCCTTCAGCTCAGCTCATGAATCCAGGGTCCCAGGATCGAGCCCCCCGCATCAGGCTTCCTGCTCAGTGGGAGGCCTGCTTCTCCCTCTTCCAAACCCCCTGCTTGTGTTCCCTCTCTCGCTGGGTCTCTCTCTGTCAAATAAATAAATAAAATCTTTTAAAAAAAACTAAAAAAATAAGAGCAGATGGTCTGACAGTAGGTCGGAAGGTCATCTGTCTCCTGATGCTGCGTCATCCATCTCAGCATCTCATCGTGTCACTGCGGGCATTTTGTCACCTCCCGTCATCACGGGAGGGATGAGTACAATACAGTGAAGCATTCTGAGAGAGATACCACATTCCCATAAGTTTTATCGCAGTATCTTCTCATCTTTTTTTTTTTTTTTTAGATTTTTTTTTATTTATTTGATAGAGACCCAGCGAGAGAGGCAACACAAGCAGGGGGTGGGAGAGGGAGAAGCAGGCTTCCCGCTGAGCAGGAGCCTGATGCGGGACTTGATCCCAGGATCCTGGGATCATGAGCTGAGCTGAAGGCAGAAGCTTAAAGACTGAGCCACGCAAGCACCTGTCATTGTTCTTTTTAAACAACTGTTGTGAGCCTCTTCCTCTGCCTGACCTGTATGCATAGCACAAACCATGTTGTATGTACAGGGCTCGGTGCTCTGCACTTGTGGGCACCTGCTGGGGCTCTGGGAATGTATTCCTTGCAGATAAGGGGGAACGACTTAATCCCACTGAGAACCTCTGACGGGGCTTTTGCTGGCTTGCTACTTCCTTTTCTCCCATTGTGATCGCAAACTGATGCTTGCAAGTAAATGAATCTGCTGGGTTAGCATGCCTAGGTCTTAGTGATGGGTTGAGAATGTGTTTGTTCATAACTTCAGGTCCTTTGGATTTTTAAATTTTTCATTATAGCTCTTTGTCTTTTAATTAATGACTTTTTTTTTTAGAAGCAGTTTTAGGTTTACGGAAATCATTTATTTTTTAATGGATGTGTTTACTGGCAATGAACTTAGCTATCGGCTTCGTTATATTGACAGTACCATTTTGAAATAGAACTTTTGCTACAGTCAGGATAAAAATTACCCTGAATTAAGCCATGACGAGGCTCATCGTTTGGATCACTGGCAAGGAGACCGAGCCCTTCCACTTGGGATGAGTCGCTGGGGTTTTCTTTCTGCCTGGTGAGCTGCCTGGACTCCTGATTGCACACACATCCCTTCACGTTGTAAGTATTCTCTGTGCTCTTGTCTCACTCCTCATCTGTGATGGAGCTTGAGTGTTCTTTTAAAAATTGCATTTAAAACTATTTCTTCTTGGGAGTTTCTCCTTCAGAAAAGGATACGAATGAGGGAGCCCTTTGAACTAGACACAGTGAGCCATATATTGATTTTCATGTCCATAACATTGAAGAATCGTTAGCTAAGCTTAGTATGGGCTTAAAGTAGCTCTCCCCAGGTACTTACCAGGTACTAAAGGGACAAGGACAGTGACTGATTAACGGGGAAGAAACCCAGCAGCTGGCACCGTGGGGGCCACGTTGTCCAGGAGCAAGGCGCGGGACACCGTGTTGCCCAGAGAAGGACACGGCATCCGTCCTGTGGTCTTCCTGCCCCAAAAGCACCTGACCAGGAGAGGAACTGGACCCCCAGATTGGGACGCATTCCACAAGACCGCTTCTTGCACTTGTGCCCCGTATCTGGTCGTGACTGGCCAAGGAAGGACAACCGAGCATCTCAGGGACTAAATGTCGTTTGCTTCATTGTATCCTGTGCGTGTTGATTCTCTCTTTGGATCATTGCTGTGTTTATATCAGATCTGAACACGATGGGAAGCCGGGGGAAGGGTATACCGAATGTTGTATTATTTTTGCAACCTTTTGTGCATCTAAACCTCTTTCAAAGTGAAGAGATTTTTGCTGTAAAGAATCATTTTAGGTATGTTTTTATATGACTCACGTTTTAGTTGGCATCACCATAACTGTGTGTAGTTCCGGTTCTTGCCAAAGAATGTACATCGGTGTTACCTTCCTGGGACGGTAGCAGCTGAGACCATCCTTAGTTTAAACGAAATGCTGTGTCTGTAGGACTGGGTTCACATTGGAATTCTGAACATTGACTTGTTTTGTAAGAAAATTTGTTGTATCTCTCATTTGTGTTTCTCTCATTAGAAGAAAGGCCACTCGTGTTCAAAACACAGGATCTTCTAAAGACATTTGAATTTTAGATTTTTCTTTTTTTCCTTTCTCTCTCTCTCTATTTTGCTTTTTCATGAGAAGGACTGTTTGGGGGTAATCTGAATCTAGGCTTTAAATCACTGCCCTTGTACCGTTCTGTTTGATCTGTAGTGTTGTCTTCAACCTCACTGAAGGGGCCCCTCTTTGCCATTCTTAGAAATCTGAAAGACACCAATGAGAAGATGGAGCTTTTGAATGTTGGTTGGCATAACCCGCAGGGCAAGAGAGGCTGTGCCCCCCTCAGAGACTAGGCGGCTGCCCCCTAGTTATGATGGGATGGGTGGGTGGGTGTACGTGCGCGCGTGCGCGCGTGTGTGTGTGTGTGTGTTGGGGGTTGGAGGAGGGGCGTGGTGGGAAAGCTGGATCGGGGCCCCCAGTGACCCGGCACGGAAGACCCGGGACAGATGGCAGAGGCGGGAATGGGTCCAGCCTGGGGTCTGCCGTCCCTGCTAGGACTCTGCTGCTGGGGACTCCTGCTCACTCCCTGTGCCCTTGACCCGAGGCTCATCCAAGTTTTAAGCCTCATTTCTGTGCTCTGCCAAAGAATAATCTTTCCCCTGACGTATCGGCATTAAGTGGAGTTCTCCGTGGAAAGCAGTCAGCACGGTACCAGCCCCTGGTGCTGCGAACGCCGGGCCCGGCTGACGGTGCTCTCTTCTGTCGTCGTGTTCTAATGCGGAAGACACTGTGGACTTGCTCGGTCTGCTGTCTGTCTGTCTCTCCTCAGATGCCGTGCTCTGTGCCCGAATTGACTGCTTTCCCTTGTCTCAGCTAATTGAAGCTGTCTCTTCGTGTTGACATACTTAATATGTTTAAGATCTTTGTTATTCTGAACGTTTTCACCCAAGGAAACTCACTGCTTGCTCTGTGCTGGTTGCCGTGAAGTGGTGGGGGGCAGTTAAGTCGCGGGGGGTGCACAGAGCAGCTGATCATCAAACATCTTCGGGAGTGCAGAGCGCCGGTTGGGAAGCAAAGCTGCGCCTTCCGCCTCCGGGGAGGGCCATGATGGGGCATCGTCCGGCTCCGCAACGGTGTGTCTGTGGGGCTGCCCTTGCCCGCGGGAGGGTAGAGAGGGGCAGCGGAGTGAGGCCGGGGGTGACCAGGACGATGTTGCTGGAATCCAGACGAAGACATCTGTCAGGAAGAGGATAGCGTGACCTCCTAGGGCTTGTGTGGGAAATGGGTCCTTTGGTGCAGGTGGGACTCGGGGAAATGCCGCGGGGCCAGGGGCTGGGAATCTGCCCGCTCAGTTATGAATGACTAAACCAAACCTCTTGCTCACCAGAGGAACAGCTTTGAGTTTATCCTGGAATTCTAAAGTCTCTTGGATAGGAGTATAAAATAAATTTTCCATGAACCGAATGTGTTTTTTAACTGTTCATTCCCTTAAAGATCTTTAAAGTTTCTGTCTGTTGATGCAGACGTTTACTATTACCGCTGGCTCCATAGCCTCCTCCTTCCTTCATTTATTTCCTTGTGTCCACTTTGTTTACTGCCCGAGTTGTTGGCCTTTTTTGCCCAGCGCTTACTAAATGGCATTTAAAGAAGCAACGTGATGTCACAGCTCCTAGTGGTGTAACGGAGAGAGAGCACGAGTTGGGTGAAGGGCAGAGGGAGAAGCTCCTTCTGGAGCAGGGAGCCCCACGTGGGGCTCGATCCTGGCACTCCCGGATCATGGCCAGAGCCAGAGGCAGACGCTTAACCTACTGAGGCAGCCAGGCGCCTGTAATGTCATTTTCATTATCCATAAGCATGTAGTTCAGTGGCACTCACGTCTGCTCGTGTTCTTGTGCAGTCCACCATCTCGACCTGAGAGTGTTGCAGCTTCCTCCCAGAACACTGGACTCACTGTGCAACCCCTCACCCTTCCCGTGTCTCCCTCCCCACAGCCCTCAGAATCTCCATGAGCTTGCCTCTTCGAGGTCCCTCATCTAAGTGAAATCCTGCAATATTTGTCCTGTGGTTGGTGTGTCTCTCAGAGTGTAACGTTTTTAAGGTCTGTCTGCGTTAGAGCTCATATCAACATTTCAGTCCTTAATACGGCGAAGATGCCGCCGTATGGGCACCTTGCATTTAGAAGAACGGTTGGCACACTGCCCACCTTAGGGTCCGGGGTGTGGGGGCGCGAGCACAGTGCTCACGGGCCTGTCCGATTTATGTCTTGTCTCATGCTTCGTGGGAAAGACGTTTCCCAAGTTTCAGTGTCGGGGGCTTGTTTTCACGCCCAACCTCTGAACAGGTCAATGGGGGGATGTGGTCCATCATCTCTTTGAAATTCTGGTAATGGGGGCGCTCCTGGGATGGGTCAGTGGGTTGAGCATCTGAGTCTTGATTTTGGCTCAGGTCATGATCTCAGGTCCTGGGATCGAGGTCCCATGTCCTCAGGTACTGTGCTCAGTGTGGAGTCTGCTTGAGATTCTCACTCTCTCTCTCTCTCACTCTGACCCCCCTCCCACGCACACACGTGCACACACTCTCTCTGAAATAAATGTAGGAAGTTCTGGTTATGGAATTGCTCTTGTCTAAGTCAGACCAACCAAAGACATTCATTCATTCGTTCACGCAGCCAGCGTTCACTGAACTTGTACTACAGGTTGGGCGTCGTGGCAGCCCGGGTGCCAGCTAGCCGACCGAGCCTCCTGGAACCACCTCCTGGTGGGAGTTTGTGAGCGTCAGCACGTGCCGGACTCAGCGACGTCCCTTCCCTCCATCCGTCATTACCTTTTCTTCTCAAGGAGTTCGTACTTTGTAACTTCAGGAAAAGGGGTTCATACTGCCTCCGTATATATGATCCAATGCCTTTTAAACCCGTTTCTCTTTTGCATGAGAACTCCCCTGCCATGAAAAAGAATGAATTTGAGAGTGAGTCTCTGTGACCGTTTGTACCTGGTTTTCAGGGACGGTGTTTCTGGTTCTCTGGTTGTTCTCTGCTGGTTGTCACGCAGCAGCCGGAATTTCCTGGCCTTGAGGGGAAAAAGAGTCTGCATGAGTCCGCTGAGAGAGTGGATGGGGACCTGCCGGGTTAAGGGATCCATAGCCGCCTCAGTTGGTGTTTACGTATCACTAGGAAATCCGGGCACGTGGGCGTGAAGGTTGGGGGGCAGAGGAGGCTGTGATTTTTCTGTGCTCTGTGTCGTAGACAAATGGGGCACATTGTCACACTTGAAATGGTGGTGACATAGGGCGCACAGTGACAAGTGAAGGTTCGGGACGGACCGGAGGAGGGCCAGACCTTCTTCCCGTCTTGGCCCTGTCCTCAGTCCTGCTCATTGTCTGACACCCAAGCCACAAACCTCTGTGAGGCCCAGGGATGTCTCCGTGGGCTGGGCAGTGTGCACTCGGGGCTTAGCATGGCTGCCTCCCCAGAGGCTTTGAAAACCCTCTCGAGCATCTCGTGTTCTGATACAAGATCCACTCCATCGGAAGATGGGACAGAGGGGTGTTGGTTACTCATGCTCACCTTTTGGAACTGAAGACCACCCCAGGTAGCCCCGACCTTGACCTGCTGCTGAGATCGTGAGATCTGGTGGGAAGAGGTCTAAGACCCCGCGGGGGCCATGGGAAAGGCTCGCCCTCATCCGTTCTAGGGGTGAGTCCTGGGTATCCAGGCTCAGAAGTGTGGCTTACTCCCTCCCCCGCCCCCCTGCCCGCCACCTGTCTCCCCTGATGGCACCCATTCCCCACCTCACATTCCCCTTCCACCCTTCCTGCATCCCGTGCCTGTCTCTCCCTACCGTACCCAGCCCCTTCCCAAGCCCACCCTCTGCCCAGGCCCATCTTCTGCCCTACGCCCATCTCCTTCCCCTCCTTCATCTCCCAGCCACCTCCCCCCGTCGTTGCTTCCCCTCCTCCCCTGCCCACACCGCACCTGGAGCTCATGCCTAGAGCACCCCTCTGTCCCCTCATACACGTTGCCCTCCCACACCCTGAGGGGGACACAGGCTGTGGCATGAAGCCCGTCCATCACCTTGGCTTCCTCCCAGGAATTTCCCACCAACCCCTGGGCTGCCCTTGCCACATGGAGCAGAAAGTGCTCCCAAGTTGGGATGTTACTGGGATGGGATCAGCAGGGAAGTGGTTTTTAAAACAGGATGCACGTAGTGCATGGAACACTGAGTGTGGTGCATAAACAATGAATTCTGGAACACTGAAAGGAAATTTAAAAAAAATAAAAATTTAAAAATTTTAAAAAATGCAGAAGGGTTTCAGGGACGGGGGTGAGTGTGCTTGGTATGAGCTTAGTCAGTTGAGCGTCCCACTCTCGGTTTCAGCTCAGGTCAGGATCTCAGGGTCGTGAGATCGTGCCCCACGGCGGGCTCCGCATTGAGCACTGAGTCTGTCTGGAATTCTCTCTCTCCCTCTGCCCCCTTCATCCCCTGCTTGCATGCGAACATACTTTCCCTCCAAAACAAACACAAAACCCCCAAACCAACCCAAAAATGGGATTCAGGGGGCCATCCGTGTGCACTTACTCCAGGCAGTGTATTTCTTAGGGTGTGGCTTTCCAAAAGGCGCTCCTCACTGTGCGTCGCACATTCAGGGCCTACAAGCAGCAGAGTGAGTGAGACGACAGTTAGCGAAACAGGACACGTTCCCGGTAGGAGCCTGTCTGAGATTCCAAGAAACACCCTCCAATAACCGGCCATAGGGATCTTTATTTTAAAAGGAACAGGGTGGCATGTGTGGCCACGTTTTTAGGCAGAGAGCGGTGCATTTTAGTTTTCGGGGCTCCTAGGAGGATAAAGAGGCAGTGATTTGATGGTGGTGTACTCATGGTACTTGGTCTCAGGGAAGTTTCTCTATGAACATGTTTCTTACTGAAGCTGCTCTGCCTGTTCTGATCGACTCTGGGATTTAGAGGAATTTATCCGTAGCCGTCTCTGTGGTGAGTGTGTAGATAGGAGCGGATCGTTTTGGAAGCTAATGTCTTAAGAATCCATGAGAAACAGATTTCCGCCTCGAGGGGTCCTTGCATTGGTCTTCTGTGAGCGAAGAGCTTCCAGCAGAATGCACGTTTTGGAGCCAAATATGTCAAGGAAGATAGGATGCTGGTATATCAAACTATTGCTTAAGCATTTTCGTCAGCCCGCATCCTGATTTAGGACAGAAAAGATCTTTCCTCAGAATCACTAAGTTGTGCTTGCTGGGGTGATTTTATTTTCCCGCTTCCAATTATTAGCATCTCCTGGCCTCCTTCCAGGCTTTCTTCTATCCCTCCAGGTGCCCTGATTGGCTTTTAATCCATCTGAGGGCTCACCTTTAAGTAGTAATCCAAGAGGTTTCAAAACTTGGACTTTTTTCTGACCACAGTGTTGGCTACCAGAATGGCAGGGTCCTGGCTTCAAAGGTTTCCAGAGCAAAGTTACCACCCCATCAAATCCATTTGGCGATTGTAAGATGGAGACACCTCAAGAGCAGACAGAACCAAGGGGAATTCCCCCTCTTTGATCCGTGTCTCACCTCTGAGTTGTTTACCTTTCTCTTCTCTCCTCGGTATTTGCAGAGCTGTGCTCTTCTGTGAAGGAGGCTATAGAAATTGTGCTTTGGAGCAAGCATCAGAATCACTCTGGGAGCCCCCGAATGCGAGGGGGCCTTGTGCATGTGCTGTCGGCAAGGTCTCCTGGCAGTGAGCTGGGTTTGCCCCTCCTCCGGCCTGTGACCGGCCTGTGACATCCGCACCGATTCTCATCCCGGCCTGACTCGCTCCCACAGGCGGCTCGCCCAAGGCTGTGTTGGCCGGGCAGATGATCCAGTGACTCCCATGGTGACCGTTTGCTCGTCAGTAATAAGGTGAAGCCACTGAATTACGTGGTGATTCCATTTGGTGACCGCATGGTGCCTAACAGCTGTGCTGATAAGAGGGAACTCATTATTTCGTGTTTGAAATGTAAATACCTTTTTGCCCAAATGTTAATCTTGTTTCAGTTTTTCAATTTAGAGGGTTCATATTATAAATAATTCCCTTAATAGAGTCCCTGATTGCATCGCTCCTCACCATGACGAGTGAGGTGTCCTTCTGTTCACGGTCCTGCCGGCTTTTAGGAAGAGGGAGTTGCAGATGAAAGAAAATTCTTAATCACGACTTGGATCCCTAGGGCATTTTAAGAATTGAAAGTCCTCGGTGCAAACGAGCACAGCTTATAAATTAAGGTTACTTTTCTTTGTGCGCGCAGCGGCCTCCCGGTGGGTGGTTACCAGCACGTGTTTGCAGGGGCGCCAGAGTCTCACAGCTGATGTTCAGCTGTGGTGGCCCGTGCATGCCGATGGCCACCTCACAGCTGAGGACGTGTGACGCGGTTGGAAAGAATGCACCAAGAGGTCATGCAGGACGTGTGCAACATGTGGTGCCTGGAGTTCTAGGGAGTTTTGTTTTAATTTTGAAACTGTTTGCATCGGGGCACCGGGGGGGGGGGCTCAGTTAAGCATCTGCCTTCAGCTCAGGTTGTGAGCCCAGGGTCCTGGGATCGAGCCCCGCATCGGGCTCCTTGCTCTGCTTCTCCGTCTCCCACAGTCCCTGCTTGTGCTCTCTCTGTCAGATAAATAAGATCTTTAAAAAAAATAAACTGTTTACATAAGCCATTCTCTTAATCTTGAGAGCTAAAAATCAAATTATGCAGAAACCCTGCACCTGTGGGGGTTTTCCCTCTGAAGATTTGGTGACATTTAACCATTCACCTGCGCTAAGTGAAATATTATTTTGTGAACAAAACCACAAGGAGACACTGTAGCCTATGGAAGGGAACAAACTGTGCATTCATCAGCCTGGGAGAGTGTTGCAGGCAAATGTGTGCCTTCGTTATTGAACAATAGATGTGACGTTTGGGGGAAAAACCCAAGAACTTTAAAACAACTAGAGGTGGTGTCACTGTTTCCTTCTCTTGAGTTGTTTGTGATGAGTAGGGAAGACAAGAAATTTGTATAATTAATTATGTGACAAGCCGACCCTCTGAATCTGAGTATCCATAGAAAACAACCGGTCATGGGGCAGCTGGGCAGCATCGGGCTCTTGATTTCAGCTCAGGTCGTGATCTCAGGGTCGTGTGATCGAGCCCCACGTCAGGCTCTGTGCTGAACATGGAGCCTGCTTCTCTTCCTCCCTTTTTCTGCCCCCCCCCCAAATCAATAAATCTTTGAAAACAAGCAAACAGAAGGTCCAGGAAGACAGCCATTTGCCTAGACTTAAGTTCTCAGCAGGGCGGATTGAACCCCCTTGGGCCGGATTGGTGGTCTCTGGACAGACTTTGGTTGTTAAGGGGACCAGGGAGGATGCTTCTGACCTCTGCTGGGTGGAGCCCGAGAAAGGTGCTCAGCCCGCCAGTGGAAATGACAGCCTCAGCACGGATTGAAATTCCTCCAGTGTGTGCTGGGGGCACTGATCCCCTCTGCTTGGGACAACCCAGAATGTTGGCAGATATTGCCAGACGTCCTCCGGCCCCATAATCACCCTGGTTGGGAACCATTGCCCTAAACTCTGAGGCTCTGAGGTCTTCCCCTGTTGAATGCCCTCCCCTCTCTTCTTGGTCTGTGGAGTTCAGGGGCGCGTAGATGGCTCCTAGAGATGGCGGGGCTGAGGGCAGAAGTCGAATCCTGAGGTTCTCCATCCTTGCTCTCCCAGAGTGCCACCTACGGACACAGCCCTGGACAGTCGTCGTCTCTGGAGTCGTCGTCTCTGGAACAGGTGGATCGTTTCTGCACACTCTTGGATCGATGAGGCCAGTGAGGGGTGTAGATTTTATATTATTTTAGGTGTCACTTTGAAGTCGCTCATGGAGGCTGGTGGTCATGTGAATCACGTGTCCATGAGATGTGCGGAAGAACGAAAAGTCATCAAAAGACTCCTCCCAGCCCAGAACTTGCCTGATGTAACTCCAGGTGCGGATGGTTCTCTCCGACGCATGTGTCATAATCCGTGCCGTGCCCCAAGGGGTCCTGCGGTCCTGTTTGCTCGCACTTAAAGCTACACGTGGTGCAGACGTCCACGCGAGCAGGGAGAGCTGATGTAATGCTCGCCTGTCTTCGTGCAGTTCCCACCCACCACCCTTTGGGGAAGATGTAGGAATGTGCTGCGGGACCGTGAGGCCTCGTGGCCTGTGGTTTCCTGTGACCATAATCGGGGCCACAGTACCTCGTTATAAGTAGCTGGGTGGAGGCTATAAATTTTTAACACTGGTTCTCAAATACTCATAAGGAAAAAGTCATACGAGAGTAATTGTTAGGGAGGAGAGCTGAGACCTAAGTGGACGGGAGAGTCAGGGAAAAGCAAGGTAGAAAGACTCAGTGTCCGTAGGAAAGGAAGACCCATCTTTTCCAAGACTTGAACTCTAGGCATTATTTTAGAATGTGAGTTTTATTATCTGTTCAGAGAATCAAGGGCCTCTACCACTGATGTTCTTAAGACCCTTGGAATTCTTCACTTTTAACTTCTTTATGAAACTGTACACATTTTTCTTCCCAAAGATGTTAATTGGGAACAACGGCAAGGGCCCACTCTCTCACAGTCCTCCAGCCCACACGCATTCTCAGCTGCCCACAGACCACCAGATATTCTAAATGCCAGAAGTCACAGACCCTGACAGAATGCGTTTTTTAAAAGAAAGAAATGCATGATATGCCCAACATTTATGGAAAGTGTTTCAGTCGAGCAGTCCTTGAGTTAAAAGTGTCCTTCAGGAGTTGTCTGGTGGGATAGCCATTGGCATAGCCTGGATCCTAGAGATGTAGGCCCAGAGGTTTTCCTGAAGAGCAAGCCAGGGAAGGAATTACAAGCAGCCCTAATCCTGTCTCTAAACAGTGGTCACCTGGGTGTATGCTGTTAATTATCGCCACTAATAGGGCTCTAGAAATCAAATAGTTTGTGTCGCCGTTCAGTGTGGACGGAACTGAGTTCCCCCTCCACCCCCACACACCCTGAAAATACATTGGAGTCCCAACTGCCAGCCCCTCAGAATGTCACCTTTTTGGAGATAGGGTCTTACAGGAGGACTCAAGTTAGTGAGGCCATTGGGGCGGGCCCTGATCCAGTATGACTGGGCCTTATAAAAGGAGGCCATTTGGACACAGGTGCATGTGCCTACGGAGATAGCCGTCCACGGGTGAAGAAGGCCTGCAACGGGTCCTCCCTCCCTCCCCCTCCGAGGGTGCCGACCCTGCCAACAGCTCGATCTCTGGACTCCCAGACTCCAGGAGCCAAGACGGGAGGCCTGCAGCAGATTCTTGCAAGCTCGATCTCCGACTTCCGGACTCCAGAACGCGACGGGAGACATTTCTGTTCAGCGTCGTCCCAGCTTGTGTCCCTTTGGTCTGGTTGCCCTGTGAAACTAGGACACTGGTTCTAGCCTTTCCGTGTCTTCTAGTGCATGAAGGGTAGCCAGGATTCTAGCCAGACTAGAGGCAGCCCTCTAGTCTATGGCAATAGGGAGGAATAGGAACATTGCTCTTCCCTTCGCTTGATGCTTTCTGCAGAGACCCCATGTCCAGATCAGGGGACGCTGTGACGTCCTGGGAGTTCAGTTTTCAGCGTATCTTTTCAGGAGAACATAATTCAGCCTGTAGCATTGTGCATCAGATGGTTCTGTTCTCTTCTTGTGCGCCGTGCTGCCGGGTTTGGCGGAACGGCCTGGCGGGGATGGCTGGCGCAGGGGTTTTCTGAGCGCCGTAGGGTCACTGCAGTGATCTGGCACCAGGGGGCCACAGAGGCACGAGAGCAGGTGTATTCCCTTGTCAGAGGTAGTGAGCCCTGGATCTTCGAGTTTTTATGGACAGGTCCCTTGATTTTCAGAAGCGTTCTCTCAGAAGTCTCCGCTGTTGTCTGTCTTCTCTCCCCATTCCCATGTGTGGCTCTGACCACATTCCCACTTGCGGTGCAGCCGATTGCGTGCCTTGTTTGTAACTCACAGTTGATTTTTGGTTGTAAGTTTCCCCAAAACTGAAAAACAAAAACCAGAAACCAAGCTGCCCCTGAATACGTTACAGATCTTGCTCACAGGTAAGAGGGGCGCCCTCTGTGATAGAGGGGTGCCTGGGTGGCTCAGTCAGTTTAGTGCCCGACTCTTCGTTTTGTTTCAGGTCATGATCTCAGAGATGTGAGATCTGCTTGAGACCTCTTCCCCTCCCCTCCAACTCCCAAATAAATAAAAAAAAATTTAAGACAAGAATATGTAATTGACAAATGATATCTTTTTTTTTTTGTAGGTGCTTTTCATTTTATTTATTTTTTCAGTGTAACAGTATTCATTCTTTTTGCACAACACCCAGTGCTCCATGCAAAACGTGCCCTCCCCATTACCCACCACCTGTTCCCCCAACCTCCCACCCCTGACCCTTCAAAACCCTCAGGTTGCCCCAACCTCCCACCCCTGACCCTTCAAAACCCTCAGGTTGTTTTTCAGAGTACATAGTCTCTTACGGTTCGCCTCCCCTCCCCAATGTCCAGAGCCCGCTCCCCCTCTCCCAATCCCACCTCCCCCCAGCAACCCCCAGTTTGTTTTGTGAGATTAAGAGTCATTTATGGTTTGTCTCCCTCCCAATCCCATCTTGTTTCATTTACTCTTCTCCTATCCCCCTACCCCCCCATGTTGCTTCTCCATGTCCTCATATCAGGGAGATCATATGATAGTTGTCTTTCTCCGATTGACTTATTTCACTAAGCATGATACCCTCTAGTTCCATCCACGTCGTCGCAAATGGCATGATTTCATTTCTTTTGATGGCTGCATAGTATTCCATTGTGTATATATACCACATCTTCTTTATCCATTCATCTGTTGATGGACATCTAGGTTCTTTCCATAGTCTGGCTATTGTAGACATTGCTGCTATACACATTCGGGTACACGTGCCCCTTCGGATCACTATGTTTGTATCTTTAGGGTATACCCAGTAGTGCAATTGCTGGGTCATAGGGTAGTTCTATTTTCAACATTTTGAGGAACCTCCATGCTGTTTTCCAGAGTGGTTGCACCAGCTTGCATTCCCACCAACAGTGGAGGAGGGTTCCCCTTTCTCCACATCCTCTCCAGCATCTGTCATTTCCTGACTTGTTAATTTTAGCCATTCTGACGGGTGTGAGGTGATATCTCATTGTGGTTTTGATTTGTATTTCCCTGATGCCGAGTGACGTGGAGCACTTTTTCATGTGTCTGTTGGCCATCTGGATGTCTTCTTTGCAGAAATGTCTGTTCATGTCCT
This sequence comes from Meles meles, assembly GCF_922984935.1. NCBI lineage: Eukaryota > Metazoa > Chordata > Mammalia > Carnivora > Mustelidae > Meles > Meles meles. The sequence goes on from NC_060088.1 coordinate 14,406,426, forward strand.
CTGCCCATTTCTTGATTGGATTGTTTGTTCTTTGGGTGTTGAGTTTGCTAAGGTCCTTATAGATTTTGGATACTAGCCCTTTATCTGATATGTCGTTTGCAAATATCTTCTCCCATTCTGTCAGTTGTCTTTTGGTTTTGTTAACTGTTTCCTTTGCTGTGCAAAAGCTTTTGATCTTGATGAAATCCCAACAGTTCATTTTTGCCCTTGCTTCCCTTGCCTTTGCCGTTGTTCCTAGGAAGATGTTGCTACGGCTGAGGTCGAAGAGGTTGCTGCCTGCGTTCTCCTCAAGGATTTTGATGGATTCCTTTCTCACATTGAGGCCCTTCATCCATTTGGAGTCTATTTTCGTGTGTGGTGTAAGGAAGTGGTCCAATTTCATTTTTCTGCATGTGGCTGTCCAATTTTCCCAGCACCATTTATTGAAGAGGCTGTCTTTTTTCCATTGGACATTCTTTCCTGCTTTGTCGAAGATTAGTTGACCATAGAGTTGAGGGTCGATTTCTGGGCTCTCTATTCTGTTCCACTGATCTATGTGTCTGTTTTTGTGCCAGTACCATGCTGTCTTGATGATGACAGCTTTGTAATAGAGCTTGAAGTCCGGAATTGTGATGCCACCAACTTTGGCTTTGTTCTTCAATATTCCTTTGGCTATTCGAGGTCTTTTCTGGTTCCATATAAATTTTAGGATTATTTGTTCCATTTCTTTGAAAAAAATGGATGGTATGTTGATAGGGATTGCATTAAATGTGTAGATTGCTTTAGGTAGCATAGACATTTTCACAGTATTTATTCTTCCAATCCAGGAGCATGGAACATTTTTCCATTTTTTTGTGTCTTCCTCAATTTCTTTCATGAGTACTTTATAATTTTCTGTGTATAGATTCTTAGTCTCTTTGGTTAGGTTTATTCCTAGGTATCTTATAGTTTTGGGTACAATTGTAAATGGGATTGACTCCTTAATTTCTCTTTCTTCAGTCTTGTTGTTGGTGTACAGAAATGCAACTGATTTCTGTGCATTGATTTTATATCCTGACACTTTACTGAATTCCTGTACAAGTTCTAGCAGTTTTGGAGTGGAGTCTTTTGTGTTTTCCACATATAGTATCATATCATCTGCGAAGAGTGATAGTTTGACTTCTTCTTTACCGATTTGGATGCCTTTAATTTCTTTTTGTTGTCTGATTGCTGAGGCTAGGACTTCTAGTACTATGTTGAATAGCAGTGGTGATAATGGACATCCCTGCCGTGTTCCTGACCTTAACGGAAAAGCTTTCAGTTTTTCTCCATTGAGAATGATATTTGCGGTGGGTTTTTCATAGATGGCTTTGATAATATTGAGGTATGTGCCCTCTATCCCCACACTTTGAAGAGTTTTGATCAGGAAGGGATGCTGTACTTTGTCAAATGCTTTTTCAGCATCTATTGAGAGTATCATATGGTTCTTGTTCTTTCTTTTATTAATGTGTTCTATCACATTGATTGATTTGCGGATGTTGAACCAACCCTGCAGCCCTGGAATAAATCCCACTTGATCGTGGTGAATAATCCTTTTAATGTACTGTTGGATCCTATTGGCTAGTATTTTGGCGAGAATTTTTGCGTCTGTGTTCATCAAAGATATTGGTCTGTAGTTCTCTTTTTTGGTGGGATCCTTGTCTGGTTTTGGGATCAAGGTGATGCTGGCCTCATAGAATGAGTTTGGAAGTTTTCCTTCCATTTCTATTTTTTGGAACAGTTTCAGGAGAATAGGAATGAGTTCTTCTTGAAATGTTTGGTAGAATTCCCCTGGGAAGCCGTCTGGCCCTGGGCTTTTGTTTGTTTGGAGATTTTTGATGACTGTTTCAATCTCCTTACTGGTTATGGGCCTGTTCAGGTTTTCTATTTCTTCCTGGTTCAGTTGTGGTAGTTTATATGTCTCTAGGAATGCATCCATTTCTTCCAGATTGTCCAATTTGTTGGCGTAGAGTTGCTCATAGTATGTTCTTATAATTGTCTGTATTTCTCTGGTGTTAGTTGTGATCTCTCCTCTTTCATTCATGATTTTATTGATTTGGGTCCTTTCTCTTTTCTTTTTGATGAGTCTGGCCAGGGGTTTATCAATCTTATTGATTCTTTCAAAGAACCAGCTCCTAGTTTCATTGATTTTTTCTATTGTTTTTTTGGTTTCTATTTCATTGATTTCTGCTCTGATCTTTATGATTTCTCTTCTCCTGCTGGGTTTAGGGTTTCTTTCTTGTTCTTTCTCCAGCTCCTTTACGTGTAGGGTTAGGTTGTGTACTTGAGACCTTTCTTGTTTCTTGAGAAAGGCTTGTACTGCTATATATTTTCCTCTCAGGACTGCCTTTGCTGTGTCCCACAGATTTTGAACTGTTGTGTTTTCATTATCATTTGTTTCCATGAATTTTTTCAATTCTTCTTTAATTTCCTGGTTAACCCATTCATTCTTTAGAAGGATGCTGTTTAGTCTCCATGAGTTCTAGCTTCAGAGCATTGTGGTCTGAAAATATGCAGGGAATAATCCTAATCTTTTGATACCGGTTGAGACCTGATTTGTGACCCAGGATGTGATCTATTCTGGAGAAGGTTCCATGTGCACTAGAGAAGAATGTGTATTCTGTTGCTTTGGGATGAAATGTTCTGAATATATCTGTGATGTCCATCTGGTCCAGTGTGTCATTTAAGGCCTTTATTTCCTTGTTGATCTTTTGCTTGGATGATCTGTCCATTTCAGTGAGGGGAGTGTTCAAGTCCCCTACTATTATTGTATTATTATTGATGTGTTTCTTTGATTTTGTTATTAATTGGTTGATATAGTTGGCTGCTCCCACGTTAGGGGCATAGATATTTAAAATGGTTAGATCTTCTTGTTGGACAGACCCTTTGAGTAGGATATAGTGTCCTTCCTCATCTCTTATTATAGTCTTTGGCTTAAAATCTAATTGATCAGATATAAGGATTGCCACCCCAGCTTTCTTCTGATGCCCATTAGCATGGTAAATTGTTTTCCACCTCCTCACTTTAAATCTGGAGGTGTCTTCGCGTCTAAAATGAGTTTCTTGTAGGCAACATACTGATGGGTTTTGTTTTTTTATCCATTCTGATACCCTGTGTCTTTTGATTGGGGCATTTAGCCCATTAACATTCAGGGTAACTATTGAGAGATATGAATTTAGTGCCATTATTAGCCTGTAAGGTGACTGTTACTGTATATTGTCTCTGTACCTTTCTGATCTACTACTTTTAGGCTCTCTCTTTGCTTAGAGGACCCCTTTCAATATTTCCTGGAGAGCTGGTTTGGTGTTTGCAAATTCTTTCGGTTTTTGTTTGTCCTGGAAGCTTTTGATCTCTCCTTCTATTTTCAATGATAGCCTAGCTGGATAGAGTTATCTCGTTGAGTGCTCTGAATATATCATGCCAGCTCTTTCTGGCCTGCCAGGTCTCTGTGGATAAGTCTGCCGCCAATCTAATATTTTTACCATTGTATGTTACAGACTTCTTTTCTCGGGCTGCTTTCAGGATTCTCTCTTTGTCACTAAGACTTGTAAATTTTACTATTAGGTGATGGGGTGTGGACCTATTCTTGTTGACTTTAAGGGGGGTTCTCTGCATCTCCTGGATTTTGATGCTTGTTCCCTTTGCCATATTAGGGAAATTCTCTCCAATGATTCTCTCCAATAGACCTTCTGCTCCCCTCTCTGTTTCTTCTTCTTCTGGAATCCCAATTATTCTAATGTTGTTTCGTCTTATGGTGTCACTTATCTCTCGAATTCTCCCCTCATGGTCCAATAGCTGTTTGTCCCTCTTTTGCTCGGCTTCCTTATTCGCTGTCATTTGGTCTTCTATATCACTAATTCTTTCTTCTGCCTCATTCATCCTAGCAGTGAGAGCCTCCATTTTTGATTGCACCTCATTAATAGCTTTTTTGATTTCAACTTGGTTAGATTTTAGTTCTTTAATTTCTCCAGAAAGGGCTTTTATATCTCCAAAGAGGGTTTCTCTAATATCTTCCATGCCTTTTTCGAGCCCGGCTAGAATGTTCAGAATCGTCATTCTGAACTCTTGATCTGACATATTACCCATCTCTGTGTTGATTAGGTCCCTAGCCTTCGGTACTGTCTCTTGTTCTTTTGTTTGTGGTGATTTTTTCCCGCCTTGTCATTTTGTCCAGATAAGAGAATATGAAGGAGCAAATAAACTACTAAAAGGGTGGCAAAGACCCCGGAAAAATGCGCTGTAACCAAATCAGAAGAGACCCCAAATTGTGGGGGGGAGAAAGGGGATAAAAACAGCTTCTGAAAAAAAAAAAAAGAAAGAAAAAAAAAGAAAGAAAAAAATTTTAAAAATAAAACAAATAAAAAATATAAAAAAGAAAGAAAAAATGTATATATTTAGATGAACTAGTCAAAAAATGTTAAAAAAGAAAAGGGTAAAAGTTTAAAAAAAATTTAGCATAAGAAGAAAAAAGAAAAAAGAAAAAAAATTGAAAAAAGAAAAAAAAATTGAAGTAGCCGCAAGACTAAAGAATCATGGGGAGAAAGCCATGAGTTCCGTGCTTTGCTTTCTCCTCCTCTGGAATTGCTCTGCTGTCTTAGGAATTGAATCTGCTTTCTCCTTGATAGATGAACTTCGTCCTGGCTGGATATTTTGTTGATCTTCTGGGGGAGGGGCCTGTTGTAGTGACTCTCAAGTGTCTTTGCCCGAGGCGGGATTGCACCGCCCTTACTGGCGGCCGGACTAAGTAATCGGCTCGGGTTCACTTTTCGGAGCTTCTGTTCCCTGAACGCTTTCCGTAGAGTTCCGGAGGACGGGAATGAAAATGGCGGCCTCCCAGTCTCCAGCCCGGAGGAGCCGAGAGCCTGGGGCCCCACTCCTCAGCGCACCCCCAGAGGACAGCACCCAATCACTCCCGTATCCCCAGCCTCTAGCCGCGCTCCGAGCTCACCCAGCCCGCGACCAGTTCAAGGTAACCCCGAGCTGAGAGTTTAGTCCTCGGCTCTGTCTCTCCAGCCGGCTTCTCCGTCCTAATACCTGCGAGCTCTCCGACACTCCGACACCCCCGATCCTTCTGTGACCCTGCGGGGCCTGGGGCCACGCTGGCCCCGCGTGGGCTTCACCCCGGTTTAGCCCCTGGAGCAATGTCCCTCGTGGAACAGACTTTTAAAAGTCCTGATTTTGTGCTCCGTTCCTCCGCCACTTGCCGGGAGCCGGCCCCTCCCCCCGCGGTCTATTTTCCCGTCGTTTTAGATTCACTTCTCCGCCAGTCCTACCTTTCAGAAAGTGGTTGATTTTCTGTTTCTAGAGTTGCTGTTCTTCTTCTCTTCGCTCTCCCGTTGGATTTGTAGGTGTTTGCAATGTTTAGATAAGCTATCGAGCTGATCTCTTGCTACCTGATGTCGTCTCAGGCTGCTACTTCTCCGCCATCTTGACAAATGATATCTTGATTAGAAAATAAAACAGATCGGGGTGCCTGCGTGGCTCAGCGGGTTAAAGCCTCTGCCTTTGGCTCAGGTCATGATCCCAGGGTTATGGGATGAGTCCCACATCGGGCTCTCTGCTCAGCAGGGGCCTGCTTCCCCCCCCCCGCCCCCGCACTCTCTGCCGACTTGTGATCTCTGTCAAATAAATAAATAAAATCTTAAAAAAAATAAGAAGAAAGAAAATAAAACACATCAGATACTGGAGGCAATGAGGTTCTTTCTTTCTCTTCATCTTCATCATTTGGAGATGGAGCAGTAACATCACGCGGGTGGCCGGTGGCCTGGCTTTCAGAGCAGATCCGGATGCAGTGGAACCTGGCAGTGCGGGAGCACAGTGGCTCACGCTGGGAGGGAAAAGGTCACTCTCTGTCACAAGCCAGGTGCTTGGCATGCACTCCCATACATTTGAGGTGGAAGACAGACAGATGCTGTGGGCCGATAACCTGGGGTTTTATGGGACCAGAGCAGGACGTGAGTCTCTAGGAGGAGTGCAGTTGATGGCCAGTGGTCTTCCTGTAGACAACGCGCAGGAGCCTTGGCACAGACCTTGTTCCTCTTTCCTTTTCCTGTTGGGGCAGCCTCAACCCTCTTGGGTTCCCAGGAAAGCAGTAGTTGTTACTGGAAAATCAAGTGTGTGTTTGCCGACCGTCCTCTAGCTGCTCAGAGCCGGTTTTGCCCGAGTGCGGGTGAAGAACGAGCGCGCAAGGACCAGCTCTCCTGCACCTGCTCCATGGAGCACCGCGCAAGCGGGAGTGCGGGAGTAGCTGCCGGGAGCAGCTGCTGGGAGCGGTCTCCTTTCAGGAAAGGTCATGCGCGCTGGCCTTCTTGGGGTATGGCTGACGCTTCCCTTGTGGGGGAATCCCTAAAAGGAGCGGCACTCATCTCTCCAGCACTGGTGATCACGTACGCACCCCAGAGAAGCGCGGGGGAGAGGAGAGACCCCAGGGCGCTCTGTGACTCTCCGCTGTCGGTTGATGCACGAAACCCTGTCCGTGACAGGAAGTCAAGGGCAGGCTGTGCTCTGTCTCTTTCAGTTGGATCAGGCAAGCTCACTAGGATTTCATATGCTTTTAACTACCTATGGTGGAGGTCGAGCAAGACGTTGGAAAAAATACTACAGACAGTGGTATCCTCCTTTGTAACACAAGGAGACTCTCCTCGCCACGTAGGTAACGTTGACGATCCTTTCTGACCCCAGATGGAAATACTTGACACGTACTTACTGAGTCCTTAAACCCAAGAGGCCCACAAGCCCAGCTGTGTTGGGCTTAGATCCGTGGAAAGCCATGCTTCTTCCTGGAGTGGTAATGAAATAACGACGTCGGGTTTTGATTCCGTGCAACCAACACTTGCTGAGGCTCTCGTGTGTATCATGCACGCACGGTCACACCAGTAAAGGGAACTTAGTTTTTTATGGGATTGGATTGGCTAGGACAGGCCTGAACACTGACTGTTGTGTGAGCAGAGCGGAGGTCTGAGTCTGCTCTAGAGGGTGACAGGCTTTAGGAACCCGCTGGCATTCCCGCTGGACCTTTCCAGAATGGAATTTTCTCCAGAGGAGAAAGCAAAGCTCCTTCTTGATGGAGGGAACAAACCAGGACACGTGGACTCGATTACTTGTGCATGGGGGATCGCTGGACGTTTTGCTCAGTAGAGGATGATGTCATAAATCTGTGTTTTGGGGCGTTACTTCTGGCGGTATGAGTCCGAGTCTCTGGGAGAGCACATTAGTGATGACTGTCGCACAAACGTGGGGGGTGGTGTTCAGGGCCTGGAGGGCGATAACCATGCTATAAACATTTGCATTCAGCGAACCTCCGTGCTCTCGGTTGGGCCAGTGTGGACATCTGGGTCAAATAGGGCCAGGATTCGCAGCCCCGAGCCGTCTCTGTGGAGCTGTTCAGGAGGGGGGTGTGGTGGGCAACGGTTGTCGGGAATGTCCTCCCCGGGCAGGGTACACGTGAGAGTCTTGTTTTTCCCTTCATTCCATGAATAGCAAAGGTGAGGCGATAGCTGTCCAGCCTTGGGCAGCCTCTGTAAGGACCGAGCTTGTTTCTGGAGGCAGGTGGTCAAGGCAGACATAGCCACAGCTCCCAGAAGTGTAGCTCGGGGATAAAATCGCAGTCAACAGGGCACTGGGATTGAAGCCCAGCCTCCACGTTTGTGCCTGTGTTAGACAGAAATACGGAATATGTGTACAGGCGGTCAAAGGCATGATGAGCAGGCGATTTTCTTCTTTTCCTTTTATTATTTCACACGTGTTACCTGTCTGAGGGAGCACAGTGGTATTTGGTGCTCTGTGTGGTTCCCATATATAGAACTTTCTAGAATGCCTCATACTGGGCTGAAGCTACGCTAGGTGACTTCAGGACTGTGAGGCAGAGTATTCATAGCCATGAAATACAAATTCTGGATACGTCTTCAAGTTCCTCTTCCGTTACTGTGTTTGGATACCCTCTTGCCGCTGGTTCTCTGAGCAAGCGGAGCGATTTCCAGCAACATGTTGTCTATCTCACAAGCCCTTCTTGATCTGAGAATTCCTGGCTCACGAAGCTTTGTGGTGAAATCGAATCCTGAGCAGTGACTGGTCCTGGACATGGGGCTCCTCTGCTTTGAATGTACCACCCTGAAATTAGACGTCAGCCATATTTTTAAATGACAGCGGATGAACTGGATCGTCAAAAGGTGATTTCTTTCACACTAAATGGATGCCAAGTATTCGGTAGAGTTGATTACATTTATATGCAAACTCACTGAATTTCAGTTTTTATAAGGTAGCTGCCATTTAATGATAATAGACCTTATTTTTTCCTTTTGTAGAGGTGAGGACTGTAGGTGATTTAAGTCTTTTTTTTCCCTTTCTTCCTTTTTTTTTTAAGCTTTCATTTTTAAGTAACATCTACACCCACAACATGAGGCTCGAACTCACAACCCCGATACCAAGAGTCACGCTCCACCCATGGAGCGGGCCAGGTGCCCCTCGTCTCTTACGGTTCCTAATAACCGGTTGCAGTTGGCTGCGTGAGGAACTGTAGATTCAGAGGTTCTGAAGGCAAACTTGGTTCTTGATTAGATCCTGGAACGTTTGTTGTGCACCTGCCAGCAGTCACTGTAAACGAGCAGGCTCGCTGCGTGAGTTGTGGAATGACACACCGGAGAGACCTCGGAGTAAATGAAGATGCCTTTCATTTCAGCCGTCCTGAGCGGTGAGAGTGAGCGGGTGGAAACGCGTGCCTACAGACTCGCGCTGCTTAGTGTTCTTCCAGACAAACCAATCTTTCTCCTTGAAGGGAGGCCATTTCAGAATTTCTAATTAATTCTTCAAGGGGACTCATTACTGGGACTGGAGAAAGAGCTCATTATGGTAATGGTTTCTCATGCGTTCTGTGGTTTGCTGTCACAGACCCTGGGGGCCAGGCTAAGCCGCAGTTCCAGTGTGTCTCTCTTACTGGTCTGGAACCCACAGCACCATCTTTGTTTTCAGAATAATTATCTGGTGATTTTTATAAATATGGTAGAGATCGCACTGTTTTACAAAAGCGGAAGCTGTATGTGTGGACACATATATGGAAACCAGCCATGTAAAACATGCCTGTGTGTGTGTATTTGTGGACAACATTTGGAAGCCCTAGTGTATGAAGTCTGTCGTTTGACATCTGGTACATCCTCTCTCTCCAGACCCACCTGAACCCGAGGTGTGTCCCCGCACAGGAGGGGAAAGGTGGAGGGCCACGTCAGTGCTGTTGAGCTGGGGCGTCTGTCCGAGTGGGGACAGCCGAGGTCCCATGAAGGACCAAAGCCAGAGGTGCCTTTGTCTCCCAGAGGTTTGCCGCGAGAGTAAGAGCCACACCCACGGTTAGTGGTTGCGTCCGTCTCCCAGGACTGCCGTAACAGCGTGCCATGCTGCGTGGCCTAAAACAGCAGAGACTTACTCTCTCTCGGTTCTGGAGCACTGAAGTCTGACGTCAGGGTGTCACCGAGGCCACCCACCCTCGGAATGGAGGCGGCCCTGGGGGAGAGGATCCTTCCATTTCTCTCTCTGCTGGCTTCCCGTGGCTGCCAGGAACCCTGGGCGCTCCTGGCCTTGCAGACACAGCGCCCCCTCCTCTGCCTTCTCTGTGTGTCTCTGTCTTCACAGCAGTCGCGTGGGTCAGGGGCACACCCCACTCCCGTATGACTTCATCTTGATGAATTCCATCTGCGATGACCGCATTTCCAAATACGATCTCATTCTGCAGTGCAGGGGGGTTGAGACTGCAACCTCTGGGGGAAGACACAGTTCGACCCGCAGTAGTGGTCACCCCCCCACACCTCAGCCCACCACGCCCTTCCTCTCCCGGACCCCCTCCCCACCCCCACCCTCAGCTGGCCACCCAGCCACACCTGATGCATGCCCGCGGCCATTGGACGTTTTTACAAGGCAAGAGAAGAGGTCCAGTTAAAAATTCTTTGTCTTTAATAAAATCAGCCTGTCAATCCGACAGCGCTCCAAGTGCAGTGTTCCCTGAAGGGTCAAGACCGCTCAGTCTTTGTACCCAGGAGCATAGTCAAGCGATGAGGTCAAAAGCCAGGCCGAGGCTAGAATGGACTCCGGGGACTTTTTATTTTGTGTTTCTCTGCCAGGGGTCCGCAGACTCCAGCAGTCTGTCCCTCAGGAGGGGAGGTTTGGATGATCAGCGTCCCCAGAGGCGCGGGGTGGCGTTTCTGGTGTGTGCGCTTCGCGGCTGCGCACACTGACTCGGACCTTCAGCCTGGGAACCCGCTCAGTCACGCTGCGTGACGCATCTTCTTCGGATGACCAAACAGGAGGAATGAGCCCGGGTCCTGGTGACTGTCCTTGGCGGGCCCACTCGCCTTGTCCCTTGGAATACTGCATGATCCAGCCACACAGCAAGAACTGTTCAAGGTCCCTGGCCGCTGGGAGGGTGGGGGACAGAGCCTGGGAGTTCTGAGCGCAGCCCCCCGCTCCTCCTGTTCTAGCCAGAGGGGGGCAGGAAGAGGGACAGGTGTGCCCATGGGGTCTTGGTGGCTGTGATCCGGAAGCATGTCCGTGGCGTCTCGGCCAGTTTTCTCTGAAAGAAATGACACGGTGGGTGAGTCTTGGATGTGGAGTCAGACATCTTTGAGGACTCCCTGGCTCTTCTGAGGGAAGCGTGTTGAACGACACGTCTGCTCAAGAATGCTCTGTGTTTGCAAGTTTCAGAGCATGGAAGGTGAAACCTGGACCTGGGAATTTCCCCCTCTCTGCAGCGTTGGTGGCTTCAGATAGTAAAGAGGAGGTGACCCGGGTGATCTGTCCCCAAATTCAGCCCTGGGAGACGGACAGGGGCCCTGGAGGATCGGCTTCCAGTAGCAGTTTTCTCAGCAGGGAATACGATTCCGCATCATAATTAACGCTCCCCAGACAAGGTCCCGCTTCGTAATTAGAGTCCCAGTTAGAGCGCGTATGCATCTGTCCATTCTGTCCATTCCGGCCATTAGTGTCAGACTCATGGAAAAGGCAGCCAAACAAACTAGAGTTCTGCTCTGGAGGTAAAAAGTCTCAATTCTGTTACACAAGGTAACATTAGTAGCTTAAAGCCACGAAGGGACTCTTTCGGGTAAAGGTGCTGTTCTGTGCTGCTGCAAAATGCAGCCCAGCTGCTTGAGTCTTCCTGTCAGGAATCTGCTCAACTAAATCAGCCGAGTTTAGGATTTAGCTCCTAGGAAACCGAGAACTTGCAGCAGGAACTTGTCCTCGGATCTGAGGAGAAGAACTACTGCTTGTACCGTTTGGACGTGGGGATGCTGAGCTGAGGGGAGCAAGATATTCACTGGGGACTTAGGGGGAGGAAGTATCTGCCTGGTTTCTAAGGCTGCATGCATCTGGGAGGGAAGTGACTTACCCAATAGGCGTAGAATTTACTCTTAAAAGAGAGCTGTTGGAGGGGTGCCTGAGTGGCTCAGTGGGTTAAGCGTCCGGTCTTGATCTTGGCTTAGGTCATGAGACGGATGCCCATCTTCGGCTCCGCACTGGGTGTGGAGCCTGCTTGAGATTCTCTTTCCCCCTCTCCTTCTGTATCACATGGCGTCCCCCACCCCCCACTCCCTGCTGTCTCTCAGTCTCAAAAAAACAAACAACAACAACAACAAAAAAAAAACAAAACTACTTGATGGCGGCAAGATAGATCCATTTAGTATGGGTCTTTTTATGCTTTCCTGAAGGCAAACAAGTAGAATTAAATAGTAATTATTGGCTCGGAGCGGGTGGATAGGGAGTGGATTGGTGGGGTTAGTTTCTAGGCCATGTTTGTTCATTTCTCCTAGTATACTGGGTTTCAGCCCCTGCATTCATTATCAGTTGCTGTGTAACAAATAATCCCGTGGTCAGCAGCTGAAAGTTACCAACACTTAGTATCTGGTACTGGTTCTGAGAGTCAGGAATCCAAGTCTCATGGTCCAGGGTGTCTCATGAGTTGTAGTCCCATTGTCAGCTCTGGCTGTGATCTGTGAAAATTCTCCCAGCTGGAGGATCCACTCCAAGCTCATTCCTGGATGTGCAAGTTGGCAGGAAGCTTCCGTTCCTCTGTAGGGCCACTCATTTCCTGGCTTCCGCCCAGAGTGAGTGATCCATATGAGAAAAATGGACAGAGTGGGGAAGAGGGATTGGGGAGAAAGAGATAAAGAAAGTGCTGAAAACCATAGTCATTTCATACCTAATTGCAGAAGCGATATACATATCATCAATTCCGCCGCATTCTGTTGGTCACGCGGACCCACCTTGCCAGGTGTGGGTTGGGATAGGCCAGGATTTGAATACCAGGAGGTCGGCACATTGGGTGCCATCGACGAGGCTGCCTACCACAGCACTCTGCCTTTTATACCATAAATTGGCGTCTTGGTTAGAGATGACTCCTTTGAGTACATCACAGATTATCAGAAAATTCTGGAGGGGTACCTGCGTGGCTCAGTTGGGTAAGTGTCAGACTTGATTTTAGCTCGGTCATGATCTCAGGGTTGTGGAATCGAGTCCCCCGCTGGGTTTTGCGCTCAGTGGGGAGTCTGCTGGAGATTCTCTTTCTCTCTCCCTCTGCCACCCCACCCCCGATAAATAAATAAATCTTTTTCTATTTAGCCATGCCCATGGCATGAGCTTTGGAACCATTAGAACCTTATAAAGACTCTCACTTTACTACATGGCAGTCCGTTAAAGAACAATGACTGTGTGCTTATTTTGTGCTCTTAATTGTATTCTTGGAGAGACAAATCTTTTTCCCTCCAGTCGAATGGAAGCATTTGTTGAGTGAGCCTTGTCAGTGCCCATCTTCACTGTGTGTCCCTGTTAGTCTTCCAGTTGCTGTCAGGATTGCTGCCCGTCCACATGCTCTTGCTGCCCCAGGACATTTAGGAATGTTGATCTTTCGCTTTCAAGACACTGAAATTGAATTATCTTCCTTGCTGTCTTCATGCAGAGTTAATGAAAGAAAAGTTCATGAAATTTTGTTTGCCCCCCAAACGTTCCCAAAGTTTACGGAATTTTATCTCTTCCGAAAATTCTTTAAAAGTTTTATTGCTAATTCAAGTGTGGTTGACATATATTAGTTTCAGGTGTACACCATAGCGATCAGCAGTTCCACACGTTAGGAACTACTGCGATCAGTGTAGGTACGGTCTGTCACCAGGCAAAGCTGTTGTAGTGTTATTGACCGTATTCCCTGTGCTGCACGGATCATCCCTGTGCCTTATTCGTGCTGTACTTTGGAAGTTGGTGGCTCTTAATCCCCTTTACCTATTTCGTCTGTACCCCCAACCCCCTGCCCTCTGGCTGATTACTGGTTGGTTCTCTGTATTTGTGAGTCTCCTCTTTTTTTATTGCTGTTTTTTGTTTGTTCATTTTGTTTTTTAGATTCCGCAAGGAAGCGAAATCGTGTGGTATTTGTCTCTCTGACTGGCTGATTTCACGTAACCTAGTACGCTCTTAGTCCAGCCATGTTGTCCCAAATGTCAGGATTTCACTCTTTTGTGCCTCAGTAGTGTTGCATCGTGTGCAGATCCCACATCTTCTCTGTCTGTTGGTGGACCCCTGGGCTGCTTCCTATCTTGGTTATTGTAATAAACACAGGGGTGCTTGTATCTTTTCCGAATTAGTGTTTTTGGATTCTTCAGCTAAATACCCAGAGTAGAATTACTGGACCACATGGTACTTCTGTTTCTAGTTTCTCGAGGTGGTCACACCGGTTTGCATTCCCACCACAGTGCACGAGGGTTCCTTTTTCTCCACATCCTCGCCAGCACTTGCTGTTTCTTGTCTTTTTCATTCTAGCCATTCCAGCTTGTGTGAGGCAATGGGATCTCATTGTGGTTTTGATTTGAATTTTCTTGGTCGGTGAAGTGGAGCATTTTTCCACGTGTCTGTTGGCCATCTGGATGTCCGCTGTGGAGAGATGTCTGTTCATGTCGTCTGCCCATTTTTAGTTGGATTATTTGTCTTTTTGGTGTTGTTTGAGTTTTTTACGTATTTTGGATTGAGCCCATTTTGGATATATCACTTGCAAATATTTTCTCCCTTTTGGTAGGTTTTGTTAATCATTTTATTGGTGGTTTTCTTTGCCGTATAAAAGCTTTTTAGTTTGATGTGGTCTCAATTGTTTATTTTTGCTTTTATCTCCCTTGCCTGGGGAGATGTATTCAGAAAAATACTGCTAAGGCCAGTGTGCAAGAGATTACTGTCTCTGTTTTCTTTGAAGAGTTTTATGGTTCTCACATCTAGGTCTTTAATCCAGTTAGAGTTTGTTTTGGTGTATGGTGAGAAAGTGGTCCAGTTTCATTCTTTTTTGCACATAGCGGTTCAGTTTTCCCAACAACATTTCTTGAAGAGACTGTCTTTTTCCACTGCATATTCTTGCCTCCTTTGTTACAGATGACTTGGCTAGAATCACGGGCTCACTTCTGGGCTTTCCATTCTGTTCCATTGATCTGTGTATCTGTTTTTGTGACAGTACCATACTGTACAAAATCTTCTCTCTTACTCGTGATTTCGAAGATGATAGCATGTCTGTTGCTCTTCGCTCATGCAGCACTAGAATCATTCATTCGTTCATTCCTTTGGGAGATACTGATTGAGAACTGTGCACCAGGCATTGGGCAACACTCTGGAGATGTGGCTGTAGAGGATGGAATAGAGTAATAAAGGCAGTTTTGAACAGTAATTTAAGGCACATCAGATGTAGAGAAATGAACCTGGTGATAAGTAGGAGTTCCATTTTACAAATTAAGACACTCAGAATGAGTCAATGAACATTTCATAGGATCCTGATTTTCGAGTTGAGAAGGGCTCTTAAGATTCTTGTCCGGCTCCTGTGTTTTCTGGACAAGGCAGCTGCAGTGCAGAGAGGGGAGTGCCTTTTCTGAGTGGACAGCTCCAGACCCAGTGCTCTGAGCCCCAGGACATCATAGGCAGGAGCCAGGTCTCATGGTGTCTGTCAGCATCGGGAAGGTCAGAAAATTCCAGGTGATGTATTCACCTGCACTTTCGCGTTCTGGTGCCAGATGGGAAGGCCTGACCTTGCCCTAAGTGTGGCCAGTTGCTTTGGCCTGAAGCTTGGGGGTGCCAGACTTTACTGTTAGTGGTCTTGACCCTGAGGTCTGGCTCCTGAGGGGCATTTCTTTCTTTTTTTTTTTTTTTAAGATTTTGTTTATTTGACAGAGATCACAAGTAGGCCGAGAGGCAGGCAGAGAGAGAGAGAGGAGGAAGCAGGCTCCCTGCGGAGCAGAGAGCCCGATGCGGGACTCGATCCCAGGACCCTGGGATTATGACCTGAGCCAAAAGCAGAGGCTTAACCCACTGAGCCACCCAGGAGCCCTGCATTTCCTCCTTTTTGCTCTACGCTTTATCCTTGAAGGATTTTCATCCCTGCTATTCAAGTCTGGCTGATGGGAATAATCCAGAGGGTTAAGGTGGGGGCTGGGGAAGTTGGAAATAAAAACAGAATAATAAAGAGAAGGGCATTTTGAATGGTGGAAATGGGAGACCTGTGTAAGACTTGTAACTTGGTAAGAGTGGGTAGGTGTTTCCTAATTATACATGTGTGAGCGGCATGTGGTGATACATAATACAGGAGCGTGGGAGCCAGGAGCGCCGGGCCGGGGGCTTATCTCCTGTCCCCAGACGGGGAACGGAGCCAGAGACACCCTCCGCATGTCAGCAGCCCCGGAAGGCATCTGCAGAGCTGTTAGTGCATCAGCCGGGCTCTTGGCTGGTGACGTCGTGCCAGTCATTGGCAAGCTCATGGGTCTGAGGGGACATGGCCTCACCGAGCGGGGAGAAGAGTGGGAGGGCATCTGCTGCATCACTCTAGGGCCAGTAAGGTCTAGTAGCGTAGGGCACCGTGCAGGAGACAAGAAGCGAGACGGCTGTATGGGTCGCACACGGGAATCCCGCATGACGGGGAGTTCTGGGCCCTGGTGCACCCACCACAGGCAGACGACGGCACAGAACACAGCTCGCAATTGTTTTCTGTTGTCGTCAGGTGTTACGTTTGATGTCTTTTAACTTGAAAACAGGAAGGTGTGGTCCCCAATTTTCCAATAAAGCCCGTGTTTTACCATTGTTTCTGACCTACCATCGATTCACTTTTTCGACGTTAACCCGGAAAACGCTACCCACAGCGTTGTGCCTGGCGAGCTCCTGCTCATCTACTCTGTTTGTGAAACTGCCATGAGACACCAAATCTTGTCTTTGCTCCATTCACGGATGTCATCAGGAGTGACGTTCTGTTGTCTTCACAGACTGACGAGGGCTTTCATAGGGTGCGACGATGCTTCAAGACCGTTCACAACAACGAACTCTGGCAGCTCTACCCGCTTCTGCTCGCTGTTGTTACAGACTCCACGCACAAGGGGAGTCTCTGTCAGAGCTGGAGAGTCTCTCCAAACGCTGTCAAAAACAGTACCCTGGGGGCCCTTGGAGGGCCCAGTCATTGAGTATCTGCCTTCAGCTCAGGTCATGGTCCCAGGGTTCTGGGGTTGAGCCCTGCCCTGGGCTCCCTCCTCACCAAGGAGCCTGCTTCTCCCTCTCCCTCTGCTTGTGTTCCCTCTCTCACTCTCCCCCCCCGCCATCAAATACAGAAATAAATAAAATCTTAAAAAAAAAAGTACCCTGATTCTTTCAAGAGCTCAGGATGACCTGTTGACAGGTCAGTCCCAGGACCCAGGGTGACAGAGGCAACAATGAGACTCTGAAGGACACATACAACTCCTCCCAGCAAACTGTCCTCACGCCGCTACTGCAAGTTTTAGGAAATGCTGAGTGAGTTCCATTCGGCGTTAAAATGGAAAGCTCCACGAACTCGTACTTTTCAGTGCTCACCGGGAGGTGAGTTTCCCGGAATGGCTGCAGAACCAATGCTTGATTCCCGTCCCAGGCTGAGAGCGCTCAACGGTCTGTGAAACCGGAGGACCAGATGTGCAGATGTGAGCAGAAGCGACCAGGAGGGGTGAAGACAGAGCGGAGTGGGTTACGATGAGCTTGACACCGTCCGGGCAGGCCGGCCCCGACCAGGAGCAGCTTCCCACCCATGGCACGATCTGCCTGCCCCCTCTCTGCCCAACGTGTCAGCCGGTCCGTGTGCTTGCTTTGTCCTCAAGCCCCAAACCCCAGCAGGAAACTTCACAAGCTTCCAAAAACAGCCCCATAAACCACATGCAAGGACCTTTTGGCTCCTCTCCTCACTCTCTAATGAGAAACTCATGGTCTGGATCGATTTTCTTTCTAACACGGGAAGAACCCGTCAGGCCCCTTCCCTTCCCTGGGACGGAAAAACAAGACCCGGGATCAACACACAAATCTGCTCAGAAAAAGAAAACACATCCTCAAAGTCTCAATCAATTTCTGATTTAAAAGAAAATTATTCTTGTCAATTTTTGCTGTTATTGTGTAGAAATAGGAAAAAAAATGCCACTGGGTCTGTTTTATTATGTTAGCTTTTCTGTGATCCAGCAAAATCAGACTTATAAAATCAACAAGTTTCTCCAGTAAAAGCAAAAATCCTGCCTTAAACTCACAAATGTTACTCGCTGAGGGGTGGTGAGGCCTCATGTACGTCTTAAGGTCCTCGAGACATAGACAGGTCAAACGAGACATAGATCTAATGAGGAGCGCGGCAGTCTAAGCCTGAGGGTCACAGTAAAACGCACAGGCCTCATCTACGGGAAAGTCACTGTTCACACACGGAAACCCCCGGCCGCCCCTGAAACGCCAACCGTATCGTCTCCAGCAAAGTGCAGTATCTGCACACTTAACGTCCCTGCCAGACCCCCTCTGGTCTGTCAGCTTCGCGGCACGGGACGCACGTCATCCTTCCCTCGGCCCATTCTCAATCCCGGAGTCATTCCTCCCCAGACGGATCTGAAATGCCTCTGTGGGCCCCACGAGGAAGCTCAGAAATGGAGGCCAGCACGCGGGGACCGCCACACCTCCTAGCCAAGAAAGGAACTGTTCAAGCCCCAAAGCTGTGAATTTGGCACCCCCTGACTCCCACAAATTTCCTTTCCAAAGAGAAGCTGCTGAGTATTTTGTTGCATAATAGATTCCACATTTTCATAGGCAGCATTTTTAGGCCAAAACATGTGGTGATACATAAATACATAAGCTGATCGTATGTTGCCAGCAGGTCTCGAAGCAGAGACGCGGCCTTGCCCGGAAAGGCACAGTCCCAACTTCGGCAGAAATCTTTCCCTCTGGGATGCTGGGCAGAGACGGTCCACCCACTCGGCTGAGCCTGAGCAATTAACAACAACGGCAGTCGTGCCTGGAAGCAGAGACCAAAACAGCCCAGCTTCTTCACCTCTGGCAGAGCGCAACCATTGGGATGCTCAAACACGGCAAGCCTGACCCTGGGTCTCTACAATCAGACCTTTCTAGCTCCACAGTCCCATTCAGAAACAGTTAAGAGGGCTCTGTCCTTGGGTGTCCTAATGGATAGTCCTTGCTGTTGCAACCAAAATGCTGTTTGACTGTTTTTTTTTGTTTTTTAAATTTAACTCCAATGTCAAAGCAGCTAAAGTTGAGTACTGAGTCCCACATATGCGGCCCAGCAGAATACACTTGGATTTCCGCTCCAAAATGGTTCCTTTGGTTGAGATATACCTAACGGTAAGTGCTCAACGACACACACGACTTGTCTTTTGCAAGTGCAAGCTCCCAGAGGCACATGCATCACGTTACCTTGTGTGCACAAATCGGTTCAGAGAAATGGCCTTTGCACATAGGAGAAATAGTATGAGCAGATACTCTTTCTAAAATGGTGCACCACTTGCCCATCAATCCCAACGAAGCAGGGCAGGGAGGGGGGAGAGGCTTCTCTTCTTTAATCACATCTTCCAGGAAGAAGGCATTCAGTGATACATGAGCTGTCCCCTCCGGTAGACCCTTAACTGTCTCAGACTTGCTCGACGAGCGACAAAGAACCCTGTTTCCTCCCTCTCTTGTTCCCGTCGAGAGTGGCAGGGAGAGCTGAGATGTAATAACCATTCTGGATTCTTTTTTTTTTTTTTTCTTAAGATTTTTATGTATTTATTTGAAAAGAGAGAGGCAGGCAGAGAGAGAAGGGGAAGCGGGCTCCCCGCTGAGCAGAGAGCCTGATGCAGGGCTCAGTCTCAGGACCCCAAGATCGTGACCTGAGCGGAAGGCAGAGGCTTAACCACTGAGCCACCCAGGCATTCCCATTCTGGGTTCTGAGAGTCAGCCTATTCTGCTGTTGTCCACGGACTCCCTCAATCCTTAACAACTTTGCCAGTGAAGGCAGGGAGGACAGAGGGAACGGGCTCACGCTCCGAAGCCAAGAGTCCCGGACTGCGCTTGGGCAGCAGGGGCACCAGGAAGCTGGCTTGCCTGTGGAAGCCACTCATTCCCTGCCACCGTGAGCAGGCCGAGCGCGCCAGCAACCCTCTGGTCCTCCTGCGTCTGTCAGATAGGGAGCTCCTGCATTGCAGGGGTGTGCAGACCTTCCGTGAGGAGCCCTACACCCACAGAGCACCCGCCATAACCTCACCAGCAGAGTGACCCCAGCGAGAACAGGGTCTGAAACAAACTGCAGACAGACGGCCCGTGGAGGGCTCTAGAGTCTGCAGATGCTCGTTTAAAGAACCGACCCGATGAGAAACTGTCTTCCCCACCAGCGCCTCCCATCCCACAGGGAGCAACCAAACACCAAATACGTCCACACACATTCTGACCCATCACGTCCCCGGACGTGCCTGAATGTCGCCTGGGAGCGGCCACATTATTTCTGGTGGAAAACCACTGGGCTATGTGGCTGAGGAGCTCAATTTCTAATTGTATCTGATGCACATTAATTTAACTAGCCAGTGTGGTGAGTGAACACTAGGTGTTCGGGCTGCGTGGCCTTACAGCTTCTGAGATGATTCTAAAAATCCAGACTGACTGTTGACAAATCTGTTGGGAAGTTTGGGTTGTTTTTTCCCCCGCAAGGGCGAAGGATGGGTGGGATGATTAAACTTTTGATTTATTAACGCATCGTTATGTGTTTGCTGCCTTCAGCTCAGATCAGTGGGGGCGATCCTAACTCGGCCATGCGCAGGAAAGGTACAAAACTGATAATGAGAGGAAACAACAACGACAAAAAAGGAAATCACCGCAGGGGTTTTCTCTCCATACCTGCCACCCAGGGAGGGAATAATGAGACAGACAGCTCTGTCCCTGCAGCATGTCCGGAAGCAAAGGCGGAAGTAACAGCCGTAACCACCCCAAGCTGTTCGTGTGCCTGCAGGCCTCGCGCCACAGAGCACACACAGCACACGGGAGCAGAACCGGTGGTTCTGGGCAGCCACGGGGAGCTGCGGACCTGCGGTGCTCGCCCCTCGTGTCTGTGGCTGGGCTCCGCCAAGCCCAGGCCCTTGAAGGTGTGGTTCCAAGGGCTTATCAGTACTCTGGAAAGTTCAGAAACTAGGCCCTCCTCTGAGGAGTGAGAACAACTCTCTCCAAATGACATCACTGTGTAGATTAGGGAGTCCTGTCAATGACTGGAGAGTTCCAAAACGAGTCCAAGTTCAAAGGGAATACTGCACAAAAGAAATGGTCCTTCTGAAATCCCAACGGCGGCAGAGCCCCAAGTGCCTAGAGACACGCATGTCTGACTCTCCAGATCTACGTTTCAAGAAATGGACAATTATTGCTGGAGAGAAACAGTACTCAGGATGATGAAATACACTGAAATTACATATTTCCCCTCCAACTTCTTGCATGGGGAGTCTACGAACAGACTCTGGGGCCAGGAACGGTCATTTAAAGTACAAAGAAAGATCGTGAGCTCCAGAGACAGCATCCTGCCATTTTTTTCACAACTGGCCAATTTCAGGAATCTCGGACAAGACTTGTTCCACCCGAACTTAGCTTTCTAAACTGTAAAATGAGGAAAATCAGAATGACCTTCCTGGCTAATGGCAAAAATTGGAAGGACATCTTTCAGAGTGTACCAACCCATCTAGGCTTCCCAACACACCTTCTCTAAGCCTCTACCCTGCTTTATGGAGCGGCAATCTTGGAATAAGGCTGCCCCTCCCACCGTTCAAGAAGCTCCTGGCCCAAGAGGCTGTGAGCACAATCAGTCTTCTCAAGGAGACGGCCATCCATCTAAGGAGACAGACACATAAACACCAAAGCAGATGAAAGTGCCCATCGGAAACACAGCACTTACCGCGGGAGCAGCTGGGACGCCATGGGTCATAAAATCTGGAGAGTAAAGGTCCCTCGGAGTGAGCAGGGACCAAAAGACCAAAACAAACAACTCTCTTGAATTGTGAAACAGAAACTGTCAGGCATCTGTTAGGTTCAAGGGCTTTTCCAATGGACAAAAAACACTGATTCACGGAATCCTTATTCCACCCAAGAGTCCCAGAGATGCCATGACAACACTGGCCCACCAGCCTTCAGTTCAACAACTGAGAGTAAAAAGTAATAGTTAACTGAAAAAAACTTGGCTTGAAAAGATGACCCAGTGCTGGGGCGCCTGGGCGGCTCGGCTGGCGAAGCGTCTGCCTTCGGCTCAGGTCATGACCTAAGGTCATGACTTAGTGGGGAGCCTGCCTCTCCCTCTCTCTGCCCCTCTGGACCCTGCTTGTGCGCACTCTCGCTCGCTCTCCCTCTCCAATAAAAAAAATATTTTAAAAAAACCAAAGTGGTGGGGGGGGCGGCGCCTGG
Organism: Meles meles; assembly: GCF_922984935.1. Taxonomy (NCBI): domain Eukaryota; kingdom Metazoa; phylum Chordata; class Mammalia; order Carnivora; family Mustelidae; genus Meles; species Meles meles. The sequence continues at coordinate 14,428,104 of NC_060088.1, forward strand.
GTGACTCAGTCAGTTGAGCATCTGCCTTCGACTCCAGTCATGAATCCAGGGTCCCGGGATCAAGCCCCACATCGGGCTCCCTGCTCTGCTCAGCAGAGAACATAATAGCCTGCTTCTCCCTATCCTTCTGCTGCTCTCCTGGCTTATGCTCCCCCACTCTCTCTCTGTCGGAGAAATAAATAAAATCTTGAAAAGAAAAGAAGAGCTCTGTGCACAACACGGAGCTCAAACTCATGACCCTGAGATCAAGAGTCACATGCTCTACCAGCTGAGCCAGCCGGACACCCCTCAAACAGCAACTGTTGAATCTCCCGTGTGTCTTCTCATGGTAAAAAGAACAGATGAACAGCACGGTTATGCGGCTGTGCTAGGCACGAGGCATGCCCACACCTGCCCGTGCACACTTCACACCTGTGCAAACCTCTGTGTCGAGACGAGAGGCGCCGCAGGGCACCCACCGTGCACCCCACTAACAGAAGACGAGCAGCCCTAGAAATGCACCAGTGTCCCGCGTCTCTGCTTGGGCAGAGCTGCAGAAGCCGTGCTAAGGCAAGAACAGGAGCCAAGGGCCGGCACTTCCCTCCCTGTGGATAGCTCTGGATCTCATGCTTAAACTCACTCCCTTCTGCCCTGCGCTCACATCCTGCGGCGTAAAGTGTTCCATTTGCCTTGTACTCACGTCCAAGCAGCTTTTCTGGTCGATGAGCAGACGGCTAACAACGAGACGCTCTTTCCCCTCCACATAAAAGGAACTCGTCTCTTAGGCACAGTGTCTCCTTTTTAAAATAATGGCAATAAAAGTTCCCGGAACTCAGCTTGTCTGAGTGGATTTTAGTTTGTGGTGAAATAAAATTAACGAACGGCTTGGGGCACACAATAATTTCCATCAGGATGAAAAAAATAAATAAATAAAAAGGAGAGTAACACACAGTAAAATGGAAAGTTCACTCAACCACATGTAGTAACGGTTGCCACTGATTAGGAAAATGATTCTAGATGGGCTGCTACCCCACAGGCTGCTGCATTCCCCGTTTAGTGGGTTACGCACTCTCTAGGCAAAACACAGGCTATGGACCAGCAATATCTGCACGACCCAGGACCTAGGAAATGCAAAACCTTGAGCTGCACCCAGACCTGCTAAATACTGATCTATAGTTGGAAAGATCTCCAGGTGATGCCCTTGAAAGTCTGAAAAAACCTGGTCTAGATGAGTGACCCCAAAGTTGGGGTTTGACACAAACGTGCATTATAACATGTCGCCTGACATGGCTCCAGTAATGTGTATGCTCTCGTGGCAAGAACAGTCATTAAGTGTCAAATAAGTAAAGGAGGGCAGATGCTAGATTATTCCTCTAAAATGCGAATCTCACAGGTTTGCATCTTTATAAGATTCCTTGACTGGAAAAGGAAGTGGGGTGAGGAGAGAAGATAGAGCCCAAGCCAGAGAGTTGCCTGGTGGCACCCCTGGGATAATGCCAAGGCAGTAAGCAGAAAAACGTGTAAAATAATTTAAAATTTTAACTGACAGAAATTTCCAGCAGAGTATTATGCAAATGTGTGTATTAAATAAAACATGGACCTGAAATTTCACACATTAAAAAATTTACACTATTTCATCCAGGTGAGTAGCACTGAAAGCTCCCTTCTCAGGGTAGTTTCACTGCCATGGAAGTACAAGAGGGCACGTTTTCCCTGACAGCTAGGATAGCGAGGGCTTAGGTGTGATGCTAAAGATCACTTCTCCGACTTGTACATTTTCATTGTAGATTTTGAAAACAGAAATGAGTTGAAGTATTTCTTAGTACTGAAATACTTCTGTGCAGATCTGAAGAACGCCTAATGAATAAAATGAATATTTCATCATTCTAAGTGATTTTCCTGGGAAGGCAGACTGCATGCTGATCCCAAATGTCCCTTCTAGAAGAGGGCAGTCCATAGATGCTTCTCTATCCCATTGATGTCACTCTGGGCACTGTGACTTGCTTGGCCAGTGGGCTGTGAACGGAGACGTGGCAATTGTTGCTTGGAGCAAGAGTTCTAGGAGCCATCCCAGGAGTCTTCCTTTTTTTTTAACCCCTGCCTCACAACTAGCATCCATGTCACGTTAAGCCGAGCCTCACAACTAGCATAAATGCCAAGTGCGAGCCAGGAGGCCAAGCTAAAGAGCAGAAAAGTAGAAAAGTCTTCCCTGCCTGCACAGGTCAACTCCCCCATCATTCTCTATGGGGCAATGAAAGCCAGTATCAATACTAACTAGTACGGTATGAAGAGGAATATTTATCTATTAAGCGCTCTGGAGAATAAAGCAAAAATCTTTTGTTTGAGAGCTCAACCAGCCTCTCAAAATCCTGACCTCCCTCTTTATTCTCTTCTCTTGACAGCCAAACTACCAAAAGGAGGGGCTCCCATAACTTCAACCTAATTTTTCTCTTTCCACATTTTCTTCAACTAACATGAAGTTAGGTTCCTGTCCTCCAGGCTCCCCCACACCCCTCGCTTCACAGTTACTGTGGACGCTGGGGTCCATCTCACTGTCCTCACATCTCATTAGCCACGGGACTTTCACGAGGCTACTCTCTACAGTGTGTCTTGCACAACAGCCGAAGAAAGTTAATATTTGCCCTTCCCTTCTCAGAGAGATGTTTTGAAAAGCAAACGGTATTAATTTATGCGAAGACGTCTGCAAACGATAAATCTTAAGCAAATGGAAGATATTAACTTCGTAAGTGAAGATCAAGTCAAAGTCGCCATCAACACATTTCAGAAGGCATCTAGAAGCAATAAAAATGTCAAATTAACACTCGTGTAAGCTGAGGATATAAGGGACTCATCCTGATCACAAGGTCCTTCTTGAGATCACAGAACTTTAGAATTCAGATTCCGACTAGTAAATTTTCATCCAGCCCACATCCCATCCCCTCACCCTAGTGAAGTGTCCACAAGCGTCCTGGTCAGGTGCATGGATGGTCCGTAATTAGCAGCTAACAAACATCAAGTGAGCTAAGAAACATAAAGCACAATCAAGGGGGATGCCAGCGACGAGGTCCCACATGCAAACCCACAGAAACAAAAACCTACAAGACGACAACGCGTGTGAATGTAAAAACAGCGTCTTGTTAGCCCACAGGACCGACTGATGGATTCGTCCTGGGACTGAGGAAGCATGAAGGTTGGGGAAGGCTGCATGGAAGAAAGACCCTGTATCTGAGCCACAGAGGAAAAGACTCCCAGCAGACACATACGAAATGGACACACCCAGCTTGCAGCTCCGCCCGAAGGACTGTGAACGTCCCCACTCCGTCTTAACCGCAAGTAAAAAGCTGAACGGAGGGAAACACGAGTCGTTTCGGACCCGTCCCACAAGGGGGAACACAGAAGGAGGCACTGACCCCAAGACCGGAGAGAAGGGCAGGTGCGCGCCCAGAGTCATGCTTTACCCAGGGTAGGAAGCGTCACAGGAAGCAGGGCTCGTGGAGGAAAGCCTGAACTGGGATTATTGCCCAATTGCCTGGAGGCTCAGTGTGGCAAGTCCGGGAGTGAAAAACGTCAGGGGGACCCAGTGATTAGGGAACCCCACAATACTGTGAGGTGTACCTCCAGGAGCTCAACTAGATGACCACAGCGAATGCTGGAGAAAAATCCTTCCGAGAGTCTGGCAGGCGGATAGCTAAAGGAGCCGCTTTGAAGCGGGCCAGAGCAGCCTGTTCTTACGGGCAGCGCCTGCGTTCTGGAAACCCAAGTAAACAGAGCCTCCCCTGCCAGAGGGTCACCAAGGCCTCACTGACCTGGGACAGGGAAACACCCAGTGCCAGCTGGCTTTAGCCTTTCTGTCCCACCTCACGGAGGAGAACTCTTGAAGTTCACAGCCCAGAGCCAGGGCTCACCAAAACACTGACGTCATCGTAAGCCACAGAACACTAAAGCCCCCTCACACAGCTCACCACCACACTACTGAAAGCCAGTGTACAGCAGTTCCTTTCACCTGGCAGATCAGATCCAGCTACCAAGAAAAAATTACAAGGCATACTGAAAGGCAAAAAACAGAATCCAAATAGGAAAAGCAAGCGTGAGAACCAGACATGGCAGGGATGCGGAATTATTACATTGACTAGATTCACCTACTAATGGCTCTACTGGGAAAAGTAGACAACATGCAAGAAGCAAAAGGTGGGCGATGTCAGGAGAGAGATGAATATTCCAAGAAAGAATTAAAAAAGAAATCCTGCTAGCGATACAACAACAACAACAATAACAAAAACAAACAAGCAACACATCGACAAAGAAAACCCTAGTAACAGAGAGGAATGCTCTCTCTTACTAAGTATCAGACCCCAAACTACCGATCCTGGAACTCCGTGATCAAGGGCAGGACAAAACACTCTACCTTACCATATCACCTCAAAGTACAGAAAATCGCGGATTAAAAAAAAATATATCCTGAAAATACCAAGAGGGGGGAAAACTACCTAAAGATTGACAAAGATAAGAATTAACATCCGACTTCTCCTCAGAAACTGTGCCAGCAAGAACAGGGGACAGAAATATTTAAACTATGGAGGGGAAAAAAATACAAAAAACTGCCAGCTAGAATTCTGTACCTGTAACATTATCTTTCAAAAGAGAAGGAGAAATAAAGGCTTTCTCAGACAAAAATGGAGGGAATTTGTTGCTAAAAGACCTGCCTTGCAAGAAATGTTAGAAGGTTCTTTAGAGAGAAGAAAAATCATATAGATCAGGAACTCAGATCTACATAAAGACGGGAAGAACATTAGGGGTGTCTGGGTGGCTCAGTGGGTTAAGCGTCTGCCTTTGACCCAGGTCATGATCCCGGGGTCCTGGGATCGAGTCTGGCGTCAGGCTCCCTGCTCAGCGAGGTGTCTGCTTCTCCCTCTCCTCTGTCCCTCCCCTCTGCTGCTGCTCTCTCTCTCCCTCTAATGAATAAGTAAATCTTGAAGAAGGGAAGAACATTAAAGAAGGAACATGTTTAGATAAAATAAAGATTTTAACTTTTCTCATTCTCCATCGATAAGCGTGTTCAAACTAGTGTATTTCTGGGACAAAGCATGCTTGAGTTACAGCAGCAGGGATGGCAAAACAGTCTGAGAGATGAATGTGAAAGCTTTAGTGAAGGATGAGCATAAAGGTAAAGGAGAAGAAGGCTCTTAGCTAGCATGATTGAGTGAATAGTCATGTTTTTAATGAATACGGAGCATCCAGGGAGAGAGAGAGGTCTGCGGATGGCACAGAAACCATTCAGTCCAAGTCACCAAGCTCGCGAGTCCCACGGTCAGGCCTGGGACCCACAGACCGGCCCCGGGACCTTGCCGCTCCCTGCCTCTCCCAGCAGCTGCAGAGGAAGCATGTTGCAGTGAAGACACCAGAAGTGCAAGCCTGTCCATGGGACCATCAACCGGAAACGAGTGGCACGGAGCTGTATGCACAGCCGCAGACAGAAATACCGCAGCAGTTTGTGTCTGCACAGCGAAGGACTGGCAGGGAGAGCACCGCAGGGCCAGAAGGGACACGTGGCTGGCCGAACACGGACTTCCCACGCTGCCTTCGCCGTACTAGAGAGCACACGCCGTGGTCCCATTGCTGTGAGAGTCTGCTGAGTCCGGAAAGAGAGGCTTCTAGTCTGTTCTTCACATGTCTTCATACTGGATTTCTGCAATTCTAAATGCATCACCGACATGACCCGGCCAGCCAGGGAGAACGCGGGGAAGCTGATGACGTCGGGCTCCCGACCCAGACACAGCCTTTCCAGAAAGCGACAGCGAATGGTACCGCGTTGGGGGCTTCCAGCAGAGCGGCCCACACGCACGTGGACAGGTGACTGTCCCGGCCCAGGGATCGTTTTCTCCTGCCAGAGACTGCACCCGGGCGGGGCAGAAAATGGTGACACAGCAGCCTAGAAAGCCTCCCCCGTGCACACAGTGTCGCAGGCCGTCCCGAGTTCACGCCTCCCTATATGTTCTCCATTACCACTCGGAAAACAAAAGTTCCAAGGGGTCTCACTGCCTTTTTGTCTGAAAATGACAAAGAAACGAAGCAGGGAAACAGACCCAGAGTGCTCAGCACAAAAGTGGGGAAGGGATCAGGAGGGAGCAGAGCAGCATCCTGGAGCTTTAAAACACAGCCAGGAAGGGCATTTACCTCCCCCGTGTCCGGATCTTGGAACGCAGGTCCGTTTTTAAAGAGACAGAGCAACAGGGCTTTCTGGCGATCACAACACTTTCCAATGCTGGTCTGTGCAGCCCTTCTCGAGCTGGCCACGATCTACAGTTGATTGGCATGCATAGTTGAGTTGTTTCTCAAAAGATCCTAGGAAGGGATTATTTCTGCGCCCAAAGAGCCCCAGAGAATAGGGAGGGCCGCTCATGGCCATCATGTGAATTCTCTGGACTCGGTACACTGTCCTCATTGAAGCAGATAAAGCTAAGTTAAAGAAGCATTTAGTTCTTCAGAATACCAGCCTTAATAAGTATCTTTTTGTGGAAGGATTTAAGAGGACGGGAGGGCTATCCTCAGTGCAGGCATTATGTCCCCGTACAAAAAGGGAAAATGTGCATACAGTGGGATGTAAAAAGCCAAACCTCACAGCCCCCCCTCCCCACCCCAAGGATAACTTGCTGAACACACAGTCCCAAACACGAAGGCATGAATCTTCACAGTTAATGGCCCCAGAGCCATTGTTCACTTTCTCTTGGGAAACGCAGCCCACTGATCTGCAAGCACCCCAGTCCCACCTTTCAGCTATGAGAACCGGGAGGTGCACGGACATCAAAGCCCTACCTTCATCAGCAAGCAGGGCCCAAGCGGGCCGTGTCCCCGGGCGGCGCTGGGCGGCCCTCCTGCACTCTCAACAATGCTGCCATCAAGGCACATGAGAAAAGTCTGCGGAAGGCTGAAGTGATCTCTGCTTGCACGGTGCAAGGCTCGTCCCGGCCCCAGCAGCGTTCAGAGGTTCCTCCTACCCAAGGCTTCCTTCTCTGCAACTTGACACAGAATTAGTCACTTGCAATGACTTGAAATGCATATTGTTTGGTGAGGCAAGGCCATGGGATCCCATTTTTGTAACTATCAGCTCATGCCTCCTAGTCACGTCTGCCTTATCCCCAGCCTGTCTCCTGACAGGAAGAGCTGCATGGTCAGATGCACGGTCAGATGCACACGGAACTCTTGCTCTGATGAAGACCACATCCTCATTCCCATGGTCGCTTGAGTGGAGTTTCCACGGCAGGTACGAGAAGGCAAAAGTCCTGTTTATCTACATGCATTTCTCTATGCGTAAAATTTTCAGTGTGGCCTCCCAGAGCCAGGGCAGATGGAGAAGGATCCTCACAGAAATCGACACAAACCATGACTACTACTATGATGACTAACGGAAAGGAGTGAGCGAGCGAGAAAGAAAGACATCTTTACAAAGTGTACACTTTAAGTCATTTTCTGCCTCCACACAAACGGAAAATGAACTCACCCACATGGGCCAGCTCTGCTCTGAATGGGGCCCGTTGAGAGGAGGCCTTTCTTTATTGTGTACTTTTAAAGACTATTCTTTGACCTCTGCTATTTGTGACTTAAGATCTGTGAAGACAGGGCCGCAGCCCTTTGGTTCCAAAGGGTGCACACGAACAAAAGGCGTCCACCTTTGGTCCACTTACGTCATTTCCCACCAGAGCACGTTCCTACGGCTCTCCCTCCGCCTTCGTCATTTCAAACGGCTTTTTCTAGTTTCTTTCGGCCAGTTACAGCCTGACCTAATCGACAAGTGGCAGCCATTCTCCTTTCCAAGTATGATGCCATCATCATCGTCACTGCCCTGTAGCAAGTCTGCTGGTAGGAATACAGATGTCTTGTGCCCTCGTCTCGGCTAACCATGACATCGTGGATGAAACGGTCCAGGCTCATCGAGCCCATCGCAGCTGCGATATGGCAACTTTCTGTTATTTCTTGTTTCATGGGTTTACGGACTTATCAACAGACCTTTTCACTCTTAAAGGCGTTCAGAAACAATGGACCAAGATCTGTAGGATAGAGCCAAAAAGCAGATCTTAAGTGTGTGGGAAGAACAAGAGAAAGGGAGACAAAAACAGAGATAATGAACAAACAGATGGATTCAGGATAAAGCTAGTTTCCAAAATACATGACATTCATTTCAGCACCCGTGTTAGGAATAGGGCATTTTACTGATCTTTTAGGTTTCTGACAGCCAACGCAAGGGGAGACACTACACAGCATCCACAGGAGGGGGAAAACAAAACCCTACCAAGCTCTAGGGCAAACATAATTAGTACTGATAATACCAACGGAATGAATGCCTTCAAAAGCTTCCTTCTAAGGACGGCATGGGATGACAGTCCCATGTTCCCAAGCTTCTCAGGGTGGTCCCAAAGGCTGGGACAGTGAGACAGTCTGTGAGAATATGCCACCTGCCACCCTGTAGCAACATGCACTGAATAAAAACCACTGGTTAAAGGACAGAGTTGAGATGGGGACGTGGCAAGTCTCGGGTCTGTAATGGAGGCCATGACTGCAGAAAATCTGGAAGCGATGGATGCACCGGGCAGGTCTGAAGCCGGTTTCTCCCTGCTGATTTCTGGCGGCACGAGGTTACGGAGCGTGTGATAGCCTGGTCCTTGGCGAGTCCCAGGAGCACGGCGGCTTTGTTCACGTGTGGCCGTCATTGCGTAGCCAGCAGAACTTTTGTCTGCCCGTTATCAACTGTGGAAATCAAAGAGCCTAACATAGATGTTGGAGTAAACGGGCAATGCACTCTTGGTGTAGGCATGCATCAGAGGTAACGGGAACACACGACAACGATCTTCCTTTAAAAGAAATTATTTTCTCTTTCAACCCAGAAGAAAATAGAAGGTAGACCTCAGTAGTACATCCCATAGAGTCCAGCCACAATAATTCAATTTTAGTCTGAAAAGGAATTTAAAACAACAAATGTCCAGCTTAGCCAGCACGTGCACACACGTGGGCACACACACACACCCACACCCACACCTCAAATCACCCAAAGAACAACACGCTTTGAGCAATGAATCTTACAAGGGCGTTCTCTGTCCTAAACTGGCTGCAAAATGAATAAATCCAAGTAGTTGCACATCATTGTTTAAAGGGTGATGGAACTTCTCCCGAATCAAATAGGTCAAAGGTAAGATCTTTTGAGAAAGGAAAATTAGTTTGCGGAAATCGGCCTGTAGTTTTTCAGGTGAGACAGACAGCAAGAGTGTGTCCTTGTTCACTCAGCTAATAGAAACAGAGCTGGAATTCAAGCCTAGATTCCAAAATAAATCAATTAAAATAAATTACACCTAGATCTCAGGCGCCTGGCTGGCTCTGTCGGTAGAACACACGACTCTCCGGGTCGTGGGTTCGAGCCCCACGCTGGGCGTAGAGATTACTAACCAATAAATAAAAGAAACAAAATAAAACCTAGATTTATTTTCTTGTAGTGATTGTTCTCTTGAAAACATAAGGAAATCATGTTTCCAAGGCAGATGAGGCAGGACACGAATGAGATTTCTAAGAGGAAGTCCTGTGCACGAATAGGTAGGAGAACGAGACCTGATCCTCACGTCAAGGTCAGCGGAACGGATGGAGACCAGATTAGGCACAGAGCTAAGCAACGGTGGGTTCCATCCCGTGAGAGCTCTTGCCCGCCCCTCTACTGTCCGAGTCTACTTTGACAAGGCCCCTTCTTGGGGGAAGTAGGGTGACAAAGCACAATCATGCCTGTGACGCCACCAAATCTGCCCCCCGGGCCACGGAAAGTCCACGCCTCTCCTTTCTAAAGCCACCTGTCCCCAGCACCGGTGTGTTCCGCCAGCGGCCAGATCAGACCGCGGTGTCTTCAAGCTGTCGGGGCTCACCCACGCAGCGAGCGCCTCCGGATGGACCCGTCACAGGTCCGGCACGGCTGTCACAGCACAGTCACCGTGCCGTGCCTCCTGGGCGAGATGCTCTTCCCACGTTCGCACACACTGCCTTCGGATGCTGGCTCTCGGGAGCCTTCTTCAACTGGGAACCAAACCGGAGACTTTGCTGGCGTCTTCCTTCTTGGGACGGGAGGAGAAACAAACGGTCAGAGTAGCAAGGGTGCGCATAAAGACTCCCACGGAGGCGGGCTTTTCCCTCCTGCGGGTCTTTGCTTTGGCGAGTCCGGCAGGTGGAAGCATCGTCCACGCCCGTAAAAAGCGGACACGGAGAATTGGAAACACATCGGGCCGCTCCCGTGTCCCGTGTTGGATTTGAATCTAAATGAGAACCTGCTCCCTTGCTCACAGGGTGACTGAGGGTCCAGCAGGAGGTGCGTGTTCTGTCAGGCTAGTTTCCAGGTCCAAAAAGCATGGAATGTTCCGGCTCCCGCGGGCTAATGATCCCCCAGAAGCCCACTAATATGTTTGATAAAAGTTCCCAGCATGAGCACAGGGAACACTTACCATAAGAATGACACGTGGGGAGAAGCGGAAGGAGGCTCCAGCTTGGGCCCCTTCCGTGCTGGGGGTGGCATTAGATGGGGGAGCGCGCACCCCGGGGAGCTCGGATCTCATCATTGCTTTGGCCATTAACGCCTCGAACCACCTGCGGGGCGGCTGCAGGGACGCTGCCTTTCTCACGCAGCTCAGCTCTGCTGCTCACGGCTTCAGAGATGAAGTTTTGCCGCCAGATGCTTCGTGAGCCCACTTCTGAGTTATTTCTGCTTTTGTCTGCTTCAGATTCTCTCCTTTTTGTCTTTTCTCCCCAGCTCGGCCTGTACGTCACAGAGGACATCCTTGTGCACGTTCCCGCACAAGACCGGAGTTCTTGAGAACGATGCTGTGCAAGGAGCCCTCACCCAGCTTGCTGGTCGCTAGACTCACACTGGAAGTTTAAGGACCCAGGTCTCCCTTAAACCCTTCTCATATGCATCCCATCGAAAGTTTAATCGCACCACTGGTTAAAGGAACAGAAGAGCCTCTCTTCTCAGAGCGTGAGATGCCATTTATTTTCCCCAGAAATGAGGTCATGATTTTCACTTACGGAAACAGCATGGGGACCACAATAAAGGGAATGAATCATTCCACTTGGGACGTTTTCCAGAAGAAGCTGTCTCTCCTAGGGGTACAAACCTGTACTTCTTTGATAATCACTGTCCGTGGTGGCTTCGCCGGAGAAAGAATGGGTAATTCCCAAGAGACAGCCGTAGGTTACGTAGGAGATATTCAAAATACGTCAACTTTGTCCTTGCAGCTGATTGCATAGTCAGGGAAAACGACAGAATATCAGTAAGTATTATCATAGGATTTAAATGTTTTAAACCATGTAAAACATCTGAAATTTTCCATCCACTGCTCATTAGGGGTGCAAAGAAGTAAAGGACGTTCTTGGATATTCGGACACAGTACATTTCCATGGGGGCCCAGGTTTTTCATTTTCCTCCTTAAGATACATTTTCCTTGGGGTCTGTGGATTCACCAAATATCTAACACAGAACAAAACCTTCCACGGCCGCATTCTGCGGTGTTTCAGAGGTTTGACCCTTCTCCAATAAATTTCACAGATGTCAAATGAAGCCGTCCAGATGTTCGAGTGTTCAAGCAAAACGTACAAGCAAAACCAATATTCCTCACCTCTAAATTTGGCTCTGAATAAAGCTGGAACATGACTAAGACTCTGGAGTTGGAGCCCTTAGAAGAACGGAACTCCCACTGAGATCAAAGCAGCATGCCAAGGCACGGAGCCTGGCCCTAAATTACCCCTTTTCAACACACAGCCTCAGCACCGCATGGGAAACAAGTCAAGGGAGTGAGTTACAACACCCGTAAGGAGAAGGAGAAGCAACCCGCTTTCCACAGATGGGCGGCTTGTCGCGGAGAGCAAGGTGCCCAGGTACAAGGTCACAGAGCATAAATATGAAAGGATAAATTTTTTATAAAGCGAATGCATGACTCTCGTGCAAACATAACATGACCGTGTGTCCACGATTAGATTCCACCATGAAACACTGCCAGGACCAAGAATAGGTTACATTTGGTTCAAAGGAGAAATCCAAAAAAATATAAATATATATTCCCATACAGCAAGACGGGCTGGACCAGATTTACAGATAGATGCCAAATGGCCTATTCACGGAGCCAGCATCAATGGCATTCCTCTGGCCACGGCCCATTTGCATTTGCATGGACAAGACTCATCTGCATTATTACCAGCTTCCTACCCTTTGCAGACTAAGAAAATAGCTGAAAGACAATGGACAAAGGAGATAATCTGGAAGGGTCTGACAGAGCACATCCATTCGCACGTTGGTTCTGTTTTGCTCGATCTGAAGTGCTTCACCATTTTTGCTTGGTCTAATCATCCCATTTCAACACTGAATTTTCAAAAGCTGTGATTTCTTCGACGTTGTCTTACTATTGCTTATCATGCGTTCATTCAACATTCCTCACACACCAACCAACAATGATCCATAAGTGATGTGAGAAACTGTCCATTTTTGTTTGAGTTTGAATACGTCAAGATATGTCTTTGTGTGGGGAGAAGAAAGCATTTCATTGTTTTGTGTAAGTGTGGCTTTGCGTACGTGAATGCAGCGGCAAAGTACAGACGGGCGAGTTATCGCAAATGCCCAAATCCAGCCCGGCACCTGTTTTCTGTACAGCTGGTGGGCTAAGAATTGTTTTTGCATTCGTAAATGCTAACTCGGGGGAAAAAAATGAAATTTCATGACATGTGGCAATGACATGAAATTCAAATTTCCGTGCCCATAAATAAAGTTTCATTGGAGCACGGCCACACCCATCCGTTGATGTATTATCGGTCACTGATTTCGTGCTACAGTGGCAGAGTGGATGGATGGTTGCCAGAGCAATCTTACAATCAGCAAAAGATGAAAACATTTACCATCTGGCCCGAGTGCGGACCCCTGGCATAAGGTATGAGACAGTAACTACAACGTGTGTCGAGAATGAGCTTCCCTACGCCGCAAGCCCACCTGCTCCATTCCGACACCATCCACCCGCAGATGGCCCCGGATCCCACAGTGGACGGCTCCGTCCTGGAAGGCTGTGTTCCTCCTCCCCGCTCAGCCCGTCGTCTGTGCTTCTGATCACCGGCTGTAACTCGGAGATGCCCACCACCCCCTCCTTGAGTTCAAGGAATTTCCTAGAGTGGCTCACGGAACTCAGAGAAACACGGTACTTCCTGGATCACCAGGTAGTTATAAGGGATGTAAGTCGGGAACAGCCCGGCAGAGGAGACGTGCAGGGAATGTGGGACTTCCGTGTCCTCTCCAGGGTACCGCTCCCCCAGCACCCCGACGTGTCGACCAACCTGGAAGCCTTCCTAAACCCTCCTTCTGAGTTTCTGCAGGGGCTTCATTACCTAGGCATGATGGGTGAAATCTCTGGCCCTGGAAGACTGAACTCCCGCCCTTCTCCCCTCCCTGGAGGTCCCAGGTGGAACGGGGAGTCCCAACATTCTAACTGTGTGGTTGGCGGCACTGAGAACCACGCTCCGTTCTCGGATGCTTTCCAAATGTCACCTCATTCACGGAACAAAGGACATCTTACTGTTCTCTCCACTTAGGGAACTTCAAGGGTTTTAGGAGCTCCGTGCCAGAAATGGGGACGAAGACCAAATATGCATGTATTACAAATCACAGTATCATAGTACAGTGCTTAAAACAGTGTCTCACTGAGGGACGCCTGGGTGGCTCGGTCGGTGACCCATCTGCCTTTGGCTCAGGGCATGATCCCAGGGTCCTGGGATGGAGCCTCACATGGGGCTCCCTCCTCAGCGGAGAGCCTGCCTCACCCTCTGCTTCCCCCCAGGCTTGTGCTCTCTAGCTCTGTCTCTGTCGAATAAATAGAAGTCTTTCAAAAAAAAAAAATAGGAAGGTCACATTTTTTTAAAAAGAAGCTATTAAGAAAATTATATTCTCAGAATGTCCAGCTGGCTCAATTGGTAAGCCTCTGCCTTCGGCTCAGGTCATGATCTCAGGATCCTGGGATCAAGCCCCGCACTGGGCTCTCTGCTGAGCAGGGAGCCTGCCTCTCCCTCTCGTGGTGTACCACTCTCACTGGTGCTGGTATTCTTGCTCTCTCAAATAAATAAATAAAATCTTTAAAATAAAAGATAAAGAGAGATTCTCGACATCACAGAACGGTTCATAAAAATGACCTGGACTTTTCCAGTGAGACAAAACACTAGGGTATCTTACTCGCATTTTAAATCTCGCAGCAAATGCTCCAAAATTATCCCAAACTGGTCTTCAGAGAAATTACACTGAATCTAATGTAGGTTCTGAGAATAAAACCCTCCACTGGGGTGGCAGTTGCCTTTGTCAAGATATATCTCTGCCTTGAGATCAGATTCCCAAGGGCACTATGAAAGAATTCCTGAAGTCCTTCTAGCTTCGGAATTCTTCTGTCTTTCCTACAAGAGTCATCCCAGTGGGCATCCCTCACCTTCCCCCTCCCGCCACCCAGCTAACTCCTACCACAGTCCTAACACCCAGAAGTCAAGTCCTAACACTCCAACACCCCAACAGTTCTGTCCTTTGTCGCCAAATATTTGCGCCCAGGTGAGTCCTGAGTCATGGGCTATGAAAGAGCCCCAAGAAGAAGGCAGAAACCCACTCACTTACATAAGAACTAAGTAATGGATGAGTTCAGAGGAAACTCTGAGTGGCAGAAAGGAAGGAGAGCTGGCATTGGGGAAGAATGAAACGGAACCAGCAGGGAGCAAAGGATGGACGGATCCTAAAAAGACACAAATACGCCAGCTGGTGAGATAAGGAGAAGGCGGCCTACGGGCCCGTCCACACAATCCTGGGGACTCTTAAGGGATCCTGTGCCAATTTTTTTAAAAGGAATAATGAAGATTGTTAAAAAGGGAACTTGGTCAGCAAGCCAGACCAGGTACAAAGTAAGAGCAAAGACCAAACAGGCTATTGTATTACTTAATCACATGGGCCCAGGACACAGGAGGACACGGTCAATGAGCATTTGTTGAAACTGAAATAACCGAACTCTCTTAGCACAAGTAAATGAAATATATTTCAAGAAAATGTTAAAATAAACACATAAATGAGGGGCCTGAATGGCCATCCCATTGTGGTATATGGGGGAAAAAAATCAGGAAATTATATTTGGTATAGAAAAATGTGGTATTTAAGAGACAGATTAATTAAAAGAAGTTCTTAAAACAATTAAATTCTCAAAACTGAACTTTTTATTTGGATATTTTGTTAGGTTTTTATAGCACCGCAGTAATATTTCATCCCCAAAAGTACTTAGGATTGCTTGGGTGAAAACATTAAGATAAAAATTCATGACCAAAAAAAAGAAAAAAAAAATGATTACATAGACTATTTAGATAGAATACAAAAATGCCTCTTTCTTTTATGCCAAAGGCATAAATTAGATTATGTTTGTATGAAATGTATGTATGTATGTATGTATGTATGAAATGTATGTATGTATGTATGTTTGTATGTATGAAATTAAATTAATTTCTTAATTTAGAAACAGATGGTCTTTTTTTTTTTTTTTAGATTTTATTTAAATTCAAGTGAGCTAACACATAGCATATTATTAGTTGCTGGGGTAGAATTCAGTGATTCATCAGTTGCATGTAACACCCAGAGCCCATCACAGCACAGGCCCCCTTCATGCCCATCCCCCACTTACCCCGTCCCCCACCCCCTTCCTTCCAGCACCCTCAGTTTGTTCCCTAATATGAAGAGTCTCGTATGGTTTGCCTCCCAGATGATCGTACGATTTAGTTATTACGAAAAGTGAAGTTCTAAAAGTCATCCTAAAAGATAACCATTTGGGGGTAGATTTGGTTATACTTAGAAAGTCCTCCCCAAATCATCCTGGACTGACTCTGAGTTCAGATGGGAATTCTGCAGTTTATGTTGGAGTGCAAGGCAGCAAACCACGTTCCCCTGAGCCCGGAGTTCATCTCAAAGACAGCAATGAGCCTCATGGAGGAATTTCTAAGGCACCCATTGCTCCAGGTACTTGCTGTGATCCCTGAATGAAGCGGAACCAGGAGAGGCGGTCACCTTGAGAGAGCTCCTTGCTACCCCCGCACTGGACAACGGAGATGGAAAAGCAAGGAGAAGATGTGATTCCCTCCATAGAGTTGGGCCACAGTGTTTCCAGGAAGTTGTACATTTCACAGCAGCCCTAAGATGGTTCGGGAAGAACCCAGAGCACCAGGAAGTTAACCGCTACACTGAGCAGATCTTTCAGAATATTCTCGTGGTTCTCTCTTTCAAATGTGTAGGGTGTCTAATGGGAAAACCACAAGCTTCAGATTCCGTCAGAACTCATACAAATTCCGTCTCTGCCAAGTCCTAGCACTTAGTAGCCAAGTGACATCGCACAAAGGTCATGAAACCCTCCCAAGCGTCTGTGAAACAGAGATGGTCACGCCAATTAGAAAGTCAAGATTAGGTTCATCTTTATACAACAACAAAAACAAAGTTGTTGTTTTTTAAAAGCTACTTTACCTAACATAGAAAGTTATCTGTCTTCCGTGTGCACATAATTTGAGAGGTCCAAGACTTGAAATGGGGGCTCCATGCAATGAAAGACCTGGACACCTTCTATCTTTCTGGTTATTCTCACACTTGCCTCCATCGTCAAGGCTAAGTCTTCGAGCGAGACAGCTGCTGGAGCCGCTGACGTTTGTCTGCATCCTAAACAGCAGAGGACAGAAAAGGGGAAGAAAGAGCCAACAAGGATGTTTTCTAGCTAAATCAGTAGCCTTTTTACAGAGGCATCTCCAAAGTCCTTCACAATTATTCCAACTGCACTCAGTGGGCTAGCAATAAGTTACATGGCCATATTTAACAGCATTTGGGAAATGTAGAAGATTTGGGAAATGTAGATGCCTAATTCTAGATGGTGAGGAGGCAGGTTTTAGTTTGAGCAGAAACTGGGTGAGAAGGCAGAGCCATCCACCAGACATTAGAGAGTATATGGGGAGAATGAGAATTCCTACAGGTACCAAGCCCCTGGATGGCGCTCCATGCATACCAGGTGCCCAGTAAATGACACACTTACTTTTCTATCACATCAGAAAGTACAAGTGGAGAGACTAGAGCTGCGTTCTTCATTTCTTTTGTAGCCGCCAAAATGCACGGACCAGGGTTCTGCACCTCGGCACTACGGACATGTAGACCAGGTAACTGTTGCTGTGCAGAGCCGTCCTGGGCACTGCGGGTTGCCGTCAGCATCCCCGACCTCCAGCCACCTGCTGCCTGTGGCCTTCCACCACCACCTGAGACAACCAAAACTGTCCCAAGCCATTGTACATGTGCTCTTGGGAGCAAAATCACCCCAGGTTGAGAACCACCGCGTAAACCTACACAGGACAATCAGTCACTACTCCACACGACCTACAAGGCGAATGGTGCGGAAGACCCTTGAGTTGGCGGTGCTGACCTCGTGACAGAGAACTGAGTAGAGGACAAAGGTGTAGATTCTCTGAATAATGAATCATCTTGCTAAGTTACATGGATACAAAATGGACTGTGTTGTTACTTTCTGGTAAAGGTAATGCACTAAAGATGCACTTTGGGGAGGATAAAATGTAATACAGTCTTATTCATTCATTCCTTCCTCAGAAATATCTGTTGAGCAGCTGGTAGGTGTCCCCCAGCATCGTACGCTAGGACAGTGGGGAACAGCACAGTCAGCAAAGAAGGCAGAGTCGGCTTCTGCCAAGAGTTTACTTTCTGGTCCAGGAGACAGAGTGTGAGAGATAAAACAAGACCTCTATAACGGCACGTCAGGGTGTCAATGAACCGTGGGATGATGGGCAGGGGGTGGTCGAGGAAAGCGAGGCTGAGAAGGTGCACGTGTCGCTGGGATGGGAATGAGGGCATGGGGGAGAGACACCCAGTTCTGGGTGGAGAGAAGAGCAGCCTCCAAGGGCCAAAGTAGGAGGAGATCAAGTAGGAGAGAGAAAGAGGGGAGACACGGGGCCAGCGTTTGGGTCTGAGCAAGATGGAGAGAGAGCAACAGATGTAAGGCGGGCAGCACGATTCAGCTTTTACGTCTAGATGGTCATTCCAGGAGCCCTGTGCGGACTGCACGGTTTGGGGCAAAAGCCGCAGCTGGGAGACTCCACAGGATGCTCGTGGACGGCCCAGGCAGACGATGGCCTGCGGGACAAGGGGCAGGGGCGGCGGTGCAGGAGGCCGGGAGGCAGGATCATGTTTGTCGATGGCAGCCACAAACTCACAAACGATGAGCGTGCGTGGCTTCTACCAACCATTCCACGATCCTTATCTTTCAAAACACATTCAGAAAGTTACATCATTATTACTCTCAGGTTTTATCTGTTACTCGGCTGTTGCAGTATTATTACTCTCAGGTTTTATCTGTTACTCGGCTGTCGCAGTATTACTCACAACAGGTTTTCCAGTTGTTGATCTCTGGGCAGCACGACGGAGAAGGCCGCGTTCCGCACTCGGGCACCCTCCACCCTCTGCCGGTTGACTCCAGGACTGTTATCGACTAGGCATGTGCCCGAGTGTCCCCACCTGTGAAACGGAGTCCCTACCGCTCACGCTTCCCCTCATCACTCTAAAGATGAAGAGCAGAAAGACTCTACGGGTTCCACAGATCTGAAAAGAAATGCAAACTGTAATTAGCTGCAAACATAGCCGGTAGGGGTAATATCCAAAGGAGATAACTTGGATTAGCGCGTAAGATTCGTTCCCAAAGATTCAGACTAAAGCCAACCCTTCAACTGATGACAGCTTTGTACTGTATTCCAAAGTTTCTGGTGGGGTTAGCTGTAACTTATTAATGCGTTCCTTGCTTCTAGGCAAAAGGAATTGATTTCTTTTCTTGTGAAATGCAGTCTCTTGTGTCAGCCTGGATCATTCACGAGAAGATACGGTTTAACAACCCACCGTTCTGACAGGCGGTGGGGGGAGGGGGTCTTTAATTAGGATACTTAAAAACACAGTTCACAAGAGACTTTTCCATTTGAACTTCTTTTAAAGGGATTAAAAAAGAATTAATTTCTTAATGGAGTAAGGAGAAAGAGTGTTGCTTAATGAGAGAGAACACTGGTACTTCATGTAATACTCAACTAATATAAAACGGGGCAGAAACGCTACTCGGGGAATCTCATCAGCCCATGTCATTTTCTCTGTGTGTGTACATACACCTTCCTGCGATGATGACATAAACGAGTTACCCAACACGCCAGTGGAAGAACAATGTGAAAGAGCCTAGGAAAGGTCTCACCAGAGCAAAGGTTGAAGTTATGACATAAAAAGAGTGAAAGTACCATAAACGAGGCATTTCATTTCTGCCCAAGACTTAGCAAGTCAGAGCTAAGCAAAGCTTACTTCCGTCACACCATTCCACATTTCACTACGAATTCTGTTTTCAATAAAGTCCGTGTGTATTAGACGTCCCCATGTGTGCACGGACGTTGGAATGGATCACGGCAGTGAAGTTCCTGGTGTGGGGATATCAGCCCACGGTCACTGACTGGGAGAGAACGGGTTTGGAAGACCCTTCAAAATAATAATGTTCTTCAGAAACACGCAGCTTTAGTGCTATGTGTTGCCCAGATAACATTTTAGTTATAAAATAAAGGACTGTTGGAATTTTAAGTCTAATAGTAATGTGGCTGAAATAAAGCTCCTCAAACACTATTGGGATCCCAGAGTTGCCAATATCTTCAGCCAGCAGTAAACTGTATTCATACGTACATACTACAAATATATACCTGTTATATACGTATTTTTTTTTTCAAAATTGCTGTGTTTGGGGACTGAGGTCAAACGTATGCTATTCCCTGCACGAATGAATACAATGACAACTTTAGAAAGCGTGGGCACAACGAGGGTTACTCAAATGGAAAGGAGGCTTTTTCAAGAGTCAAATTATTTAACCAGCAATTCTAAAAGTTCCGCACCCCATTCCAACTTGTGTGGGGATGGGCGGGTGCGGCTTCTACAAACGCCCACCAGCCCTCGGGCACGAGCTGAGCGTCCTACATGTTAGCTCACTTCTGACACTACGTACCTGGTGACAGTGTCCGTCTCAGGGGTGAAGGGCGCGGTCGCACAGGCTGCTCCCCACGCCCCTGCCTCACTCCCACCTCCGTGCCCATGACAGATCCCAGAGGTCACCTGTGCCTCTGCCTGACCTGCTGCACACGGCAGGGTCCCACTGACCCCCTCGCTGGCTTCCACTCATTTGCTAGGGCAGCTCAGCAGCACACGTGAGCAACACTTTATGAGCCGCTCACGTTCGACGGGTTTATTCTGAGAGGATATTAGCTCAGGAGAAGACAGGCGGGAGAGACGCACAGGGCCAGGCACAGGGAAGTGGCGGGAGCTTCCAAGGACGCCACCTGTCCCCAGGTCTGCGTCTGCGCACGTATCACACGTGGGAGCTCTCCAAACCCCTCCTTTTTGTTCTGCTTTAAATGGAGGCTTCGTTATCTAGGCACGACTGATCAAATCATTGGGTGTTGGTGATTGAATCCACCTCCCGCTCTCTCTCCTGTGCTGGAAATCAGGGAGCAGACCTGAAAGTTCCAACCCTCGACTCGGGGTTGGTTTGCCTAGCAAGAGCCCCCTTCCTTAGCCGTGTTCCAAAAGTCACCTCGTTCACTAAACCCCTTGGCGGTGGAGAGGGGCTTGTTATGAATAACAAGACCCTGATTTACCTCTGGGGCTCCAGAGGGATTTTAGAAACCGAGGACAAGAGACCAAGTAGCCCAGAAGATGGTCCCCGTGTTCTTATTGCTCAGAAAGTCCCAAGGGTTTGGGGAGCTGTGAGCCGAGAACGGTGGAGGAAGATCAAATACACGAAGAAGATATTCCGGTCATCGGACTGACCCACCGTACATGTCCCACAAACCACAGTAGCGCAAATTCCTGCCAACGAAACTACAGACAAAATAGCTTAAGTGTATGTAGAATGCAGTGAATCTTCTGGGGCAACCAGAAGACGTTTTCCCCTTAAAATGTTTTTGGATTAAAAAAAAAATTACAGGGAGAGAAATGAGGAAATGTATAGAAAAACTGGTATGTGTGTCTTGATTGCCGCGGTGGCTAACTGAACCTACAAGTCATGAGCTGGCATATGATGACACGTACATTGCATCGATGTCAGCGTTCCGCTTTCAACATTGTCCTACAAATACGCGACGTGCAACTTTCGGTGGAAACTGCATAGGGAATATGGGTAATTTCTCTGCAGTCTCTGCAACCTCCTGCGACTCTAGAATTATCTCCAAATTAAAGGCTTTTAGAAATATTGACACAGTTGTAGGGAACATACCTTAGAACATTGCTTGTGATTCCGGCACCAAACCAGGGAACCATTGTTCTGCAAAAGAGAAAGAAATATTGGCTCATTAAATAATTTTCTAACTGATAACTGGACACTGTGAGTATCATTTTTCAATATCATCCTTAACAGAAGAGCAATTTCGCCACCCCGATGTTCTCTCTTCCCCAAACAGAAAACGTGTTTCTAACGTAAGTTCCAGTTTCATCCCTGACCTCATGATAGAAACACAGATGTACAAAGTAAGAAAGATTTTAAGTTGCCTGAGACGAAAAGGGTCCGAGCCACCTCTCCTGCCGTGCTGAGCCATGAAATGCAGACCAGTGGGAAAATGAACACTAGGCATCTCTCCAGTAGTAAGCAGTTTTGGTAAATTTAGAAGTCAGGGGTTTTCATCTCAACCCATTCACAGTCATAGAGTTGGAGCCTGGGAGTCTGCTGTTACTGGAAAGTCACCGGGTGGATGTGTGTGTGTGGACAAGGGACTTGCTACCCTTGTACCTGGAGTTTATCCGTCTGTTAAAGGGAACACTATCTCATGCATGATGTTGCCGGCATAAGGAAATAGAACACCTACACCACGCAGCATGGCTTGATAACTCACTCAGCGTGGAAGAAATATCAGAACTATGGTTTACTGTATCTCCCATCCACATTTCTGCGGGGAAACCTCTCATTCCCCCATGACCAACGTCTTGGTCGTGATTTCTCCTGTGGCTAGGATACGTTATGTCTGAATGTGTGAGGTTGCAGTGGTTGGTAGAGAGAGTAAGAGCAGTCAACCCATAGTTTAGATGCTGTGGTTCCTCGTTCCTTGACGTTCAGGGTTGGGTAGGACACGTACGGGCCTATTCCTCTGAATCTCTAAACTTTGCATTTGGAGAACATCATCTTCTGCCCAGACAACAGTTCCCCATTTGTTCCCCATTCACAGAAGAGAAAACTGACCCAATATATCTTTTAAAAAATATGTTTACAGCAAGTTCATGGAGATACAATTCATACACGCGAAGTGTACGTCACTCGAAGCGTACACACCAACGGTTTGTAGTCAGAAGTCCGTTCTGAAGACCGAGAGGTGCCCTCACAAGACTGTCGCCCCCATCTCATCGTCGAACTCTGTCACCAAACCCAGAATGAAACTTGGACCCACCAGCAGTCACGCTCCCAACTCCCTCCCTCGAGCCCCTGGCAACCACTGACCTACTCTCCTTCTCTGTAGAGTTGACCAATTCTGGAAATTTCATGCAAATGGAACAGTAGAACAGGTGGCCTTTTGTGTCTACATTCGGCCACGCGGCACCATGGCTCTCGGCTGGCTAAACGGTAGAGGATTTCGCTCTGCCACTACGGCTGCGAAAACCAACACTCCTACCGATTTGTCCAATTGCGTTGTATGGAAAGATCCCATTTTTCTCTTCTGCTCCCAAGAATCTACCTAAACATACCGCACTTCCAATAACACGCCGTCCTAATACAGGATTCCCACTGGATCAGCCTCAACCACACAGAGTCAGAACGTTTCCCCCGCTCGACTGAGATGGCCGGGCTGAAGCACCACAGCCCCATGTCAAAGCTGTAACCGTGAGATCTACCATGAGGCCGTAACTCTCCTTTGCAGCCCCGCAGCCCCGGAATCGTAAGGCAGACCCACGATGTCAGCTAATCTGGTATCACCTACCCGATGCCCTGCCGACCTCTGCACGGCCTCAGTGCGCCCACATCTCTCGCTGCTTCTCAAGGTTCCCTGGCCGGACTAGCCGGACCGGAGCTGGGCAAGGACAGGAACAGTCGGGGAGGAGGAAAAGTGTGATTTCTGGCAGGGTCCGCATTGGGAGAATAATGAGCCCGGGTAGAGGACAAGGCAAGACAAAAGGTGGCCGTGTTAATTCCCGGGAAGGAAGGGTTCGTAGAAACGACGCGGGAAAGCACGCACCGCGCGTAGACGGACACTCGTCAGAGGAACCCCGGGTGCGGAGACACACTTGGAGTTCACAGGGCGATCAGGCAGGCTGCAGCGTGGTCGCCCAGACGAAGGGTGACCACGGCAAAAGGCCGAGGTCAGACTCGAGAGGCGCACCACGGAAAAGCGGAGAGCGGCCTCCGAGGCGCCTTCGGTGAGCCTCCTACGAGAAGCCAGCCTCGCCGTCCTGCCGGGGACGGCCCTTCCTCCCAGCGCTGTGTGGGGCGGGTTCCTGCGGGGACTTCCCAGGACCACACTCATCGGGGCACCCCGGACCCCAGCCCGAGCACCCCATGCTCAGCGCCCAGTGACAGACAGCGGTGGGGTCCCTTCGCAAGGGACTCTGGGCTGAAATGAGTGAGCCTGGATGTTGGAGTCAGGGTCAAGCGTCTGAACCAACACAACCTCTTTATCGGGGTCACGGTCTGAGGACCGTGGTCAGAAGGTCCTGCTCCTTGTGCAGGGAACCTAGACATGGCCCAGCTTCTGCCCTGTTCCCTCCCCATCCTCCCTGCCCTGGACAGATGGACAGTCCTCCCCACCCTGGACAGATGGACAAGGCCTCTGGAGGACGTCACGGTGCCCTAATGGCCTCTGTCCTTGCTGCGCTGCTCTGGAGACATGCACCCCCCAGTCTGTGGGCTTGGGATAGACGTCTTTTACTCAAGTCAGCTCCGCCACGGGAGTGCCTTTCCCCTCTGTCCTGGAATGCCTCCCAGGACAGCGGCCCAGCTCCCGGCTCTCACAGAGGTGGCGTCCGTCGCTGCCCGCGGGAGGCACCCGGGGGCTGCCGAGTGGACACGGCAGTTGCTGCTGGACCAGAGCGAGGGCCGATAAAGTATTATGAATGGAAGGTGGGGGTACGCCTTTGCCGGGATTATTATCCGTCGGGATTATGGTTGCATTATTGCCCACATCTTCATAGCAGGCCTGTGCTTGGTGCTCCCCATATTCAGCCCACACGCACACCCCACACCATGACATCACTTCATCGACCCGTTTCACAGCTGAGAAACGGGGACTCCCAGAAGCCAAGTGAAACAGCCAGAGTCATGAAGCAAATGGCTAGGCATAGTGTGAATGCCTCCCTGAGTAAGGGTTGCAAGAAACAAGGGGTGAACCCGATGGTGGGCTTTGCAGGAATCTGCCGAGTTAGAATCTCGGGAGGGGGCAAGGTTGCTTATATGGTCCGGAGTGTCATGGGTTCAGGAAGCAGCAGATCAGACTGATGGGCTGGAACAGAGACCAGGAGAGGAGGCTGCAGGCACAGACAGAGCAGATGAGAGTCGATTTGGACTGATTGCTAGAAATAAAATGTGTTATGTACATCTCAGAGGAAAAAAAAAAAAAAGAAAGAAAGAAAGGCTAGGAAGAGTCTGGCACACCTTGATTTAGCTCCCTCTTGCTTCCTTTGACTGTAGGTAAAACGGCCAAAGCTGGACAAGAAAACACCAAGGATGGAGCACGGAGGGCCTTCAGCGCCCCAGCAAAGGCACCGTCTACTGCCCCGCCATGCACAAACCCAGTGCTCCAAAGACCATCAAACCAACAGCTGTAGCCTCTCGGCCAAGCTGCGTGCATTTGGAGGGGGCGGAATTAACATCAGGGCTTTTCCTCGACCAGAACATTTTCGTTCTAAGCAGAATGTCCCACTAAGCATGAAATGAGAAGCTGTCATTATAGAGAAATACTGGGGGGCATAGCAAGCGAGTGAGGAAGATTATTACGGTGGTAATCGGGTTTTCTGTTGTTGTTCTTACCGACGACAGTACGTCCCAGAATGCTCGGGAGGATTAAACGCATAATCCTCGTAAAGTATTTAGCAAAATGTCTGCAACGGAGCTAGATGTCAGAAAAAAACATCCATTACGACCGACATTACTTTGTTTGCCGTTATGACTGTTTTCAGGAGGGGGGTGACCCTGTACTCAAACCCCCTGGTTCATATGTATAATGGAGCCCAATCTTCTTAGTGAGGCTCAGGAGAGGGAGCCCACGTTTTTCTCCTGGATGGTAACCGCGTTGCCACGTTTGCCAATATGAACGGGCAAAGGTATTATTTTCGGTTTCATTTCCTTCAGGCACGCGTATCTCCTTTCCCGAACCGTCTGCATTTCACCATCTCTGTTCTGGGTTCTTTAGCCTTATCGACTCTAGCAGCTATGGGTGCCAACTAGATTTCATAATCATTTGTCCATAACAGGTGTTGTAAACATTTTCATTGTCATCCGCCGTTTAAATTTATCCATGTTTTCTCTCTGTGCAGAAATTTCTATACACACACACACACACACACACACACACACACGTCCACAGATATGTCCGTCCGCATTTCCTTTTTGGATTTTAGGTTTCCTGTTTTTCTTAAAACAATCGCCCCACGGCAAGGTTTTGCAGCTGTTCTTTGCTTTGGCCTTTATCAATCAGCATCCGCCTTCCTATTTACCTCCACAAAGAACTTCTAAGAACCCTGCCTAATGGCATCAGGGATACTGGTAAAGCCCCCGATGAATGCCAGGTGCACACACACCAAACCGTCCAGCCCCACTGCTCACCTGTCATGCTCTGGGAGCAGAAGAGCCGTGGAAAAATACAAGAATTCAGTACATTTCAACATCCCGCCCCTGGGGGAAATTCTCAGTCAGATTACAATAGCCTGCGCCTGTGAAGCCACTGGAGAACACAAAATACAGTATTTGCAATCAAGCCTCCTTCTGGCTTCAAGCCAGCAAAGACAAAGAGTCGCAGGACGATTGCCTGTTGAATCATTATTGTAGCTCCAGGTAGGATCAGACGGGGGCTGGGGTAAAGATTACATCCTGTATTTTACTGGTTTAACTAGATCAAACATGAGCGCTAGTCAGTCCAACTTTCAAAGAGTTTAGGTAAGTTCAGTCAGCTGCACCCGGACATTATTTCAATGCCATGTTCATGTTCAAAGTCTCTCCATTTCTCGCTTTTTGATTTCCTTCCTCCTTAAAGAAAAATGATTCTCCAAAAGCTTCGAGTAAAGAAAACACGTCATTTACTCCAAGACAACCCACAAAGAAAGGATAAGGATAAATGAGAACTAGCTATCTAGATAGAAGCGTTTGCAAAAAGAGAAGAGAGAACAGCTCGCACATTTTCTTTAACACAAGCACGTGCAGGTGTGCAACCAGGGCTAATTGGCAGTTCTGCAAACCCAACACTACACTGTGACCAACTGCAGGACAGAACATTTGAAACTGAAACTATCCCGGAAAACCCACCACGGTTTACCGTTAAATGTTTACCATGTAACCGTGTGAAGCTACAAATCATCAGCTTTGACTGTCAGTTGACAATTCTGATCTCATATTAAACATAAGTTTTTCGGGGTGTCTGGGTGGCTCAGTCGGTAAAGCCTCTGCCTTCAGCTCGGGTCACGATCCCCCCTCAGCTCAGCTTGGGATCGAGGCCCACATCGGGCTCTCTGTTCGGCAGGGAGCCTGCTTCCCCCTCTCACTCTCTGCCTGCCTCTCTGCCTACTTGTGATCTCTGTCAAATAAATTAAAAAAAAAAAATCTTAGCTAAAATCTTTTTAGAAATAAAAAATAAAAATGAATGTAAGGTTTGTTTTTTTTTTAAACGAAGGCATGGATGGGCACTTGGGTGGCTCAGCCCAAGACCATACGACTCTTGATCTCAGGATGGTGAGTTCAAGCCCCATTACCTAAATAAACAAAACTAAAATAAAAAAATCAAAAAAGGAAAATGAAGGTATGGATTAAAATTTAGGAATTCATTTTCATGCAGAATATTTCCCTATTACTATTAATAATTTCCTATTACTTTGGAACCACAGAATAATATACTTAATTTCATTTTCTATTCCTATTAATAATTTCCTATTACTTTGGAACCATGGAATAATACACTTAATTTCATTTATCATTAACAGGGTGTGCTCGTCTACAGTCAACATACTTGGAATTTTCCCTGTATTCCACAGCAGCTAAAAGATAGTGCTGGAGAAGGACATTATGAGAAGGTACTTCTGTGGCTTGGAATTTTTTTTCTAATGAATCTTTGCAAGTGATCATTTCGACTATAGATTTTGTTCAAAATATTTCTCAGGACGCTTCTACGTACCTCACTAAGTGAGAGAAGCGCATCCGGAAAGGCTGTGTGCTGTAGGATTCCAAATATACAACCTTCCCAAAAAGGCAAAACTAAGGAGATGGGGGAAAGATCGTGGGCAGGCAGGGCAGAGGAGGGGGGAACATAAACGGTGGGACAGAAAGGATTTTTTTTTTTAAGATTTTATTTATTTATTTGACAGAGATCACAAGTAGGCAGAGAGGCAGACAGAGAGAGAGGGAGGAAGCAGGCTCCCCACTGAGCAGAGAGCCCGATGTGGGGCTCCATCCCAGGACCCTGGGATCATGACCTGAGCTGAAGGCAGAGGCTCAACCCACTGAGCCACCCAGGCGCCCCGACAGAAGGGATTTTTAAGGCAGTGAAAATCCTCTGATAGCATAATGGTGGCTCCATGTCCTTATCCATTTGTCATGTACAGCACCAGGAGGGAACCCTAACGTGAACGGTGGCCTCGGGGGATAACGGTGTGTCACACCGGTGTGTCACGGAAGATTCACGGACACAGCCCACGGACCGTGAGTGAGGGATGTGCATCCCAGGGGAGGCGTGCATATGTGGGGACAGGGAGTCTCTAGAACGGTGTACCTCCTCCTCGGTTTTGATGGGAACCTGAAGCGACTCTAAAAAACAAAATCCACATCAAAGTTTCGAGAGGGGAAAGAAAGTAAGCTTTGTGTGTGTATTTGTTGATCGTAAGTAGGACTTCTTTCAAATGTTACGGGTCGCCCTCCTTAAATAAATGTCCTTCTACCCCCCAGTCTCTGTCAGAAAATCCTCTCTGGATTCCACCAACGTCACACTGAACTGAATTCTCTAGAACCGTTGGCCATCCACGTGTCTGTCTCCGCGGACGCCCAGCCCTTCCCCGTGCCCAGTGCCGGGAGGCACGCCTGGCCACAGTGTCTTTGCTTCACGTCTTCGTGCCCAGCAGCACGTCGGGAATAAGAAGCTGTGCGAGCCCTGTCCCTCCACCCAGAACATGTGCCCCCCCAGGCCAGTCTCCGTGCATCCTTCAGGTCACAGAAAATGCCGCTACTTTGGGGAAGGCTTCCATGACCCCTGCAGCCTATCTATCCCAGGTCCCTGGTGACAACCCAGATCCCCGGTGACACACACTCTAGAAAGCTCCTTGCACTTCTCTTCCAAAACGCTCTACCGTGGTGGACACCTGTAAATGGGTTATTTTTCATGATCATGTGCCTGAAAACATGGTAAAGGCAGCGTCTGTCTGTATCTCTTGCTTACCGTGGGCTCCCTGACCACCTTAAGAAATACTATTAATTAAATAAATGAATGAAAGGGAATAGGGAGTCATACGAGAAATTTACACTTTAATCATTAGGTCATAAGGACCTGAAGAGCATGAAGTTAAATAGACTGAGCTGCGCAAACTCTTCACGTTCTCTGAGAGGAGCTTTTAGGAAGTAGGTTCATTATTTTGTTTCCTATAGAGCTCAAGAGATGCAGCATCAGAATATCAAAAACGGAACAAAAAAACTTGCATTCAGAATCAAATACAAATTATTTTAGAAATGATCATGCGAATTATCTTTTTACAGATGCACGTAATTAAAGTTTTCGAAAGGAAATCTATAGCACAGCAAGTACCAGACTATGCCATATGGGAAAACATTACGTTTTATTAACATGCTACGATGAATTTTGACAAGGAATATTCTAATGAGTTCTATATCGGGGAGAGCGTTAGATCAGGACAGAATTTTTACTCCTCAGGGTCCCTGTGAGGAGGGCGGGACCCAACACAGGATCAGAAGCGGTAGCTTCTCTTAGGACGTCTCAAGCTACGGTCTCCCACGTCAGTCCCCTCTCCAGGAGGACCTGCTGGTCCCGGATCCACTCTTGCCAGCTAGGACTTCGGATACGAATTTCCTAAGCCGTATTTGGTATTCCGATGTGTATTTTCAGGAGACAACTCCAGAAAGGTGGGCCGTCCCCACGGAATCACATAAAACCCTGGACGATTTCCCGACAGAATCCCTGATTTGTGCTGAAATAATTCCAGCCTGAAGCTGGTTTAGTGGGAGCACTGAAGGTCATAACTAGAATTGAGTGAATGACTCATTGTACAAGGGGAAGCGCGAGAAGAACACCTACTAGACATCGGACGGCTACAGAAATGCTGATAGGAAACCTGAGCAACAAAGAAACGTCCCTGCAAATGTCAGTCTCCTTCACTGCTTCCCATTCGTCACTCTGAAATGTGTACTTTACGCGTCGATTGTGTGTGAGTTCTTCTGATCGCAGAAACCACTCGCCAGTGGCCATCTCGACGTGTCTACACTAAACCCATGCTTGGGGACTCAAGCGGCCAGTCCCGCAGGGCACAGGCTTTGGGTTCATTGTGTAGGAACAACACCCGCTTCCCCAGTGGGGGTACTGTAGTTGGGACACATCTACGTCTGTTCCCAAGCCTTTCTTGGACGCTTTCCTGACCTGAATAATTTCTAAGTGATGTTGACAAAGACAAGACTGGGAAGAAGGGAGGAGGAGGAGCAGTAGGAGAAGCGGACAGAACAGGGAAGACAGAAAGGGTCCACAAAGTCCGGGGTAAATGGCACGTCGGGTCTATGGGCAGCAGCGTGAGATTTAAAGACTCATACAAATGGAAGAGCAGATTGGAATATAAAAGCAGGTTTTGTTTGTGACATCGAGAGGCACAGGGACATCCGCACCGTTTCGGGTCTCTGCAGCCCCCGCTTACAGAGAGCTGGCCGTCAATCCAGCTCCTCGGATGCCACGGTGGGCTAGCTAGCTACGGTGGGTTAAGTTAGCTTAGGTAGTGGGTTAGGTAATCTCCGTGGCAACCCTCAGGACTGTGCAATTTGGGGGAGGGGTTCCCCACTAACATGTGAGCATCCCAGCTACGCCTGCTGTAATCCACAGTCATTAGAGACGAAGCACAGAAGAAAAGACGGTGGAAATGAGAGGGGCGAGGAGTTCTAGACACGAGAGTTAATGCCCAGCATCCACTTCTGGGATATAGAGTCTGTCCTTTTAGCAACCATGGGCAAAACTGTGAGACACTGTGCTTCACTGAGACACACAACCCACCCGTCATCTTTCCCCGACTGCGGTGAACGCGACACCATGACTGTTGGCCCGTCACAGTGGCCAACATTTCACGCACCAGGACTCGGTCACCGCTGTGCGTGCTCTCACCAGTGAAACTAAGGTGTGTACATTGTTGCTTCCACACAGGGCGGGTTTCACCGCCATTTAAAATGTGGTCAGTGCAGGGGCCCCTGGGTGACTCGGTCGTCGGCAGCCCGCCTTTGCCTTGGGTCAGGATCCCAGAGTCCTGGAGTCCGTCGGCTCCCTGCTCAGCGGAGAGTCTGCTTCTCCCTCTAACTTCTGCCCTTGCCCCTGCTCCTTTCCTCTCTCTCTGTCTCTAACAAATAAATGAAACCTTCAAAAAATTTTTAATAAAATAAAATGTGATTAATATAATTAGACGATGATTTGGCATTGAAAGGGGAAACTGTGGTGCATGCAGACATGCAAATGAAGAAACGAAAAGTGTGGCAAGTCCTGCCACAAGCCTGAACTTTCGCATTTAGCCAATACCCTACAGGATGTAAGCAAGCAGTAG
Organism: Meles meles; assembly: GCF_922984935.1. Taxonomy (NCBI): domain Eukaryota; kingdom Metazoa; phylum Chordata; class Mammalia; order Carnivora; family Mustelidae; genus Meles; species Meles meles. The sequence goes on from NC_060088.1 coordinate 14,459,125, forward strand.
GACAGAGCAGATGACGCCGTGGCGGGTGACGACTGATGCAGGAACAAAAGGAGTCACAAAATGCAGATGAAACACGAAAGAAATCACCGAAACTCCTGGACCAAATAAAAGGCATTACAGAACAAGAAGATATTAGTGGGATTAAATGATGTTTCTTTAAAAGAAAAAAGATTTTATTTATTTGACAAGCAGAGAGAGAGAGCACAAGCAGGGGGAGGCTAAGAGGGAGAAGCAGGCTCTCCGCTGAGCAAGGATCCCAAGCCTGGACTTCCTCCCAGGACCCTGAGATCCTGACCTAAGCCGAAGGCAGATGCTTCACCAACGGAGACCTCTAGGTAACCCCAAATGATGCTTCCTCTAGGAAAGACCATCACTGAGCCTGTGTCCTGACTTTATGGTCATTTTTTTTTCATTTCTTAGGTTGCATAAAAATGGATGTCACACCTGTGGTGTCTTAGGTTCATTAAAATCTCTTCTACAAATTCAGGTTGGCTCTCGACAGACCCCCTCTCTTCCCCCATGACACATCGTGAGAGTTCCTCTTTCGGGGGCAGCCCCTCCGTTCCCTAACCTGCAGTCAAGAAAGGACCAGCAGCTTCTTAAACTGACGCGTGTGTCACAGACAGTGAGCCTGTGGTTCTAGGAGTGAAGGACGGACTCTCAGTGCTACACGGGGGTCTGTCCAGGCCACGGAAAGGTAAACTCTGTGTGGCTTTCGATGGCCTCGAATGTCGCACGTGCGTACAGAACTTCTACGGACGTGAATTGGGGCGGAAGGAGCTTCTTGTGCAGTTTGTTTTTCTCGGTGAAATTAGGACTAAGTAGTTTTCCAAAAGAAGTGAGCTGATGGAGGAGGGCTTGGACGAGCGCATGAGCATCCGGGTTAGCTGCTGACGGAACGTGGGAGCTGGAGCGAGTAAACTACACCGGCAGGATGGGTGGAAGGTACAGATGTTTACCTGAGGTCGTGAGCTATGCAGAGTCATAGGAACACCGTTCCATGTCATTGTGTGATTTTTTTAAAATATTTCATTTGTTTATTTGAGAGAGAGCAGGGCAGAGGACAAACAGACCAAGCTTGTCTCCCCACCAAGCACAGAGCCTGATCCCAGGACCTGGGAATCATGACCTGAGCCAAGGTCAGACACCCAACTGACTGGGCCACCCATGCACCCCAAGACCGTGTGAGTTTCTCCAGCAGGACCCACCCCTGAAATAACACACCCTGAAATGACACACCCAAGTAGGCAGCTTTAGGGCTTGACGGATTCAGAGTCAGAAATCTGCAGTCAGAGATTAGCCCAAGGGCAAAAATAATGAAGCTATTGACAAATAGCTAAATTGACAAATGAAGCTAAAGCCAAAACTAAAATGATACGTCATGGGTTGTAGACAGGACGTCACAGGAAATGAAAAGGGGAAGGGCCTGTGTACCAGTGCATCCCACACTGGGGGTTCAAAGAACCACGTGTGGAATCTGTTAGATGCTGGGGTTCTCTGGGTCGAGACCTGACCCCGGAATCTGTGGACTGACAGATGTCCTACATGCTGCTTACGCTGTGATACTGGTGGGAAACTGGGACAACAGACTGAACTCTGAGGGATGACGGAGTGAAGGGTTAGTGATCAACGATACAGAGTGGTTGTAGAAAGCAAATAAAAGCATGAAAATGGTTAAGTGTTTACGGTCAGAGTGGAAAGGCGTGGTTTAAAAAGTGTGAGGGAGAAGGGTTCTGGTGGATGACTGGTCCCTGGTGTGCCAACAGTTGGAACCGTTTCCACCCCACAGGGAGAATTTTGTGGCACACCAGAGTGACGGTCGGGGGGCGCCTGGGTGGCTCAGTGGGTTAAGCCTCTGCCTTCGGCTCAGGTCATGATCTCAGGGTCCTGGGATCGAGCGCTGCATCAGGCTCTCTGCATAGTAGGGAGCCTGCTACCCCCTCTCTCTCTGCCTGCCTCTCTGCCTGATTGTGATCTCTCTGTCAAATAAATAAAATCTTAAAAAAAAAAAAAAAGTAATGATTGGTAGTGAATCCTGTCGCATGCCGCCCAGATGTCCCCATGTGTCCATGGCTGAAATGGACTTTCCTACTGAAGGCGTTGATCTCAGACAGTTCACGGCCAAACTCTACCTTTCCCCACCTGGAAACCATACTCAGTGGAAGAGAGGATCGTGAACCAGGCCACAGACTTCAGGGAGAAGCCCACATGGAGGGTCAGTCTGGTAGATGCTGTGGGACAAAGGACCAAGCTCCCTGTCCCAGGCAGGGGAAGTTTGCAGGTGCAGCTCCAGATGGTGCTGTGGAGCCACACCAGCCCAACTCCTGCCTAGCACTGCGTCCTTCACTCCCCCTTGGGGGCTGATACTGGGAACGTCGCCCAGCCAGGTTCTGAGCTCACGTCTCGAAAGCTCAGAATATGCTCCATGAATAACACAACCTGTGAAAACCAGTCACCTTCCCATACACATCCGGGGGAAAGCGTTTTCTCCAACCAAGAAGGTTTTGGAAAAATACAAGTTACAATAAAGCCAAGGGGACAGGAAAGATCATCTCTTGAAAAAGGTGAGGCTGTTGAAGGAGTGAACCGAGTGGTGGCAGGCGGAAGGGCGCCCTTACAGTGCAGAGACAGAAGTGGAACCACGGGAAACCGCAGGTGAGCCGGGGAACATTCTCGTCCAGGGACAGATCTCACTAAGTCCTGCGAGGTCTTCCTCGGTGGGTCACGCTAGCTTAGGACGCATTACAAATTCAATTCATGAAACTAAGACAACTGTATTCTCTTGAACGTGTTCACCAAAGAAAAACCTAGTGTTGTTTCAAAATGTTTCAACTCATTATCCGTGTTTTGTGCATTTAAAAGCAACTTTGTTGTGAGGCTGTGTACCCACCCACTGAGAGAACAAGAGAAATCCTTTCCTTAAAAAAAGCGTCAGCACCATTCCAAAGTCCCTGTGAAGAAGTAAAGTCATTATCAAAGCAGGGAAAAGTGCAAGAACAATGCGGAAAAACAATGTAAACACACAACAATTCTTTTTTTTTTTTTTTAAGAATTTATTTATTTGACAGAGAGACATCACAAGTAGGCAGAGAGGCAGAGAGAGAGAGAGAGTGAAGCAGGCTCGCCGCTGAGCAGAGAGACTGATGCGGGACTCGATCCCAGGACCCTGAGATCATGACCTGAGCCGAAGGCAGCGGCTTAACTCACTGAGCCACCCAGGCGCCCCAAACACACAACAATTCTTAATAACATCCTTTGCTCGAGCTCCCTGGAAAGGCTAGGATGGGACGCAAATGTACAACTCGCTGAAAGTATACGTTAATGACCAGCAAGAATTAGGAGGCTCCTTTGGTCCTTTCTTTAAACCTCCTTCTTGTTGTTGCTGCTGCTGTATTTCTATCATAGGATGTCTTAAACAGGAACAAAAGAGAAAAATTCGTCAAGAGAAATTCTAGCAAAATCGGAAAGCATGCACCCAGCCCCTTAAACCATGACGTCATCAGCTCTCTTAGTTACGTCCGGGTTCAGCCCTGTGCTGCCTGGTAGTGCGCCAACACGGCCCTTACTCATAGCAACTCAAAACCAATTTATGGTTCTAGCAAAACGTTGTGAGGGCGTTGAAAATTCTGCCTCCGCCACAGGTAATCCGCTAAGCCGGGTAGGATTCCAGACCTCTCTGGGACTTTCTACATCGCGACTAACATCGCCTCTGTGCAAGGCGTTCCCATCAGTGGGCATTTTGGTCAACTCCTCTCTGGGAGAGCCCACAAGTCTATCCAAACATGGCCAAGCTGTTCTCTAAACGCAACCAGGACAAGAAAAGGGACTCAAAATGTGTTTCTAAATACCCACTCAAAATGTTTGTATGCTGCAGAATTCTGACTCAGAGGATACCATATAACTACAAATCAGTGAAGACCTTGGAGGTTCATGTAATCCATCTTCTTGCTGAAAACAAGACAAATCTAACTCGTTAATGACATGTAATTGTCTTATAACACAAGCCACTTTCCAAGGGAAAGAGTTTCAGCATCTCGGTAACATGCTCCCCTGTTCTCATTGAGTTTTCCATCCCTGAATTCTTGTTGAAACCTCTCAAATGCATTTGGGGCAAAGGGGTGAGGAGTTATTGAAGGTCAGACTTCTTGCCTACTGATATCCTCTTCTGCGCTTAACAAAACGCTCTCATCGCTCTCTCCAAAACACGTACAACGCCTTAGCCAAAGGTCCAGACCAGATGAGGACACAACATGGGGTCCATCCCAACTGAGTATGAAGAAAGAAGATCACACAGACATTACTCATTTCCATAACATTCAGGGGGTACGACGCAGAGGATGATGCCAACAACCCACACCTTGGAGGTGAACGTGACATGGGGACCTTTCTGAAGAATGCTCACCAATGTCTGAGGAGAAAGGGCACGTGCAGAGTGCGTTGGAAGGGAGGAGCTAAGCATCCCGTGAGAGCGCTAACCCTCAAAACCACCCCGCCCAGGCTCTCTGGACACACGAGGTTACTCACTGTTGTGGCTTTGAATCACATGTGAAAGCCTTCAACAATCCTGGTGACACAAGACTCTGGAGGAACATTCTAGATCATTATGAGAATTGTGAGAGTTTAAATAGAGACTCGAGCCCTATGTTCTCCCTGTGTAGATGAAGACATTAGAGCCCCAAAAGGCTAAAAATGGGCAACCCATGGCTGATTCAAACAGAAAGAATATCCTGACAGAAAGCATGCCTCAACTTGGAGTCACCAGAACCAGGTCCCTTATCACAAAAATGCAAGCGTTCGAAAAAAAAAAAATCCATTTCTTCTTTTCTAAAACGACAAGAAGAGTATTTTTGTAAGGCGGACACGGATATTTATGAAGACCATCTGTGATCATTTCACGTCAAAGCGGTAGTCAAGCTGGCAAGAGGCAGAATCCATCAAGATGAATGATTTGCACATAAAAGGTGACCGTTAATAATGTAGAAGGTCTCCGAGAGGTCTAGAGTGTTGGGTGGCTCATGCAATTAACTGTGGAGAAGTCAGAATTCCAAGAGCCCTTAAGAAGTTCTGATATAATAAGGAAAAAAATGGTTTTCCATTGCTTATGGGGAAGATCAATCTTATGAATTTCTACATCATTTGGTTGTTTCAAGACTTTCCAACGGCACTGCATCCACATAAAGCATGAAGACAGTATAGTTCTTTAACACGGGGCTGCACTAATCTGAATTCATAACCCATAACCCATAACCCCCTTTCAGGGGTCATGAATCCAATAACATCAAAGACTATTTCTTTTGGATTCCTGCACCCAGTTCCAATGGAGGATGGGCTGTGGGATTCCCTACACCCCACCAAGCAGCTCTCAGACCTCAGGAGGGGAGGGTGTGGGAGAATTTAACTCAATTCAGATTCCACAGGCAAAGGGCTCAGGCCTCCAGGACTGTCTCACACCGCACCCAGCCCACCAGTCGCCCCACCCGTGCTTCTGACCACCAGGCCAAACACCCAAGGTTCCAACAAACCCCTCCTTGGGTTTGACTGATTTTCTAGAGTAGCTCACGGAACTCCGAGAAACATTTTACTAGGCGACTGATTTTGAATAAAAGGTTGTACTGTCAGAATAACTAGATAGAAGAGATACTTCGGTCAAGATACGGGGAAAAAGGATCAAGCTTTGAGGCCCTCCCCAGGCTTCTCACTGCTCTGAGCTCAGCAGCCCAGGAGCTCTCTACACCCTCCTCTGTTGGGTTTCTCTGGCGGCTTCATGACACAGGCATGACTGATTAAATCGTTGGCCACGGGTGACTGAGTCAACCTGCAGCACCTCACCCCTTCTGGACGGAGGGGGACGTTGGAAGTTCCAACCCTCCGTTCACAGGCTGCTGCCACTGGCGACCTGCCCCCTACCCTTAGGTTACTTCAGGACTTTCCAAACAAGTCCCCTCATGAACGTCACAGAAGACACCTCCACCACAACATCAACATCACAGGAAATTTCAAGGGGTTCAAGCCAGAAACCAGTGGAAGAAAACCAAACACGTGAGAAATCTATTTTGGTCACCTGAATTACCAGATATATATCCCTTATAAACCACAACGTCACAGCATTCTTCATATTATTTAAAATTCAAAAGGCGACATAGTGACCAAGTTTCCTCAGGCTGCTCTAAGGAAGGACCACAAGCTAGGTGGCTGAGACAACAGAAAGTGACTGTCATAATTCTAGAGGCTGGGGTCCTAGAACACGGTGTCAAGAAGGCCGTGCTCCTGCTGAGGCCTCCAGGGAACGATTCATTCCACGCCTTTCTCTTAACTTCTCGTGTTTCTTTGGCTCATGGCAGCCAGTCTAACCTTCACGTGGCCTTCTACTTGTGTCCGTACGCCTACGAGCATCTGTGTCCAAATTTCTACTTTTTGTAAGGACCCTGTCATATTGCTTCAAGGGCTCACCCTGCTCAGGTCCGACCTCATCTTAACTAAGTCCATCTCCAGCAACCCGTTCCTTATAAGGTCATTTTTGGAGGTACTGAAGGTCAGGCCATCCACTCACAGATCTGGGCAACGGGGGACACAAGTCAACCCATAACGGCGACAAAAATAAAGCCCTGGGCCAAATGCTATGTGGTTTGAACCACACCCCAACAGCACCCAGTTGGGAATCGCTGCCTTAATGTCTTCATGGACGTTCCCCGTTGGCTTGAAAAATCACTGTCAGTGTTTGTTCCTTAACTTCGGACTGCTTGCCATGTCCAGGCGTATGGCAGAGCACAGTGTCTCACTCTGACCCATCTGTCTCTCCATCTTGCTGACAACGACTCGTCCCTTGTCCGTCTTTCCAGAGAGTACTTAATTCTTAGAGCATATGTTTGCATCATAAGGCAGCATTTGTTCGCCGTAACGTAGACCGTTTCAGATCCAACAGTCCAGCGTTGGGCGAAAACGGACAGCTTAAGGAAGTGTGGAATAGCCACACATTCACGCTGAGAGGGTTCTCGTGCAACGTGATAAGTCTATTCTCAGCCTGTTCCTTCTACGCCACGTCCATACCCTCAAGCTGATGTGCTTTATTTTTGTTCCATAACTGGACCTTGGCTACTTATGAACTGTCCTCTCTAAGGCTCCCCTTGAGGAGTCCTCATCATAGTCCTCCATCCCTGAACACACATGGTCAGAGGAGGCACCCAGGGGCTCCTTCCCCCATCAACCTGGAACCACAACGTAGGTTTCAAAAGAGAAAGCAACTATTCCAATCCTCTCCTTTCACAAATGAATGTCATGAAAGTGACTACGTCCTCAGTTACGTTTCTGCCATGGGAGCCACCGCGGACTCCCGTTTCGTAAGCCAGACCTTAAGAAACTCTACGTGACCGCGAATGAGGGACGGCTGGTTGGAAGAAGAACGCGGGTCCAAGAGGCAGAGAACGGAGGACCGAGTGCGAGAACTGGGCGCACCTTACGGAGCCCAGAGAAGCACGAGAGAGAAAGCTAGCGCGTAGACAAGCTGACATCAGTGGTTCTCCAAGTGGGGCCCCAAGACCAGAATCATGGGCTGGGTGCTTGTCAGACACGCAAGGGCTAGGGTCTCCCTGCACACCTGCAGCTTCAGAAGCTCCAGGGCGGGTCCGGGTGCGGCGTTGTGATCGGCCTGCCGGGCCATTCTGACCTTCGCTCTAGCTGCAGAACCTCAGGGAAGGGAGAACAATTCCCGTGACTCTGCTATCCCCGACTCCATGAAAAATCCCTCCAAATGGTTCTTTCTCCTCTCTCTCCACGTCTGCCAAGTAGACGGAGTCCCCCGCCCAGCCTGCAGATGTCTCCTCGCGTTCCAGTTACGAAACCGTGTTCTGCATCCGGCAATAAACCGACCTCTGGATGACTGAGCGCGCATGCACATGCTCAAGCCTGTGTCTGCACAAGTTTGCTCAAGGCGAGGACGCCCGGCACAGACCAGGCCAAGGTGGCCTCCGCTCTGGCTCAGCCTCACCTCCGTCTACGAGCCTCTTTGTAAGAAACAGCTCTGGGAAGATGTTATGTATCGCTCAGGGTAACGGTGAGGGCGAAAAGAAAAAGGAGTTTCAAGGCACTCTCCAATCTCCCCATTTTTCACAATAGAGGGTGGACAGATGTGAGGCTTGACTGGTGTGATCTGTTGTTCCTAATAAGCAGTTCCCACAAGGCACATTAACGCCTGGCTTCTGGCAAGTTGACCAGCAGAGGATTAGTTTCAAGTTATGGAGCTAATGACTTACAAGCATTAACAGCAGCCAGAGAGAAGCTGTTTCCAGAGAGCAGGAGCTGAATTCTCCTGCTGTTACAGCAAGAACCGCTTGAAAATTTCTACTTGCCCAAACATTCAATGCTTCGTAAAGGACAATGATTTTTTCCATTTGCATTTGTACAGAATATTTTAATAACGGGCTTCATAATACGTTGAGTCCTAAAAGTACTTATTCTAATACGAAAGCAAAATTTACCACCTTGTTATACACTTATAGGCCAGAAGAGTCAGGATTTGGTTGACTTCTATTTGTAGTGGGAAAAACCTAAACAGAAAAGAAAAAATACTAGAACGCCATGTTTTTCCCATTCTAATGGACTTGAAGTCAGATTTTTGTCACATTGTTTGCTTGTGATATATGCTTTTTCATGGTGCTAAGTTATGTGTTATTCATTAGAGAGTGCAGAATAATTAATCAAACTAAAAAAAAGAGCACCTTGTAGTCAATTATACCCTGACTTATAGGAAACTCTAACCCATTCATCATGATTCTGGGTTATTTTCATATGAACTTCAAAAGGCAGCATGCTTTAATGAGAGCCCACTTGAGAAAACATGATGAATTAAATGTGATACAAGACGAACAGAAATAGCCCCAAGAAGAGACTGCACTTTCCCAAAAATTCAATTCCAGGAAAAATGTGTGTTACCTGCAGAATTATAAGCACCCAGCATCAGGGAAGTCAGGTATGTTTTCATAATAGACTAGATGACCTAGAATTCAATGCCCTTTTCTCCTTCCACAATACTTGTCCAGGATTTCAAATTTCAAGTAAAAATCCTACTGAATCTATTCTTAGGCCTCATAAGAGAACAGAAAATCTCTAAGTGACAAATGCATGTAAGGCATCTGAATTCCATTCTCTCTCCACAGAACTAAGCATTGTCAAAGACATTTCAGAGGGTAAGTTTCTGAAATTGAAAACTGAAAGTATTTTATTTACATTTTTCTAAAATAAACTTTAATTTTTAGAGCAGTTTTAAGTTTGTACCAAATGACAAGAGAGGTGGTGGGATTCCTCACGTCCTCTGCCCCTACAGCTGCACAGCTGCCCCGTCATCAACTCCCTCCCCCCCCCCCCCCCCCGAGGGTACAGTGTTACAACTGGTGAGCGTCTGCTGACACGGCCTGTGGAGCAAGGGTCCATAGCTTTCGCTCAGGTCGACGCTGGGCGTTGGGTGTTCTGTGGGTTTGAGCAGACGTATGAAGACAGGGATCCACCATTCCAACGGCACATAAGTAGGGTCACTGCCCTGAAAATCTTCACACTCACCCGACTCATTCATCCTTCTCCCATCCCAAACCGACAAACACTTATCTCCCATGTTCCGCTTTTTCAAGAATGTCATATATTTGGAATCATTGTATTGAGGTTTTTCAGATCAGCTTCTCTCCCTTAGTAACAGGCATTTCAGTTTCTTCACGTCTTTCTGTGGCTTGATAACTCACTCCGTGTGAGCACTGAGGAGTATCTGACTGTCTGGGTGGACCCCAGTTTATTTATCCGTTCACCTACTAAAGGCAACTTGGTTGCTTCCTAATTTTGGTAATTGTGAAGAAAGCTGTATAAACATCCATGCCAAGTTTCTTAGAAACACGAATCCTCAGTTCATTTGGGGAAATACCAAAGAGCACCATTAGCGTATTGTACGAGAACAATATGTCTCGTGTCACGTTAAACAATAAAATTTGACAGAGTAAATTTAAGATCTAATTGGGTTTATCAAGCAGTTCGTGAATGCAGGCAGCGCACCATCTGGTAAGAAGAGAGACGCTCGGATGGACCGCACGAAATGGAAGCTTTTCAAAGAAAAAGGGTAGGAAGTTCTCAGGGAAGGAGGCAGGATGACACTTGCTTCTGGCGGGGAAAGGAACAGGACGGATTTGTACCGTGTAGATTACATCGCTAGAGCAGAGTGGGAAATTTCAGGTCCAACTGTTAAAAGCCCCCATTCCTGGAGTAGGCTGAAACCGTACCTAAGTCTTGGTCTGCTGTCCCGGAGAGCAAATGACTCCCATCTGGCGCTTGCTGTCTCTGATGGTCCCCCTCTTTTAACACACACGCCGAGCTGTCTTCCAAAGCGGCTGCACCATTTTGCATCATCCCAGCCGTGAACGGGAGTTCCTGTTGCTCCATGTCCCCGGGAGCACTGGCCGGTCTCTGCATTCCAGAGCTGGGCCATGCTGTCAGGCACGGAGCAGTACCTCATCATTCTTTTCAGGTGCGTTTCCCAAGGACCTCTGGCATGGAGCACATCTTTTCATATGCTTGTTTGCCCCCTGTATGCTTCCTCTGGTGAGGGGTTCATTGAGGTCTCTGGTCTCGGGTTGTTTAAACTTGGCTCCTGGACCAGACTGTGAAACACCAAGGTTCAAGGGGACACACTACTCATTTTCGAGTCCCCAGATCTTTGGCACCAGGCATGCATTTGGTGCCCTGCTCATTTTTTTTAAGATTTTATTTTATTTATTTATTTGACAGAGACAGAGATCACAAGCAGGCAGAGAGACAGGCAGAGAGAGGGGGGAAGCCGGCTCCCTGCTGTGCAGAGAGCCCGATGTGGCCCTTGATCCCAGGACCCTGAGATCATGACCTGAGCTGAAGGCAGACGCTTAAGCCACTGAGCCACCCAAGTACCCCAGGAGCCCCTCTCATCTTAACAGCAACAGTCAAAACTGCTGGGAAGCCACCTCCCTGAGAGGTCCTGCTCATGCTCAGTTCCATCATAGTGGGACCCGGTGAAACAGTTCAACCCACTCACTGCCCCCATGTTCGAGGTCAGGAAATTGAGCAAATGGCAGTTAAATGGTCTCAGAGAAGGTTCAAAGACAGAACTTCTTCAAAAGGAAAAGCAGTTTTCTTGCAAAGAATTTCCAAGAGAAGCAGACTTTAGGACCTCAGAAATTTAAAAAAATATATAAAATTTTCAATTAGCAGGTATTTGAAGGAAAAAAAATAAACAGCTGTATTTTCTTCAAGGATTACATCCAAAATTCTAGGACATATCATCAGAATCAGCACGATTATTATTATTTTTTTTGCTACAGGCAGCTACTTAATGTGGGGTAGCAAAGGTGGTTTTTAATGGAACAAAATTTGATTCCATGAAAAGTTTTAAGATACGGCAGACACCATCATGTATTTTAAAATTAATTTATTTTAAAAATTCCAATATAATTAATGTAAGTATTAGAGTAGTTACAGGTGTACAATATAGTGATTCAGCAATCTTATACGTCACTCAGTGCTCATCGTAAGTGTGCTCTGAACCCCCATCACCTGTGTCTTCCATTGTCCCCCACACCTCCCCTCTGGGGACCACCAGTGTGTTCTCTGCAGTTAAGAGTCGTGTTTTGTCTCCTTTTTAATTTGTTCGTTTGTTTTGTTTGTTAAATTCCACATAGGAGTGAAATTGTATGGTGTTTGTCTTTCTCCGACCAACTTATTTCACTTAGCATTGTACCCTCTCAATCCGTCTATGTTGTTGCAAGTGGCAAGATTTCATTCTTTTTTTTATAGCTGAGTAATATTCCATTGTCTTTGTATGCCACATCTTCTTTATCCATTCATCTGTCAGAAGACTCTTGTGTTGCTTCCATATTTTGGCTATCGTAAATAACGCTGCTGTAAACATAGGGACTCATATAGCTTTCTGAGTTAGTGTTTTCATATTCTTTGGGTAAATATCCCGTAGTGGAACTACCAGATCCTATGGTAATTCTATTTTTAATCATTTGAGGAGCTTCCATACTGTTTTTCCACAGCGGCTGCCCCAGTTTGCATTCCCACCAACCGTGCTCAAGTGTTCCTTTTTCTGCACATCCTCACCAACCCTTGTTTCTTGTGTTTTTTTAATTTTTTATTTTTTAAATTTCTTTCCAGTGTACCAGAATTCACTGTTTATGCACCACACCCAGTGCTCCATGCAAAACGTGTCCTTCATAATACCCACCACCAGGCTCAGGTTTCTTGTGTTTTTGATTTTAAAACTTCTGGCAGGTGTGAGGTGATATCCCATTGTGGTTTTAACTTGCATTTCTCTGCAGGTTAGTGATGTTGAGCATCTTTTCATGTGTCTCTTGGCTATCTGTATGTCTTCTTTGGAGAAATGTCTGTTTATGTTTTCTGTCCATTTTAATATTGGGTTATTTGGGGGTTTTGTTTCTTTGCTTATTTTTGGTTTGTATTTTGGTGTTGAATTGTGTAAGTCCTTTATATATGTGGTTGTTAATCCCTTATCGGGTATGTCATTTGCAACTATCTTCTCCCATTCGGTAGGTTGTCTTTTAGTTTTGTTCCCTTTGCTGCGGAGCAGCTTTTTGTTTTGATGGAGTCCCACTAGTTTATTCTTGCTTTTGTTTCCCTTGCCTCAGGAGACGTATCTAGAAAACTTGCTACAGCCAATGTCAAAGAAATTACTGCCTGTGTTGTCTTCTAGGATTTTTATGGCTTCAGGTCTCACATTTAGATCTTTAATCCATTTGTTCATTTTGTAAGAAAATGGTCTGTAGATTTTGCATGTAGCTGTCCAGTTTTCCCAGCACCATTTATTGAAGAGACTATCTTTTTCCCATTGCATATTCTTGCCTCTTTTGTCATACATTAATTGACCATGTAATCATTGGTTTATTTCTGGGCTCTTTGTTCTGCCCCATTGATCTGTGTCTATTTTGTGCCAGTACCATACTGTTTGATTACTACGACTTATAATATAACTTGAAGTCTAGGAGTGTGGTATCTGCAGTTTTGTTTTTTCTTTTTCAAGATTATTTTGGCTACTTGGGGTCTTTCATGGTTCCCTATAGATTTTAGGATTGTTTTTTCTAGTTCTGTAAAAAATGCTGTTGGTAATTTTTTTTTTTTAGATTGTATTTATTTATTTGACAGAGAAAGAGAAAGACAGCAGAAACAGGGGGAGCGGCAGAGGGAGAGAGGGAAACAGGCCCACCACTGAGCAGGGAGCCTGACGCAAGGCTCAATCCCATGACCCTGGGATCATGACGTGAGCCAAAGGCTGATGCTCAACCAGCCGAGCCTCCCAGGTGCTTCTGCTGTTGGGATTTTGATAGGGATTGCATTCAGTGTGTAAACTGCTTTGAGTACTATGGATATTTTGTTGTTGTTGTTAAAGATTTTATTTATTTATTTGACAGAGAGAAATCACAAGAGAGGCAGGCAGAGAGAGAGGAAGGGAAGCAGGCCCCCTGCTGAGCAGAGAGCCCGATGTGGGACTCGATCCCAGGACCCTGAGATCATGACCTGAGCCGAAGGCAGTGGCTTAACCCACTAAGCCACCCAGGCGCCCAGTACTATGGATATTTTAACAATATTTGTTTTCCCAATCCACAAGCATGGAATATATTTCCATTTGTTTGTGTCATCCTCAATTTCTTTCATCAGTGTTTTAATTTTCAGTATAGGTCTTTCACCTTCTTGGTTAACTGTATTCTTAGGTATTTTATTATTTTTGGCACAATTATAAATGGGATTGTTTTCTTAATTTCACTTTCTGCTGCTTCATTATTAGAGTATGGAAATGCAAGAGATTTATGTTTATTGGTTTTGTATCCTGTGACTTTACTAAATTCCTTTATCAATTCTAGTAGTTTTGTGGTGGAGTCTTCAGAGCTTTCTATATATAGTATCATGCCATCTGCAAGTAATGAAAGTTTTACTTCTTCCTTACCAAGTTGGATGTTTTTTGTTGTTGTTGTTGTTGTCTGATTGCTATGGCTACGACTTTTAGTACTATACTGAATAAAAGTGGTGAGAGTGGACATCCTGTCTTCCTCCTAATCTTAGGGGAAATCTTCTAGTTTTTCACTATTGAGTATGATGCTAACTGCGGATTTTTCATAATTGGCCTTTATTATGTTGAAATCTGTTTCTTCTAAACCTAAATCTATTTCTTCTAAAACCTTTTTTGAAGGTTTTTATCATGAATGGCTTTTGTACTTTGTCAGATGATTTTTCTGCATTTATTGAAATGATCATATGGTTTTTGTCCTTTCTCTTATTGATGTGATATATCATGTTGATTGATTTGTGAATATTGAACCACCCTTGCATCCCAGGGATAAATCCTACTTGATCATGGAGAATGGTTTTGTTAAGATATTGTTGGATTCAATTTGCTAATGTTTTGTTGAGGATTTTTGCATCTATTTTCATCAGAGATACTGGCCGCAATTCTCTTTTCTTTAGTGTCTTTATTTGGTTTTGGTGTCAGGGTAGTGACGGCTTCATAGAATGAATTTGGAAGCTTTCCTTTCTCTCCTATTTTTTGGAATAGTTTGAGAAAAAGAGGTGTTAACTCTTTTTTAAATGTTTGGTAGATTTCACCCGTGAAGCCATCTGGTCCTGAACTTTTGTTTGCTGGGAGTTTTCTGATTACCAGTGGAATTTCCTTGCTCATAATCAGTCTGTTCAAATTTCCTATTTATCCCTGATTCAGTTTTGGGAAACTGTAAGTTTCGAGGAATTTATCTGTTTCTCCTAGGTTTTTCAATTTGTTGGCATAGAATTTTTCATAATATTCTATTATAATTCTTTGTATTTCTGTTGTTTTGGTTATTATTTCTTCTCTTTAATTTCTGATTTTATTGATTTGAGCCATGTCTTTCTCTCTTTTGTCAGATCTATCAAGATCCAATTTTGTGGATGTTTTCACAGAATCAGCTCCTGGTTTCATTGATATATTCTGTTGGGTTGTTTTTTTTGTTTTTTTTTTTTTTTTTTTTTTTTAGTTTCTATTTCATTTCTTTCTGCTCTAATCTTTATTTTTCCCTTTCTTCTACTCTTTCTGAGTTTTGTTTGTTCTGGTTATTGTTTGCTCCTTTAGATGTAAGGTTAGGTTATTTACTTGCAACTTTTCTTGCTTCTTGAGGTAGATGGGTAATGCTATAAACATTCCTCTTAAAGCAGCTTTTGCTGCATCCCAAAGATTTGGGAGCATCGTGTTTTCATTTTCATTTGTCTCCATGTATTTTTTAATTTGCTCTTTTATTTCTTGGCTGATCCATTCATTATTTAGTAGCATGTTTAGTAGCCTGAAACCTCCATGTATTTGTATTCTTTCTAGATGTTTTCTTCTGGTTGATTTCTAGTTTCATAGTGTTGTGTTCAGAAAAGATGGTATGACATTGATCTTTTAAATTTATTTAGACTTATTTTATAGCTTCACATGGGATCTATTCTGGAGAATGTTCCATGTACACTTGTAAAAAAAAAAAGTGTGTATTCTGCTGTTTAGGATGGAATGTTCTGAACATATCTGTTAGATCTATCTGGTCTAGTGTATCATTCAAAGTACTGTTTTCTTACTGATTTTCTGTTTGGGTGATCTACCAGTTGATGTAAGTGGTGTGTTGCAGCCCCCTACTATCATTGTAGTACTATCTACTACTTCCTTCATGTTCATTAGCGAATCGCTGCTTTATGTAGGTGGGTGCTCCAACGTTGGATGCATACGTATTTACAGTTGTTAAATCTTCTTGTTGGATTGTCCCTTTTTCATCATGTAGTATCCCTCTTTGTCTCTTGTTACGGTCTTTGTTTTAAGGGCTATTTTGTACAATATAAGTGTGCTACCTTGGACTTTCTTTTCAGCTTCTGGTTGCTGAAGTTTGAACCCATTCTAAAAACACTCCATTTTCACTTCTTTCCCCACCCCCACCCATGTTTTAGGTATATGGTGTCCTATACTACATCCTTTCATCTTGTGAATCTCCAAACTGATTTTTATAGATACACCTAACTAGTGTTTTTGTGCTTCCAACCTTTTTTTACTCATGCTTATGGTCTTTGGTTTCCACTCAAAGAATCCCCTTTAGCATTTCTTATAAGGCTGGTGTAGTGTGATGAATTCCTCTAACTTTTCTTTGTCTACAAAATTCTTTATCTCTCCTTCTATTCTGAAAGATAGCCTCACTGGTAGAACACTCTTGGTTGCAAGTTTTTTTTTTTTCTTTTAGCACTTTGAATATATCATGCCATTCTGGCCTGTAAATTTTCTGCTAAAACATCAGCTGATAGCCTTATGGGGTTTCCCTTGTTCTCTCTTTGTCACTACTTTTTACTATTTTAATTACTCTATCTGGGTGTAGACCTCCTTGTGCTGATTTTGTTGGGGACTCTTTGTGGGTCTTGGGTCTGGATTTCTGTTTCCTTCTTCAGATTCAGGAAGTTTTGTGCTATTACTTCTTCAGAAACGTTTTCTTCCTCTTTTCCTTTGTCCTCTTCCTGGGATCCCTGTCATGTGCATATTATTATGCTTGATAGTGTCATTGAGTCCCCTTAATCTATTTTCATTTTTTGTTATTCTTTTTTTCTTTCTCCTGTTTGGCTTGGTTGCTTTCCGTTACTCTCTCCCCAGTTGCTAGCCATTCCTGGGCTTCCTCTAGTCTACTGTTTATTCCCCGTGATGCATTTTTAATTTCAGTTATTGAGTTCTTTGTCGCTGATTCGTTCTTTTTTATGTTTTCTGTCTCATGTTTGAGGGTCTTACTCAAATCCCCCACTCTTTTCTCAAGTTCAGTGAATATCTTTATGACTCTCACTTTAAACTCTCTCTCAGACATATTACCCGACTCCATTTTGCTTAGATCTCTGGCTGTGGTTTTGTTCTGTCCTTTCATTTGGGTCGTATGCCTCTGTGTCCTCATTTTGGCTAACTCTCTGTCTGTTTCTGTGTGTCGGGAAAGCCAGCTATGTCTGCTGCTCCCGCCAGCAGTGGTCTATGTCGAAGAGGTCCTAGAGTGCCGTGCAGTCACCAGAATCGGGTGCTTTGGGGTATTTCTAACATGTGTTGCATTCTCCCTGCCGTTGTGATTGAGCTGTGTTTGCCTTTCATCCAATCATATACAATGGCTCTGTTGTGGGCGAGGTTTGGTCCTTGTGTTGTTAGTGGGCCAGTCTGGGGGTGGGGGGTGCCTTAGGCCTGAGTTGAGTCAGAAAAGGCATCTTCTAGAGATGCAGTAGCACCAAACTGCACGGCAGTTTCTCTGTGTTTGCTCTTGAGAAGCTTTACATTAGTGAGCAGGGCCTGCAGTTAGAACAGCCCCGTGCCACAGCCCACTGCTGGGGCCTCAGCCAGATGGGCATGTGCAGTTATCGTCCCTCTCCTTGGAGCAAGACTCAACTTGGAGTGATCCAGGCACCTGTCATGGCTGCTTGCATGATGCTAGGCTTGTGGCGCTGCTTTGGACGGACTCCTGCCAAGGGAGACACCACCATATTAAATGCCGATGACAAGACGCTGGTGGACAGGGTGTGGGTAATCCAGGAGAGCGATAGCGGGGCTAATGATCAGAGCTCGGGTGCTGAGGAGGCAGCTGTTGAGGACTAGGGTTCATGGCAGTAAGGATGTATGTAAAAAGAGAATGAAAGCAAAGTGTCCAGCGGTAGGTAGACTTGAGAGAAAAGATAAAGCAATTCCAACTAGAGCTTCTGTTGTTTCCATAAGCAGTGTTAGGTCACCAGCTCAGAGCGAGAGGGGCGGTCCTGTGGCTGGTAGGCTTGAGGGGAATGAAGTTCCTTGTAGAAGGTGGGAGAAAGCAGCAAGGAGAAAAGCGGGAGGGTTTGTGGGCAGGGCTCTGCTTCCAGACTCGAGTCCCAGGTCTTTAGAGAACTTCTATTATCCTCTCCCGGGTGATTTTTACTTTCCTTCATTCAGTCTAAAAATATCTATAGTGGGCCTATTGTGTCCTGGGCTGTGAGCCAGGGATATAAGATCAATAGAAACCATGCTTGCTCTCGGGGGATATAAAAAAAAGAATATCATTGCGATGTAGGAAGGGAGAAACCAGAGCCCCACCCAGAGAGGCAGACACACGGGGGGGGGGGGGCGGGGGGGGGGAGGCTGGGACGAGGGTTTACAGTTTGCGTGCACACCCTCCGCACCCAGCTGGGGGAGCCTTGCTGCCAGTCTCCAAATCTTCCGTCCTGTCTCCGTCTTTAGGTATTAAAAATTGTATCTGTGGGGCACCTGGGTGGCTCAATGGGTTAAAGCCTCTGCCTTCAGCTCGGGTCATGATCTCAGGGTCCTGGGATCCAGCCCCACGTCGGGCTCTCTGCTCAGCGGGAAGCCTGCTTCCTCCTCTCTCTCTGCCTGCCTCTCTGCCTACTTGTGATCTCTGTCAGATAAATAAATAAAAAATCTTTTAAAAAACTGTATCTGTGTGAAGATCCCTAACCCAAACTCTCCTGTGTCTTTCCTCTCATTAAGCACCTGGTGCGCTGCTTTTCAATAAAGCACGCTTTATCGCAAGGGAGACGAGGCAAGGAATGCCCAGGAGAACTGGATTCCAAGGCGAGCAAAAACCAACAAAGAAAATCATCTAAGCCGGCTGCTTAGACGTCATCATTCCTGTGTGACATTTTCTTACCAAAAATAAATGATCCTGAATCTATTATGATGACAAAAATGAGAACAGGCCTCAGAAAAACTAGAGGCAAAATCTATCCAGAAAATAATCACTTAATTCTCATATCCTCCCATCAAAGAGCATTTAACACAGCTACTCAAAACAGAATGTCAAATCAATTAAGTGAATTGATCACCCCTTTCCAGTACGGTTTCATGAATAATGGAGCTGTATCTTAAATCAAAAGATCGTTTTCTATTCCAGGCTCACAGGGTAAAACCATTATACATAATGGATCAAATCAATTGAATTATTACCTGTAAAGTTACCAGTAATGGTTTGCACAGGGTTAGCTATAATCGTTGTCAGTGGGATTAATTGTACTAATTCTATGTTCATTTTCCGAAGAAGCTATAAAATATTGCTTGTTGGGATATTCAGTAAATGCATAGAGAATTAGAACCATCTCTTTAGCAGATTGCTCCAAACTCTATCCTAAATAAATACTCAGAAATTCGCGTACAGCAGCAGACGTTTATGCCCTTTACAAGTGGAAAAGAAGTGTCCAAAGTCATATTCTTACAAATCTCATACCTACATTAGCCCCATCTTGAGGTTTTATTTCTTGTGATGATTGTCGGTGGAGACTAGGAATTTTTTACTAAGTGAATTCCCATCGATTTGCAAAATGTTTTGCAACCTATTATGCCAGACAGAAGAATAACAGCTTCTCCTTGACCGTAGAGGTGAGAAAGGATGAGGAATAAGTTTAGTTTAGAAATGGACACTTCTTTCTGACGTTTAAGTCGGCAGAACAGAGAAGAGTGGAGGGAACTTCCTTAACCTGCAATCTCAATTCGTGGCCCAAGAAGCAAGACCTTTACATTCTTAATACACCGCTTTAACAAAATCTGTTTACTTTGAATGCGACAAGAGTGATCAGGCATCGGCTGCATTCTTGATGCTGTGATAGGTATAGGGGGAGAGAGACAAAGTTCTAAAATTCTTCCTTCATATAATCGCGTGGATAACGGAGCATGTGTGAGGGAGAGTGGCTTGGGGGCTTAGGGAGCCGTACCTGGAGCTCTCTGGGCTCTGTTGGATCGTGGCCACCAGTAATTGCTTCTCTGGCTGGGTATGCTCCTTGTGGACAGTGACCTGCCGCCCAGCCCCATCTGACTCATTCTCAGTTCATCTCTCTTAGTAGTCATCTGTTTGTGTTGCAAACACTTGATGGTACATCTGTATTTTTTTTAACCACTTCTTAATTTTATCTCCCCTGCAAATTACCAGTTTTACTCTTGGTGTATTAACTTTATCTGCCCAGTTCTCTTCTAAAAATAGGATCCCACCGTCTTTCTGGAGTTTCTACCCAGTGCCACATGGAAAGCCTATAATACACGGGATCTGAACCATTTCACTGCAGGAGGCCTGTGGCCTACCGTATCACACTGGGTTGGCAGTATAATCCCAAAAAACCTCATCAGCCGTCTCAGCTTTCCATCTGAAAGAGTATGAAAATGGCAGGTTCAGAGTGCTGGAAATCTTCGATAGTCTTCCGAACTGCTCGTGAGAAATCTGCATAACCCAGGAGCGATAAGGATAGAGCAGTTCAATATGTCCTAGAGAGAGCGGCCGTGTTACACTCTAAATAGTCTGCATTCCGTGCCCCTAGCAGCTATTTTTTCCTGAAAGCCTGGCTTATTTTTATAACACTTAACAGCTCTGAAATTGTATTATTAGTTTTCGCCTTCTTTATTGGCCTTTTCGTCCTCCTTGAACGGAAGATCGTTGACATCAGGGATCCTGTTCTGTTCTCTTTCTCCACTGAACCTTTACACCTAAGACTGTGTGTGATCCTTTATAAGAACTTGGGATATTCTTAAGGAAGGAAAGAAGGAATTCTGGAACCAGTTCCGTGATGTTTCCAACCTTATTATTATAATATTAAAAGTAGGTTTACTTGAGTATATGGTAGCTTAAGTCTACCCTCATTCATTGCTGTGGGGAATGTACAATGATATAGTCACTTTGGATAACTGCTATTTTCTAATAAAACTAATTCCGTGGGACCCAGAAATTCCAGTGGGTATGTAGCCAAAACAAAGGAGTGCTCATATGTACAAAAAGATATGTGAAAGATGTTTGTCGTGGCTTCATTAATAATAGCCTCAAATTGGGAACAGCCCAGTGTCCATCAATAGAGGATTTATGAACACTTTTTGAAATATTCATATGGAGGAACAACACTCAGCCATGAGAACAGACTGCAGAGAAGCTTAGCAACGTAGGTGACTCTCTAGGTCGTTATGTGAAGCTTAAGTACCCAGACACCAAAGTCATATACTGTATGATTCCATTTACGTGGAGTTCAGGAGTAGGCAGATAGATGTCAGCACGGGTCAGCCCCTAGACAGGGAGGGCAGGGTTGAGCAGTAGCTGGGAGGGGCAGGAAGAAACTTTCCAAGTAATGAAACTCTAGAAAAATAAGATTTGCATGTTGCTGCATGAAAAGTTTTCCTTAATATATAAAACGTAGTAGGGGAGAAATGAAGATCTATCATGTGTTTTCTGTTTCTCTACATGCAAAAATCCGCTCTAGTCTTTTTCTTTTCTTTCTTTCTTTTTTTTTTTTTTTCCAACTGAGCTCAGCAGAGAAACTGCAGCCATCATTGGTTGTTTCTGAAGCCTCTCTGTTCTCCATTATGGGCAACACTTAAGACTGTGATTTTAGAATCAACTCACAGGGCTTTCTTAGCCTGACTGAGCCACCATCCTTTCTGAAGTCTCAAAGGTTTCTCTGGAAAGTACTGAATCTTTAGATACCACATGCCAGGTGATTTAAACACACAAGTTCCAACTCGGAACATCCCTGAATGTTGGAGTAGTTCGTTCCATTTCTCCGTGTGCAGTTTCTAAGGAAACAATTGCCCTGGGTGATCCAGCTAAAGGGGAAGAATGCCATATTCTAGAGCCGGAGGCTTTACCCCCAGCTCCAGAGAGAGCACATCCACTTTAAACCAGAGTCCACAAAAAGTGACGTGCCTGCACTACAGAATGGCTTGCAGGAATGATACATCCATGACTCCCAGCGGAGACCCTGAGACATGGGGGCACCAGGAGAAAGGGAGTTTCCTTTACAGTGTCATCTACAGGAGACATGCTCTAAACTGTGGGTTTTCCTTTGTCCCGTTTTGGCAGTCAAATATTGACGTACAAACTGGTCAAATGAAGGGAGACATCTAACGCGAATGCATCAACTGTTCAATAGTCATTATTCCCACGTGGGTAAGAGTCCTCTTTCGTTACGATGGGTTATACTAACATTCTTTCTTCTTTTTTTTAGAGGGAGAGATGGGGGCAGAGAGGAGCAGAGGGAGAGAGGGGGTCCTAAGTAGGTCCTGTTCTGTGCACAGGACAGAGCCCGACGTAGGGCTCCATCTCCCAACCCTGAGATCGTTACCTGAGCCAAAACTGGGTCTGATGCTTTACTAATTGAGCCACCCAGGAGCCTCAACATTCTGTTTAATTATTTTAATTGTGGTAAAATATATATCCAATAAAATGCAGCTGATACTTGAACAGCATGGGTTTGAACTACACAAGTCCATTTACGTGCAGATTTTTTTTTCAATAAATATGGGATAGTGCTGTAACTGTATCTTCTCTTCCTTATAGTTTTCTTAATAACATTTTATGTAGCTTCCTTTTTTGATAAGAATACAATATATAGTTCATACATAGTACATATTTCACACAAGGTATATGTTAATCAACTCTATGGTATTGGTAAGGCTTCTGGTCAACAGTAGGCTATTGGTAGTTAAGTTTCTGGGGGGTCAAAAGTTGTACTCAGATTTTGGACTGTGCAGAAGATTGGTGCCCCGAACCCCTACATCATTCAAGGTCAGCCGTGCACCATTTTCACCATTTTGAAGTGCACAGTTCATGCACTTAACTGTATTTACCTTGTTCACCTGTCACCACTGCTTCTAAAACCTTCGCATCACCCCACATAGAAACTGTGTACCGTTCAGCAACTGCTTCCCATTCCCCAGCCCCTAATAACCTCTAATCCACTTCCTGTCTCTGTGGAGAGCAACAGCTCTTTTTAATGTGACTTATGGGAGTTACTGATTTCTTAGAAGTAAAGCTTCACTTTAAAACCCTTGGTTCAGGATCTTGAAATTAGGGTCTTATTGCTTCCCACCCTGTCACCATAGACATTTTGCAAATAACTGAATGACTATGTCATAAAACACATTTCCAGAAGAGAAAATAACATCTTTTCTCATCTTAAAGCATTGATATTTCCCAGTAGAGAAACACTGCTCTGTCATGTATGTGTGTGAGTGAGTGTGTTTGTGTGTGTGTGTACACGTGCGTGCATTACAGGTATACATGGTACAAGGAATTGTCTCTGATTTAGAGATCTAGCAGATTCTTTGGTATGTAAAAATACATTAGTGGAAAAACTATTTCTTTGCCAAATTCTAAAATTACAAATAAGCGTGGACAATAGCACACCCACCTAGTCTTTGGTACTAAGCTCTAAATAAGCAGTGTTGCTCGTTCTACAGCAAGCACACGGCCAGAAGTCCTCATTATCCTCATTTCGCACAGCGAGAGGGCAGGCATCCCCCTGTTACATTCCGCTGTTCCTCTTCTAACAAACTGTGTGGCATCTCACAGAGAAAGAGAAGATTTTTTTTAAACCCTCCCTTCTTGCAAGTCCATAATCCATTTCCAGTATTTAAAGGTGCAACAATTTACCTCTTTCTACCTGAGACAGGATCCTCCTGTTAGAATCAAAGCCTTTGTCTCGTGACAAAGGAAAGTAGCCTCATTAAAGCAAATCTCTCTGCTTCAGGATTTCATTTTTAGACACTTTGTGTTGCATATTAATGATGCCGTTTTGGATTTCCTGTTTTGCTCTCCTCTCTGATTGGTATTTTCATCGCAGATTGACAATGGTATGATTTGGCTGTGTTGACTTGCCCCAGGGAGCAAAGAGATTAATCTACTAAAAGACAGTAACATAGGGTTGATTTCTGCTTGTTGTCAGAAATGCTCTCAGTGGGGGTTCTTTTTTCTCTCATTGTTATCACTTTTTATCAACGTACTCTTATCACAACTGTTCTTTTGTGTCAAGTAGGCAAGCCGCCAACATTTCCTCATCTATTAGTTTAAATAGGAAAAGGTCTTTGTAATATTCCAAGACTGTTTCACACTCTTGTACCCTTGGCTAGTTTAAAACTTTATATTATTATAAATGAATGTGACTAGTTATTGCATCAAATCTCAACAATAATTTTAAACGTAAGATTCTTTCTTCTCCCCCAACCTCTGTCCTTCTTCCTAGTCATGTCTCAGGGGGTCACCTCAAATGGGAAACTTAATTTGCTGGGTTTAGTATTTAACAAAGCAATTGAATGAGCATTGAATTCAGGCCTCTAGAGACCTGAGTTTATTCATGCTTTGCCAAACTACAGCCTTTCCTTTTAAGGACAAAAAGCATACTAAATATTTCTTCGCCTTCGCACAGTGTGTGCACAGTTACTCTCTGTGGAAATAAGATGTGAGTATAAGGACGTACGTAATCCCCAAATGGGAAACTTTGAATGACGGAAGTGAGTTTTGATGGACACTATGTATCTATTTTGCAGGCCTTCCAAATAGGATCTAGTCTGTTTTCCTTATGCTTTCAGAATATGGATTGGTTTCTAGAAATGCTGTATGCCGTGAAATTGTCATGCAGGCAGCTGTACTGTAAAGGGAGGCGTTCTGGGGGAGAGGAGAGAATTAGTTCCCATGGGCAGTTGATGCTGCCTGGGACTGTTCTCCCGTAATGAAACATTGTTTGGAGGACCAAGTAGTAAGTGAGGCAAGAATGTCTCTTATTATTAGCACTAGCGCTGGAATCGACCTGGTTTGGGAAGAATTACATCACCTGAAACAAAAGTCATTCTGGTTCATTCAGAAAGAAAGACCGAAAATGAACCGTTAGAGTATTGTCACATAGGGTTTGCAGAGCAGTGAAAATATGACCCTTTCTTTCATGAAGAAAAGAGCTTTCCAAAGGCCCCTTTCTTGGACAACGTCAGAATTCAGAGCTTAGTGGCGGCATGGGAGCCCGTGGGGATGAACGTCTGCTTTACGCTCTTCCTCTGGAATACCGTCACGTCAAGGCATGGCGGGAATTAGGAAGTAGAAGCCAGGTGGAGCAGGCCAGCTTCCGAGGGACTCCTGGAGCCCAGGACCTAGTCTCCACGGCACGCACCAGTGAAACGCTCGTCCAGCGCTCGCAGAGGCTTAGTTGAGTCGTACGCAGTCGAAGAACAAAATGAGTAACACTTCACAAGGCCAGAAGCCATCTGCAGTCCCATCGCCACCCACGAGGAGCCATCTTCAGCTGCCCGTTGTCATCCACATCCGCCCAAGCCAAGATGGGTCGGTGGTGAGAATGTTCTCACCTCTGACTAGAAGTAGATAAAATGAAGAGTGGGAATGGGTCCCGCTTGTCACGTCTCCTTTTTGACTTACCGTACCGACACAAGTGACCACTCGTCCTCTGTGTCCTAATCCTTGGTATAAAATGTGCCCAAGCAGTTTTAACCAGGTTTGTGATTCCGGTGAAGACAGAGTTGGGATAGGTTGTCTGTAACCATTCAAGCTAGTCTGGAAGCCACTGGACAAACAAGATACAAATAAATGTTAAGTGATTCAGTACACACTTACTGACCACTAAATCATGGGACTGGATGTTCTTTAAAAGCAAGACGTGTCTCTTGTGTGACATTGTGTCCCTAGGAGCTTGCATTCGGGCACCGTAAGTTTATTATGGGAGCGTTGGTTGAGTGAATAGCATGTTATGTATCTGATACAGAAACGTGTAAATGAACGCTATTCATTAGGAACCCCCCAGGTGTGTGTGGCGTGGGGTGGGTAACCAGCTTCTTGTAGTTAATATCATATCTGGACTATGAAGTGTTATGGTTTATAAATGGCAGACAACAGAAACAGGAGGAAGGCAATAATTCGGCAATGGGGAGTCAAGAGAGTACATGATGCCAAGTTAGGAATGAGTTTGAGGGTGAATAGAAGTTCATCAATGAGAGAAGGGAGGAAGGAGGCACCTTTCCAGGCCGAGTGACTGCATGGAAACCTGAGTGTGAATGGCTTGCTCACAGAACCGTGCTATGTCTGTCATAGCCCGACCCTAAGATTTGCAAAGGGGACTAGCTCTGTATTGAATAAAATTGCAAAATATAACCAGAATTTTAATTTTCTTAGGGCTTCATCCTTCTCATTCTGTAAGATTCCATTTTATGATATGTGGGGAGAACGCCGATTTAGGGAGCCTACCTAGGGGCTATGGATGTAATTCAGACAAGACATGACCAGTGTCTGTAGTAGAGTATGGGAATTATTTGAATGATGAAGACACTGAATCAAGACAACATTTTGTAAATAGAACCGACCACAGGTGCGGGTTCCCCAGGTGGCTCGGTCGTTAAGGCTCAGCGGGAAACCTGCTTCTCCCTCTGCCTCTCCCTGCTGATCCTCCTGTGTTTATGATCTCTTTCTCTTAAATAAATAAATAAATAAATAAATAATAAAATCTTTAATCTTTTTTTTTTAAAGAAGACTATATGAGTTTGTGTCTCCTACTAGCTGTGTATGGAGCCTATGAATCACTGTTTCTGCACGTGGACGGTGCTGGTGGGCTAATAACAATTCTTTGGCAGCTCTGCTCACCTAGGTCACAGTGAGAATTATGTGTGTCCTCAGATACACCAGCCAGATTGTTGACACAGAAATGCAGCACTTTCCAGTAGTAGAGAGGAAAACAGGAAGTTTAAAAAATATTAGAACAGTTGAGAAGAAATATCATGCTGAACTTAGACAACGTAAATGTTTCTCAGCTTAGGGGTGAATGGAATGTTCTAGAATTGTCTCTTAGGCCCCCATTCTCGTCTAAAACATTTACTAGCATTTTGCTAATGATGCCACTATTCGTGCTGTGCCTAAGCTCATGAGGTATGAAAGTATAACACACTCCCTGCCTCAGAGAGTGTACAGTTTCGTAGGGAGATCTTACTTTAAGCCCGTAAGAGGGTTAAATGATATCATAGAAAATAAAAAAGAGTTCAGGACCACAATAGTCCCATTTCCATGAGGCATTGTACGATAATAGTCCCACGAGTTCCCAAGGCCGATGACGCTCATGACAAAGGAGGACAAATGGGACGGGGTCTGAAGGGAATGGAAGATTGGATTGTTCCAGCAAAGTCGGGGAAGGGTTCTAGGAATTTCGGAAGATGGGAATACAATTCCAAAGGAGAAAACTCGACACCTTTTTTCAGCTTTACAGACCTATAAGTGACAATGGAAATGTAAGATACCTGAAGTCTACAGTGCCGTGGTTTGGTGCATGTGTACAGGCACTGTGAAAGCCTTACCTCCTCCCCAGTGGAGTAGCAAGCACATCGACTGCCTCAGGACCTCACATATTCCCTCCTCCTTCCCTCCCTCCCTCCCTCCCTCCCCACTCCTGTCCTGTCTTTTCTTTTTCTTTCCTTTTTTTGTTAGCGGGGTTACTTTACTCTCTTAGCCGACTTCAGTCACACAGCTGCAGCACCAAGCTCCGTACCCGCTTCCCAGGCCGTACTCCTTTCCTACCTGAAAGTTCGTGCACTCGCAGCCACCTCTTCCTCTTTCCATCCCTCCGCTCCTGGAAACCACCTTGCTCCTCTCTGTTTCTGTGACTCCGGCCTTCTCCTTTTTGTCTTTTGAGAATCCACATATAAATGAGATCTTGCAATATTTGTCTTTCTCTGTCTGGCTTCTCTCACTTAGCGTAATGCCCTCAAGGTCGGTCCATGTTGACCCAAAAGGCAAGATTGCCTTCTTTTTAAAGGTTGAATGAACCAAAAACTTTGGAAAAGTGCAATTAAACCTTTGTTCCCTTGGATCTAAGGATTGAGTTTTTGGTTTTGTTTTGTTAAGATTATGTATTTACTTATTTGAGAGAGAGAGAGAGGGAGCTCACAAGAGCATGAGCAGGGGGAGGGGCAGAGGGAGAAGGAGAAGCAGACTCCCCGCTGAGCAGGGAGCCCAAGGACTGGAATCATGACCTGAGCCAAAGGCGGACACTTAACTGACTGAGCCACCCAGGTGCCCCAGGATTGACTTCTTTTAAGATCTAGGTTCTGGGAGTTGAAAGCGCTAGGAAGAGAAGGAACACACTGGAGTTAAGGGGTGAGGAGCACTGATCTTGGTGGACATGAGTTTATGAGACTGCTCTTCTCTTGGGGGCCGGATTTCAGGTAATGGTGAGAAGGAAGATTTAGGAAGAGAGACGGGATGCAGAGGGAAGGAAACTTGGAAGCATAGTGTGGCTAGGTGATCGCAAGGCTAGATACAACGAGCCATCCTGAGAAGTTAGTGTTCAAGGGTCAGGAAGAACAGAAATAACAGTGCAAAGACAAGGGGTACCTGGGTGGCTCAGTCCGGTAAATGTCCACCTTCAGCTCAGGTCATGATTCCAGTGTCCTGGGATCGAACCCGTATGGGGCTGCCTGCTCAGCAGGAAGCCTGCTTCTCCCTATCTCTCCATGTCCCCTCCCCCAACTTGTGCTCTTTCAAATAAACAATAAAATCTTTAAAAAAAATAATAATGCAAAGACAAAAGTATCGTTTTTACGGATTTAATAATTTTGCCTTGTGTTTACCATGGCCATCACCACGATTGCCGCTGAAATGGGTGAAGGTTCCCCCCATGGAGAGAACAGAAGGGAGGTACTGTGCCATATATTGATAGGTCTTTGCAAATTTGCATGTGCGCACCTGTTGAGGAAATTACGGTAGAGTATCCTATACATTTGCATGCTCATGGCCACTAAGTAAATTATGAAAATGCCTCAGAGAACAGCTGGAGAGTTCAAAACGCTAAGCCTCCCCCTCTCCACTTGCCCTCAGAAAGCTTTGTTGGTCATCTTTAGGGCAGCAGGTATTCGTTTGCAAAATAAATAAAGGAGAGAAAAGTGTCACTTTTCCGTCTGGATCGTATTTCATAATAACAAGGTAGTCAATGGTGGAAAGTGATTCTTTGTGGAGAATCACATGAATAAATGAAGAAAGAATAGTAGAATTAGAATGTCTTGCTTTGCCACCCCTCATGGTGTCATACATCATGACAATGAACATTGGCGGTTGCTGAAACCTTTAGGTGAGAGATCAGGGGGCCACTTCCTAGGTTTCATCAGTGTCCCCTCCAGGAGGGCAGGTCAGTCTTAGCAATATTCCATGTGCCTCCTGCTGGGATGCAGCCAGGACTTCCTAGCACCCCCAAGGAAATAGTCTTGCCAAAAAATTTAACCGTGAATCTAGTCAACTTTCTGGAGCTAATCATCACTTTTATACAAATACATGCCAGAAAGGAGCATGTTAAAAATGACTGCAGTATTGGGCGCCTGGGTGGCTCAGTGGGCTAAAGCCTCTGCCTTCGCCTCAGGTCATGGTCCCAGGGTCCTGGGATCGAGTCCCACATCGGGCTCTCTGCTCAGCAGGGAGCCTGCTTCCTCCTCTCTCTCTGCCTGCCTCTCTGCCTAGTTGTGATCTCTGTCTGTCAAATAAATAAATAAAATCTTAAAAAAAAAATAACTGCAGTATCAACCTTCAACACCCAGAATGTGGGACACTTTGTAGGAAAAATAACTCCCGATTCTTAAAGAAATCAATGACAAGGGAAGGGAAGAGGCTGGGAGAGCTCCCACAGATGGAGACAAAGGCAGGACCAGTTGCAGGAATCCTGATTCAAACACATGAGCAGCAGAAAGGTCATCTTTTTGCAGAAAGTCAAGGATATATTATAGGTATTATAGGATACCATGGAATAGCCATTCATTTAGTTTGGTGTAATATTTGTATTGTGGTCACGTTGTGTAAAGCCCTTATTTGTTAGAGATACACCGTGAAGAAGTTCCAGGCAAATGATGAAGTCTTGACCGACTGTTCCTTTTTACTTGGGACTGAGTGGATTTCTGAGACACGGGGCTTTCAGCATTGACATCGGGACGGTCCAGAGCAAATAGGGACAGTGGGACTTTAAAAACTCTGAGAGTTTTTAAAAAATGTTTCACCAAAGGAAAAATACCTGAGTGGGGCCTTGGAAAATGTTGATGGTAGACTGAGCACTGAATACCTGGGAGTTTATCATC
The DNA here is from genome assembly GCF_922984935.1 of Meles meles. Taxonomy (NCBI): domain Eukaryota; kingdom Metazoa; phylum Chordata; class Mammalia; order Carnivora; family Mustelidae; genus Meles; species Meles meles. Next base: position 14,488,991 of record NC_060088.1, read on the forward strand.
CTAGTCTGTCTCTTGTGGGCTGTTTGACAATTTCTATGGTAATAAAAAATAGTAGTTAAATGACTTCCACTTTCAATAACGTTTTGGAATTTGAAGGGTGTATTTTCTCATTGTCTGGGGAGTCAAAATGAGAAGGCATCTGGGGACTTTGCAGGGACGGTGAACGCCACTCCAAGTTTGTGTTACGGTGAGAACTTTTGGCAGAGAAGCCTAAAACTGGGGTGATTTCTTCCTAGCTGAGTCCTATGTATTCAAACCCACTGAACACATCATGCAAAGGGCATCTTTACCTTCTATATGACAGCAGGCTCAAGAACAAATTTATTTATTCATGAATTTTTTTCTTAGATTTTATTTATTTATTAGAGAGAGACACATAGTGACAGAGACAGCGAGAGGGCACACGCAGGGAGTGTGCAGGCTCACACAGAGGGAGAAGCAGGCTCCCACTGAGCAGGAAGCTCCTAACCAGGGGCTCCATCCCAGGACTCTGGGATCATGATCTGAGCTGAAGGCAGATACTCAACCGACTAAGAATTTGTTTTCAGAGACGGTTATTTGCATCTGAGACTTGGTGTGAGCCCTCACTGGAAATACAGAGCTGGGATGCTGATACAGCTTCTTTCCTGAAGGAGCGCTACCAACAGCAAGTTAATTCTACAGAGCTAACCCTGAAGAGGGCAGCAAGTGGGGAGTTCTGAGAAACCATGGGATCTTTTGAGTTCAAATGGCAGGTAAATGCACAGGGCGAATTTGGAAAGGGAACAGAGAGCCCTGTCCCAGAGCCTACTGTTGGCCGAGTGTTTCGATTATACATCCTGAAAGAGAGGGCTCAGGGCAAGGGCACCTCTGTAATGTTGAAGAGGTAACATACAATGGTGGCAGGAGAGGAGGACAGTCAGCCCCAAGTCTCTTCACTTTCTCATTGGATAGAAGTTGACACTGTATTGCTTTAGAAAAATCCTTGAAGCTGACTTCCTTCAATAAAGAGAGTGTGAGAAGAGCAAAAGAAGCAAAGCAGTGAGGCCTGAAAATGGCAGAGGCAAGATGGAGGAATTCTGGAGGACAGCCCACAGCCTGCTCCCCACGGGGGCCCGCACGGGAGGCCTGTCCTGGCCTGTGTTCACAGACCTACCTCATCCGAGGGCCTTCTACACCGAGGCAGGCTTGTGAAAGGGCTCAGGTGGGACTCTCCAGGCCACCGATGGTTGCAGACCAGTGTTCTTGGAATTCGGTCATTCCAGCTTGCGTGGTGGCTGTGCACGTTCAGATGCACTTGAGAGACACATATGTGTCCATCCCAAAGCCTCCACACCGACCCGGACACCACGTCTACTTCCGGTGCAGGAAACCACGAACCGTCAGGTCAGAACAAGGTGGCAGGGGAGAGTAGTGATGTAAGCTTTTTATCTAAAGCTACCCCTGGGGCCCCAGGACAGGAAGTGCTAGGATTCCAGATCCCTTATGGGAAGTAGCCAGCTTTGCTGTAGTTTGCGGACCAGAGACTCTTTTTTTTCTTTTTTTCACTTTTTTAAAATTTCTTTTCAGCATAACAGTTTTCATTGTTTTTGCACCACACCCAGTGCTCCATGAAATACGTGCCCTCCCTTTTTCCCACCACCTGGTTCCCCCAACCTCCCACCCCCTGCCCCTTCAAAACCCTCTGGTTGTTTTTCAGAGTCCATAGTTTCTCATGGTTCATCTCCCCTTCCAGTTTCCCTCAATGAAAGTGCAGTGAATGGGATAAAATACGAGCGTTGGTCCATGATGGCGTGCAGGTGAGAGCAGCTGGGCTTTTGCTTCTGGGAGCTCTGCACTTAATAGAAGATGTTATGTGTTGAAGGAGCTCCGGAAGCAGGTGTTGCCTTCCGAAGGCCAGTTTGGGGAGTTAAGTATCCACAGCACCATCACTAGGCAGTCTGGACAATTCCTAGACAAGCACCAGCAACTGGGGAGAAGCTTGCACAGAGGAAACACCGACCTATCATTTACCACCACCACACCACCACCATCATCATCACCATCATCATCACTGTCATCATCATCACCATCATCATCGTCACCACCATCATCATCATCGTCACCACCACCATCACTCTCATTAGCATCATCATCACCATCATCATCATCACCATCATCATCGTCACCATCATCATCATCATCATCACCACCACCATCATCACTCTCATTAGCATCATCATCACCATCATCATCATCATCATCACCATCATCATCATCACCACCACCATCACTCTCATTAGCATCATCATCACCATCATCATCATCATCACCACCACCACCATCATCACCACCATCATCACAATCACCATCACTGTCATCATCATCACCATCATCATCATCACCATCATCATCATTGTCACCATCATCATCATCATCACCACCACCATCATCACTCTCATTAGCATCATCATCACCATCATCACCACCATCATCATCACCATCATGATCACCATCACCATCATCAACACCACCACCATCATCACCATCACCATCCCTGTCATCATCATCACCATCATGATCACCATCACCATCATCATCACCACCACCACCATCATCACCACCATCATCACAATCACCATCACTGTCATCATCATCACCATCATCATCATCACCATCATCATCATTGTCACCATCATCATCATCATCACCACCACCATCATCACTCTCATTAGCATCATCATCACCATCATCACCACCATCATCATCACCATCATGATCACCATCACCATCATCAACACCACCACCATCATCACCATCACCATCCCTGTCATCATCATCACCATCATGATCACCATCACCATCATCATCATCACCACCACCACCATCATCACCACCATCATCACAATCACCATCACTGTCATCATCATCACCATCATCATCATCACCATCATCATCATTGTCACCATCATCATCATCATCACCACCACCATCATCACTCTCATTAGCATCATCATCACCATCATCACCACCATCATCATCACCATCATGATCACCATCACCATCATCAACACCACCACCATCATCACCATCACCATCCCTGTCATCATGATCACCATCATGATCACCATCACCATCATCATCACCACCACCACCACCATCATCACTCTCATCGGCAGCATCATCACCGTCATCATCACCACCACCATCATCACTGTCATCGTCCATCACCATCACCATCATCAGGACTAGAAGAAATCCATGTGTGGAGGCTCTAGGCCAGAACTACAAATAAACAGGGAACTCAAAATGGAAGGCACCCAGCACCAGCTCTATCCAAGCAAATGAGAGCATGCTCAGAGCACGGCGAGAGGAGCAGATGTGGAGCCAGTGTAGGATGGAGAGCCAGGAAGAGGAGGGGGCGGTGGCAGAGGGCTCTGGTACCCTTCCTCTCCGGCCAGCTCACTGCCTGGCCAGGCCAGGTGGGGCTCCTGAGTTTTGGAGCAAGCATGACTTGCACAGGGGAGCCTTGCACCCTCAGCAGCCTTCTCCAGACGCCTCTGCTCAGCTGCACTTCATGTTTCCTGGAAGAAGGAGAAAATGTACCCAAAGGCAGCATGCAGGACTAGCGAGTGCCTGTGGGAATTGCGAAAAGGCAGACGTTTGCTGAAATCCCAGATTCACCCTTTACTTGCTCTGTGACCCGAGTCTCAAAACTCCCTCCTCAATCCCTCCGTTTCTGCACCTTAAAATGAGCATAATAGAGTAAAATTTCCAAGTTCTTTATGTTAACTAATTGAGATAGTAAAGCACAGACGTCTGTGTGCTGAAATATTCTTTTATTGAATAGTTAGTGAGAAGATATAAAATCTACTTTTGAAGGGAGATATCACGGATATAAAATTGTCCCCCCAAAAAGGTGTGATTTGCTGATATTCCATTTGAAGGGGCAGCAAAATATAGAAAGAAAGGCTCCAAAGCTAGAAAATCCTTAGTTACCTTACGGCCAGCCTATTTGTGGAAGGATTCATACATGACATACCCATTTGAAAAAAGATCCTAATTAATCAGCACTAACAGCTGAGTGATCGTTGATTGTTGTTACTGTTGTGTTTTGTTTTACTTTATTTTATTTTATTCTTTGGCTGTTGTTACTGTTTTAATGAGCCCCTCTATGTGACACATGGTCTGTGAGGGACTTCCACGGGCTCTTTCATTTGTGAGGACTAGGTAGGTGAAATGATGTCTATTTTTAGAGAGGAACAGACTAAGTGAGGCCCTGAGAGGTTTTTTTTGTTTGTTTTTTGTTTTTTGTTTTTTGTTTTTTTTAATGTCTACGAAATTCACACAACTGGGTACGAGCGGCACATGAGGTCTGGCTGGCTTCACAGATACCTTTTCAGATAAACTCTGACATCCTCAGAGTGTATACAGTTTTTTGCTCTGCACAGTCAGTGATGGAATATGTGGTCGGCTCTTAAATGCATGTGTAGTTCTCATGAAATATATAAATGACTGCGAATAGTCATCTTTGTTTGAGTCCTCTGAGTCTGTTTATTGGGCTCAGGTAAAATTACATAGTTTCCTTTTTAAAGGGAAAAAGAAGCCATAATATGCGGATACCACGTGCTGGTTTGCAGATTTCACGTTTAATTTTTTTCTTCATTTTTTCCTTTTGACTCTGTCCATATAAGCGTAGGCAATCTACCTATACGATGCTGTGTTAATAAATAAGGAAGAAATTAAGAATTGTGCACTACTTTTAAAGTGGGGAAGATGAGTTACGTATCTAAAGTAGAAACAGAATTTCCTGATTTAAACATTGTACCTGTTGTTCATACTGATTTTCAAGTTCCCTCCGCCCGGTTGGTCACTATAGAAACACCCGTTTTCCTTCTGTTTGGGGATATCTGGAATTAAAGGATGGAGATAGTGCCATCTTGTGTTGCCTTCCTTCAAAGTTGTTCAACTGCCCTCAGGAAAAATCGAAGTAAATCTTCAAATTCCCAGCCCTTGGGTTTCACTAAGCAGGGAAATCTCTTAATCTCAGGTAAATGCCTTCCTCCGGGGCATTATAAATATGTCTTAAACTCATTTAATGCATATTTAAATTTAAAAACCAAAGAAGTCTTTGCCTGATCATTTCTCTGCATGCAGAAGAATTACTCTTTAAGTCTGGCAGTGCAGATTTACACCTCGATCTCATTGCACCAAAATATTATTTAGTTACTCCAGGAACACGGGAAATCTTATTGAAAACCTGTCAGTGCTGTGAATGACTCGTATGTTTGGATTTGAAAAGCCGTTGCGGACTGGGAGAGCAGACAAGGCATGAGGACCTGGAACAGGAAGGGATTTATCTCTGCCCGTCTGTCCGGAGCCCCATACAGCGTCAGGAAATTCGATCAGCCCTGTCCACGGGTGGTCTGCAGACATTTTTGCTGGAATATTCCCGAGAGACTCTTACCAGCCTGTACAATTTGTAGCTCACTTCGTTATGCATAAAATTTTACATCATCTCTTAACTAGATGGCAGGGATGAAATTTCCAGCACGTTGTAGAAGTAAACATCTGAGCACAAAAGTGTAATGCATCACTCTTAAACGTGTCTGATATAATCTGATTGCCACAGAGATTTGATACCTACTATGATGAACTAAAAACCCTGAAAAAGCTCTTCTTTAATGGGTAATTTTTTTAAAAAAGATTTTATTTATTTATTTGAGAGAGGGAGCACAAGCAGAGGGAGAGGGAGAAGCAAACTCCCAGCTGAGCAGGGATCCCAAGATGGGGCTCCATCCCTGGACCCTGACTGAGATCATGACCTGAGCTGAAGGCAGACGCTTAACCGAGCCACACAGACACCCCTGATAGGGAAATTTTACATCGCTTGTTTCCTTCCTTGAGTTTTAGTTTTTGTTCACTTTCTTCAGAGAATTTTACCTTATAGTAATATTTGATGCTTGAAAATCTCTTATGGATAACTTAGTTTCCTTGCTGCTATAGTCCATACACCCCCACTCCCCGGAATTCATATGTTGAGATGTTAACCCCCACTGTGATGCCATTCAGAGATGGGGTTTGCGGAAATGATTAGGTCACGAGGGTGAAGCCCTTATCAGTGGGATTAGTGCCCTTATAAAAGAAGCCCAGAGGGCACTTGGGGGGCTCAGTTGGTCAAGCTTCTGCCTTCGGCTCGGATCATGATCTCAGGGTGTTGGGACCAAGCCCCATGTCAGGCTTTCTGCTTGGTGGGGAGTCTGGTTCTCCCTCTGCCTCTCCATCGGTGCTCGCTCTTTATCTCAAGTAAATAAAATCTTTTAAGTAAGTAAGTAAATAAATACATAAATATAAGTGGCCCAGCTAGCTGCCTCATCCGCCCACCATGCGAGGACACAGCGAGGAACAGGAAAGAGGTCCCTCAGCCGACCATGCTGGCCCGGGCTGGGGCTTGCAGCCTCCAGAACTGTGAGAAATACAGTCCCATGGTTTACAAGCTCTCTGGTCTCTGGTAGTTGGTCACAGCAGCCCCAACCGACTAAGACAATGATCCAAAACAAAACTGAAAATTATTTTAAATATTACTTTAAAAGCATGTAACCATAAGATGCCAAGAGTTTTAAAGATCTCCTCTAGCTTGTGTTACGATTCCATTTGTTATTGTTACACAACTCATCCAAGCAACATAAAGGGACATGGTTTAATGACTAAACCTGACTAAACTGCAAGTATCAATAATTGTTAAATACAATGTATTTAAATGAATCTTTTAATAAGTGGAGTTTCTGTTTTTCCTGACTTAAATTTATTTGTATATCCACGTATAAGGGTTCTCAGCTTCCATCCTCTCCACCCTTGGGGTCTGCTAATTTATTGAAGGGGAGAGGGAGCTGCTCTCAGCTTTGGGCATTTTTTTTTTTTTTAGCGGCACCTCTGGCCTCTTCCACTAGATGTCAGTAGTACATCCCCAGTTGTGACATCCCAAACTGCCACCAGAGATTGCCAGATCTCCCCTGGGGAGGGTGCCCCCTACCAAGGACTCCTGCTGACTGTTCAATTATGTCATCCTTCGATTTTGTGAAAACAAACAGTTGGAAACACTGATTTTCAAAAGGATTTATTACCCGTGACTATAATCATCCATTTTCACAGATTCTCATCATTAAACCAAAAGTAGTTATAGAACACGACTTGTAAAATAGTCATTAATTTTACCTGTGTTTTTCCTTAGAGGTGCTCTTTTCACCTCAATAAATACAGAATTGAGAACAGTCTGTATTGTTGAATTATAATAAAACTTTCCAAATGCTTCAATTTAAAAAAAGAATAAAAATGTGCCTTACATATGTTCTTGTCAAAACCTTGGATCATGTATAAGGCTTCCTGAGCAAATGGAAATTTCCACCATATAACGTAATTAGCAAATCAGCCTTCTTTTCAAAGTAATCAACCATATCTCCAACTTCCTTTCTGTCAAAACAGTCCAACGAAATAGTTCAATTCAAATTAATGAATTAATATGTGTTTCAAAGAACATCATAAGACCTACTAAGGAATAAATTATCATAGACATTTGTAAGACTGATTACCCAAAGCAGTAAAGAGCTCATATAATGAATTTATCCATTTTTGTTATAGGTTATATAAACAAGAATAAACCTGTATCCCGCTATTCATTATTTAATTTGCAGTAATGCAATGTGATGTCTTGTATAAAGTTACTAGTTCTGATTAGGCAAGGGATATGACAAATGACCTAATGTTCTTTTCGTAAATAGATGTGCTGGTGTTGGGCTTTGGGGAATAATTAATTAAGAACAATCTATAGGGGCGCCTGGGTGGCTCAGTGGGTTACAGCCTCTGCCTTGGCTCGGGTCATGATCCAAGGGTTCTGGGATCGAGCCCCGCATCGGGCTCTCTGCTCTGTGGACAGCCTGCTTCCTCCTCTCTCTCTCTGCCTGCCTCTCTGCCTACTTGTGATCTCTGTCTGTCAAATAAATAAATAAAATCTTTAAAAAAAAAAAGAACAATCTATAAAAATTCAGACATAACTCCATTAATTCCCTTAGACATCATGGTCTTATTTTCCTCTTAATTTAATGAGAGAGAAAAGATACTAAAGTAAAAATTAATCATTCCAGCAACCTGTATGTTTTATGTCTTATTAATGAAAAGTAGAAATTTTAAGATGACATTCGCATTAATATTTTGTAAGATGAAATATGGTGGGGTGGACTGTAATTTCAGTAAATCCAGTATCCCTTGTTTTGGTGAAGTAGGTTTCCATAGTTATTAGATAACACATCAAATCCCATAGAAATTTTTTTTTTCATTCTGCAGGTCTTAATTCAAGGTAATGTGAAAATTTGGTAGACCCAGACACCTGTCAATTGCCTTTAATAAAATTGGGATTACTAATGTGTATTGATTTCAGGTGCTTGAAGCTGTTCTTTCCAGGTCAGGACACCATTGCACTGTGTGTTTGAGACTCTCTGAAAAGAATTATTTGCATTGGGATACATGGGAAAAATAACTTTTTCATCCAACATTTTAAAATTCTCCTTTTGCTTTGCTACCAGACTTTCTGGAAGGGCCATTTCTAGTCTTACCTCTGCCCTAAATGGGGCCCAAGCATGACCAGAGCCCAGACTGTCATGTTTTGCTTCCTCGTCGATTATCATTTTACGTTCACTTCCAGTTCCTAAAATTTGTTGACATCTTCTCTGCTGCTGGCTCGTCCCCACTCTGTTCACCACTGTGGAGGCATGCCTTGATTTCAAGGCCCTCCTTGTGAGCTTTCAACACAAGAGAGAGGTGTGTGTGCTTAAATGCGTCGTGGACAAGCCAACCTCTCCATCTTTCCAGCGGTCGAAATCAAGATCTGATTTCACAAGCTGGCTGGTGTCATGACTCACGTCATGACTAACGAAGTCTCTTCCCTGCACTTCCCATGGAGGGTTTGGGTTTTTAGAGTGTCACAAACCAAGGCTTCTCTGTTTCCGGCATATTCTGTTAGAGTGCACTGGCTGCACGTCGTAATTCTTGCAATTGCTTGTAGCTCCTCTGAGTAAAAACCGCCTCAACCGTATGAGGTGCGAACTCTTCTCCTGCCTTGGGTCAGGGGTCGGCAGACTGGAGCTGAAGGGTCCAGTCCAGCTCGTCTCCTGGTTTTGCAGTTTTATCAGGACGCAGTTACGCCTGTTCCTTTCTGTGCCGTGCATGGCCCCTTCGGACCTACAAAGGCAGCCTCCGGTAGGCGTGACGGAGACTCCGTGACTCCCAGGCTGAAGAGATTGATTATCAGGCTCTCCCCCAAAACATGCTTGCTGGTCACTGCCTTATACTTGCACGTGGTGCTGCTTGCTGGCTGGGCTGGTCTGTGCCAGCCTGCATTAATTCTACGTAGGACATTTCAGATGCTACCATTCCGGCTTTGGAGGCTGTTTCTGACTCCATTTCCCATGCTTTGCTCGAGCCCTACCCATTCCCACGTGTTGGACATATGCACGCGAGTCTTTCATTTTGCAGCTGATCAAAGATGTGCTTTGATCATGGGGATTTTCCACCCAAATCCTCCTCGCGTTCACAGCCACTAGCACTATTGACTTGTATCCTATTTGTACTTTGTATGATTCCTTAATGGAAAGAAACATTCATTCCTTGTCTTCTGATGCTTGGCCTTTTAAGGACATGTACGATTTGTACTTAGGGCTAACCTTGCCAGATGCAGCACGTGAAAACACGGGTATGCCTGCTGGGAGTGAATTTCAGATGAACACCAGCTAATTTTTCGGTAAAAGTATGTTTTTGAAAATATAATTCAAGTTTAATGAAGTGTCTTGTGTTTTATCTGGCAACCCCATTTGTGATTTAAATTGATAGCGTAATGTTCATTACAGTTCAATGATATTTCTAAAAAAATACGCTCGAATATCCCCCAAAATAAAAAGTAGGACTAAGTAAGTGTATAGTGTATACCTTTTTTCCTAGTGTGCCCTGGGGATCCCCGGGTCCTGGGATCGAGTCCCACGTCAGACTCCCTGCTCCGTGGGGAGCCTGCTTCTCCCTCTCCCACTCCCCCTGCTTGTGTTCCCTGCTGGGTCTCAGCCACCATGATTTGCAGACACATTTCTGCTGCCACAACTCGAGTTCACATCTGCCTGAGTTTTCTCAACCCCTTCCAAAATCTGTTCGACACAGTTTCTTATCAGGGTGCTCTCCAAGGCTTTGGGTTTCAACTCGATGTTAGTGAAAGGTTTTTTAATACACACCTTTTCTTTTTCATTCATTAACGGCAGCCTCGATGATGCCCCCTGCTAAAAATCCTATACTCTATAAATCCCACGTTGGAATATTTTGCCTGGGGCTCTCCTTAGCAACCCTACTTGACATTGACCTCTAGGACTATTCATTGGGTAAACATCTCATTAAACGTGGAAGGACAGAGGAAGTAAGCCTCGGTTGGTCACCGGTGTTTACATTACATTCCTTGAAAGCAGCCTTCAGTGTTTCAGTGGAGGAGTGACGTTGTCGCAGAAGGTCCTGCGTGATCTAGTGACGGTTCAGAGGAGCATAAACCCTACAGGTTTTGGTTTTCTATATTATCCTCAGAGTCAAAATAAAGGACTATGGATATTTGTAACTAGTTATACATGGAATCAGCTCAATAATGGAGAGCTGTGTGGGTTTCATTGAGGCTCTGCTTTGTTTCTCTTGAAATAATTCTGTGACATAATAAAATATCACATAGGACGCTCCAGAGAGTGATTTTAGGGAACTTAGGCCAAATGCTCTCCCAAGGGCTTACATGCAGTTTTAATAATATTCAGCTAAACACATAATCAGATGTTTCTCATATATTTTCAAAGGCCCCATATGGTTTGAAATGCCTGCCAGATTTCTCTGTTTTGATAAACAGAATGACATTTATTTAAACAGTTCTGAAAAATATCTTCATTCTCTGTACCCAGGAGAGTTAATGAAGTCACTGTTTTAAGCACTGAAATGCTGCATAGCCTGGGCCTATCCTATTGGTGATTCTGATTTTATCTCTCAGACGTCATTCTGGAGACACCCAAAGTATACTAGTCTTTTTTTTTTTTTAATTTTTTAAAGATTTTATTTCTTTATTTGACAGACAGAGATCACAAGTAGGCAGAGAAGCAGGCAGAGAGAGAGAGAGGAGGAAGCAGGCTCCCCGCTGAGCAGAGAGCCCGATGCAGGGCTCGATCCCAGGGTCCTGGGATCATGACCTGAGCCGAAAGCAGAGGCTTTAACCCACTGAGCCACCCAGACGCCCCAGTATACTAGTCTTTAAAGGGTTTTAAACCAAGGGTGGTTGATAGCAAGTGTCTGTGACCTCAGGGAACTGGTTCGCACTTTAAGAAGTCGTTTGTTACTTGCTGCCCATGAATCGCAGTAGACTCTAGAGAGGTGATCAGTTTTACTGCACGGCATCCAATATGTTTACCATAAATCCCAATTAATACAAGTCCAAACAGAGTGGCTGGGATGAACGGACTAGGAAAATGACGGAACCTTTAGACATTGTTAGGTTGTGTTGACATAGTTTCTACACTGGCTCTAGGGTCACTGCCTCTCCTTATTTGGACAGCAAGGAACTTGAAGGGAACTGAAAGACCCTGTCCTTGACAAATGGACTGTTTTTGTTTTGTTTGGCATTTTCCCTGTCAACCTTCCCCATCTCTGAGCTTTGCTTTGACAGCTCTGAAGTTTGGGTTCTGTACGGTAATATACACAAAGTAAGGAAATAATTAGGTTGCGTGATACATTTTCATCCTGAAAACCACAGCTTTAAAAAAAATCCTATAGTTTTCCCCTGTCCTTGCCTGCTGACTGCCAGTTAGCCCGACCTTGGGAGCAAAGGGGAGAGGGAAGGGGCCACACCAGCACCTACAGCCCTGCTTGCTGTGATGTCCCCCGTTAGCAGTTGTGTGGTTTCACATGAAGGTCCGTGCTACAAAACCTATTTTCCAATGCTGTCAGTAAGGTCCAAAAAAACACTTTTAACGTGAAACCAAGCACCAGATACTTAGAATTGTGAGTTGTTGCCCACTATTGAAGGAGATCTCTGCTTCCTCTACTCTCTGGGAAACACGAGCGAGAAACTTTGATGGTACCAGCATGTCCGGGATTTGGAAACTGGATCCATCCTGCTGGGGCCGAGGGCAGTCCCGGGAGCAAGCTCTGGTTGGCCCCTCCCAGAATGAACGCCCACGTTGGGTTACTGTGTGAGGGGTTCCCAGGATCGGCACAGTGTGACCTCTATTCATTGTGGCTTTGCTTCTGTACACTTGGGTGCTCGCAAGCTTCATTCAGGATTTGGCTTCCATGTTTTCCTTATCTTCATCTCTACCTTCCTCCAACGATAACGCTAAAATAATGCTGCTGAGTCCTTGGGAGAAGCTTCATCATCATAGTCGTACTTATTTTACCTAATACCAATAGTTAGGCTTATGCCAATCCATTCGCTACCCTTTTTGATACCTCTTCACCATTATGCTGGAACTTTCCTTTTCAGTACTCAAAATATCTTTTCAAAAGCATCACGGTATGTCTGATACAAAGAGCCTGCGTTAGGTAGCTTTTGGCAATTACTAAAATTAATACTCATCTCATCAAGATGATTTCTGCCTTCATGTGATGGAGGAAGTTTCAAAAATAGACCGAACTGTGTTTTCAAATAAGTACTGGCAAGGCCATCTGCTAACAGAGATTGACGCTTTCTATTTTAAAACTACAGAACAAAATACCCCTTTTTCAATTTGAGATCGTCTGGGACATTCGGGAGAGGAGAGTGTGTCGATGTTGCTGCATTAAAGGAACCACAGATACTGGAACTAGGAATTGCTGACGGAGAGAGTTGATGTCTGACTCAAAGACTCTGCCGTTCACAAATCGGACACCTGCATCTGTGTGAGGTGGGGTGAGCTTTCTGCTTTCCCCTGGGATGAGCAGCCAGGAAGGGCTTTCAGGTGATGCCTCTGAATCAGCCCTGCCCCCCACCCCAGTCTGACAGGTGCACCAATTGTTACTTACGCGGCCTTCGTTGGCTTCATTTCCCCGGCTCCTGAAAAGCTGTGATGCTGTTGGGGAGAAAATTGTAAGTGAGCTTACACTGAAAAGCAAGAATGTTGGTTGTCTAGATTTTGTAGAATTAAAAAAAAAAAAAAATAGGGGCACCTGGGTGGCTCAGTGCGTTAAAGCCTCTGCCTTCGGGTCAGGTCATGATCCCAGGGTCCTGGGATCGAGCCCCACATCGGTCTCTTTGCTCAGCGAGGAGCCTGCTTCCTCCTCTCTCTCTGCCTACTTCTCTGCCTACTTGTGACCTCTGTCTGTCAAATAAATACACAAAATCTTTAAAAAAAAATAATTTTCAGTAATTTCATAAGAGAAGACTAGGACTGTGGAGAAGGGAGCCTTTATTAGGCAAACACAGCTCTCAGAAACAAACGAAAAAGTAACAATGGGAAATAAAGAAAAGGGTAGGAAATCATTCCAGTAATCACCACATACGAACACGCTATTTTTTTTAAAAAGATTTATTAATTTATTTAAAAGAGAGGGAGCATAGGGAGGAGAGGCAGAGGGCCAGGGAGAGGGAGAGACCCAGTCTTAAGCAGACTCCTTGCTGAGCTGGGAGCCTGACAGGGGCTCGATCTTACGACCCTGAGATCGTGACCTGAGCAGAAACCAAGAGTGGGACGCTCAACCGATTGCACCATCCAGATTCCCTACAAACACAGTATTTTTTTATACTAAAACATCTGACTACATTGCTGAATTCAAAATACCTGAATATGTTGCACACAAAAATGTTTTGCAAATCTTATGAAAATGAGTAACCAAATAGAATTTTCTGCTCACAGTCATTTCTTACATATCTTTGTAACACATTTTTGTTTTGTAATATGAAGAACAGATCCCTTGTTCATGTTGTCAAAGGCGCTTGACGTTTAAGAAATCTTTCCAACACTGTTGAGATAGTGCATGGGCTTTTACTGTCCTCTGCCAAAGACTGGTCTTACTTCATGCCTGAAAACATGGAAACGCAGCTCTAACAGGTATGGATGTAAAAGACATATAATGCGTTAACACTCCTTGTATTTACCAATAAATCTTTCCAAACCAGAATATATATATGTTTATATTTATGTATATATAAATATATTTATTTATTTATATATATATTTATAACATATATTTGTAAGCAGAATTGAATTTTAAGCAAGCATGGAAGAGAAATAAAAGTACAAAGAGATTTCATTACCTCTTAAAATCGCCTTACTTGAAAAGACCATCATTCTACAGTAAATCCTGAAATAACTGTGAGCTGGGTGTATCCCATGGCCATCAGCAAGCCAACTCCAAGGCAACAAGAAGGAAGACCCAGGTCCCCTCTGGGATTCCTATGGCCAACTTCAGTGAGAAGTACTAGCAAGAAAGTTTTTTAAAGAAGAAATGGCAACGGTCTTCCAGTTTGGTACCTTTCGGTCATCATTGCTCGGACACAACTATAAATCATATATTTGTATGAAGGAAAATAGATCTAGGGGCCTCTGGGTGGCTCAATCAGTTAACTGTCTGCTGTCAGCTCAGGTCATGGTCCCAGGGTTCTGGGATCTAGTCCCGCAGTAGGCTCCCTGCTCAGCGGGGAGCCTGCTTCTCCCTCTGTGTCTGCCCCTCTCCCCTGCTCAAGCACACACACACACACACTCTCTCTCTCTCTCTCAAATAAATACATAAAATCTTTTTTAAAAAAATATGGATCTATTGTGTCCTTTGAAAGACAGCTGGTCATTTAACAAGTAGAAACACCAATCCCTAGAATTTGTCTAGTTTTATATTGGGCAGCATTTAGTAGAAGTTACGTGAGGATCCCACATGACACAGAGACAAGCAGAGGTCTGGATGTTTCTGTTCTATGCAAACCCATCATTCCTTAGTGAAATCCCTAAAATACACCTGCTAACTGCCCGCTAGGTTATCGCAGTCTATACCAGCGCAGCGTATCCACCTGTTTGTGATTAGTGATGCATTAATCGAAGACGAGCCTGAGTTTCTTTACTTAATTTTATATAGTAAGCATGTTACATAAATTAGTGGACTTTTTTGCATGTAAACTTTTCTTGTAATAACCCCTCAAAGAGTAAGAACTTGAAAAGAATGATAATTCAGTGTCTTTGCTGCTAAAAGGATTTTAATGGTATTTCTTGACATTTTGTTGGCTTGCAAGTGGGCCACGTCACCAAATGCAGTGTAGACGGGGACATTTACTTGTCATAGCATCTTTGACGAGTGAAATTCCCCCATTAGACTATAAATAAAAACAGCTGTGCTATGTTAGGCAAGTTGCATAAACTGAAGATGTCTCGAATTTAAAAATGAAACCGTTATTGTGGAATTAAACTCCTTCAGCTTTTTCTGGGGCGCCTGGGTGGCTCAGTGGGTTAAAGCCTCTGCCTTTCGCTCAGGTCATGATCCCAGGGTCCTGGGATCGAGCCCCGCATCGGGCTCTCTGCTTGGCAGGGAGCCTGCTTCCTCCTTTCTCTCTCTCTGCCTGCCTCTCTCCCTACTTGTGATCTCTGTCAAATAAATAAATAAAATCTTTAAAAAAAAAAAAACTCCTTCAGCTTTTAAATGTCATTATAGACAATTTAATAATGCAATTTAGACTAACTGTGGCTTTTTACAGAAAAATAAAATAAGATTAAAAAAAAATAGGACCCTGAAGCTTCCAACTTCAACTTAGAAAATTGATTTTGTTGCGAATCCTTCCCAATTATTGTTATGGAACAAAATGCAAAACCCAAAAATATAGATAAAAATTCCACCAATAAGATTATTAAATTACATATTTGATTAGACCTGTTTCAAATTTAGATCATAAATCAAGTGAGCTTGAAAATACATTGAAAGCCAAGTTTGAAAATGTTAGACAGTCTCTCGTGATAGAAGCCATTTGTTATTCAGAGCTCTCTACTGATGCTGTAAATATTTTATAAATGATACATAGTAGCTTAGTCTCCTGAGAGCTGAGCAAAACCGTCTTAAAAATCTGGGTGAATTAAGTGTCAGTCATTCAAAATCAATGTAGGACTAGAGAGAATTCATTACAGCGGCTTAAAAAATGATACGTGGTTGAGGCAGGAGACATCCTCCAGTCGAGTAAAGGGATCCTGCAAAATAATATGTAGTTTTCCAATAAAGACCAGAAGGACATAGTCCATGATACCATGAATTCATGGGACCTTTACGGTTACATTAGTCAGTCTGGGCCCCTCCATGGAACAGAAAGTCCAGGGACTTTGTTATCCTGCCCAGAGTGGCAGAGTTCATTAGCGTTAGACTCAAAACCAGTCTATTTGTTCTGTCCCTGATTGATTTTACTGCCGTATCAGAAAACATACATTTTAATGTGAAAGTTTCCCAAGACTTTTTATTGATCTGCCTACAAAAGTTATATTTGGATTCCCGAAGATAGCCCTTTCGTTGTTTGGTTTTTACTCTCCGTGCGTTTCCTTTACCTAACTGACGCCTTACTGAGTAGTCCCAGGTACTGTAATACGGGTAATTTCGCCTGTTTCTGGTAGAGGAGAAGTTACAGGAATTCTGGAGCATATGCACAGAAAAGAGTTCTTTCTCATTTCCCCCCCCAAAACCACAACTCCTGACGTAGTCCAGAAAAATAGTAGAACATAGCTTTCAGGGATTTCCCGGGGCAGCCGACGGTGAGGCTGTTCGTGTTTGTTTGGTTCCCCGTGGTTGACACTGAAGATCATGAAAGTAGATGTCAGTCTCCTGTGTGTTGCACACAACACGTGTCCCCATGCAGATGTCCCCTTGACCCTGTCTACCGAGCTTCATGTGCATGCCCACAGCTGGGAGAAAATTGACCAAGAGGAGACCACATCCATCCTTCATGCAGACAAAATGTCCATGGTTGGGTTCTGCTAATAAATTATCCCTGCTTTACAAGTGTCTGTACGTTTCCTTGTGCAAAGGTAAAATGAAATCCAGCCACAAAATTATATATATATACTTTGAGCCAAAAAAGCATAAACGAAGCAAAGATTTTCCTTTTGTTTTTGTATAAAGGTGAAATTAGGTAATTCTGGTGATGGCACAAAATGGACACATTCAAGCTGTTGGGCATTTGAGCCAGAGGAGACACAGAAGGCAGGAATTCAGGGGTACTAATGCATTGCTTCTCTTTGTAATTGTCTGGTCAAGCATTTTAGAAACGCTTATCAGCTTCGTCTTTATGATCAAGATTGATTTTTACCAAAGCCTAAGTAAATCAAATCAAGCCTAGGTAGATCAAATAGATAAGACTGTTGATTTTTTTTTTTCATTCATTTTTTACCAAGGGCTCTGTCAGGCACAGAGGACATTCAGAGATGAAAGTCCTGTCTCTGTTTACCGAAGTCCATTAAAACCAGGAGCATGGTATTTGAAGTCTCTTAAACCATAAAAAAGTGACAGATAGTCCTTTTGAGAATTCTTTTGATGTCCTAAACACTCATGGGGTCAGCCCCTGCTAGTTAACTGGACACACCACTTGGTTCTGGACAGAAGTATCCTGAGGCATAATGCGCTGGCATAGGGCAGACAGATTGAGAGGGAGGGTCAGTAATGGGATTCCAAAATCCGTGTGATTCCAAAATCCGTGTGATTCTAGCCTCATACAAAGCTCAACACGTGAGATGTCGTGAGGGATATCTTCTTCAAAAAGAGTGGGGCATCTGGGTGGCTCAGTGGGTTAAGCAACTGCTTTCAGCTCAGGTCAGTGATCCTGGAGTCCCCAGATCGAGTCCCACATCGGGCTCCCTGCTCGGCGGGGAGTCTGCTTCTCCCTCTGACCCCTCCCCTCTCATTCTCTCTCTCTCTTTCTCCCTCTCAAATATATAAATAAAATCTTTAAAAAAAAAAAAAGAAAAGAGAGAGCATCTGCTGGGAAAGGCAAGAGAGACCACTCTTCAAGGGAGAAGAAAATCATAGAAGTGCTCTAGCAACTGCCATAGACGGCATCGCTGTAGATCTGGTTAGTAAGATGTTCACATGTGTAGGCACGAGGTTCATAAAAATGACACAGCCATTGAACTGTGGTAGCAAGGCTGAGGAGGAGTTTTGTTCAGAGCACCAAGGACACACAGTACTCCTTTCTTGTCTGCCTCTCTCTCACCTCCAGGCCTTTCCGGAAGCCAGTATGGGGAGAGGGACGCCACGTCGAACCTGCGGTGAGCTGGAGGTGTGACAGTCCTGATCTCTGATCTACTCTGGGTCCACTTGTTTCACTCGTGTTGATCTTGCCTCGTCCTCAAAGTTGGGGAAGTTGTGGTAACTGGGACCTCATTCTGTTCCTTCGAGGTGCGGCGCCTGGGTGGCTCAGTCGGTTGAGCGTCCCACTCTTGGTTTCAGCTCAGGTCATGATCTCGGGCTGGATGCATCGGGCTCCGCGCTCAGCACAGAGTCTGCTTGGGATCCCTCTCCCTCTGCCCCTCCTACTCGTGCTCTCCCGCTCTCCCAAATCAACAAGTTTTCCAAGTCTGTAAATGTATCTCCCTCTGAGGCATCAGCCCTCAACATCCCAGTGGCTTGTGCCATAAATATTTAGAAAACATCCTTTTGGTAACTGAGGGAAGTCTGCCACCGATTAAACCATGTCAAGGCTCACTGGGTCACTTGCTGTCCAGCCTCCTCTGCTCCTCTGCACCCATTTCTTGAGATCTCTGTCTGTCAAATAAGTAAATAAAATCTTTAAAAAAGAATAACCAGTTCAAGTTGCCAAAAGCAGACCAAAGGACAAACAAGGGCTCTCAAGCATTTCTTGTCACAACTTCAAGATCCTGCATTGTCTTCCCGTTCTGCCCATTTTGCCAAGCCTAACCCTAGATCAGCACAATTATCTGCTTTTTCTGATCTAGCATCAGACAACCATTGCCTTTCTTCCTGCTGGAGAAAACCTAATCGACCAACCAGCCGGCCTCAGGGCTGTGCCGTTGGGGGGGTGCCATGAATTCTAGTATTATCTGGCCCTGGTACCGCTTAGAGACGGCCTCATTTCCCCTTGCAGCCTCCTCCGACATGACCCAGGGTGCTGATGCTACATTGTTTACTGCTCATCTAAGCCTCCTTTCCCATTTTTGCTTCCCTGGATCGTTGGGTGATACGTTTCCTGTGTATGCTAGAGGGAAAAGACCAGGCAAGTCAGAACTGAGTTAAAGTGCCTGCTCCATGAGCCAGCTAGCCATCCCCACCTTTTCCGGCTTCCTTCTCACCTGTCAGCAGCCTCCCTTTGCCCAAGTCCACAGCCCTGTCCCCGGCATCCATCCCGAGCAGTTCGTGCCCTTTGTCCTCCAGCTTCGGCTGCCTTCTCTACGGGCGCCTTGGCTTCAACTCCCTAAAACCTGTAAAACTTGTACAGGTATCTCCTTCCCAGGAAGAAAATTGTCTTTGCATCACCTTACACCTGTCTGTCTCTCCTTATCCTTTCCTTTCGTAGCCGTGTTTTTGTGATGTGGGAAAACACACAGAACATAAAACTCGCCATGTGAACCATCTGAAAATGGCATTTCACCATGTTCAAGTGGATGCTTTGGTGGCATTTCATCCATGCACAGTGTATGGGGATGCTCACACTGACCCGTTCCAGAACATTTTTTTTTAAAGATTTTATTTATTCGTTTGACAGACAGGGATCATAAGTAGGCAGAGAGGCAGGCAGAGAGAGAGGGGGAAGCAAGTTCCCTGCCGAGCAAAGAGCCCGATGCGGGGACTCATTCCCAGGACCCTGATATCATGACCTGAGCCAAAGGCAGAGGCTTTAACCCACTGAGCCACCCAGGCGCCCCAATCCAGAACATTTTCAACACTTGAAACCTTGTAACTATTAGTAGTCTCTCTCCCCCCACCAAGCCCCTGCAGTCTTCATCTGCTCTCTCTCCCTGGAGTTTGTGGTTCCGGAGGTGCACAAGAATTCAGAGCCATGCTTCTGGCAAAGATTGCAAAGAGTTGGCAGCGCCCACAGTCTCAGTCCCCCGTGTTCTCCTCAAGCGCATCTAACCGAACCCTAGGCACGGGGAGGAACCCTTGTCTATGCGCCGAACAGCTCTCTTGAAGACCTCACAGGACAATCCCATTTGCCATCCAAGGGCCCTGGAGTCCTTTTCTCCTCCACACTTTCGAAATATTTCAAACACATCAGGAGGGTTCATTTGGGTTCCGACTTAGGTTTCTTGTTCTCAACCAAGAGGACAAGGTGTCCACGCCCACTCCTAACGCCGTGTCCGGTGGTGGGGAATTCACATGCACCACAGAAACCTCGTGCCAGGTTTGCAGACTAGACTTTTACCTCTCTGCCCTTCGGTTGACTCCCGAAAAGGCCTTCTTTGGATCATTTCCGTGTGAGATTTTTATGATCAATTTTGTTTTCGTATGTTAAGCCAAAGTGAGTATTTCACGTTGTATCATTGCCTCGTGGTTTATATGTTCTAGGCTTGTGACAGGTCTTGGAAGCTTCAGTGCATAAGCACATGGTGCATTGGCCTAGACTTTCAGTTTTTATCAAGAATTGTAAAGTTTTGGGGAGCCTCGGTGGCTCAGAGGTTAAGCATCTGCCTTTGGTTCAGGTCATGGTCCCGGGGTCCTGCCTTTGGCTCGGGTCATGGTCCCAGGGTTCTGGGATGGAGTCCCGCATCGGGCTCCCTGCTCAGTGGGAAGCCGGCTTCTCCCTCTCCCTGCCCCCCTGCTCCTGCTCTCTCTCGCCATCTCTCTCTCTCAAACAAATAAATAAAATATTAAAAAAGAAAAAGACCTAGGTCTACAGATGTCCTAGGGCCTAGTTTATCACGCATGTTTTCAAAAATATAATTTAAAATATATCCTCTCTGCATATAGAAAGCATTTGTGGGACCGTGACCTATCTGCAGACATGGGAAAATGTTTAAGACTCATTTTAAAAAATTCTAGCAGAGAGTAATATGGAAAAAATGGGGGTAGGGTGAGGAGAGGATTTGTTTTTAGAGTTGTTTTTTTCCTCTCCCAAAAATGAGAGGGACTGTCACTGCCGTTCTGAGAGCTTATGCTGGAAATAATTCAGAGTTATCCAGGGACACCTTTGTTCCTGCTAGAAGTTGACATTTATAGATTTGCAGAAGGTCATCTTGTCCCTTAGGCAAGAAGACAGCATAACATTAATTTCCCTATTTAATTAAATCAACTCCAAAGGAACAGTGATCCAGGACTGTTGCCTAAAAATTATTACCCAGTTTAGAAGAGTAATGGAGTAAACAAGAGAACATTATTTGTTAATGTCAGTGAAATAATAAGATTGTGATTTTTGCTCCCACAAGACATCATTACCTAATAACACAGTCAGTGCTGGGTTTCCAACATCAAGCTAAGAAGCTTATGCTAAGGTCAGGAGACGAGGTTAAAAACATTTCTTAATTGTAGCATGCTGGATGCTAGAGTTGCAATTTTCTTTATCATCAGTGTTTTTGGAAACCTTCTTTGTATGTGAAATGAAGTTCAGAGTTTAAAAAAAATACTCTGTGCTGTATGGAATTAGTAGTTTGATTGTTCAAGGGTTTTGGACCATACTATAGTTTAAAAAGTTCTTTCTCATCATCAACTCGATTAGATTTTTTTCCGTTTACTTAAGCTATATTTTAAGCCTCTGATTAATTCAGAATTGAGTAGCGATTGCCCATCACTTCTAAACATGCAACTTACTCAGTCTTTCAGAAATGAAAGGGATTGGGGTTTTGAGTGTTTACTTGTTTACCGGGTGTGTGTGTGTAAGAGAGAGAGAGAAGAGCGTGACAGACAGACAGAGACAGGGAGACAGTGCCCATTATTTGTGGCGATGTGTGTGAGATACTGTCTACCAGGGAAACTCATTAAGGAATCAGGATCCAGGGGTGCCTGGGTGGCTCAGTGGGTTAAAGCCTCTGTTTTTGGCTCAGGTCGTGATCCCAGGGTTTTGGGATTGAGCCCCACATCGAGCCCCTGCTTCCTCCTCTCTCTCCCTGCCTGCCTCTCTTGCCTGCTTGTAACCTCTGTCTATCAAATAAATAAATAAAATCTTTAAAAAAAAAAAAGGAATTGGGGGCGCCTGGGTGGCTCAGTGGATTAAGCCGCTGCCTTCGGCTCAGGTCGTGATCTCAGGGTCCTGGGATCGAGCCCCGCATCGGGCTCTCTGCTCCGTGGGGAGCCTGCTTCCTCCTCTCTCTCTGCCTGCCTCTCTTGCCTGCTTGTAACCTCTGTCTATCAAATAAATAAATAAAATCTTTTTTAAAAAAAAGGAATTGGGATCCAGGGTTTTAGCTAGGGATGACAGAGGCACCCCTGCCCAGCATGTACCAAAAATCCAGACTCTCAGAAGGAGAGCAGGTGTTCACCATAAACCACATTGTTCAGACCAACAATTTAGCCCAGTGAGCCATTCTTACGAGAGCATGGGGACAATATTTCTGAACTCCCAAGTTCCCAGATGCCAACCAAGGGCCAACTTGGCCAGCAGGAGATCTGGAGGAGAGCACTCTGAGGTCCCCTGTGTTAATACTTCCTGCGTGACCTTCATGTCTCTGGTGTCGGGCTGGTGCCCATATGTACCTCTAGATCTGTCCCCGTCGTGGAATCTAATGTTTCATTCATAGGACCCACTTCTGTTCCCTGAGAGTACCAGGCTCTTTCCCGCCTGTTCACTGCCCCTTACTACTTCTGCCTGCGATACTGTGAACATGGCTTATACCTTGGTAGACCAACCCAAAATACCGTGCAGCCGCACAAACATGAGTGAGTCAGCAAAAAGGCCAGTGTTTTGAACACTGATGTTTGGAACACTGATGGTTCTGGATATGAGGGTCCTGTGTTCCGTGTTTGAGACAGGGATGTTTTTATACAGGTTTTACTATCCCTCCGTTTCATAGACGATGCCATTAGGATTTCCTTCTGAAGCTTGTTTCATTTTCTTCTGCTCATTCTTTTAAAAGGATGAATTGGAACGTAGTTCTGTAATGACCAATTATTGCTAGCAAATCTAAATTTTACATATTTCTTCGGATGAAGGAGATTTGCACTTCCTGAATTGCTACCATCTTTTAGGTTTTTTCTGCTTATAATGTGACATTCAAACATTAGCTTCTTTGTATTACAGTAACTCCTGTCTTCATGAAATACTCCTCACTTATCCTCAGTGATACATTTCCCAAAGCCTAACAGAGTGACAAGTGTTGGAAATGATGTGAAGAATTTAGAGCCCTCAAACACAGCCAGTAGGAATGTAAGACAGAGCAGCTGCT